>NC_137888.1:16980010-17624759 GCF_963455335.1 Martes martes
CAAATTTAATGTGTTCAAAATGTCAAATAGAAGTATTACCTAAACTATTTACCTAAAAATGACCATTCCCCATCCCCCTAAATTCCCCTCCAAACTGCCATTATCTCTTGCCTGCTGCTCTACAACATCTTCCTAAGTGTACTTCCTGCGTTAACTCCTTCCCCCTTCTTCCCACCAGTCCAATTTCCCCATAGCATCTCTGCTTAAATCCTTGCGAAGTCTTCCATTTTGCTTAAATTAAATCTCAAACCCTTTATTGTGACCCACGAAACCCTATAGGACCTAGACCCTTTCACCTTAGTTGAATTCACATCCTGCCACTCTTACCCTCACCGACTATTACTTACACTCATTTCCTAATGGTTTCTGGAACACATCCAGCTTGGATAAAACAGGACCCTATAATTGTGCCTTCCTTTTCCTGGAAAGCTGCTGCTGCAGCTCTTCACGTGAATGGATTCGTCTTAATGTTCAGGTCTCGGTGGCATGGTCACTTTCTTGAAAAGTCTTCTTTGACCACCATTTGCAAAATATCCTTCCTCCCCTTTTCTTTCTATTTTCTCTTCTTGTTTCACTTTTTGTAAGCTTTTCACTACTCAAAGTTACATTATTTATTTATTGGTTTCACTGTTAATTTTTGCTTTCCTCTACTACAAGTAAGTTCTTCATGTTCTGGGCCTTTATTGCTTTAGTCCACCATTGCATGTTCAGCACTTGGAACTATGGCTGGAACAGATGAGGTGCTCATTGACTATATGGTGAATAAAAACATGATTGCATATTTCTGGTAAAGTCTCCATTGACCAATTTTAATTTGTTCTCAACTGTGAGAGACCTAGTCCCAAATCTAGAGTGAAGTCACTCTGCCTGGTCAGGGGTAGTCTATGCCTTTTTTCGCTTGTGTACAAAATTAGATTCAAAATTCTTGCCTTGGGCATTGGACTCCCTCTATTACAATGTATGTTTATTTGCCCCTATATCAAGCAGCCCTTTCCCCACACATACAACATCAACTACCCCTCTTCCCTGCCCTTTTACTAATACCATGAACCCAAACCTAGGAAGGCATTGTAGACATGATGGAAAGAATTGACTCTGAAGGCAGGTTACTCAGTTCATTCCCCACTTCACCCTCACCAACTGTGTGATCTTTGGCAAGTTGCTCAACTTTTCTAAGCTTTAGTTTCTGCAAACTGTAATATACAGATAATAAACTTGCCTATCTCATATGGTTGTCATGAGAACCAAATGACATAATGCATGTCAAGCACTGAGGAGAACTATTTCACCAAGTCTCATTTTTTCCCAAAGAACAACATTTTGAACACATTAAGAAACAAAGCTCTTTCCTTTTTTTACCTCAAATTCTCTAATACTCTTAGTAAATTTTTGGCACTTAAAGTGAGGATTTGTAAGTTCTCAGATGTTGCTTTTTAAAACTAGACCATTTAAAAAAAAAAGTTGGTTAATAAGGTTGAGGTAGCTCACAATATCTATCTCCTTACCTCATTATGATCCTGATGAAATACTTGCCAATGTAAAATCATGACAAAGCTATTTCATGGGTGTAAACCATGAGAAAACTACTTCAACATCCATTTGTTTTGGCTTGGTTTCTTTCACAGGTCATTTTTTGTCGGTTTCAAAATCCACTGATATTTCCACTGAATAATCTGGCCTCCTGGGTCATCATGTCCTTTTGTTAGACCATCAAACTATCGATATTTTTACCAAAAAAAGATTTCTATTATTAATTTGAATTTCCTTTGGTTTCAGGGTCTTCTAGTATGCAGTATTTTTTTTTTTACTTTCTTTTATTAGTTCCATACTACATTTTACCTACTAGATCTCTTTAAAAAGGTATTATTATTATAGATATATAATAGAACTGCTTTTCCATATACTTTTAACTTGAAAATGATCTTTTTGCTTTAAAATGGAGCAGGAAAAAGTCTTAAGTTATAATAAAAACTCATTTTTATCTCTTTTGATGTGAATTCCATTTAATACTAAGAAAGTAGTGATTAAAATTTATATAGTGTTAGCAAAGTAAATAACTTTCCACTCTTTAGATGGAGGAGGAAAAAGATTTTATGTTTATGTTATAGGAAACTTGATTTTTTTTCAATACTAATACTCATTCCATGCCAATACTCTTAAATTTTTAGCATATTTAAGTAAAGCAAAATGTCATAAAGTAAAGCAAAATTTTAGTAAATTTTACATAAAGCAAAGTGTCAAATATACACCAGTAATTCATTCGATTTTTTTTTTAAATAGTGTCTCATAAAGTTAAGTATGTTCAAGGAAAATGATAACACATAACTTTTTACAAAGCCTGGTTAAAGACAGGATATTTGAACAGAAAAATTCAACATTACACTGAACTCTAATATGTCCCTCTAATGAAGTTAAAAATTTTCTTATTTGTTTAAAGTTTTATTTCTTTTTTACTTTTAAGGGTAAATTAGAATAAAATAAACTGCATTTACATGACAGGATTTCATTTTAGAGATGATACTTATTTAAAAACCAGATCAACTGGGGACTTCTGCCCCATTTTTTAGTGCTGACTATAATAGGTATAGGAAAACCTGCTACTTCCTAACACAGTGCTTCTAACACAAACAATCTGATACAATACAAAATGCACTGCCCTGCCTTGCCCTAGGCAAATGTTTAACATTGCTCGAATATGGTGTTTTTTGAGGTTTAATTTCCGTTCAGTTCCACTTTTTAGACCAGCAATGGTGTAACTTCATATTACAACACAAAAACTCCCAGCCACATGGTAAAAACTGGTCCAAAAACAAATGAGTAACATCAAAATCAAGCCAAAAATCATATCCAAGTAACTAAAAAAAAAAAAAAAAAATTAAATCTAGCAATTTCAATGGAAACTTCAGCACGGGTTGAGTTCATAAACACAAAATTAAGGGTGGGGAAAGTCATTATTTTTTTAAAATTCTGCTTAAGTACTAAAATTTAGGAACTGAGGTGAGCTTTCTATTTCCCCATAGGAAAGGCAGAGAAATTATAAATTACAGAGGTACATTTTGCTACTTAGCGATCTCAAAACAAAGTTCGACTGAAAGTACAGTCATGATAATAGTCTAATAACTTCCTGTTTCCTTAAATCTTTTCCATCAGATTTTGTCTTAATTGAACCTAAGGAAAATCCTCTTCCATCTATTTCCCCCCAGTCATACAAAGATGAGATTGAAGTTGACCCTTGTAGGTATAAAAATCACTGACAACGTTTTTTCTATAAGGAATGTGCTTAAACCAGTTCTTGAAATATCCAAAGTTCTTTGGCTCTAGGTTAATTTTGGTTGGTTGGTTAGTTGTTGTGTTTTTTTTTTTTTTTTTTTTATGTTCAATTAGCCAACATCATTAGTTTTTGATGTGGTGTTCAACAGAGTTTGTTTGTTTGTTTGTTTGTTTCCCATAATAGAACATGTATTCTAAATAGAGTAGACTTCTAATAAACACTGATTGGCTTATAGGCTCTTTAGAAAGTTGAGAATAGTCCCACAGACATCCATGTTGCTATACCAAACTTTTTCAAAAACAAGGGCAGCACATTTTCTGTCTTAAAATTACTTTTTTATTTCCAGGTCAGATATCTATATAGTTCTGGCTGAATATTTTAATATCCTAATATTTTATTTTCCTTAGCCATTCCCAAGTAAGTATGAATGCTTAATACTATATAAGTTCTTAACAGTATATAATGAATATCAATAAAATATAATGACTAAATGATATAATACCTATGATATCTACTAATTCCATGACTAGCCAATAACAGTATCTTTGCAAACTATAAAACACCATGCATATGCAGAGGATTTACCTTGGTACAAAGAGATAAGAGGCTGAGAGTGAATCTTTCAAGAATATTTCTGGGAGTCTACTAAAAAACATACATATACAAGGGATTATTGGAACTTTACTAGATTCTTTAAAGAAAATCTGTAATCAATTTTATATTGAATTAAAACTTGTATTCTAAAGTAACTTATACTTTTAATTCTGCTTTTATGTCATATTGTGAGCAAATTCTACAATCACTTTTCTTTGGTGAGATCCTAGAAAACTAGAAAATATATTTAAAAGTAGGCGAATGCATGGATTCTCTCAGAAACACTAAAGAGAAGCTACTTTCAAGAATATTAGAATTTAAAGCAGATGAGACTCAAAGAGGTAACTCATCTCTGTGTGAGCCTGTGGAAGAGAATGCCAAATAGAGTGGGAACAACCACAATTATCTCTATACCTGGAGGCGGTAGAAGATGAAAGTAGGAAGAAGCAAGTGACAAGGACTACCCAGTGAAAAGTCCTAGACAGTCAAAACTCAAAGAAAATAAAAAGGACCAGATAGAGAGCCACGGTCTCACTTTTCCATAAAAAGTAAGAAACATGAACTCTGGAAGCTCCTTCCCTCTCACCTGGATGGGTATTGCCAGAAAGGGCAGCTGGCAATTCTTAAGGAATTGTGAATGCTAAGAGAAGCAGTCAAAGACCCTAAATTATTTGAAAAGCACAAAGAGCACAAAATCAAATAACAAGACAAAATAATCACGCACAATGAAATAATGGTACTAAAGCAATCAGAAAAAGACTTAATACAAGAATTAGACAAGTGTAACTGATAAGGGTTAAAGTTGCAAGTGTGAAATGAAAACAAATTTCATATGAATCCATTATAAATATTGGAGATAAATATAGCTGTTGGGAAAAACTAATGGGTGAGCTGAATAAAATAATGGTTATGGAGGAAGCAAGAATTGGTTTTTTGGGAATCCATTGACTAGTAGATATCAAAAGTTGATATTAGCCTAATAGGAATGCCAAAAAGAGGGAATAAAAATGAAGTTGAGAATGATAATGATGGAACTAATGCTTGAAAGTGACCAAAAATGCTAAAGACCATGCCCAAAACATACTTGAAAGTTGGTGAAGGGAAGTGCTATCGAGAATATTTTTAGGCACAAAGGGAAGAAAAAGAAAACCTTATACCAAATATATCACACTCAATGCTCTGGTTCCAATATACTTGGATATTGATAAGTGTTAAGTACAGGAAATAATGGGACAGAAGGTAATCAGGCAGGTGTTGTGGAGGGTTCTAGGACAGTTGAATGGAAATATAAATAATGAGGATAATCCAGCATATAAGGAAAGGTGCTCTCAGTGAAAAGATCCTGATTGTGACATGAACTAGATGAATCCATGGATGATTAAGGAAAACATTGTGTCTTCTATGAAGTGAGCACGGAAAAGGATAGAGGGAAGAAGGTTCAGAGACAAGAACCAGATCCTATAGCATCTTGATAGACCATGAAAAGATTGGCTATATTTTACGTGCAATGTGATTCCATCAGAGAGATTTAAATAAGAAGTCATGTGAACTAATATAGACTTTGAAAGATCACTCTCTAGATTCTTTGTGGAGAGTAGGAAACCGCTTGGAGCAAGAAAGGAAACATATTGAACATTTATTTTTGTATCAATTGTTGGAAAGTCAGTTCATCTTGTGCATGTCTGTTTTGAACAAAATAAAATGTGATATAAGTCTTATTTGAATTCCAACATTTTAAAACTAATTATTTCTGGTCAACATCTTAGCTGTTATTTGTACGGCATTGCTTATAATGCAATTTAATTTTTCCCTTCCACCTATCTGGGGTAGCTTTACCTTAATCTCTTAACACACATTCAACTACTTCCTTTGATGATAAGTAGTGAGACGTTGAAAAACAGTTTCCAGGGCTTGGAGACAGAGGGATTAGACAGTTCAATGATTGGAAAGCAGATGACTCTCAGACAAAAACATCTTAAACATCTTAAGTACATTCACTGGACAACGATTACAACAAAATGAGCATTTATTTCTTGTCATATATGTCTTAGCCAGGGCTCTGTACTGCATCACACAAAGTAAAAATAGCAGGCCTGATTCCAATTCCAGCCCGATCACTAACTGGTGGTATGGTTTGGAATGAAGCAAACTTTTTTAGTCTGTAAAAATATGAACAAGAATCTATACTCTAGTATTGCATATGTATCAAGGTAAATGAAATAACACTTGTTAAAATCTGTAATGGTGCTTGAGAGCAGAGTTGAATCTGAATATATATGGGTCTAAATCAAAACTTATTTTGAGAAAAATATTCTAACAAATGTACAAAATGAATGTATCTGCCTTTTAATCTGAGATACTTAATATAAATTTACCTTTTCTCCAAGGCTAAGGGCACCATTTTGAACAACCATTATTATGCCAGATGGAGGAGGGACTCAGGGCCATTTGCTGTAATGCTAAACACAGGCTCTCATTTTGCTGTGTTCCTTTGTGTTTTCAATATTTGACATTCAGGTCATCTTTCGTATTACCAGATATAACCCTAATATCTGTTGTCTTCTTCTAATGTTATCACCACTATTTTCACAATTTTATGCTTTTACCTTCTGCTTCTAATCTGCAGTGGGCTAGACAAGTAGATAACTAAACTTTAGAACATTTGCTGAAGTAAAAACAGGTACAACAAAGCAAGAACTGAGAAGGTCTTGTTATGGCTAAAGTCCACGAATTTTAGTGTATGAGCTTGTGATATTTATTTTAGCTACGAAGAGTTCTTTTGATTTCATCTATGGTTCTTGATTTTGCTCTGGGTAGAAAAGATAGCTTTCTGGAGATGGGGAAGGAATGGCTCCGAATGAGGGCTCTCTTACTAAAATTTAAGACATAAAACCTTTCCTCAGGTACGTGACTGGCTTAGTCAGTAGAGCATGTGACTCTTGATCTCAGGGTTATGGAGTCATGAGTTTAAGCCTCATACTGGGCAAGAAGCCAATTTATAAAAACAAAACAAAACAAAACATCTTTCCTCCATAATCAGTTCTCATACAATTTGTAGGTAGCAGTCTTCATTCTGTCTTTGGAGTATGACAGCTTTGATTACTCCACACAGCAGTTAGCATAATTCAAACTTTAAAAGCTGTATGGTGTCACAACCTAATGTTGTCTTTCCATTTAGCAACTCTGGGGGATCCCATAACATCTTGCTTCTGTTCTTACTTCTTCAGCTAACTTTATCTGATACTGCTACTTCTTTTGTTCTCAAATTCTAAGATCTAACAAAGAAGTTGATGAACAAATAAAGATAAATAAAGCAACACAAGTAACAGCTCTCAATTTTTTTTTAAAGGATTTTATTTATTTGGCAGAGAGAGGTCACAAGTAGGCGGAGAGGCAGGCAGAGAGAGAGGGGGAAGCAGGCTCCCCGCTGAGCAGACAGCCCGATGCAGGGCTCGATCCCAGGACCCTGAGATCATGACCTGAGCCGAAGGCAGAGGCTTAACCCACTGAGTCACCCAGGCGCCCCAATAGCTCTCAATCTTATTTAACTTCCATACTCCTAGAACTTCAGTCGGTGCCTGGTGTGTTGTAGGTGCTCAATAAATGTTTCTTCAAAGGAGGATTTAATACATGAATCTAACATTTATACCTTTGTTTGAGAGGCTCCTATTAAGGCATTGTGTCTTTGAGTCTAATTTTAATATTTTGGGTATTGCTACTTTGTAAAATTTCGAAGACTAAATGTTAACTACATTCATTACCTTTACAGTTGCCTGAAAATTCCCTCCAACTATTTTTTGAAAGAAAAAGTAAAAAAGAAAGAAAACCACAATGAAATCATGAGAAGGGTCATCAAATAATGAGATTTCAACTAATTTATGGTTCTATGGAAAGCATAGAGGGAAGTGGCATAACAGACAATTGGGGGAAAAAACTGCATTATTTTATTTTTTTTAAACTGTCTATTTTTAATGACACTGTTAAGGTCAGAGCATTAAAAGAAAAAAATAGAGTTTAGTCCTTTCCTCACAGCGAATCCAAAAATAAACCTCAGACACAATATATAACCACATGTAAAAGAGAATATCACGTAGCTAATAAAAGAAAATATAAGAGAGTATCTTTTTGGTCTCAGGATAGGGAACGAATTTTTTTTGGCTTACTGTAGTTCAAAAACTATCCTCATTTTACAGTTTAAATAATGTTTCTTTCTCTTTAATCAGGAGAAAAGCCAGAACTAAGATTAATTCCCACTCCTGTTCTCTTTTCAGGGAATCATTCCTCATTTATTAATAAGTCCCAAGTGACACATATGTTATCTTGATTCCTTCTGATCCTTGGAGATTTGGTTAAACGTGGCCTAAGAACAGTTTCAGTCTGTGATTGTCCAGAAACAACCTCACAGTTTCTGGAAGCTTCTGAGACTTAGGTCCTTAGGCTTTCCAATGACTATGTATTTGTCTGCTTGAACTTTTCTTTTGCGTTAATACAGAAAGGTACTCAGCCCCATCACTGGTTTACAGACACACTCACAAACACACAGCAGTTATAATATTCACACTTACAACCACATTTCTAAGTTTGGCAATTTCACTCAACATCTTAGGGATGACAGGTGGAGTAACTTTAAATTCCATATAGTCTCTGCCTTCTGTGTAGCCCGACCTCTGTCTTCTCTCTTTCTCTGAGATTGGCAGGTATATAATTTTGATATACCACTCAGAACAGTTCCACCAACTTCCAGGTCCCTGAGGAGCTCACCTACTGTCAATCACTTGTCAAGAGTTTGTGTGTGTGCATGTGTGTGTGTTCCTCCAAATAAATAATTTCCTTTTTTAAAAGAAATTGTGATGGCAACTACTAATAAGATTTTCCCAGCTCATCACAAATACATGTTCAGCGTAATTAATATATGTGCAAAAACAATTTAGCGACTTTATGAATTAAATTGTCCAGGAAAGAGAGCCAATAAATAGGAATAAGACTGGAATTAGTCTAGAGACTAGAACCTGGTTAGAAGTACCAGACCTGAACCCACAGAGAACCATCTGCTGGGTCGTAATAATTAAATCATTGGAAATGTGTGCTAAACCTATAAGTACTGATTTCAGTGCAGTTTGAAAGTTTATTTTTCCCACCACCTCTAGGAAGGCACTCAAAGAAAATATAACCAAATGAAAAACAAAAGAAAAGATGCTGTCCTGAATGATACAATTAAAAAAAGACAGACCAAAAAAAAAAAAAAAAAAAAGACAAACCCCTTCCCTGTATTCAAGAAGATAAAAGTCTGTCACTATGCTGACTCCTTGTCCTGAGGAAATTTACCTCCATCCAGAGGGAGGCATGGGCTTTAGGTTTAGGGTTAGCTTTAGGTTTTTAGGAAGGTTTTAGTGACATGGAGAGGACATCAGGGAAGTGCTGGGAATGTGAACACCATCATGCATGCCCTTTAGATTCACCCAAGCCATGTGCCATGAAAGATCATGGAGAGAAGAACAAGTAAGTGCTTGTGAAAAGCTTATTACCAAGAAGAGCTAATAGCTCATCTTAGAGAATCCTAAATGAAAAGTTAAATTTAATCAGCTGATGAGCAAATACCAACACTTTCAAATTGAATCAATCTTGGAAACACTTTTATCTTCTGATTTTTTTTTTTCAATCAATGAGAATTTTGAGCAAAGTCATCCCCATGTTAGTCACAGGGGATTTGTTCCAAGACAGATGCCTAAAACCAAAGATAGTACTAAACTCTATATGCACTATGTTTTGTCCCATACATACATACATACCTCTGATAAAGCTTAATTTTTAAATTAGACACAGTAAGTGATTACCATTAGTAACTAATGATAAAATAGAACCATTATAACAATGTACTGTAATAAAAGTTATGTAAATGTAATCTCTGTCTCTCAGGGTATCTTACTGCACTGTACTTACCCTTCTTCATCTTACAATGATGAGAAATCATAAATGTCCATGTGGTTAAACGAAGTCAAGTGAATGACTGAGAGGCCCTGGGATGAAGCAGTAGGCCACTACTGACCTTTTGATGATATGTCAGCAAGAGTTTGCTTCAGAACCAGGGTTGATGGCAGGTGAACCAAACCATGGAAAACCAAACGGTGGATAAGGGGGACTACTGTAAAAATAAACTAAATAATTCCAAATGAAAGAGAGAAAGATACTTCCAGTACAAGTTATAGAAATGATTCATTTGAATTGTGACATTTCAGTGAGTTGATATTGAACGTGAAATCCTGCCTTTTTACTGTCTCCAAAGCTTCCTGTGAAAGAGAACAAGGCCATTTCCTAAAGTCCAATGTTTAGCTATTTTGGCATCAATTGGAATTTCTATAGATGAGAGGAATGGCTGGAAAACATCACTTTAAAAAAATATTACTCTCAGATCATCAACACCTAAAGGGTTGCCGTTGTTATCACCCTGATAAAATGTCACGATGACCTGTCTTCCTACTGACTTAATGTATATGATCTAGGAGGGGGAAGGTGCTCAATTAAGCATGTTGGTTGGGTGACTGGATATTTCACTGGAACTTCTGACACTCATATACTGGTTCCTAGAGAATTTGGACATGAAGAGAAACTAACTTCTTCTCTTTACCAGTTCCATTATTTACACTCTCAGAGTTCTCATACTATTTCTGGTTCTCTTAGACTATGCTACTAAATGTATGTTTTCCACATAGAATTTTGGCTATGCAAAGCTTGTCTCTTTGTCAAACTGACCAGTCTTGCATTTACTTCAACTGGCAAAGTTCCAGTAGTCAGATTCTTCATTTCTCCATTTCCCATTCAGGAGTGAGTAAACCCTACTTGTGTTTATGACAGATGTGTAAAGCTTTAGAAAATGGCTCAAGTATTATTTTGATACCATATGGTACAGTTCCACCTGAAAAAAAATGTTTTTCAAGTTCTATTAATAAAAACGATAAAATTTCGTCACTGAATATGAAGTTAATGACATAAGACCCTCAACCATTTTATGTCATTACTTGATCAGGGCACATATTTTTCCATTAATGTTATAGGTTTAGTAAAAAAATAAACCTATAATGACCATTTTTCAATTTTCTCTTATGACAATTTGTTTCTAAATTTGTACTATGACAGTTGATGTCAGCAAGATGGCAGAATAGGAGGTCCCAACACTCATCACCATCATAAAAAAAGAAACAAAACAACCAATGAATAAGGACAGATCAATGAAAATAGTTCTGGGAGACCTTACTATGATGACAAAGCAGCAAACACCCTGGGGTTGGTGAAAACTAAAAGTGGTTGCATAGAAAAGCAGAGTAGGGAGTACTTGATGGTATAATGAGCCTCACAACAGAAGTGAGGACTTTTAATTTGATCCTGTGGTTTTAATTTTATTTTTTTTAAGAAAGGTAGCAAAGGTATGTTAAATGAGATAACCTGACCCTAACACATTTGAGGAAGGAAGCTGGAAGCCTACAAGGGGGAATTTGTTTGAATGAACACTATAAGCTTTGCTTCTTCACAAACACATTATTCTTCTGTAGACTTTCTTTAAGACGCTGCTTAAAGGACTGGGAGTGAGGACTTTCAAAGGCCTGAAATTTGGGGATAGGATGAGCAGGGACCAGGATGGAAGTGACTGAGAAAGAATTCAAGCCACATGAAATCTCTAATATGTTTTGAAATAAAAATGACACGTAATCAGTTTCTGCTGTATTTTTACTTTGGTCTCTGGCCATGTTGTACTACATAAATAAAACCTGTTATGACCAAGTATGTTTTTGGATTTCCCTCTCTCTGGCCAAAGACTGATTCTATTTACACTGTTAATCACCTATTGTCAGGATCCGTGTGTATAAATAAGTTAAGGAATAACACAAGCCAGAAAAGCAGCATGCTTTGCTGTTCTCCAGTTGTTGATTTTGGTTTGCGGAAGATGTATTCATAGGAAAAGAAGAAATATATTTATAACTACATGTATGTATATATGTTTATCTCCAGACAAACACCAGAATTGAATTAATAGGGTTTCCAAAGATACTGTTCAGCAGGAGGAAAACTAGAAATTTTGAAACCAAAGAAAATAAATAAGCCTTCCTGAAAAACAGTTGCTGCTCCCAACCACCACTAAATATGCTATATCGCATGGGTTGTAATTCTATTTCTTTTTCCTGTGAGGCTCTTTGAGGAGGGACAGTTCCTATTGTCATGGACAGAAAGTCTCTGAAGGCAAGGAACATGGACGTGGACGGGGAAATAGGCTCAATAGTGAAGCCAAATGAATTCTGGAGGCCCTAGTTCAGTCCCCCTCTGAGATGGTGAAGGAGATTTGCTCTGATCTAAGACCTTCTGGCATTGCTCTGTCTACACAGACACTCAAACCTGAAACCCAGCCAATCATAGCAGTTTCTGCCCACGTGAGTGATCACAGGCATTTCAGGGCTTAGTCTTACACTTTGGCTCTTAGGTTTATAATGAAAATATGCTATCCGGTGTTTGCAGAACGAGGAAAGCTAACTGGCCAGGTGGATTTTTCCAAACTATCAATTATCTCTAGAATCTAGGAACATTCCCCACCCCCCTTTTTTTTCTTTTTAATGAGGACACTTCATTTACACACAGTTCAGTTTGTACCCACTCTTTTGGATCATCTGACATTCCTGTCATAAGAGTTGAAACTTAACAACTTCTATGAAAACTTTCTTGTCATCAATCAAATTAAATTCTCAAATTAAGTACAAATTTCCCTTTAAGACTTTCATTAGTGTTACCTTCTCTCTCTCAGAATAGCTCCTAGTGCAAAACATCTATTTTTGGGCCTTGTTGGTGCAAATGAAAATTAATGACAAGCTTATCACAATACCTTCCAGGGTTCTTACTGCTCTCCTCATGTATCATTCCTACACCATATATTTATCAAAATCATAGGAAGTTAGGAGCAGCTTATCCATGATTATGTCCTGGGGCCTCAAAGGGCTTATATTCTTTTAGGAAGGCAGACATACAAATTGGAGGAAAAATAGATACACGAATAGATATATTTCTGTACATATAATGAGTAAGTGCTTCTCTCCCCCCAGTTGTGGTCATATGAATAGTCATCCTTTTCCAGGCTTATGTTTTATTGTCTCTCATCCCCAACCTCCAAGCTTTATTTCCAGGCAGGTCTACCCAGTTCCTGCTGGCAGACATTAGCCAGGTCTGTAGCTACATGTGGAATGAGTCTTTCCCTGGCAAAACATTATTTTCCTCTTCAGACTGCACTGAGACTTGACTTACATGATTGATCTAGAAATAATTAGGAAAAATAGGAGTAGATAGAAGGACATTATCTTGAGACATATCTATCTGGAGATAGTGTCAATCAATGGAGAGCCTGTCAAGATGGAAGAAGGTTTGTCCTGCTGTCTCACAAGGTTCAAGATTCTCAAATGCAGCCTCCCAAAAGTCTGCTTCCAGTCTCCATACTCCAGTCGTCCCCTATCAAGGCCCAGAAGTTAATATAAGAGAATTTTTAGGGAATATGAATTTAGCCTCTTTTCAAGACGACTCTCATACTATCAAACCTCCAGCCTGGTTTTCAACACATTCCACTCTTCAGTTGAAGGAGATTTGAGTCTCTGTAGATGCTTTGAAGAATCTCTTCCGGCTTTCACTCTGTCACTTTATTTGATAGCCTTCTATTTTCTTCCTTCAGAATCTGTATGGTCACCAGCAGTGGCTAAACAATCTAATAATCCTTATAATCATCAGTGACCCCGGGCATGTCTTATGAAGAGTTATTGTGAGACCAAGTAGTATCTCTTCACTTGCACTCCAGTCTACCACAGGTGGTGAAAAGCCAGGTGCTGGTAGCCTCAGTTGGCCTCTGGATTGTGGTGACAATGCATACGGTATTCAGAACACTCCTTGACCCATGTGCTAAGGGACTCAGAGGCTGTCCGTTTGGAACGTGGTCCAGGGTGGGATGGCACTGCTGCAGTTCCAGGCTGTGGTACAAACCATCCTGTCACTTGGCTTTAATGGCATAGAGGAGTCCACAGTCCAGGAAGTGATTTTGGTAGATGTGCACATCACACCGAATCTCTGGCAAGCCACAGAGAAAACTTCGGCATAGACCTATGTATTGGAGCAAGACCATACATCTTTCGTGAAGAACTAATCACCATTTGAAAAGTGACTATTTTTTAAAATGTTTTATTTATTTATTTGACAGAGAGAGCAAGCACAGGCAAGGGGAGTAGCAGACAGAGAAGGAAAAGCAGGCTTCCTATTGAATAGGAAGCCTGATGTGGGGCTCAATCCCAGGACCCTGGGATAACTGAGCCAAAGGCAGATGCCCAATCAATTGAGCCACCCAAGCATCAGAAAAACAACTCTTGTGGGCCCTACTTGAGACTAGGCAACAGAACACATGATATCTAGTGACAATGTGACCAAAAAAGCCCTTCAAAAGCTGGATATTTTCATATCCACCAAATCATAGTTTAGGCGAAGCATACTAGTATCTATCATACAATGGAAATAGGACATTTGTTATTGTGCCCAGTCAATTCTCAAAAGCATGAATAAATTATGCAAATAGGTGATTACGATCTCATGTCACCCAGGTCTCCTTCCCTGACACTCATGTTTTAGCTCGTATCAATAATCTAGTGGAAAATTTCCTACAACCAGGTGACAGAAGAGGAAAGAAAATCTGGACCTGGTTCCTGGATGGGCCACTACAGTACATCGCTATGAGCCACAACAGACTGTTGTCACAACACAACTTCATTTATAGATGACCTTAAAAGATGCTGATGAGAGGAAAGACTGTCAGTGGACAGAACTCTGATAAATTTCTCTGCTCATGAATTTTGTGTTGAAAGAGAAGCAGCCTAACAATGGAATTCTGAGTAGTGCCTAATGCCTTGGTACCCCCAAAATACAATGAGACCTGCTCAGGTCATGGTTGGGTTAAATCAGGGGTGAGACCAAAGAAAGGATGAGAAAGAGTGTCAGAGGATCTTTTCAGAACAGATTCCTATGCCTGAAACCACCCCAAATCAAGCCCTGGACGAGAACAGTGACTTCAGGTATCTGGGTGGCTCAGTCAGTTAAGTGTCAGACTCTTGATTTCAGCTCAGGTCATGATCTCAGGATCATGAGATCGAGCCCCCAAGGGCTCGGGCTCAGCAGGAAGTCTGTTAAAGATGCTCTCCCTCTCCTTGCTTGCTCTCTAAATAAATAAATACATACATAAATAAATAAAATCTTAGAAAACAAAAGAACAGTGATTTATGATACTTTCAAGCATGTTGTTTAAAAAGAAATAGAGAAAGAAAAGGAGGGTGGGAAGAAAGAGAAGGAAAAAAAGAAAATAATATGGCCCACATTTCATGCACTTGGAAATTCAAAACAAGCATATTTTATTTGAAGTATATTTGAGGTATATTTCTTTCGCCAAAGCTCACCTGCTTTTCAGGTAGTCAATATATAATTTCCTGCTTTCTTACAAAGCTAATATTTTTCTTCGCTTTTCCCACATCCCTCAAATAGAACACACTAGAGCAGGGAATGCCTCCTGTGCGATGTGAAAGAATGTGTAAGAGAACAGGCACCGAGGAGATGCTAAAAGCCCTAATGGTAAGAACCATAGTGTCAAATTTACATTTTAGATGGACCTGTGGGGAATACATCTGAGGGGGCAGGTTGGGGACAGAGGATACAGAGTATTGCAAAAGTTTAAATGAAAATAAACACTACCCGAGAGAGAGAGAGAGAGAGAGAGAAAGAGGAAGGAGGCATGAAGAAGAGATTCTGAATTTAGAGATATTTGAGAGTTAAAAAAAAAAAATAGTCAAGTCCTGGCCTTGGTGCAAATGGGGGTGAAAATGCTCAAGGTACGACCATCCTTAGTTCTTTAAAAAAAAAAAATAGTCAAGTCCTGGCCTTGGTGCAAATGGGGGTGAAAATGCTCAAGGTACGACCATCCTTAGTTCTCCAGCTTGGCATCTCTTTGCTTAGGCAATAGGCGATGTACGGGTGTTTCCGATGGAATGGAAGCAATTTTATGGAAGAATTAATGATCATCTTTTTTTTTTTTAAGATTTTATATATCTATTTGAGAGAGAGACAGAGTAAGAGAGAGCATGAGAGGGGAGAAGGTCAGAGGGAGAAGCAGACTCCCTGCAGAGCAGGGACCCCTGATGTGGGACTTGATTCTGGGACTCTGGGATCGTGACCTGAGCCGAAAGCAGTGGCTTAACCAACTGAGCCACCCAGGCACCCTCGTCTTTTTTTTTTTTTCTTTTTTTTTTTTTTAAGAATTTTCATTAATTTGAGACAGAGAGAGAGAGAGAGACAACAAGAGAGGGGAGAAGTCAGAGGGAGAAGTAGACTCCCTGCAGAGTAGGAAGCCAGACATAGGACTTGATCTGAGGACCCTGGGATCATGACCTGAGCCGAAGGCAGATGCTTAACCAACCTAGCCACCCAGGCACCCCTAAATATTTGTCTTTAAACCTGTTTTGTTTGATGCTCGCAGACAGTTGGAAGATGAAGGGAGAGTTAGGGTTCTAGAGAGGGAGGCTAGGAGTTACCCTTGTGGCGGGCAAGAAAGTGCCTTCTTTCACATCTCCTCAACCTATGAATATATTACTTTCTATGGCAAGAGAGACTCAGCAGATACAGCTAATTTATCGATTTCAAGATGGATTATTTTAGTTCATTCAAGTGACAAAATGTAATCAAAAGTGTCCTTTCGGGGCGCCTGGGTGACTCAGTGGGTTAAAGCCTCTGCCTTCGGCTCAGGTCATGATCCCAGGGTCCTGGGATCAAGCCCCGCATCGGGCTCTCTGCTCTGTAGAGAGCCTGCTTCCTCCTCTCTCTCTCTGCCTGCCTCTCTGCCTCCTGTGATCTCTGTCTGTCAAATAAATAAATAAAATCTTTAAAAAAAAAAAAGTGTCCTTTCAGGGAAAGATAGAATTGGGAGAGTCAGAGAAGGAGCTGGACAAAAGGAAGCAGAAGTTATGGAAAAAGATTTTGGAGACGTTACACACCTGGCCTTACACATGGAGGAAATGGACCCTGCAGACAGGCTCTGGAACCCTGAGGGAACAAGGGAACAGAGTTTCCTCTAGAGCATCCAGCAGGAACACAGACACACCAGCACACCTTTGAGTTTAGGATTCTTGACTTCCAGAGCTGTAACGTAATAAAAGTGTGTAATTCTAAGCCACTAAGTTTGCAGCAATTTCTAACATCTGCAATAGAAAACAGACACAAACACCATATAAGAGTTAGCCAAAGCCACAAGTGTGGTTTGAGAGACAGGGTAAATACTGAGAGAGAAATGGCAAAATAGAGCATTGGCAAAAATCAGTCTTTAAGGAGAAGGGTAGAGAAAGAAAAGTGAATATGTAGCTAACAGCTTCATAGATCAAAATGTATTTTAAACACACACACACACACACACACACACACACGTACATATTTTAAATTTAGATCCCATATGGAAAGAAAGCATAGAAAGAAATGAGATGAACACAAAAGATTTAGTTGCTTTTCACAGGATGTTCTCTCACATTCATTGGATGGGGAAAAACTGGTTTTTCATATAGATGTTACTTGATCTCATTCCTTTTTTTTTTCTTTTCAAAATTAAATGAACTTAGAACCAAGCTAAATAGCTACAAAATATTAGCAAACATATTTACTAATGAATTAGCAAATATTCCTGGGTGCAGCTTGTTGGACACAGTTTCCAGGGATCAGAGACTACTGCGGTGTATTTCCTCAGTTGGAAAAATACAACCATAGGTTACCCTGAAGATAAATGAATGACTTCTCGCTAGGGCACTTTGTCCCTGCCCAAGAGTCTATATTTAAATAAATACTCTCTGTGAAGTAAAGGTCAGAAGCCTGTGGTCATGGCTGCAGTATTAGCAATGGCTTGCCCTAACAAATGAATGCGTGAAAGAATGTCATGTAAAAGGAAACGAAAGGCACCAAACATTTCTCAACACTTTTTTCTCACATTCCTCCAGTTGAATCCAAATATTGTACTGTCTTCTGCCAGCCCAGGCTTCAAACACGGAGCGTGGGCATCTGAAGAGCGAAATCTCAAGAGGCCAAGAAAAACATGAGCTAATCCTGTAGGTTTCCCAGTCATTTGCAAACTCGCCTTTCAAAGGAAGAACCTGCCAGGAAGGTGAAAGGCTGGTGGTTTCAGCAACAGCCTCAAAGTGAGGACATACAGTCTTTTTTTCTGAAGATGGACATTTTTTCATTGATAAATTCTTTTTTTCTGGCACAAAGAAGAAATTTAGTTATTATTATTATTTTTTTTTTCCTAAGAAGGTCAGGTCATTGAGATTTAATGCCACAGGCTTGTTATGAGTCCAAGGAGTCATTGGATGGGAACTATTGAGGTGTGAAGTGGTAAGTAAGTTCCTTCCAGGTCTGGTCCCTGCCGCCCCCCCCCCCCTCCTGCTACTCCTTCATTCTGGCCAAGCCATGATGAGCCTTAAAGCTCCTCCCTGCACTGCCCTTCTCAAAGCTTAGTGCATTCTCTGTCCTGGTTCAAGAGCCCCTGCCTCACTGAGGCATTCCTGCTTTTCTTAAGTACAAATAATCACTCCTTTTGTTAATCTAAACCTGCAGTGTCCAATAGGGTAGCCACTAGCCGTGTGAGGCTATGAAGTTCTGGAACTATGGCTCGTCCAAATTCAGGTGACTTATATCAGGCTAAAACACTTGCCAGATTTCAAAGACTGAATAGAGAAAAAGAACGTAAAATATCTCATCAATCATTTTTATATTGATTGCATAAGGGAATGAAAATATTTTCATATATTAGGTTAAAGGAAATATATCATTAAAGTAAATTTTACCACTTTAATGTGGCTAATAGAAACTTTTAAATTGCATATGTGGCTCACCTTTGTGGTTCACCTTATATTTTTATTGGATGGTATTGCTCTAGAAGTTATTCATTTCAGTCACTGATCTTAGCCAATTCTATGACAATACTTGGATCTATCCCCTCTAATAGACAGATTTTCATTAATGGGAACGGTCATGTCCTGCTTAACTCTCATCCTACTTGCTGTCCATGACAACACCTAGAACTTATTAAACATGCAATAAAAAATCCACAGAACAGAAATGAACTCATAAGAAAATATTTTGTCAAGAAATTATTTAGTTCATGTTATATTGTGAAGACACTATCATTGAGTAAAATGGTGTGGGATTACTTTTTCCTCATTTTTCTCATTGGTTCTTGGTGGGTATTTGTTAATCTATTATTCAAAGTAATGAAATTCTACCACTAAAATTATGTTACACTACCCTACCTTTAAAAGCTAGAGATTTGCCTATCCCATTAAGAAGCGTAGGATTTTCACTGAAAATCAATCAGTGATACCTTAGCTAACCAGTACCCACTTAACCAGATGAACTGCATGTTTTCTCATTTTTTTCTTAACCTCAAGAAGACAGTATTGAATAAAAATAAAACAACCTTATTATTGCCATGTTATATAAAGAATATCTTTCACAATATAGCATAACATTGTAAATTATTAAATAAAAATAAATTGCAGTGTCAACATTATGAGTTGGAAGTCCAGTGCATAGCATCTCTCCAATTGTGATCCCTGAAAGTACTTTAGAAGGCCTATTTCACAAAGTGTTATGTGCCAGCAAGGTGTTATGGCAGGAGTGGTAAACTTGGATACAGAAAATTTGGCTGATTTTATACTTCTGCTTTGCTAGACTTCAGTGGGTCATCCAAAAAAAAGAACTTTGGATTAGATGGGCTTCAACATTAATTTCACTTTAAAATGCATCCAAGGAAAATACTGTTTGAGCAATCACGTTGCTCATGTGATACTCTTTAATACTGTTAAAATAGGTTCTCTTGGGTGAAATATATGTATAAAGTGGTATTTAACTTATTTAAATATATAATTTATTTAAATTCATTTATTCAAATTCTCAAGGCCTATAAAAAGTCAGAATTTGTTTGTATCAGAAGAAGAAGGTTGGGCAATTTATTATGTCTCTTCTACCATGATGAACATCAAGACTCTCCACTCCATACTGAGGACGCCTGCAGAGAGACGCCACCCAATTTAATCTCAGATACAGATTAATTTTTAGAGTCTTATTTTGGTGTCAGTTTCAGGACTACGTTTCGTCATTGTTTTATTCTGCACTATGATAAAAAAAGACATTCCCACATTCTTGAAAAGTGAGTCACTATTGAAAGCATACATCTAGAGGCACCTGTGTGACTCAGTCCGTTAAGTGTCTGACTCTTGATTTTGGCTCAGGTCAGGATCTCAGGGTGAGATCAAGCCCCAAATAGGGCTCTGCATTGGGATTCTCTCTCTCAAGGGTGCCTGTGGGCGGTGGGGGATCAGTCAGCTAAGCATCTGACTCTGGATTTTGGCTTAGTCAGTTAAGTATCCAACTCTGGATTTTAGCTCAGGTCATTATCTCAGGGTGGCGAGATCGAAACCCATACAGGGCTCTGCCCTCAGCATGGAGTCAGTATGAGGATTTTCTCTCTCTCCCTCTGCCCCTCTCCCTGCTCTTGTATGTGTGCTCTCCTTCTCTCTCTCTCTCTCTCTCTCAATCTCTCTAAAATAAATAAACAAATATTTTTTTAAAAATCCTCTCCTTCTCGCTCTATCCCTGCCCCACCCCCATTTGCACATCCACACTCTCTCTCTTTCACTAAAAATAAAATGTGTACATCTAGATGATAATTATACCTTACAATTGGAGAAGTTAGGACTTAAGTGAAATTCAAGTCCAGACTTCACTTAATCTACCTCTATATAGACTGTTCATACTTGGATAGCTACTCACCAAATGTCTATATGTCCTCACATTCTTGTATTTATAATTGTGTAACTGTTGAAATTTGTAAAATCATTAAGGAGCTGGATTCAAAACTAATGAGCTCTCCAAATGCCAGAGTAAATTAGTAACTACAAAAACACCCATAATACATATGCACTGAGTTCCATTTCACAGACTGGCATACTGGAGAGTGTGATACAGATTTTGACACATTTCTTTTTTGACTTCCAAAGTAGGAGAAAGCCTCAAACAAACAAACAAAAATAATAATAATAATGATTTACCTTTTAAAAAGGCGTGTGCCTTACTTCATAAAGTGTTCCACAAATCTTCATAAATTTTTATAACATTGCCAGAGACATCGTTCTAAATCTACAGATGTTTGGATTTCCCCTCTGCTTTGGGAAATGTTCAAAGATGCCCCTGTTGCTTGCAGGACAAATCCAAATTCCTGATCACAGTCTTACAGCCCCAAACCATTGCAATGCATTTTATTTTCTTTCATACACTCACACCACTGTCTTCTTCCTTCTTTTCTTATCAGGTATTTTCCTAATAGACTGTCCCTTCTTCTATATCCTTCTCCACTGTGGTGGAACTAAACTCACCATTTAAGTCTATTACAATGCCCTTTTCATTGTTACATACTTTCAGACCTGCAGACTCCGTAATATCTCCTTCTTCGATTCTTTCATAATACTGTGCAGAGTCCAGAGTAAATAAAAGGGTGCCTCCAATACAGCAGGTACTCAATTCGTATTTGCTGAATTCTGAATGAAATTGACCTGGCAACTCATCCCAGACATGAGCTGCTTAGTTGTCAACAGTGCACACTCTGCCAAGATTGCCTGAGGTCAAATGTCAGTAGAACATCCATTAGCTAGTCATTTGCTACCTCGTCCACAAAATGAAGATATTTTATGATGACTGAAGGAATTTACAAATGTACTTAGAAGTGCTCCAGCAAATTGGAAGCTTTTAATAAATATGATTATTGTTATTATTGTTATTAGAACTTCTTTTTGTTATTATTAGGACTTCTTTTTAAAATTTTATTCTTATCAAAATTGTTATCAGGTTGGTGAAATGAAAATGACAAGAACTTTGAGAGAAGGAAAGCCTAACCATGCCAATAACCAGGAAGAAGGTGCATTTTCTGACAGGTTCTGTAGAACTAACAACTCGGGGGAGATCCTAGCCAGATTGAGTAAGGAGACATAGAAAATGACATAAGAGGACATCTCAGAAATGGGTCTTTGCTTATTTACTTACATACTGTCATGAAGAGGAAAAGAAAGGCCTTCAGGTCACTAAATAGGCAGTTTGGGATAAACTGAGCATTTAAGGTCGTTTTTTTAAAGTTTGATTTTAAAATGATATCTCAATAAAGATGTTTAAACTTTTATTCTCAAAAAAAGTAAAGGAAATGTCAGTAGGTGATTTTAATCTACATATTAGTTATTTTCATGGGCAGTAACTAATGTTAGAGTGTTTTCTGCAATTTTCCAAATATAAATAATTGATAATCTATACATAGATTATAACACTGAAACATTCATAAAGTAATAGTGATTTTGTAAGCACTGTTATAGAATTAAAACATTCATAAAATAATAATTCTAAAAAGCAGAATATGCACTCACTGTCTTCTATAATGAGAAGTCCTTTTTTTAAGTCACTTTGGTTGTAATCCACAAACTAGAAAATACCCAAAAGAGAGTGAACAGGATCACGTACAGGCTTAACTAACCAGATTACATGATATAGTGAATGACAGTAAAATGTTTTGCCTGATGGAGTTGAGACTTAAAGAAAGGACAGCTTCCTACAAATATCTGAACGACTGGTAAATGAAAGAATGATAAGACTTACTTTGTGACTTTCCTAAGGCCAGGACCAGAACAAAAGGCTGGATATTATAGGGAGAGAGACGTCAGATAGGTATAGGGAAGAATCTTCGGATGATTAGAAGTAGCCAATAAAGTCAAGGGTTACCTGATGTAGATGTGAGCCCATTTCATCACTGGAAACACGAAAAGAGAAAACAGATAAACATTTGTAGGTGTTTATCAGACTAAGCTCAAGTTCAAAAGGTTTAGCAGTCAATAGACATTATTCTACTAATCAGAAAGGACATCTATTTCGACAGGACAGATAGATTGCACAACTAGATAGACATGTCTGAATTAAAGAAGTAATTAGATAAGAAAACCACTTAGATTTTGCAGTTGTATTAACTGATATTGAGCATGCATGGGGTAAAGGAGTACTCTGCAGGAAACTTCTCGTGACTTGTGCGGTACCCTTTGACTCCGTCCATAGTCTTCCTTACTTTCATGATGCACACCTATTCCTTGATAATTTTCTCTTGTTCCATGATTTTCAATACCATTTAAACACTGGTATTGGGTATTTCTGGACATAACCTTCTCTCTCTCAATGACTCCATAATTCAATCAGGATGAAAGCCAGAATCCTTGTAATGGCCGTGGAGGACCCACAGAATGCCTCACCCCATTGCTTCTCTGACTTCATCCACTGGCTTTCTCCCCCTTGTCCATCTCATTCCAGACACATTGGATTCTTGTTCTTTTTCTGGCATGCCAACCACACTCTCAGTTTAGGATTGACCAAAGGCTAGTCCTTCAGCCTGAAGTGATTTTCTTCTAAATATTATCATGGACCAATCCATCAATCCTTTTAGACTTTGCTCTAGCTCACCTTTTCAATGAGTACCACACTACTTCATTTAAAACATTGTCTTCTAATATGTATTAAGGTATTTGTATTAAGTTATTTTATTAGTATTTATCTCCCACAAAAATATAAGCACCACAACTGTAGGTATATTTTTCTCTTTTGTTCTTTGCTATATTTTGACATATTTCTTTATTTTCTTTCTTATTCAGCAAATAGGTATTTTTGAAGGGTACATTTCACTGTCCCACACATGCTGAGCTTGGCTCTGTGACTTGTTCTGGTCAGTGGAATGTGGGCAGAAATGACAGTGTGCCATTTTTAAACAAAGGGTTTCCTCCATGAAAAGAGCATGTCCCTGATAGCTGCTACTTTTTCGGACATGTTCCTGGAATGATAGACAGGCAGAGCAGATCTGAATCCTACACGTGCCTGAATCCAAACTCAACCAAGGCCTACAGAGCCCTGCAGAGCTAAAGATAACCCACAGATCCATGAGGAAGAGGCAAGAGGTTTATGTTATATAACATGGCCCCAGGAAAGAGCTAGATTAGGGGTCATATGTTATTGTTATAGGATATAACCTCTGGGATCAGGGGTTAGATGTTATATAACAAAGCCCCCGGAAAGAGCTGACTGATGCATGCCCCAAGTACTTATGCTTGGTGCATAGAAGGTGCTTGATAAATATGTTTGAGTTCTTAAGTTAGGATTAAATGGCTTTCTAATTAACTTTTTTCTACTATCTTATTTCTGAGTATCTGGTGCACAAACTATTCACTAGGATCAACTGAGGTACTTATATGATTGCTTAATCTCTTTCAAGTCACTCAAATATCATTGAATTAATTATCATTCAGGATACTAAGTACTCTTCTAATAAGCTAAAAGAGTACATGTGTTTTTTAATAACGTTATTCAAATGATATCCATATAAAACAAAGTGTTTGGTTGTGTTTAATTTTTTTAGTGACTAATACCAAGTGCTCCAAACATCAAAACTAATTATTTTTCAGGGAAATAAAACTGATGAGGTTGTTGGTGGTCCCGTCAGTTCAATGATCCTAACAGCCGGGATGAATCTACTATTCAGTAATTGAATCTGGTTTAGTATGATGTTTATTATGGTGTGACTTCACTTTCAGTAACTTGCACACTGAGGAAATTTAGTTTAAAGGAAGTGATGGGTTTTTGGAAGATGCTATTCCCAAGGTTTGGTAACGAACCAGATTGTCATAGCATCTATATTAGAATACAGTCACTTAAAACATTCTGGAATTGCTGCTTTCTGTTTTGCTTTCCACTTTATTCCTGCTTTTGGTTTGACTTCTCTCCTTTACTCTTTTATTATTTTTCTCCTCACTACTTGCTTCTTTTAAAAGGCCTTGTTAACACTCATTAACGAGTGTGGTCCCAAGCTCCAAAGCAAATAAGCAGCAGAAGAAAAGAGATTAAAGAACCGAATGGTCTCGTTTTCCTGCCAGGTTTCAGTGGATCGCAACAGCAGCGGGGGTTTCAGCCAGTTTTTGTAGGAACCGCTACAAAGCTGCCACCCTTTTCTCCTCAATACTAGCGTAACTGAAACTGCAAGAACTGTCCAAACATTTAAAAGCCAACTTTTCTTAGAATTGGTTTTCCACAGCATCAAAAAATGCATTTGTATTCTCTGTAAAGGCCATTTATCTCTCTCTCTACACCGAGTACTTTGCCTCCCTCCCACAGGGGCCCACCCTCCCGCCAGGGCTCAGCTTTAGCAAAAAGCTATAATATGAAAGTCTTTGGCAAAGACATTCCTGTTTCTAGATGGTATCAAATTGACTAAGGAGAGGCCTCTGTGTGTGGTATTTATTTGATCTTGCTGACCTCACTGAAAGGTTTTTTGATTTTTAATCTCTCATCCATGTACCTTAATTCCTTTACTGTTTGCTTTGCTTAGCATAGCAAATAGGCTTAATATTATGCATATATCATAAACATGAATTTAACAAATTAATTTATTTCTCAACACATATTTATTGAACTCCTACACCATATCAGGGACCATTGTAGGTATTAGGGACACATCAGTGAACAAAACAGGAAATAATCCTGGCTCTCAGGAAACGTATAGAGTACTAAGGAGACAAACAATAAATATGATGAATAAATATGATGTATAAAATGTTGCCGTTAAGAACTAAAAAGAAAAATAAAAGAAAGGGGAGTTTAAAGTCTCTAGATTACAGTTTTACATAATACATCTGGAAAACCTACACGAGGAAATACCATTAAAACAAAGACCTAAGGAATAAGTATTTAAAACATTTTCTTGTAATTACAAAAAGAAGTCATATCCACTGACGGGGAAAACAAGACAATTCAGAAAATTTCCAGAGAAAACTGAAATAATTGTCTATAATTCTATCATTCATAGTTAATGTTTATTAAAAATTTGATATAGATTCGTCCTACTCTTTATATACGGTTTGGCTTAGTGTGTGTGTGTGCGTGTGTGTGTGTGTTAGAGAGCAGGACAGAGAGAAAGAGGAAAAATATACAGGTTATTTAGAGAATTGAGAAAGTACTCAGTTTCATACTGAGTCCAATTCTTACGCACACAGTCTTTAGAAACAATATTTAAAACTTTTCAGATTTTGTTAGAGTGATACGGTGAATAATCATATGTACATTCTTGCACATACCTTGATAATTCTTTATGAATGACTATCACATTAACTTCACACACATTTAACAAATCGTTTAACTTTAGAATTGCCTTCATTTCTTTTGTCAATTTTTACCGGTATGATCAATATTTCAGAGTGAACTTTTGCCTGCATGTTTGCCAATTTGGATACTTTAAACAGCAAGAAAGAGAAGATCTAACTCAATGGACTTAGTAAAGAGGTTATGATGTACACATAAAGCATGATATTGAATTTTTCAGAGTTGGCTAATTTAGGAGGGCAGTGATGCCATTCCCCATTCTTCTATCCTGATCATGATGACTTTGTCCTAAGACTTGTGCCGTTGAGCAATTGTCCATCAGTGTCAATGCAAGCTCTTGTACTTGGCCTGTGAAGCTTGGGCTGGGAAGCCGTGAACCACATTTCTACAAGTGCCATGTGGCTCCTTGGGAGACAGGCCAGTAGGAGGCCTGAGAGGGAGCCTGTACCTGAGGCGTGAAGAGACCGTCTCTCTGTGCAAGGACAGCTCCTTCCACTACCACCAGGTGACTGCAATTTGCCTGTGTTCCTGGTTTCAAAAGCATTCCCATTTCACCTTCTGAGACACCAGAGTCAGGTGGTCAGAATAGAAGCTGTTGGACCCCTTCCTCCAACTTCAAATTTAATAATTCCAAACTCTTTCCGCTATTCCCTCAACCATAAGAGCGACAGATCCTTCCTACAGTCCCAGGCCATGATACCTTGATATTTCTTTTTCCTTTTCGAGTTCTCCAATATGTGATTTTTTTTTTCTTTTCAAAGAGTTTATTTATGTATTTGAGAGAGACCACACGTCCCTCACTCCCACAAGTAGCGGGAGGGTCTGAGGGGGAAAGAATCTCAAGCAAACTCTGCACTGAATGCAAACCTGGCTCAGTCTCATGACTTTGAGATCATGACCTTAGCTGAAACCAAGAGTCCCATGCTTAACTGACTGCATCTCCCAGGCACCCCTCCAATATATGATTAATAATTCTTTAGACTAAATCCTCTATGATATTAAAATAACTGTTGTGGCTTCTCATCCTTTACTGGACCCTACCTAAAACTCTTCATGGTGACAGACAAGATGGCTACCTCAGACCCATGTTCCAAATCTTGACACAACAATACCCTAGGACCAAGAGTGAATTCCCTTTCTCAGTCCCTTTGAAAAAAGAAAAAATCTTTCCCAGAACCACCAAGCATATGTCTTCTAATATGTCATTGGCAAGATTTCTGTTACAATGACCCTTCTAAACTGATCCCAGTCAAAGGGTATAGAGTTACCATTATTTAAACAAACTAAGATTGTTGGTAAGATTGTTAAACTAAGATTGTTGAAGGAGCCCAGACTTTCCTGAAACATACGCACCAAATCAGATTATTCCTGAAAAACTGAAGGTTTTATTTAGGAAGAAAGGAAGAAGGGAGGGTAGAAAGGCACTATAGAGCTGGTAACTAATAGAGCTAATAACTAATGATGTCTGCCATCATAACTCACTGAAAAGATATACATTTTCTCTCTCAACTGAAAGCCTAATAGTTCTTATTGTCATGTTTTACTCTATGAATAGCTTCAGATGCCGTAACTATGAAAATTCTAATATTGGGTATCAAATTTCCATAATCCTGAAAAAACTCCACAGAAGAGGATGTCTGAGATTTTTCTTTCAACTTGAGAAAAGATCATGTATGTATAATTAGACATAAGCTCAGATATGGGTTATTGGCCCCATTTCGTAGATGAAGAGCCTGAGATCCAGAGTAATAAAGTGGGCTTTTCAAGATCTCAAAGTCAGGTAGGAACAGAGGCAGCCAGCACGTTCCCACAGTAATCCTAACTGCACAAAGGAACCATTTTATCAACTCCCTTCTGTCGTTTCTAAAAATAAAAGTAACCTTTGAAATTGTCATATGCAGCAACATTTCTGATAGGTCTCAGTGAACTAAAGTTAACTCCAGGAGTAGTAGAGAGTTCTTATCTAAACAAAAAGTGGTTGGCTTTGGATAATTAATGTAAAAACAAAACAAAACAAAACAAAACAAAACAAAAAACAAACAAACAAACAAAAAACTGCACATAAGTAATTTTTTGAAAAGATTTTATTTATGTATGTGAGTGAGAGAGAGCGCAGGAGAGTGAGAGAGAGAAGCAGACTCCCCACTAAGCAGAGAGTTCCATACGGGGCTCAGGGCTCCATGCGGGGCTCCATGTGGGGCTGGATCCCAGGACCCTGAGATCATGACCTGAGCAGATGACAGATGGCAGATGTTTAACCAACCAAACCACTTAGGTGCCCCTGCACATAAGTAATTTTTAAAAACAAATTTACCTGCAGTGGTTTGAAAGCCTCAAGTCATAACTGGCATAAAATTGATATTTAATATCAATATATTAAATATACCTATACATATCCATATATATTTGTTTTAAATATGCTTATCTGTTAGCCAGATATTGGGAGCAACCAACATTCTCCCCCTCCATATTTTGTAATTTTCCACATAATAGAAACTTTGCATGCTATGTTTCATCATATCATATTGTATCGAATCCCTATAAAGGTCCTAGTAAGTATTAATATTTTCCTCCTATACCTGGAAAAGTGAAGTGCAGTGAGGCCAGGTGTTTTACCTAAAATAGCAGAGGTAATTAAAGAGCCAGATCTGAAATTCAAGCCTTGTTTTGCTCACACAGGACACACGTTCAGGCTACTCGTTTACATTTGGGAGGAAACAGCTGACTGCTAAAGAAACCTTCATCAAATGGCTAACTGGATTTAATGACCTCAAGAATTTAGTCCAAGGCTGAAAATCTTTGGCTCTAGACCTTGAGCATAACTGAAGTCATCAAGAAAGCCTGAGACATTTTTGCATGACTATTTAGCAGAGCATATGTAATGCATCAGAGTAAAACTGGCATTCAACATGCATAAAGAAAATGAAAATTTTCATATAAATGAAAATTTTGATAAAGCAAAGCCTTACTTACTCAGGACATTCAATTTTCTATGATGTGGTTAACAATTTTACTATACCCATACTCACATAATAATCATAATATATTCTCATAATGACACTATCTGGAGAGTGTCTATAATTATTTATGAACTCTGGATTTGGTAAATAGAACTTGGAAAAGAAAATCTAACAAAATGGTTTTATGTTTATATTTTCTCAAGAATTCTGACATGAGTAAATCTTATACACAAGTTTCTTAAAATCAAAAACTTGGATCCTCTAAATCCGGTCTTAGAATTTTGATCTATCAGCTAAATGACATCAGAAAAACTCAATAAGCAACTTACCATCCCAACTTACTATGGAAATAATGTAAAAAAGTTTGGTGTATTTAAATAAACTTCTAAAGTTATTCCTTCATGAGTGGTCTTGGAGAATTTGATAATAAAAATGTAACATGCACCTACTCAAAATGTCAGAAAATCTAAAAACAAAATGACTTTGATTTAAGGAGATACTCTGGATTTGGTAATAGGCATCATCTTGAAAACAACTGGAAAAGGAGGGGTGTTATATGCTCACATGGCACAGAGAATCAGTATTTGTGACTCTCTCTAGCATTTTTTTCTCAATATGTTGGTTAATAGTCAAATCCATATTTCCATTAAATAAAAATGTTAATGTGTAATTACTATACATCACCTTGGCTATCAGCTACTGAGACATTCATTGTCAAAACTCATTTGTAGATCTTTACTGTAAGTCATTATCAGATAAGAATGAGGTGTTTTGTATTTTGAGACAATAGGTAGAATTCAATACTGAACAACGAACTGACTTGGCTCATCTTTTAACATAAGGTTGTAACATAAACAGGTTTTTTGGTTTGTATTTTGTTGCTGTTAAATTTAGCAACAGACTCACCAGAAAATGCATCTCTTTAATGAGGTAATACGATGAAATGAATCTAGGATAATTTACTACTCAAAGCATAACTTAATAATAAAAGTAACTGATACCTAAGAATATAATTGAACATGGGGTATTTGTCCACTGGTGGTATAGAAGATGGTATCTCACCTAAATCGTGCTGTGAGCCACATTATGTGTTATCTTTTTTTTTTTTTTTTCATTTTAAAGATTTTATTTATTTATTTGACAGACAGAGATCACAAGTAGGCAGAGAAGCAGGCAGAAAGAGAGGAAGGGAACTTCCCACCAAGCAGAGAGCTCAATCCCAGGACCCTGGGATCACCACCTGAGCCGAAGGCAGAGGCTTTAACCCACTGAGCCACTCAGGCACCCCCATATTTTTAAGAAGTTTTACAAAGTGTCTTTTTTAAAATGTGTTTTCATTAATCAAATATTTTATTTCAAAAATAGCCCTATGTGTTAAAGATTCTCCATCTTCAGCACCATCGTGAGCCAAAGGAAAATTTAATGTACTTGGCTATTTCAAAATAGTCTTCTCATGATCTTAAACTTTAAAAATCACTGTTAACAAATGATTGGCTACATATCAGACGTAAAGAGCTTAATGTTGCATATTACAAGGACACATCTGTAACTTTATTTTTCTTCATGTAATAATTTATTTATTTCCTAATAATACTTCAGTGTTTCATTTAGACACTTTCAGCATTAGCAACATTTCAATGTATTTAAATAACAGTGAGCATGTGTCACTACTGAAGAAAAACAATACTCTCCTTTTCCTGGAAGACTGCAACATTGGAAAATGAATCTTTGAAATCTTGGTCGGCATTTTGTCCGTTTATCCAATTCCTTCCTACTCATGTTCTGGAAATATACATTTTAATGATTCTTCATGCTACTCACATATCCTTCTTGCTTTTATGTTGCAAGTCTACATGTTAGTGAGCTTTGAGAAATGGAAACAGACAAGGAGGAGAAGTTACAGTGGCAAAGCCCCCGCATTTTAGAAAAGGAGGAGGGGGTGAAAAGCAGGAGCATTTAGGAGGAAAAGCAGAAGCTTATACATTAGAAAAATACATTCATAGACTCCATAGTTTTATTAAAATATATAACCAATGCCCATTTGCAAATTACTTTGATTTTGCAGAATAATTGTGTTAATTGCTAAGTTCTTCTTGAGATTTCACAGCCAAATGGCCATAATATCAATTTTTAGAATTCCTTTTGTACTTGCGGAAGTCTGGTGTCAGCACCAACGGCAAACATTCAGTTACTTGTATGTTTAAAGTTTTTGTATTTGACTTAACTGCAGTTGATAGAGTAATAATTGGTGTATTTATTTTATTTTTTGTCTTCTAAGATGACTGGATAAAGGAAAGGTTTGGCTAAGTCACAGAGTAAGGCAGCTGCTGGGTTTAAAAATGGCCTGTTATACAACCTGTTCTGAAGTCTCTCCCTTGTTAGTGTTTGAAGAGCACTTGCAACAACTTAAGGAGAGAAGAGGTTCATTAGCCAAAACAAATATAAAACATTATTCCACAACAGCTCAACCCTAATGTTGTATAAAAAGAAAAATAATAATAAGCATCTTACATATAGAGCAAAAACCAGTCATTCGGTGTTTCAAATAACATCTAGACATAATTCTCATTTTTGAAGTTGGATGCAGTCCGGAGTGGGGGGTGAGGGAAGGGTAAAACTTCTTTAATTTTTTAATTATTTTTAAATTAAAATAATTACTTTCTCTTTCGGGGGGTGGCTCAGTCAGTTAACCGTCTACCTTTGGCTCAGGTCATGACCTCAGGGTTCTGGATTAGAGCCCCACGTTAGGCTCTCTGTTGAGCGGGGAGCCTGTTTCTCCCTTGCCCTCTACCTGCTGCTCCCCCTGCTTATGATCTCTCTCTGTGTCAAATAAATACATAAAATTATTAAAAATTATTATTAAAAATGATTTTCTCTTTTTACTGAAGTAAAATATACCAGAGAAAAGTATGCACAGCTTAAGTGTAAGCCTCAATATGTATTTATAAACTGACCACATCCCTATACCCAGCACCAGATCAGAAAACAGAACCTGTCCAGGTCTTGGACAGACCCACTGACTTCTGTTCCAGCCACTGTCTCTTTGACATAATCATTATTCTAACATGTAACATAGACTTTAACATAGGTTTTGTCTATTTTGCAGAATAAAATCATGCAGCATATATATTCTTTCTTGTCTGACTTCTGTTACTCAAATTTGTTTTTGAGATTCATTTACATTATTTCTTAAGTTCTAGGCAGTTCTTTCCTTTCTTTCATAGCATTCCTTTGTGGGAATTGACCACTGCTTACTCATCCATTCTACTGTTGATGGTCATTCGAGTAGCTTCCACTTTAGGGCTACTTCAAATAGTGCTGATTAGGAGTTTAGTGCTTGCCTTTTGACCAATATGTGTTTCTGAAATAGAAGGTCATTGGGTGTTCCTATGTTCAGCTTTAGCAGACACTCTCAAATCATTTTCCAAAGTGGCTGTATGTTTTACATTCCCATCAGCATGTGAGTTTTCTGGTTGTTCCATTTATTTTCAATAACTGTTAGTGTCTGTATTTTGCTTTTTTTGAAACATGGTAGTTTCTCAACTACTATTGTTCACAGGCTTCCTAAACACATAAGCACTAGACTATTTTTATAATTGCATCCATTTAACTGATGGGTTTAACATCATAAAGCTTTAAATCTTTCCTGCTTCCTATTCAAATATGATTCTGACCATTTCCCTTTCTCTACTTTTTTGTTTTGCTTGTTTTACTTGTTGGCAAACATATTAACAAAATATATACATTAAAAAAGCATCAAAAGGAAGGTATTCCCATGCAACAAATGATCATTTTTCAACATTGATAATATACTCATTTATTCATTTCTAAATTTGAAATTGCAGATAAAATTCCTCCTAATAAATAGAAGATTTTTCCATCTCCATTTATTTCTAAAACTTACCCCAATCACATGAAATGGATGCATTCATGGAAACCTATAAACTTCTAAAACTGAATCAGGAAGAAATTGACAACCTGAATAGACCAATATTTAGTAAGGAGATTGAAGCAGTGATCACAAATCTCCCAAAAAACAAAAGCCCAGGACCTGATGGATTCCCTGGAGAATTCTACCAAACATTCAAAGAAGAAATAATATCTATTCTCCTGGAGCTGTTTCAAAAATATAAACAGAAGGAAAACTTCCAGATTCTTTCTATGAAGCCAGCATTATCCTGATCCTCAAACCAGACAAAGACCTCACCAAAAAGGAGAATTTCAGACCAATACCCCTGATCAATATGGATGCCAAGATTCTCAACAAGATCCTAGCTAATAGGATCCAACAGTACATTTAAAAGATTATCCACCATGACCAGGTGGGATTTATCCATGGGATGCAAGGGTGGTTCAACATTCACAAATCAATCAATGTCATAGAACAAATCAATAAGAGAAGAGAGAAGAACCACATGGTCCTCTCAACTGATGCAGAAAAAAAATTTGAAAAGGTACAGCGTCCATTCCTGATTAAAATTGCTTCAGAGTACATAGATAGAGGGAACATTCCTCAACTTCATAAAATCTGTCTATGAAAAACCCACAGTGAATATCATCTTCAATGGGGAAAAACTGACAGCCTTCCCTTTGAAATCAGGAACATGACAAGGATGTCCACTCTCACCACTGTTGTTCAACACAGTACTAGAAGTCCTAGCAACAACAATCAGACAACAACAACAAAAAAAAATAAATAAAAGGTATTCAACTTGGCAAAGAAGTCAAACTCTCTCTCTTCACAGATGATGTGATACGTTATATGGAAAACCCAAAAGACTCCACCCCCAAACTATTAGAACTCATACAGCAATTCAGTAATGTGGCAGGATACAAAATCAATGTACAACAATCAGTTGCTTTCTTATACACTAACAATGAAAATATAGAAAGAAAAATTAGAGAATCGATTCCATTTACTATAGTACCAAGAACCATAAGATACCTGGGAATAAACCTAATCAAAGAGGTAAAGGATCTGTACTCAAGGAACTACAGAACACTCATGAATGAAACTGAAGAAGGCACAAAAGATGGAAGAGCATTCCATGCTCATGGATCAGAAGACTAAGCATTGTTAAAATGTCTATATTTTCTAGAGCAATCTATGCTTCCAATGCCACCCTGATCAAAATTCCACCAGCATTTTTCGAAGAGCTGGAACAGAAGAGTTGTATGGAATTTGTATGGAACCAGAAGAGACCCTGACTTGCCAAGGAAATGCTGAATAAGTAAGACGAAACTGGGGGCATCACGTTGCCTGATTTCAAGTTTACTACAAAGCTGTGATCACCAAGACAGCATGGTACTGGCACAAAAATAGACACATAGACCAGTGGAACAGAGTAGAGGGCCCAGATATGGACCCTCCATGATATGGTCAAATAATCTTCGACAAAGCAGGAAAAAATACACAGCGGGGGAAAAAAAAAAAAAGAAACAGTCTCTTCAATAAATGGTTCTGGGAAAATTGGACAACTAGGTATAAAAGAATGAAACTCGACCATTCTCTTACACCATACACAAAGATAAACTCAAAATGGATAAAAGACCTCAATGTGAGACAGGAATCTATCAAAATCCTAGAGGAGAACATAGGCAGTAACCTGTTTGACATCAGCCATGGTAACTTCTTTCAAGACATGTCTCCAAAGGCAAAGGAAACAAAAGTGAAAATGAACTTTTGGGTCTTCATCAAGATCAAAGGCTTCTGCACAGCAAAGGAAACAGTAAACAAAACAAAGAGTCAACCCACAGAATGGGAGAAGATATTCGTAAATGACACTACAGACAAAGGGATGAAATCCAAGATCTATAAGGAACTCCTCAAACTCAACACTCAAAACACAGATAATTACATCAAAAAATGGGCAGAAGACAGGAACAGATGCTTCTCCAAAAAAGACATACAAATAGCTAACAGACATGTGAAAAAATGTTCATCATCATTAGCCATCAGGGTGGAAACCACAGGAAAACCATGTGTTTTCAAATCAAAACCACATTGAGATACCACCTTAAACCAGTCAGAATGGCCAAAATCAACAAGACAGTAAACAACAAGTGCAGGAGAGGATGTGGAGAAAGGGGAACCCTCTTACACTGTTGGTGGGAACGTAAGTTGGTGTAGCCACTTTGGAAAACAATGTGGAGATTCACTAAGAAATTAAGAGTAGAGCTACCCCATGACCCTGCAATTGCGCTACTGGGTATTTACCCCAAATATACAGATGTAGTGAAAAGAAGGGCCATCTGTACCCCAGTGTTCATAGCAGCAATGGCCACAGTTGCCAAACTGTGGAAAGAGCCAAGATGCCTTTCAACAGACAAATGGATAAAGAAGATATGGTCCATATATACAATGGAATACTATGCCTCCATCAGAAAGGATGAATAGCCAACTTTTGTATCAGCATGGATGGGACTGGAGGAGATTTTTGCTGAGTGAAATAAGTCAAGAAGAGAGAGTCAATTATCATATGGTTTCACTTACTTGTGGAGCATAAGGAATAACACGGAGGACATTGGGAGACAGAAGAGGAGAAGTGAGCTGGGGGAAATTGGAGAGGGATTCAAACCATGAGAGACTGTGGACTCTGAGAAACAAGCTGAGTGTTTTGGAGGGGAGAAGGGTGGGGGGTTGGGTGAGCCTGGTGGTGGGTATTATGGAGGACATGTACTGCATGGAGCACTGGGTGTGGTGCATAAACAATGAATTTTGGAACACTGAAAAAAAATTAAATTAAATTAAATTTTTAAAAAACAAGCTATGATGAAACTATATATAAAACAGTACAGAAATTCAAGCTATCTATCAAAATTAAATTAGTCTCAACATTCCATTCTCTTACATTAGGTGAAAGACACAGTTAAAAGGATTACCCCAGAAATGTCCATATTTAAACATATTTTGTTATTTTTATTCCAAACACATTAACGTGCATAATTCAATTCAGAAGCCACTAGTTCTATGTCGAATTTGTGAAGACTTAAAAAATAAAACAAAACAAAACAAAAACACCTTCTCAAAATTGCATCCCTCTTTCCTTAACCATTAGAATCAGATGCTGTGGCTGTCGGCCAACCGTAATAGGCATCATTACAAATGTACACAAGATGGGAAGGAGATGATAAGTCCATACTTTAATCTTAGAATTAAAGTGTCAGAATACAAATTCATGGGGGCAGATATGTCTAACTTACATGCATACTTTTCCATAATAATGACAACTAATACTTATGTAGAATTGACTGAAAGTCACATAGTATTTTAAGTGCTTTTCATTCAATATTATATTTAATATCTCCAAACAACAAGATAGGTTTTATTATTACTGGTTTTTGAGAGATGGTGATACTAAGGCACAGGATACTAAACAATTTGATCTGGGCTCCACTCTAAGCAAGCAGTAGGGTCTAGTTTGAACAGAGACCAGCTGAAGCCAGACTCTGCTCTCATCTGTGACACTGAACCACCAGTGTTTCAGGACGTTTGGGAAATATGTTCAAACCTTACCAATATCTAGCATTAAACTCTCCCTTTCAAAATTCAAATAGTATTTCTCTCTCAACTGTAAACACAGCTTTGGGGAGAAGACACGTGAATTTATTTTGAGGTATTTAACTTTGATGTTACCTTTCGTGAATGAGAAAAGTCAGAACTAGAAAACAGCCCCTCTTCAGCCCTTCAGCATTTACAGAGGTATTTTTGCATGAGTTCAAAAAGCAACAGACCTGACAAATGCCAACAAAAGGCACTCCTGTAAGGTTCTTCAGTTTTCACAAGCACTTCCTGTGTTGCACGGATAAGAGCAATGACTATGGAAATCCATTACATGGGTAAAGTAAGACAAAAGCCCTCTTTTAGTTCACTGAGTACTCTTTATTCTGGATGCCATCACACTCTTGAACACAAACTTCTCATTTGTATCCTAAGGATTAGATTTTGCATCGGGGGTACCCATGACTAAATACTCGAGATCTAGACACAGGAACAGAAAAGAATAAAATTATTGCACGCAAGTCTGATGTGTGAACATTTCAATGTTATTTCTTTGTTTTATGAGGACCCCAGCATAGGAAGAGCTTTGGTCATATCCTCCCATACTGTGAACAGTGAGGTACCTTCCAGCAGTCTTTGAAGTCAGACCCATAAGCAGCAGTCTTGATACCCTCCTCCAAGTGCTTTCCCAGTGGCATCTCCCCAGTGGCATGGAGTTTCACACTAGAATTTTTAGAGCAACTGACATTCTCTCTCCTTACTTTGATGCTTTCCCATTTCTATAAAGCATTTTATTAAATTTGCTAGGGCAGATATTTTCAAACATACTAGCTTGTCACTAATTCCCTGGAAATAGAGGCTCCTTTATCTTAAAAGCTGAGAAGAAAAGCTACTCGTCTTTTTTTTTTTTTTTTTTAAGATTTTATTTATTTACTTGACAGAGAAAGGGAGACAGAAAGAGAAGGAATACAAGCCCAGGGAGTGGGAGAGGGAGAAGCAGGTTCTTGCTGAGCGGGGAGCCTGATGAGGGGCTCGATTCCAGGACTGTGAGATCATGACCTGAGCCGAAGACAGACGCTTAACAACTGAGCTACCCAGGCACCCTTCTTCTTCTTCCCTTTTTTTTTTTTTTCTAAGATTTATTTATTTTAAGGCTATTCATCTTTATTCAGAAGAATGTCTAGCGATGGATCTCACTGGCAGTCTGACAAAGGAAACGCTGAAGATGAATATTTAATCATCATAAATATGGACAAAAAATCCTTGATGTTTTGGCTTTCCTAGTAAGTTCCAAAATCAAAGTTTCAGTATGAAATCTATTGCTTCCATAGGAAAAAAGAAAACCACACACATTTTATATGTAATCACAGATTCAGTGTGGGCATGTGTCAATGCTTGGGATAACTGTACTTATAAAAATCCATTTTTTTGTTTCTCAACACTATAGCATGGCAGGTAACACTGCTTTGTTTTGTTGCTCTTTATTTCTTTCGTTTTCCCTTCAGAGCCAGTATTTACTAATGCCTTTACAGCAATGAACACTTTACCTGGATTTCTCACTTCATGCCCCCAGAATGCTCTGATGGTAGACATCAATGCCACCATCCTTATTACAGATATTTAAGAGGCTAAATAACTTGTCTAAAGGCGCATAACTGGCACTGAACCTATTCAAGTTCAGAATCCTTTATTTTGGCCACCCCTGTAACCATCATGTTACACTGCTCTCAAAGACCCTCTTTGTGTTGGGACTTAAAACGGGCCATCCTTTCTTTCCCCGGATACTCCCTGAAATCTCAAGGTCTCCCTTCACTCATGCTGCTGTCAATGCCCCACTGATGCTGCCAGGTCAACCTTGTTATTTCCATGCTTCGTGGTAACTACAGCTGCTGCTGTCACCCCAGCAGCCCTTACTGCCAGAGCTCCACAGTGCAAAGAACATTCTCCCTTGAGCGATTTTGGGTCTATACTTAAGGCTGTCCACACTCCCCCCATGTCTGTCCAAGCAATATGGTTTCTTCAATTTCACAATTGCCATTCTCTCTCTCTCTCTCTCTCTCACACACACACACACACACACGCTCATATACATCGACCAGCTTCTCAGGGCAAAAAATCATAATTATTATTATTGAGTGCCTGCCATGTGAATTTTGTTTCATCTTCTCAGGAACCCATTAAGTTATTTTATAGACCAGACCCAGAGAGTTAAGAAATAACAGCAGGATGCCTCGGTGGCTCAGTGGGTTCAACATCTGCCTTCGGCTCAGGTCATGATCCCAGGGCCCTGGGCTTGAGTCCCACATCGGACTCCCTGCACAGCATGGAGTCTGCCTCCCCCCACCCTCCCCACCTCATGCTTTCTCCTGTAACAAATAAATAAAATCTTAAAAAAAAATAAAGAAAGAATGGCAAAGTGGAATATTATCTTCGTTTTATACTTAACAAGAGCACCTCTCCATTGACAGAAGTCTGGTATTTCCTGTTGGGAGTACATGTTTCGGCAGCTGCCTCCCTCAAGGACAGGGCCCAATTTCCCAGGGCCCTTGTCCCCTTTAGAAGCTGACACATTTTGTGTCACTCTTCAGAAGTGTAACTCTTAATGTTTTAAGAACTTCTCTGGATGCTTCCACACAATGATCTTATAAAGACTATCCCTTGGTAATAGAAGGAAGTTTTACCTATTGTAAAAAAAAAAAAAAAAAAAAAAAAAATCAATTTATATCTACAACTCTATATATCTCTGTAAAGCCATCATGAGCTGTAATAAGACAACATTCTTCCAAAGTGGCTTCCTGTGTTTTCCAGGAATGGTTATCAATACTAGTCAAATCCCTTCACTATTGGGTCATCAAAGCTAACCAAATCCCTTCACTTTGGGGTCTTCACTTCCCAAATACCTCACTCAGCCAGGAAGGAAGTGTGCCAGCAGTAAATGGAAACATTTCAATTCCTGAAAAGACCTAGTCTCGTTGGAATTCTATTTCAGGATACCAAAACAGCAGTTGACTTTGCATTACTTTTACACATTTTGTCAAATCTGTGTATGACATGTTTCATTATATATTTAACATTTCATTTAGAGTCACTCTCACATTTTTAATTTACATAATTTAGGGGAAATAACAAAATTTGGGGCAGCTACTTTAATCCTGGGGTTTTAATGTGCCAGTTACATTTTCAAATTCATATTTAATGCCTAAATAAAAATGTTTTACATGTTTATGAACATACCATCTGAAATCATTCCAGGAACTACCAGTTAGCTACAAAATACATACTGCAAAACACAGTTAAGGCCTTTCAGTTAGTTAATAGCCACTGGTGTATGGAATCAGTGTCAATATACAATGATCATTTGGTAAATTAGAATTACAAAAAAATCTAACAAAACCTTGACTTATTAGTTAAATTTAGTTTATGTTTCTGCTAAGTTTAAGTACAGCTTTTACCATGGAAAAGTCCAGAATGGGCATTCATCCTTCCATGATGATTTACCTCTTTTTTCTCAATTTCATTGACTTATTTTCTTATTTGGTCTCCGAAAATATTCTTTAATGTCTATATGCAGGGAAAAACCATGCAACGTACTTTCCTTCTTATATCTCTTTCTAAGCTATGAACGTTTTAAAATTTTCTCTTGTAATGGCCAATTGATTTGTTATTAAATTAAATCCCACATTTTCTCTAATTTCCTGACAGTTCTTATCTTGTGTCAATCTTTATTTTCAAAACCAATATTTTTATGATTTTATGAATAATTGAATGGAATACAAGTATGTATCTTGTGCTTTGACAAATGAGATGTAAACCTAAAATAGAGCAAGCTTATGTTTCCCTAGCATTTGTAAGAAGTATGTTTTCTCTAGTAAGGCTATGAGAAGTAGAAGTCTACTACACTCGACAGCTTTTCTTTCAATTTGAAGCATGGGTTTGTAAATTAATACTAGTACTATCCCTCTTAGTTTCCTATTTTAAAGCATTTGTAATTAAATTTTCATTGACTATATATATCTTTTAATTTTTGAATAATTGTAAAAACCCATGGTAAGCAAACATGTAAATGCTCAGAAGCTCAAATATATATATTAAATATATAAATTAAATATATATTAAGTATATATTCTATATCATATATTAAATATATACCAAATACATGTATTCAAATGTATTATATATATTCACCTAAGTTTCAGAATTGACAGCTAGAGTTCATGGCATTCTCTTTTGATTTCCCATTGTGATTCGAGGTGATCTAATAATTACTAAAAGCTTTTGATTATCTTCATAATTCAATAAACAAGCATTTTTGGAGCACTTAGTCTAAGAGCGGCCTCTATACAAGTGAGCATTGTCATGCTATCGGGCAACAGCCCAGCTAGATAGATTTTGAAGAAGCAGAACAAAGCAGGGTAAAAAATAGCAAGATCATCATTTTGCATGTGGCAGGGATGTGAGTTTTTCCTGCTGAGTCACTGAGGCAGGTTACTGGAGCCAGAGTACAGCTGAGGTCAAGAAAACATATCAAACTATCAATTCCTAGGGAAAATGAAGATTGCCATGCTGGCATTAGGAACTCTGAAATCAGATCTGGTATGAAGTAGGTGCAGGAAGCAGGAATGAAGAGTTGAAATGCAGCACATACAAATCAGATCACCAAATTAAAGTCAGTATGATGTTCATAGCAGCAATGGCCACAGTTGCCAAACTGTGGAAAGAGCCAAGATGCCTTTCAACAGACGAATGGATGAAGAAGATATGGTCCATATATACAATGGGGTATTATGCCTCTATCAGAAAGGATGAATACCCAACTTTTGTATCAACATGGATGGGACTAGAGGAGATTATGCTGAGTGAAATAAGTCAAGCAGAGAGAGTCAATTATCATATGGTTTCACTTACTTGTGGAGCATAAGGAATAACATGGAGGGCATTGGGAGATGGAGAGGAGAAGTGAGCTGGGGGAAATTGGAGAGGGATTCAAAGCATGAGAGACTGTGGACTCTGAGAAACAAGCTGAGGGTTTTGGAGGGGTGGGGGTTTGGGTGGGTTGGGTGGGGAGGGGTGGAAGGGTGGGGTTTGGGTGATCCTGGTGGTGGATATTCTGGAGGACATGTACTGCATGGAGCACTGGGTGTGGTACATAAACAATGAATTTTGGAATACCAAAAATAAATAAAAATAAAATAATAATAATAATAAAAAAACAAAAATTAAAAAAATAAAGTCAATATGGGAGTTTCACAATATCGGATACGTCCTTGGGTTACTACTTCTTCATTCAGTAAGTATATTTTGAAATTTGTCAAAGGACTCTCCCCATTACCCTCTGCTATTCCCAAGTAGAGTGGCCTGCATTGTCCAATTCACATGCGTTGGACGGCTCCAAAGGAAACGCCAATGAATAAAACAGGCCCTGGCTTGTTTTCTGTCTTCCGACCAACTTCACAGCTGACTCCAGTCACAATTGGAAGGCCTAAGTTTCTCCTTTCACACACTAGAGTACAGGGAATTTCAAATAGTTCTACTTTTAGGACCTAGAAACAGGCACAGTTTCCCTCAAGTATCACTGTCCTTCAGGCAAATGTAACTCTGCCTGGAGTTAGTTCTTAATTTACCATCATTCCTTAAATTTCTAATGCTTGAGATCAAATGTCTTGAAATTCCCTTGGGAATCCAAAAGTTTGTCATTCCACCCAGTATCCTATTCTCTCTGGAGACTGCATTCCTGAACTGAGGCCCAATCTATGTGATGGAAAACCAATGTCTAAGTATGTCATTTTGTTTTTCCTTTCTTTGTGCACTGAGGGACCTAGATCCTGCCTGTTCAAGCCTTATTGTTGGCTTTCTCTTTCTGTTTGGACAGATCTCCCAGAATCCTGGCTTCACGCACACTGAGTGAATTCCTAGATATTGCGACCTACCCACTGAGTTGGTTGACCCACCCAGTTCTGACTTCTCCTGAAATTAAATCCAAAACCTTCTTAAAGGTTAACTGTCTTAAAGTGACTCCACACCTCGATCTTTTACCCTCCCAAACAACACGCTGGCCAGATTAAGTTTTCCAACCCTCCCTGCTCATACCAGCATTTTGAAAATTGTGTTTTATCCCCAAGCAAAGGATCTAGTTTATGCTTGGCGCCAAAAAGATAGAAACACACACGCACACACACACACACGCAAACACATCCATACACACTAATAGACACGGTTCTTTCAGATTTTATTTCTAACAAGTTGTCATAGCCTTAAAGTCTCAATTAATCATTTTCTACAAGAAATTTCTTATTTGCCCATTAAAATAAAAATAACTAATAAATTATAATTATATAATTTATTTGTACATATTATATATAATTTATCTTTTATACCCATATTTATTGTTAATAAATATATTTATTTCAAATTATTCAAATAAATTATTTTAATGGGTCAAAGTGTCACTTTATCTTAAGAATGGAAACAAATTCTGTTAGTCTTATCTGAAGCTTACTCTGAGGGTAGATGCAAGGTCACAGCTTGCAGAGTATTCTGCATCGCCAGATACAGCCTCCTTTGAAATCCTTCTGGATTCTTCCCAAGAACTGGCAGAGCAAATCTCAGTTCAGCACCAGAAAACAGGTGATCTTGGCTATTATTAGAATCTTCTCCAGAATTTCTCAACAGGCACTAACCCAAGAAATAAATATATAAATAAATACTCTTTCATTCTTACTTTCTATATACGCTTTGAGTGAAAACAGAGTACTTTTCTACATCTATTAGGAGAATAAAGAGATTTCTAAAGCAGTTACTACTTGGTAATTTAAAATGCAAGGCCATCATGTACATAATATAGGTAATAAGATATGTTGTATATTACTTTATTTTATGTGGTATAGCAGGGGTCAGCAAACTTTTTCTGTAAGGGGACAGATGGTAAATATTTTAGGTTCTGTAAGTCATAGGGTATTATTTGCAACTAATCACCAATGCTGTTGTAGAAAGAAAGCATCCATGGCCAGTATGTAAGCAAATGTGCAAGATAGTGTTCCAATAAAACTTAATTCACAAAAAAAGAAGTGGTCAGCTCATGAGACATAGATTATAAAATAATTGATTATATTAAGAAATACATAATTTATGATGCAATAAATATTTTTACTAGAAAGCACCATTTAAAATGAGTATATTGAATGATATATAATTACCTATGAAGAAATGGGAATTATTCCATTCCAGAAAACATTCTAACTAGCCATAGTATTATGCATTTTGCTAAGTTGCTGTTATTTTCTACCTCAGTGGTAGAGTCAATTAAATTCAAAGTACTTTCTTTAAAAATAAAAAAATAAGCTATTTTATGGAAGATCAGTAAACAATTTGTTACTTTTTTAAACATTTAAATTAACCATGTGATCTAATTAACAAATTAAATAGATGACAATTAAAGGGATTTTTCTAGTTTCAGTGTTTAATGGTCTATTTAACACTTTCATTTGCTTTTCTTCTTTTTCAACAGAGGATAAATTAATTAAACAGCTCAATGGACTGAATATTAACAAGAAACACATCTGTGATCTTCACACAATGCAATTTAATTACCAGTGCAACTTGCAATTTCACATTTCCTTGTTCGGTTGTTCTCAGTTTTCACGGTACACTTATTCCAATGTTTTTCTTTTATTAGGAGATGTCTCCTAGACAACCCAAGATCAGATTTTATATGCATTCATTATTAACTCCCAAAGTATTGAATAAAAGGAATTGACCCCTTTTGGGGAATGTACAGGCATGTACCTCGTGGATCATGGACACATTAGTTTTGCAGAATATCACACAGGTATGATATGTATATCTTTTGTTAATGCAAGCCCAGAATACTCCTAGAGTACTCCAACACTCGCCAATACCTCCAAATATCATATTAAGGGGGCAGAGATACTTCTCAATGTTAGGGTGCAAGAAAAATTATCATAATGACTTTCCCTTTTAAAAAAATATAAACTGGGGGTGGCTGGTGATTTGGTTAAGTGTCTGCTTTCTGTTTAGGTCATGATCCCAGGGCCTTGGGATCAAGCCCCATATTGGTTTCCATGATCAGCAGGAGCCTGCTTGTCCCTCCCTTCCCCACTTGTGCTTTCTCTCTTGCTATCTCTGTCACTATCTCTGTCTTTCTCTCTCAAATAAATTTAAAAAGCTTAAAAAAATATATAAACTGTGTATTCTTACTAGATCTTCTCAGTGGGAGGGGAATCCACCTTGAGTATCCTTTCTGGTCCCAAATTGTTACCATGTAATTTGTGATCTTTCTCAGTTCAAAAGATGTCCATGTCACATAGTCTAGATTTCCTTGGGCAAAAAAAGCTGAAAATCAGTTGAAAACCACTGCAAAATTATCTGTTCTGCTTTGGAGAGAAGTTTTATAGAAACAGAATGGAGTTTAATATCATGGAAAAATGAGGTTAGAGTTTATAACTACTTTTTCTCTCCATAAATGGTTTCCAATGAGTTCTATTTATTTTAAAACATCACACTTTTTTTTATTTATTTATTTTCAACGTAAAAGAATTCATTGTTTATACACCACACCCAGTGTTCCATGCAATATGTGCTCTCCATAATACCCACCACCTGGTTCCCCCAACCTCCCACCCCCCACCCCTTCAAAACCCTCAGATTGTTTTTCAGAGTCTATAGTCTCTCATGGTTCATCTCCCCTTCCAATTTCCCTCAACTCCCTTCTCCTCTCCATCTCCCTTTGTCTTCCATGTTATTTGTTATGCTCCACAAATAAGTGAAACCATATGATAATTGACTCTCTCTGCTTGACTTATTTCACTCAGCATAATCTCTTCCAGTCCTGTCCATGTTGATACAAAAGTGGGGTATTCATCCTTTCTGATGGAGGCATAATACTCCATAGTGTATATGGACCACATCTTCTTATCCATTCGTCCATTGAAGGGCATCTCGGTTCTTTCCACAGTTTGGCGACCGTGGCCATTGCTGCCAAAAACACTGGGGTATAGATGGCCCTTCTTTTCACTACATCTGTATCTTTGGGGTAAATACCCAGTAGTGCAATTGCAGGGTCATAGGGAAGCTCTATCTTTAATTTCTTAAGGAATCCCCATACTGTTCTCCAAAGTGGCTGCACCAACTTGCATTCCCACCAACAGTGTAAGAGGGTTCCCCTTTCTCCACATCCTCTCCAACACATGTTGTTTCCTGTCTTGCTAATTTTGACCATTCTAACTGGTGTAAGGTGGTATCTCAATGTGGTTTTGATTTGAATCTCCCTGATGGCTAGTGATGATGAACATTTTTTCATGTGTCTGATAGTCATTTGTATGTCTTCTTTGGAGAAGTGTTTGTTCATGTCTTCTGCCCATTTTTTGACATGATTATCTGTTTTGTCTGTGTTGAGTTTGAGAAGTTCTTTATAGATCCTGGATATCAACCTTTTGTCTGTACTGTCATTTGCAAATATCTTCTCCCACTTCGTGGGTTGCCTCTTTGTTTTGTTGACTGTTTCCTTTGCTGTGCAGAAGCTTTTGATCTTGATAAAGTCCCAAAGTTCATTTTCGCTTCTGTTTCCTTTGCCTTTGGAGACATATCTTGAAAGAAGTTGCTATGGATGATATCGAAGAGGTTACTGCCTAAAACATCACACTTTTTAAAAAAAAGTTATCTCATATCTCTTCACTAGAGCTACAAATATCATGTACATATAGGAATTCTTTTTTTTTTCTTTCTGAGATATGAAGAGGAGAGATTCATATATTCCCACTTTTAATTCTTTGTATTCTTTTCTCTTTGAAAATTACCAATCAGTAATGATCACCAGTCCTCTTTGTCATGCAAACTCGGGACTTGGGGCCTCTGAGAGTATCTAGGTGCTGTTGGACAGTCCTGGTCAACAGGTCGCTTTATGTCCCATGGTTGTATGTTCTGTCTCTAACAGGACTCAGTAGCATTTCAAAAGCTGCTTTACAAATGGTGTGTACTTCCTGTCTGCACATGGCATGGCCTTGTCCCCTAACACTAGGAATTTTCATTGCAAGGCTCTTTTTGGAGTTTGCCAGACTCCACATGAGCTCTTTTTTGTTTTGTTATAAACCACAGATTACATCTCAAATCACAGAGTCTACTAGATCACTTAACATTATGGACAGGACTATTTATAGGGCCCACAAAGTCATATCTTTCTCTGCACCCCACTTACAACTAGAGACCTTCCACAACACTTAATAAATGGGTTGCAATGTATAGGTAGACTTGAAGAAGTCTACCAGGTTTGTGCTTCTGTTTTAGTGGAAGAAGTTACAAGGCTCCATAACTTTGGAAGGGATATCCTAGGTTGCCCCAGACAACTGGAACCCTTAAAATAATACCCATGTAGTAGGTTTTTTAATGTTTTAGTTTATTTTAATGTTCTAGTTTATTTATTTATTTTACATCCTCTGGAGTACATATTTCTTACCGAAGCATCTGGAAATGGCATTATTTGCCTATCAGTTCCAGTCAAAATGATGTCATCAAATTATGAACCAATGAGGGATCTGTAGAATATCCAGAAGGACCAAGGGCTATTGGACTATATATTGTGACCAAGAGCAGACTTAACATACTGTGGGGCAAAACAATGGGTAAAAACCATTAATTGTTACGTGTGAACTATTATTTCCTAATCCTACTTTCTAATGATTGAAAAATAATGCACTCATTGGGTCAACAGCCACACCAGAGGTTGTTCACCTGCTTTAGTAAAGATGCCCCATATGACACAGAAGCTTTGATCTGAGCTACTATTAATTAAGCTTGTGATAGTAGTTATTGTTCTGGTTGTGAGGAGCATGGGCAAGGGGCTGGCAAGGGGGTAGGGAGTTGATGCAGCCTCTGAGGGAGGCAACATTATCCTGACATATTTGAGGGCTCCTGAATGGAAAGGAAAGTAGAGTGAGGTTATGTCTTTCAACAGAGGAAGAGGGGGACATTTATCAGGCTCCGTAGGTTCCAAGAAATCGGGTAAGTGTCAGGTCCTTAAGAACATCTCCATTCTTAGATGAAGGGCCCCACTCTTCCCTTATCAGAGCATTTATTTTGGCATTGATTTGATGAGCTGATGACTCAAACACCTCTGAAGTTCTACTCTTCTTATTGTAAGCCTAGGCTTTAAATCAATCATTTCTCAAGCTAGAGGGAATGAGGCCTTTTAAAACACTAACATTGAGACCCTCTGATGTGTCGTTCTGAATCTATGTTTGTCCTCCTGGAGCCTGTCATTTTCACCTTTGAAATCAGGAGAAACAGTCATTCAGTACCAGAGTTGTTCTAATGACTCTCTCCCTATACTTCTCAAATATCAGACACATTGCACAGGCCAGCTCTTCATGCCCACCTGCATCCTATTTCAGTTCACTAGGAACAAAAAACTGCCATTTTATTACTACAGCATTCTAAGGAATGGTGACACTCATGGACACTCAGTGTTGACCCAATCTTCAGTAATGTGGTCCTCATTGTCGCACAGCCAGTGGGAGATTCCACTCCACTATCTCATCCTTAAGGCCTGCTTCCTAAGGTAGTATCTTCAACCAGCTCTCTTAGGTTTTCTAGAAGCAGAGAATAAAATACAAATTTAAATGCATATACTATATTGATGGATTAGTCTCTAGGAAAAAACTCGTAAGAAAGTGAGAGAAGAAAATGTAAAGGAAAAGAAAGGGCACAGCCAGGATGTGGCTCACGTCTACCCTTGACCTGATCCATTGGGTGCTCTTGAGCAAAAACCACACCACTGAGTTGTCCCACCTTAAGGAAAGAGGATCAGAGTTTGTGCATTTGCATTATAAGTCTTTGCTATGGGCTGTCCCTGGTGGTGACAGTGGAATATAAACTCTGTTCTTGATTTAATAAATACTTTTTAAGCACTTGCTTGTGCCAGCATTATATACTGATTCTGTCCTATTATAGAGGCCTCTACTATATGCAGTCACGTAGCAGAAATAGTAGATATCTTTGGGCCCAAAGTTATTATGCGTCACCAAAATATTTTCCAAAACAAAGTAAGTTTGCAGCTACAGTGACGAAAATGTTTTCAAAAATAAAGTAAATTTGCAGCTATGGTGAAAATATCCTATGTGGTGATAGATATGTGATACATATACATGAGGTCCTATCTCCATAGTACAGAAAATGGAAACATTCAGTCAAATCATGAACACAATATACTTTATAGATTATATGCATGACAGAATACAAACACATTTAAATAAATCAGTGTTCTAGTATGTCTCACAGACTGGCTCCAGGAAAAAAGCAACTCAAATCCAGACTCGCTGAAAATGATCAGCAGGTATGCAAGGTAGTCAATACTTAGGGTTATTACACTATACTTTAGAAAACCATATGTCAAAAAAAATATAAATGTGCTGAATGTTGAAAGAGAGAATGAATTGTCATTAGTGAGGAATAGAAATTTAACGACATTAGCCAATTTTAGATTAGAAATTTAAACTAAGAAACAAAGTTGACATAGCATTTCTCTGTGTGTGTAAAAAAAAAAAATGTTTTATCAGTCAGGATTACAGTGCAGAATGCATTATTCCAAAAATCTCAGAGGCTTAAACAAGAGAGGATTAACTCTCAGGAGAGGAAAATGATGAATGGCGATCAGTGGGAGTGGCTGTGTTTTCTGTGGTCACTCAGATTGAGGAAGGATTCATCATCACATTATGATGTTGTCTAAACACAGGATTTCTATTCCCAGTGATGGAATAGAGCAAGGAAAATCACAATTGGCTCCTAAGTGCTCTCTTCGGAAAGCAACAAATGTCACCCTCGGTAATATCCCTCAACTCTGTGACCCCAAGTCAACAGTAAAGCACACAGAAAAGCATATTCGAGAAACAGGAGAAAAAAACAGAAATATTAGCATTTATTAATGGGTTCACAGTACATATCCTTTAGTTTAAAAATTGTACATGGACTAGCATCCCTACTGTGGTCTCTAATCAATATTTCCCATTAAACAAAATCAGCATTTTTTTTGGAAAATAACTGATTAAGGTCCCAGATGGAAAATGCTTAAGAGAGGCCTAGAACATCTTGTCTTACAGAAAACAAGGAGACTATCAGAGTGTTCTAGGTTTTAAAAGGACAAAAGAAATGATTGAAGGTTCCACTGCCAAATTTAGCTTCAATATAATAAAAGCTGCAACAACGGATGCAAATTCACCAAGGATGCTAAAGTCCACGAATACCCAATTGTGTTAGGAGAAAAAATAATTTATTTATCACATTTGGAGAATGCTCAGTGACCAGTTCTATCTTCTACTGTTTAATAAAATGAAAAATAAGTATTTAATGTGCCTTTCCCATTGTACTTCAGAATGAATAAACAGTTTGGGGAAATTTTCTTTATAAAAATAGTCCAGATTTATAAAAGTGGAAAGAATGATTGAGTTAGAAAATCACCGTTTGAAAACATTCTAATAAAATAATGTAAGTAGACAATGATTAACATTGGCTCCTAATATTCAAAAAAAAAGAAAAAGAGAGAGAGAGAGAGACAATCAAACACTATTTGTCACCTGATAGAAGTCGCATGACTGACTATGGAGGGAAGGATTCTTTGTCGGGCTTTTGTTGGCTGGGAACAGTGTTCAAAAAGCCCATAAAGAACTAATGAAAGCATGAAGATAAGTGAGTTCTATAAATACAAATAGTGACTAAGATGGTCAGTTCAGAATTACTATCCTTGGAAATATTAAAGGCAGAGAAATGAGACCAGACACTTTCTATAATACAGCCAAGAACTAATAAAATGTAAGAAAGTGGACTAACAGAATAAGAAAAGTCACTGCTCGGGAGGTACTTTGAAGTAGAACTACCTACCTGAATCCTGAGCCCCTCATAAATCCACTTCAAATGACTCTTCCTACAGAATAACTTTGCTTTCAGGTTATCTCACAGAGTGCTCGTATTAGTTGAGGTTGTTTCAGTTCCTTGTTCATAAGAAATAGAATTCTAAGCCTGTCCAAAAACTGAATACATTGGGAAGGCTTATAGAACAACTCATAGGATCATGCAACTGGTAAACCATGCTTTCTGACATTATTGTTACTGCTCCTAACAGACCATTTTTCTTCCTGGAAGTAGATTTTAGTATGGAAGGAAAATGAGGGATGAGTCCACTACTCATGAATGGAGGATGCCATAAAACTGCAAAAACTGCTAAGGGAGGGAAGATGATCAACAGGGAAAATGATGGCCTATTGGTTGAGGCAACATATTTCAAGAGATGGAAAAGTTCAAAACTGTCAATTGTGCCAAAGTGATATCTCAAATTGGCACGACTTTATTTGTCCACTCCATAGAGCTGTGCTTGACTTGACAGCATCACATTCACTTGATTCTTGATGATTTTTAATTACATTTTTTTCTAGGTTTCCTATGTGTTACTTTGATTAGGGTCATTTTACAGAAGAGGAGCTGGTCCAGACATACCTTTTAGAGATTACAGGTTTCGTTCCAGATCACTGCAATAAAGCAAATATGCAATAAAATGAGTCAAAAGAACTTTTGGTTTCCCAGTACATATTTACAAAAATTATGCTTATACTATACTGTAATCTATGAAGTATGAAATAGCATTATGTCTAAAAATTGTACATACTTTAATTAAAAATTACCTTATTGCTAAAGAATGCTAACCATCATCTGAGCTTTCAGTGAGTCATAATCACTGATCACAGATCACCATAACACATATAATAATAAAGACAAAGTTTGAAATATTGTAAGAATTAGCAAAATGTGACCCAGAGACACAAAGTGAACAAATACTGTTGGAAAAATGGCGCCGATGGGCTTGCTTGATGCAGGGTGGCCCCAAACTTTCCATTTGTAAAAAACGCAGCATCTGCAAAATGCAATAAAGTGACACACAATAAAATGAGGTATTCCTGTATCTACTCCATGAATATATTATGACTTTAAGGTTCAAATGTTGAACTACTCATCCTGAATTCAATAGTTTTCCTGTTATAATCAGTGGCCTTTTACTTATAACGCTTCATAAATTTGCCTTTAGTTATCTTCAACATGGAGATCATGTGGTAAGTGTTAATTTTAAGAATGCATACATCTAAGACCTTATACTAGGTCCTATAAGTTTTCTGGAAGGCATAAAGGAAGCAGTATGGGGGCATGTAGGTTGTTCAGTGGGTTAAGCATCTACCTTCGGCTCAGGTCATGATCTTGGGGTCCTGGAATCAAACCCCACATCGGGCTCCCTGCTCAGCAGAGTCTGCTTCTCCCCCCTCTCTCTGACTCTCCTCAGCACTGTTCTCTCTCTCAAAAAAGAAAAAAAAGAAAAAAGAGAAAGAGTATGTACTCTTAAAAGACTTCACTTTGGGAGAGAATTTATCCCTCTTATATAAAAGGATTATAATGTCCAAGATAAAAAAAAAATGCACAAATATAGATAGAAAGGTGCTAGAGAAAAAGAGTCACAAAACATGTGAGGAGGACGGCAGTATCAAATAATTAGTCATTGGCTTTTCAAAGGTTGCAGTGGAGAGTTTCTCAGAAGTTTCACTGAGACTGTAACGTTGCTGAGAGATAGAATTGTTTAGATGTACCAAAGCTCCCTGTGTAACCTGAAAGGAGTGCCTTCACTGGATCCCAAACTCCAGGGAATTAAAAAAAAACAATAGCAGCAAAATGAGCTTCTTGCACAGGGAACTTACTAGTTTACACAGAGACAAGGCATAGTCCAACTGAAATTATGAGACAGAAATAGGCAAATAGCAGGAAAATAAAAATGTATGTGTTTTATTCATCAGAGAGTGATCAGCATGAGTTGGAAGGGGTGGGAAGGTGATACAGGGAAGGGTTGTTTAAATTGGATGTTGATAACAGGGTGGCTGTTTCATAGATATTTCATAAGGAGAGCAAAGGAAATGAACTTTTTAAAAAATGTACTTTACAATCTTTGACGATGGAAAAGTAATGTAATTGCTCTGAGTCTCCATTTCCTGTCCCATAGACGAAAAGTTTAAAGCATGGCTTGGCCCAGGTTCCAAAGCACAGAACCTGATGTGACGTTTACACACTAAGGCTTTGGGGTCTGGGGGTGGAGGATGGGAGGTACAATGTCAGGGCAAGGGTAAGAGACAAAGGAAGGCAAGGCAGAAAAGGAAAGACACGAGTAAAAGGTGGGGAGTTGTTGAACTGGCCACAGCTTTAGAAGAAAAACACATGGTTAGACAAGAAGTGTCTCGAGGGAGGTCAGACCTGATTTCAGTACAGTCTATCTGGTGGAGGAAAGAAGGAGAACAAATATGCCGGCTACTTCCAATTTCTGGTCTCTCCTCGTGAAACGTTGCCCCCAAGGGGTGCTAACGTCTCCCACACTTTCAGGTTCTCAATCCCAGTGCCTCTGGGCTGCCACTGGGGAAGCCCAGAGTTAAAAGACTGGTGGTGATAACCTGATGTCTTGCCCATGATAGGGGAAAGGGCAGGGCCAAGAAAACCTGGAGGCAGACTGAACCTGGGTCCAATAGAGATGAGACTGACGTCAAAGGCTTTCACCAATTTTCGGATTCTGCAACCACATGGGGCTCTTTCTATGAAATCCCAGAGTGTCTAATACTTCATCGGTGGAGATAATTCAATAATTACAGAAAAGCCTATTAATTTCCATTGGCACCATTCCAGTGAATAACAAGAGTTCATTATACTTTTCTCCCCTGTAGTAATTCTGAGTTCCATGAAATCAAGTCAAGAAGTAAATATGGAATTGTGTGCTTTAAAAAAAAAAGGCGAGGGGGATGTGCTACAGAGGCAAATCTGACCTTCGTCCTGAATTACATAGACAGACCTTATTGCTAACAGCTGGGCTGCTCTGGGCTTACTGTGCAGACCCACATTCTCCTATATGTGAAGTACCAGAAGTAGCTAATACATAGAGATGACTCTCTTGTATCTGCTACACATATTTGCAGAGAAACATGAGCAATTATGTTCCTTCAAAAAACAAAACAAAACTATATTTAGATGAAAAAGATTTTTGACAATGTTTTTTGTTTCATAATCCTGCCCTAAACAGTCTTTATGGCTTCATGTAAATCCTCAATTCTAGGGCATCCCCTAAAGCCAGTCCATTTAAAGATTAAGTGGTAAAAACTGAAAGTAAATCCACGAAATATGGCTAATGGCCTCCTTGTTCTCTCAGTTGCTTTTGGAAATACACACAAATAATTTATGTAATAGGCCATGCCTCTTCATGTCAGGGAAGGGATAGCATGACTACCAAAGACTCTCACACCTGTTTGCTTAATTAACTTACTCGTTGGTGGATGAACAGAAGTGGAAAAAATAGTCAGCACTGTTGTGGATATGTGTGAATTGTTCCCTTGAGTTGTGCAATGCTCAACCCAGGCAGCCTTTAGGACAACCTTGGGAAGACCGTTCACAAGTCCCAGGGGCAACATTATTATTATTACTTTTTATCACTTCAAATTTTTTTTAATTTTTTTTATAAACATATAACGTATTATTAGCCCCAGGGGTACGGGTCTGTGAATCACCAGGTTTACGCACTTCACAGCACTCACCATAGCACATACCCTCCCCAATGTCCATAACCCCACCACCCTCTCCCTATCCCCCTCCCCCTGGCCACCCTCAGTTTGTTTTGTGACATTAAGAGTCTCTTATGGTTTGCCTCCCTCCCGAGCCCATCTTGTTTCATTTATTCTTTTCCTACCCCCCAAACCCCCGATGTTGTATCTCTACTTCCTCATATCAGGGAGATCATATGATAGTTGTCTTTCTCTGATTGACTTATTTCACTAAGCACAATACCCTCTAGCTCCATCCACATCATCGCAAATGGCAAGATTACATTTCTTTTGATGGTTGCATAGTATTCCATTGTGTATATATACCACCTCTTCTTTATCCATTCATCTGTTGATGGACATCTAGGTTCTTTCCATAGTTTAGCTATTGTGGACATTGCTGCTATAAACATTCCGGTGCACGTGCCCCTTCAGATCACTACATTTGTATCTTTCGGGTAAATACCTAGTAGTGCAATTGCTGGGTCATAAGGTAGCTCTATTTTCAACTTTTTGAGGAACCTCCATGCTGTTTTCCAGAGTGGTTGCACCAGCTTGCGTTCCCACCAACAGTGTAGGATGGTTCCCCTTTGTCTGCATCCTCGCCAGCATCTGTCATTTCCTGAATTGTTAATTTAATTAATTTAATTTAATTAAAATTAAATTAAAATTTAATTTTAGCCTTTCTGACTAGCGTGAGGTGGTATCTCATTGTGGTTTTGGTTTGTATTTCTCTGATGCCGAGTGATGTGGAGCACTTTTTCATGTGTCTGTTGGCCATCAGGATGTCTTCTTTGCAGAAATGTCTGTTCATGTCCTCTGCCCATTTCTTGATTGGATTATGTGTTCTTTGGGTGTTGAGTTTGCTAAGCTCTTTATAGATTTTGGATACTAGCCCTTTATCTGATATGTCTTTGCAAATATCTTCTCCCATTCTGTCAATTGTCTTTTGGTTTTGTTAACTGTTTCCTTTGCTGGGGAGCAACATTATTTCTATGTGAGAGGTTACTCTGCAAGTGAAGTGATTGGTATCCAGAAATATCTAGTGATATGTCCAAGAAAAAGTGAGAGAGTAGAAATTATCCCAGATCTTCTGACTCATCTGGCAGCATTATCTTGTGAATAAACCCTCAGAGGAAGGGAAATTTAATGAAGTATCACATATTAGAATGATATGCAATAGGTATTAGCATAAATGACTGACTAAAATATGACCTTGAACAAAAAATGATTCTGTCTCACGCTGCACTAAACGCTCAGTCCAGACACCACTAGGATCATGCCTCCTTCCTCACTTCAGAGCAGAAACTTTGGAGAAGAGGGAATGTTCCATGTTTATTTTTCAATTCTGCTTTTGCTCTATCACAACTTTATATCCCTGACCCTTCAGGCTTTAGTGCACACATTAGAGTGTTTTGTTAAGGTCAGGATTTAACATCAATCCAAATGACAGGAATATGAAGGAATTAACAAACCACTGGACAGAAGAAAGGAAGAGAGAATGTAACTTAGTCCAGTTTGCTCAGTAAAATGGCCCTGTCATTAAAGCATTTACCATAGGAGAGTTTGAAACCATTAATACAAGTAATAATCAGAAAAGCAGTTAAGAGTAGCTATTAATAATTTAAAGCCCACATAGATTGAATGCTCATTTATTACCTGGCATGGAGCTAAGGGTTTTACATACATTATTTCATTAGTCCTTTTGAGAAACTGGTGAGGTAGAAACCATTACCCCCTTTAATAAGTGAGAAGCTAAAACAAAAAATTGTGTGTGTATGTTGGGTGAGGGTGGGAGGGGTCATTTCGATTCAATCCACCTTTACCGAATATCGGCTGTAATACACAGCAACTTTATGTTCACTGCTGTGGGGGACAAAGATAAATGAGACATGGTTCGCAGCTTGAGTGATTTGCAGTCTAGGGGAATAAAGAGGCCAGGGTATAATTGTGGATCTGCAGATTTAATTTATTCACATTCTCACAATCTCCCATTATTACAGAAATTGGATGATCTGAATATAAAACTAAATGAACTGTAGTTATGCCTGATGAAGTTAAAGGAATGAGTAAAATTAATGAACTCGTTAAAGGCAAGTTTTAAAGAAAATTCCACCGGTGCTTCAAATAAAAACGTATTAATAATTACCCTTTACAAAAGAGAAATAAATGGAAAAAAAAAAAGTAAAAATTAAGATGCTAATTTCTTTTAAAGAAGTCTCCCATTCCATTATCCAAGCAGAGTTCTTAAGCAAATGGAAACAGACATAAAGAGGGATTTTAGAACACATTAGCTTTAGAAAAACCAGGATAGTCACCACACAGACATATCATATATCCTCTAAAAGGTGTGCATTTAAGAAGCCGATGGCTGATTATGATCATGGAGCAACATTGTTTGAATGACTTGACACTAAATCTCAAAGAGAAGACTGCAGAAAGCGATGACTCCAGAATGAACATGCATTCTTTGGGAATGCTTGGAGCCCCACGGCTGCCAGCTTAGAGTGAAGGATATTACAGAGTTCTCAAATATCTAGGAAACTCTTGGCATGGTGGGCTCAGGGCACTTACAACTCCTCGACAGTCAGATAAGAGCCTGTCCAATGTGAATCGATCATCAGCAGTCCCCACAATCTTGTTCCATGACCTCATGGCTCTTGATATTTACGAGGATGACAAAACTTTACTTCATTTTAAATCAGATTATTTTAAAACCCTTCTACTATTTTGGGAAAAAGCAAAGCCTGTTGGTAGACAAAATGGAGAACTCTGAAAGGGATTGTGGTATGATTGCTGAATAGTGGGATAGTTTTCCCTTTGGGGAGAAAACATTCACGGATTGACTAATTGCTTCGGTTAATACATGCCGTCACAGCTGCATTTTTTTTATTCAATTAGCTTCACTAATTAAAATATATATGCTTTCAGGGGTGCCTGAGTTGCTCAGTCAGTTCATCTTCGTCTTCAGGCTAGGTCAGGATCCCAGGATCCCCCAATCCCGGCCTCCTTTCTCAGCGGGGAGTCTGCTTCTCCCTCTCCCTTTGCCACTCCCCCATTCGTGCGCGCAGGGACGCGCACTCTCTCTTTTTTCTCAAATAAATCAATAATCTTAAAAATTAAAATAAAATATATATGCTTTCTTTACAGAAGCTTAAACATAACTGAGTAGGTGATGTTTATTACAGTTTATGGCAGTCACTGTTTCAGACCAATAGTTCTCAAAGTGTGCTTTCTGGACCAGTGGTCACATGGGAATTTGTTAGAAATGACCAGGTCCTACCCCAGACCTATTATATCAGAAACTCTGGGATGGGATTAGGGATCTTTCTAACATGCCTATAGGTGATGTAGATGTGTACTAAAGTTTGGGAACCACTGTTAATGCTCTCCAAGCCCAGAAAATGTAATCCAATTCATATAACTGGCTTATACAAGATCAGCAAATGGTTAGGCCATTGGCTTCCTAGAACGCCAGGACCCAGGTAAAAGCACTCACATTCATATTTGTAAATCTTTATGCTGGTCAAACATAATTATAGACTTCACTTGACCCACTGACCCTTAGTTTGCAACTTCGGTTTTAAAGGAGCAGGTATTTAGCAACACACATTTAGAAAACATTTACAGTTTAAGACAGGTTTACCACAATTTATAGGAAAGGAAATATTTTACTTATAACTCATCATCCTGGCACACACCTTGGAAGCTTATCTCATACCTAAAAACTTTCAAAATTGTTGACACCCAACTGGTAATTAAACTGGTTACATAGTCCGATGACCATAAAGAAATAAAGGAAATTATGGCTCCCACAGATCAATGAGCATAGGCATGCATGTGATGGGTCCATTCAGGACAGGCTAGACAGTTTTTAGAGCTCAGTGGAAAAAGGAAAAAAAAAAAAAAAAGCATGCTCCATTGTCCCATCAAATTCCACTTATAAAACACAAGGTCAAGGAAAAAAGTCATTAAGAATTTCAAGATGTCAGCAGAATGGTACCTTTCCGAGCATGGAACTTTGTGTGACAGTTCAGGTTACACACCTATGAAGCCAGCCCTCCGTTCAGGGAACTCTCTTTTGCCTCCTGTGGGTACTACTTGCCTATATTGCCTGAAAATGCCAGGTAAAATCTAGGAAAAGATGTGTAGGAAGAGCAACTAAAGCACAACAATTTTACACTATAAGATATATGATGCAATTGGTTGAAACTTGAAAAAGATTCCAAAAATAATACTGAGCATTAAACATATATAATCCATCTTAACATGTACTTCCAATAAGACTTGTTCTTAATTATATCTATATGTAGACTGCCTTAGGTTGAAAATTTCCTAAGGACAGGAACTTTGCTATTCTTAATCATTTCTGTGACATGATTGATATTAACCTATAACACATGATACTGAGAATGGTACTTAATAACCAAATTTTCCAAATGAGGAAATTAAAATAGTTGGAAGCCTATACAAATGTTTTCAGGTCACTCAGATGCCAAAAAACATTATTGATAGAGTCAATGCATCTTCCAGATTTCCTAAATTACTCCCAAAATATGACTTCTGGGAAAAATTAAAAATGTCAAGGGACATTTTTAGGCAGAATAGGCACTTGCCTACTTAACATGATTTAGGACATTTCTAAAAAGCCTTCCTTTTACCTCAACATGACACATAGCTCCTGTCGCCTGAATTTTTTTTCAGTGTAGAAACATTAACTTGATCAAGGCATCACACTGTCAACAAACACATGCTCCTGACTTCATACTGTGTCAGGGCAAAACACTATTTCAGAATTGAGCAAACTACTGATTTCACAATAGCATCTCGTGGCTTTTAGAACAAAATCCAAACATCTCATGATGGATTAAACACATTTTTCAGAGTGGGGCCCTCCCTACATTTCTACCCCATTTCACATCATTCTACCACTTGTGGACCATTCTCTGGACACACTGTCCTGGGACAGGTAGGTAGAGTTTTGTTTTCCCTGAATGTACCCAACTGGCTTTTATTTGACCTTTAAGCCTAAGCAGAAAAATATCTCAGAGACGCTTTCTCTGACTTTCCTATTTAATACGCTCTCTCCATCACCCACCCCCTGCCACAGGCACCAACCCGAATCACTGATCTTCATGTTATATCACCATGGTTACCTTCTTAGCAATCACCACAATCAGCAATCCTCTCTCATTTTCATTTGGCTACGTATTTATTTAGGTGTCTTCCCTAAACTCCTTTAAGGCAATAACCTATTGTTTTGTATATCTCCGTATATTTAATGATTCTAATAGCATCTGGCCCAGAGTAGACAGTGTATATATAATGACAGGTGTTGAGTAAAATATAGAAGAAAAAAAAAAAGAATGTTTGAATGGTTCTTTGGAAGGTCAGTTAGTGAAAAGACATAGGTGTAAGGGGAGTCATGGGAAAAAAAAAAAAACTGGAGGGAAGAAAACTAGGTACGACCTGAAGTTATGTTGCTAAAGGAGGGAGGATCTAGACAAGGACCTTACATAAGAAAGTCTTGGTATGGCAAACAGGCAGATAGATGCCAGGGCCTTAGGAGGGAAAGAACATCAGAAAGGAAAATTGAGGGGGAATTAAAATATCTTCTCACAATATTTTCATGGGTGTAGTTTTATTAAAATCTGACAATATTTATGAGAAAGCATCATGGAATACTTCCTCATTCTAAGAATGCCGGTAATTGGCTTTCTCATGAATGTATGCAAATCAAGCAACACCTAGTTTGAAGACTGGAAATCTGAAAGTCTCATGTGTTGACTGTGGATAGTAAATGAACAACAACATTGAGTTTTAATTGAGGCTCACAGATCTAGAAAGCATAGATAGCATGGACAGTTTAGGCTTGTGGCTATTTTCAGAAAATACTTCATCAAGGTTTAAATTTCAAAGCCAAAATCTACCTTCATCTACCTCCTTTATGCTCAGTTGTGACTTTTTTAGAGTTAGCTTTTGAGAAGTTTCAGCTTTTGAGAAGTTATCCTTGTTTAGTCACAACTTGGAGGAATTTTATTTTTAGTTTTGACCTAAATCAAATAATGTCAAACCAGAGCTTTTTTGTAGCTGGGAGGGGGTAGGGAGCAAAATTTTCCCTATTTTAAGCAACTTGAACTCTATCTGCACTCAGAAAAACAACACTCTCAGTAACCTGAACATGCAAACTTCAAAACTTGGCAGTGTGAGACCGTCTGTTGGAAGAAAAAAGTAACCGAAGCCAAATCCAGTGAAAAACCATCTCGTACTTTAGAAGTCACCCAGATTTAAACAGCATGCCTTGATGTGAAATGAAGCACAATTTCCTCTATTAAAAAAAAAAAATGTTATCTCCATGTAGAATGGTTCAATGAGAGGTAGTGCAGCTAGGAGGTTTGGTTTAGGGTAACATAGCTATGACCATACAAATCAGAATGCTAGGTTTATGATGCCAAGTGATACTTCCCAGGAAACAGTCTCTAATTACCTTCCCTGTCACCCTCTGCTATGAGTAATAGGTGACAATCCAGATATCATTCTGATGTTGATTTTGAATTCTAAAGTCTGATGTCAACTATCAGAATCCTTAAAATCATCACTACATTGATTGGTATTTGGAAAAAGCTACCCAAAATATTATGAACATTATTATCACAGGGTTGGGACTTGTTCCACGAAGGAAAGGCTGAGTTTTTTCCTTCTCTTTGTTTTTATAGTAGTTTATAAATTAATACTCTGCATTCAAAACTGGAAGCAGCAAAAGAGTGAAGATAATTTATAGTTACGCATGATGAGAGTTTCCTCCTCACTAGCTGAGAATTAACAGGGTACGGCGATTTGTTGAACTGAATTGGAGACTGTTTAAGAAATATCTTACAATCAACATGAGAGAATATTCCCTCACTAATCAATTGTAGACTTAGTTGTGAGTCTCTATAAATTCATCCCAGGCCATTATGATTATAAGATGATTATGAAGTCAGATCAGCATTAAGTAAAAAATTGCTAGTGAATTTACATAGAATTGAAGCCTAGGGACACCTTAGTGTCTCAGACTGTTAAGCATCTGCCTTCAGCTTAGGTCATGATCCTGGGATCCTGGGATCAAGTCCCACATCAGGCTCCTTGCTCACCTGAGAGCCTGCTTCTCCCTCTGTCTGCTGCTCCCCCTGCTTGTGCTCTCTTTCTCTTTCTGACAAACAAGTAAATAAAATCTTTAAAATAATAATAATAGTAATAAAAGAAGCCTCGATTTTTTTTTAAAGTAAGCTCTATGCCCAACATGGGGCTTGAACCCATGACCTGGAGACCAAGAGTCACATATTCTACCGACTGAGCCAACCAGGTGTCCCTAGAAGCCTAGATTTCTTGATCTGAAATTGAAAAGATAAAAATCCCAATATCCTAGAATTCTGAAAAATAATGAAAGAATCAATGTTATGACGTGCTTAACATAGGTTCTAGCACTCCACAGCATACTTGCACACTAATGAGGATAGAAGTAAACATGACTGGAGTAATACAGGTGGTGGCAAAGGTAATGTTAGTAATAGTAAAACATTTTATACCATTAATGATAATATATCATGTAATTACAAAATAGCCTGGATTTTCTTCAAAGATGAACTATATCCAAAATCTCTCTTATTATTGAATATTTCAGGGATGTCATTTGACTCAAGTAAATTCATACATTGAAAAGATATTTTAGGTGTTTTTTATTATTCTGGTCTGTGGATCATATCTCACCAAAGGATTGCTGCTTATGTGATTCTTTGGGGAGAACTTCATGAGGTATTATGTTAGCCAAACAGTTTCTAGAAAAAAAGAACAAGAAAGAAGTAAAAGATGTATCATTTCCTATAAGAGATATATATAAAAAAAGAGATATAAAGATGAATAAAACATTTCCTGCTATCAAGAAACATTTAATTTGTAGGGTAGAGGGTGAAAAAGAAATAGGAAAAAAGTGCAGATCAACATGTGTCTTAAAAAGGAAACATGTGGGACACCTGGGTGGCTCAGTGGGTTAAAGCCTCTGCCTTCGGCTCAGGTCATGATCTCGGGGTCCTGGGATCGAGGCCCGCATCGGGCTCTCTGCTCAGCGGGAAGCCTGCTTCCTCCTCTCTCTCTGCCTGCCTCTCTGCCTACTTGTGATCTCTGTCTGTCAAATAAATAAATAAAATCTTAAAAAAAAGAAAAAAGGAAACATGAACTGAAGGTTGCCGGGAGGGGGGAATGGGGTAATTGGGTGATGGGCATTAGGAGAGCATTGTTGGATTCTTGAACGCTACATCTGAGACTAATGGTGTACTATATGTTGGGTAATTGAAATATATATATATATATATAAAGAGGAGGAAAACATACTTAAATCAGTGGAGTTAAGAAAGAATTCATGAAGGAGTTGAGTGTGAGGTGGATTTTGAAAGACCGATCAAGGAAAGAGAAATAGCACAACATGATGGGAGACAGTCCTCCACAGGCCTCTGACATTTCTGCAGGTCTTGTGGGCACCGGCTGCCTTTGTTCCAGATCATTTTTCATAGCAGGTGAATATGCAAACAGCTTTGGGAGCCACAGTCTCTCTCTGTGCAGCAGAAGGCAGATTTGTTGGCTCTCCAGTAAAATAAAGGTAATCTCTCCCTCTGGGGCAAAAGTCAGACAGTTATGCTTGCAGCCTGTTGTCAATGATCTGGTTGTCCTAAACTTGGAGTTCTTCAGGTGTGATGCAAACCCACTGCATGCACACCATTCTCTTGGGTCTCTCAAGTGACCTCAATGGGTACAAAGGAGAACCAATCTGAACATGTTGCACCATGAGTAATAAAGCCCTTTGTCTTTCTCCAGCCTCTGGAATCATATTTCTAGAAGCTAAACACTACCTAACAACTGAGTCAGCACCTTATAGTTTCAGTGTTGTGTTTTTTGAATACTACCATCCTAATTCTAGTATCAATATCTGAATTAATTAGGATAAGCTAAATTACCCAACAATAGCAAACACTACACAATCTAACTCAATATTTGAATAGTTTATATCTTATTCATAGAAAGCTGTCCAAAAACAAACTCTGCATGCTGAATAAAACAGAACAGAAAGACAAGTTTATTGCAAGGGTTTTTACTTGCAAGTCCGAAAACTGAAGGCCATGGGAGCAATGAATTCTGAGTTGCTTCCAGACTAAGGGATTTTTATGGGATAAATGTGGAAGCTATTTGGCTTCTTAGATGATTGGTTGCCTACTGGTTTTCTTTCTCATTTGCATTAGGATAGCTGAGACAAGGGAACAAGAAAGTCCAGAGATGGTGTGAAAAGATTTGGCGTTTGGGGATTTGGCGTTCTTTCTACTTCATACACCTGGGTTGAGTATCTTCATTTTGTCCCTAAGTAATTCAATTTTGGTTTATTTCTCTAAGGCTAACCGTGGGTCACAGCAACTATCCAAGAAAACTCATCCTTACTTGGTGAGACAGAAATTAAGGCTGCTGAGGTCTTGTGGCAACTCCATTGCAACGACCCTTCACAATTCCCCAGAGAATGGCGGGGTCTCACGTGGGCAATCAAATGTCTCTTCCCTAAACTCACACAAACATATATGAACATACAAGATTATATCTGATATAAGAACAAATGAACATTTATTAAATCATATTATAAGCTTTAGGTTGCATTATTTCTTTCTACATTCTACATGTATAGTCCTAAATAGTGTTTGTAACAGTGACAAATAATTCAAATGTACTTTGAAGATATCACTTAATACTAAATGTTACTTAAAATCCTTTTTCAAACCATATTTACTAAAAGAATAAAATTATAAAGTAGTTTTGTGTATAGCAAAACAGATGTTTATCGGGTAAAACAAAAATCAATCAGACATTATCTATCATATTCTACTCAAACCCTAATTTAACCATCAGAAACATTTTAAAGCTATCCTGAATGTGAAATCAAAATTCTCTAGAACTAATAGAAATGGATGACAGACATTTTATTTATTTTTTTAATTTAATTTTATTTTTTCAGTGTTCCAAGGTTCATTGTTTATGGACCACACCCAGTGCTCTCTGTAATACAGACATTTTAATGTAACAAGTGGAAGGGAACCTTCTAACATTCTGACAAAAGGGAGGGGGGTGAAGGAATGCATGGAATGAAAGGGGAGGTAGTCTTTGATGGTCTGTCTCCACCAGACCCAGCAGTTGCCTGAGCAGTTACTAGAGGAAACTGTCAGATACATTACATCTCTTTCTTTGCAAGAGATTAGAAAATGGTACCAAGGACATAACTGCCAGCAGCTGCCAAAGTCTTTCTTTCTGAAGATATCTTAATCAGACTCTATTTCATAATTGGTGCTCCTTATTGTCAGTTTTTCTTAAGCCACATTGATTCAGCATGACTCTGAGACTCTGTGCCTGTGGTATGTTGGGAAAAATTTGAGGGAAATGCAAATATTCTTTCTGCATTGATTGGGAAGCCATTCAGCCAACAGTCACAAAACACGTATAATGACTACAACTGTTCATATCTGCAGTCTCCAATACCTTCAGAAAGGATCTTTTCATTTTCATGCTTTTTGAAACTAATATCATGATGATATTGCCCACTACTATACGTGGAATATTACCCCTTTCCATAAGAAGGTGATCAGGATAGAGTGTAAAGATGTTTGTGAAAGTCACTAGCTATACTGATGTTGCTAATCACTTTGTAAGTCCATGGCAATAATGATTACATCATCAACCATGTGATTTTTCTTTTTTTTAAGATTGTATTTATTTGACAGAGAGAGACACAAAAAGAGAGGGAATACAAGCAGGAGGAGTGGGAGAGGGAGAAGCAGGCTTCCCGCTGAGCAGGAAGCCCAATGAGGGGCTTGATCCCAAGACCCTGGGATCATGACCTGAGCAGAAGGCAGACGCTTAAGGACTTAGCCACCCAGGTGCCCCAGTAATTCATTGTTTAAGGTAAATGAGTTACACATACAGGAGTGATTGTGGGGAGATCTGACACAAATCAAGAGAAATTTAGGAGTTATATAACTTTTCTTTTCTTTTTGCTTTTTTTGGTGTTCTCTAACAGACTAGGAATACAATTCCTATCTTATAGACAATATTATATCATTTATCATTCTTTTATAGGTTTTAACTTCAAATGTTAATGAACATCGAAATATTTATGCTCTTTTAAGTATCATGCCATTGAAGAAGGGAAAATGGGAATATGCTTTAATGTGAGGTTTATCATAGGTCTGAATAAACAAATCTAATGTTAACAAAATCTTCATTCAGTTCTATATTCAATTATATATTACTTAAAGAAAAGTAAGTTTCTGACTAGAGCAAAACACAGGTTTTTGTTTATTTTAGGTGATTTTAATATGCCCTTCCTTCTATCAGAAATGTTCAGAAATATCAGAAATGGCTCAGTGGGTTAAAGCCTCTGCCTTCGGCTCAGGTCATGATCCCAGGGTCCTGGGATCGAACCCCACATGGGGCTCTCTGCTCCGCAGAGAGCCTGCTTCCTCCTCTCTCTCTACCTGCCTCTCTGCCTACTTGTGATCTCTGTCAAATAAATAAATAAAATCTTTTAAAAAAAAGTAACACAATTCTAAAAAGATTATATGATTCATAAAACTAAACAATTAAAAAACATTTAAAAACAAGCAAAAACAACACACAACAGAATGCATATATAATTTATGCAAGATTTAAAGAGATAGAATTGTAGGATTCCTATTTTGGGGGACACCTACTCAGCACTTTTTTCCTTTCCCGAAATTGCTTCTCTTCTTCATGTCCCACTAAGTCTTTGCACCCATACATACGGTTTCATGTGAGCTCTGATACATTCTGTTAGTTCCCTATTCCTTTGACCATAAACGGATTTGTCTAGTGATCATTATCCAAGCCATAATGGACAATCATTTCCAAGATTCCATGCCTAGACACAGTTGATAGATCAAGGGTGAATGTCAGACTTAAGTGAGAATATTTAGGAGCTGTAGCAAATAGATTCCATCTCCTCCTGTATGGTTAAAGTTTAGATAGTCAAGGCTCCAGAGCTGTTGATTGGCTTGTTTTATGCAGAAAGATGGTCAGCTGTGAGAAAACACAGTGAAACAAAAGACCTAGAAAAAATGGTGGAATCTTGAGTCAAGTCCAGATTCCTGATTTCCTCAAGTGTACCTCAAGCTACAAAAATAGTTTTCAACAAATTCAGGGAAGGAATAAATTAACACTTAATTCTTGATCCAAAAGATATTAAAACATGACTTCAATTTTAATAATGCGCCCAGTATTTGTTTCTGTAGAGGTAAGAGCAATGTATCTATCTTTACATGGGTGTGATTTTTCTACTACTTTGCCATTCGTTATAGTTTTGGGTCAAAATAATCAGTTCTGTTCTCAGTGGGTATGTCAAGACTGAGTATTTTATTGTTGTTGAGAAAAGAACTTTGAAACATCATCTGATATAACCAATGCAATACTAAAAACACAGTGAGGCAAATTTCATTTCATCGTGATAAATTTATTTTGGAATTTTATTTAACCCATACCCTGACTTAACAGTGAAAAGAAATGGAGAAAAATGATCATTATCCACAATTGGTATAATAATAATAGTAATAATAGTGATTTTTCTAAAACCTAGTACTTAGTAACCAAGCCCTGGAGAAATGAGACTGTAACCTATTTTTAATCAGAGAATGTATAAACCTAAATGGGCAGTAGAATTTAAAAAAAAATCATTTTCTAATGCAGAGGGAAAGATGTCTTAATTTCCTTTTTTTTAAAAGATTTTATTTATTTATTTGACAGAGAGAGAGATCACAAATAAGCAGAGAGGCAGGCGGGAGGGGGGGGAAACAAGCTCCCCACTTAGCAGAGAGCCCTATGTGGGGCTCAATCCCAGGACCCTGAGATCATGATGAGCCGAAGGCAGAGGCTTAACCCACTGAGCCTCCAGGCGCCCCTGTCTTAATTTCTTAATTCAAAATTTTTCTGTTCTCTAACTTTGTCAAGCTACGGACACTGTCAGTCTTGTTGTATTGCCATTTTCATCATTTCATCTTCTTCATAACAGTCAATTCTATGTGAACATGAGTTAATCACAACCAATACAGGCATTTGCACAGTTCACTCTCCTCTTATCCAACTCTTGTATGGATGGTCCTGTGGGTTGAACTGTGTCCCCCAGGGGCCTTTCTAGATGTCAAAGATGTTATTCACAGACTTCAGTAGTATCTGTTATAAGGTGTGCAATTGCTTTCCTGTTTATTCATTTGAAGTTAATGTGTCTTTTATCTGAAGATATTTTTAAGGTTCACTTTATCATTGTATTTACTAATTAGATAAAAAGGTTGGATGCTTTTTTCCTTCCCTCCTTCCTGCTTTCTTTTGCTTGCTTACTTGCTTGCTTCCTTTCTTCCTTTCTGTGTGCAGAGTACATATGTGTATATACGTACACAGAAAAAGTCTTCAAGCTTGTATATTAATATCTTCTTCTTTTTTCTATGTGCATTTATGTTCTCCTGCCTATTCATTGAGATTCTTGGAAATGTGAGTTGATAGAGTTTTCATCAAATTTAGAAAACTTTGGTCATTATTTCTTCAAATATTTTTCTGGCTCCCTCCCTTTTCAGAGACTTCCATTACACAGCTATTAAACCACTAAATACTGTCCCAGAAGTGGCTAAGTTTCGATTTATTTATTTATTTAATTTTAGACTTTTCTCTTTGTATTTCATCTGGATAGATTTTTTTTTTTTTTTTTACTATTTCCATTTTTAAATATCTGCTTCTCTCTTCTCCTTCCCTCTCTTCTCATTATCTTTATGTTCTCCTTTAAAAACTGGAGTATTTGAATATGGTTATAAAAGTTATTTTGACATGCTTGACTGTTAATTACATCATCTCTAACATAGTTTTAAAATGTGGGTTTTATTATTAGGCAGGTATGGCAAGCCCAATAGACCAGAAGACTATTGCCATGGGGAGGATAGTGTTGTATTCACAATCTCAAGAGGAAGGGGCACGCCATTGCATGAAGGGTCACACATGGTCCATCAGAAGGCAGAGGGAGTAAAAAGAAATGTGGGCTAGGGTCTTCATTGTGGCTCCCATAGACAGAAACGGGAAAAGCAGAGTAAGCAGGTTTTTGAGATTGACTAATTTGAGCAATTTCAGCAAACTTAGGGCATAGGAGTTTTCTCCAGTTGTTGGTACCTGGACCTCAGGTAATTAGGACAGGGACCAAGTGACCCTGAGTGAGAAAGCTGGATAAACTAGGTGGTTGAGGTGAGGGCTCTGGATTGTTTGGCTTTCACATGAAAGGCAGGCTTGTAGAAGAGTCCTTTACTATCTCTAGGAATTGGCTGACCCTGACAGGGATTCCAAGATGCCAAACTATCAAATACAGAAACAAGAAAGCATCTATTTATATTGATTTATCTCCTTGTTATGGGTAATGCTTTCTTGCTCCTTAGAATGTTTCATACTTTTTGATTGAATGTTGAGTATTGAGAATTTAGATTGCTGAGTGTCCGGAGTATTCTGTTGTGATTCGTTAATGATTGTGGACTTTGTTTTGGTGGGCAGTTAAGTTACTTGCATATTAGCATTATCTTTTTTGATATGTGTTTTTAAGCTTTGCTAGAATGAGTCTAAAAAGACTTCACTCCAATGAGACTTAAGCCCTACTACCAAGACAAAAATTTACTTTTCTTTATGAGATCATTTTTTCTCTTTACTAATGAAAATCATATATGCTATACTATAAAGAACTATCCCAGAATGGTGCAATAAGAAAAACGGGAGACCCACACTACTTTCTCAGAAAACTGTTCAGTGGAATTGTGTAAATAAAACGCTCAACCAACAACAGCTCATGAAAAGTGAAATACTATACAATGTTTTGACCAACAATAAAATATGGAAGTAGGAGATTTGAATTACAATGGATTCAGAATAGTAGCACCTAGAACAGTTGGTAGGGCTTTACAAAGGTGTACATACTTTAGAATTTGAACATCCATTATATTCCACTAGCCTGGTAATATACCAAGTTATAGAAATACAAAGACAAAGGAAGGGCACCTCAGTGGCTCAGGAGGTTAAGTGACCAATTCTTGGTTTCAGCTCAGGTTGTGATCTCAGGATAGTGTGATAGAGCCTCACATCAGGCTCCGCATTCAATGTGGAATCCGCTTGAGAGTCCCTTTCCCCTCCCTCGCACCCTCCCTCTTGCTCTCTTTCTCTGTCTCTCTCAAATAAATAAATAAATAAATAAATAAATATAAATAAATAAGTAAATGAAACATTCCTGGCTACAAGAAACTTAAAACATCTTTTGAGGTGCAAAGACAAGTAAATAATGCTGTTGGAAATATAAATTTTCCGTGCTGTGACAACTGTAGATATGTAAGTCAGTCATTAGGCATCAGGATACTTCCCGAGAGGAAGTTGCATAAGCTGAGGCCAGACGCTTATTAAAATTCAGTCAGATAAAGATGTAAGAAGATTGAGGGGTTAGAAGTAGTTTATAGCAGAGAAAACAGCTGGTGTAAAAACTTAGAGGCACCAGTGGAATGAATAGTATAGTAATACACATAGTGTAGGAGTTTGGCACGACTAAAACATGGCAGTCAGAAAGAATATTATGTGACTAACTAGAAAGGTAGGGGCCAGATGATAGATGACTTGCAATGTAATATGAGTGAGTTTGTATCTTAACCTAAGAGTCATGGAATTCCTCAAATACTTTTCAAAAGTGCCATGCCATGGAGATGGGAAGAAGCATGGTGAGCTCTACAGATGTGAAGCTCACGAGACCCATCTGAGATGGTAGCCCATGCTGATACTTGAAGGATAAATAGAAGATTTATTGCATTTATTAGTTTTTTAAGGGCTGCTCACAGTTTTAACACCAGTCTCTTTATAGCATATTTCAAACTATGGCTAACTGAGCAAGCTATAGTTAACATTAAGAAAAGGCATTCCTTTGGCAAAATTTAACAAGGCAAGAAACAATAAAATATTGGAGAGGATGTGTAGAAAGGGTAACCCTCTTAAACTGTTGGTGAGAATGCAAGTTGGTGGAGCCACTTTGGAAAACAGTGTGGAGATTGCTCAAAAAGTTAAAAACAGAGCTACCCCATAACTTGGCAATTGCACCTCTGGGTATTTACCCTAAAGATACAGAAGTAGTGAAAAGAAGGGACATATGCACCCCAGCATTCATAGCAGCAATGTCCACAGTAACTAAACTGTGGAAAGAGCCAAGACGCTCTTCAACAGATGAATGGATAAAGAAGATGTGGTCCATTATACAATGGAATATTACTCAGCCATCAGAAAGGATCACTGCCCAACTTTTACATCAACATAGATAGGACTGAAGGTGATCATGCTGAATGAAGTAAGTCAAACAGAGACAGACAATTATCACATGGTTTCACTTATTTGTGGAACACAAGGAATAGCATGGAGGACATTAGAAGAAGGAAGGGCAAAATGAAGGGGGGCAGAAATTGGAGGTGGAGACGAACCATGAGAGATTGTTCCCAAGAAACAAACTGAGGGTTTTAGAGGGGAGGGGTGGGGGATGGGTTGGCATGGTGATGGGTATTAAGGAGGGCATGTATTGCATGGAGCACTGGCTGTTATACGTAAACAATGAATCCTGGAACACTACATCAAAAATTAATGACATACTGTGTGGTAACTAACACAACATAATAAAAAATAATTAAAAAAAAAATAAAAGGCATTCCTTTATATTTTTACTTTTGTCATCCTGTGGCAGGCTGCTATTACATAGACAAATAGGACAAACCCTGCCCTCATGTTGTCTTAACCCTGGCTAATGCCTCAGTGGGGAATGAACCAAGTATGAAAACAATGCAGGGAGAAAACGCGATTATGTCTCTATGAGAGGCGGAAATTGAGGACTGAAATGTAGATGGTCCAAGAAGAACTAGAATTTCTTAGAAAATAAGATATCTGGTCCAGACCTCACTGTAGAAGTTGGCAAGCAGGAGAGCTCTGACCTACAGGCAATGCCTAAGGAACGGATGCTGTAACAGGACCAGGATGACAGGGTTCAGAAAGAAGAAGACTGTCAACTTAGAATCTAATACCCAATCTTCCATACTCAGAAATCAGGCCTCCAAAAGATCTGTAGACATCAAAGGCAAGGGATCATGAGTGAGAAAGAGAACAAATGTGAGGACAAGTAGGCCACTAGCTTTCAAACAATGATTTTAGATTATATTCCCCAAAGATTTTGTTCCATCATGATAATTGACAGAAGAAGAGGGTGTAGCCCTTTTAGTATATTTGCTAGGCTTTACACTATCAACAAAGAGGGTCGAAGCATCAACTTTGTACTGTGCTTGAAGATCCCATTTTATCACTGTTTTGCATGTCATCAGTTTTTGCTAGAAAGATGCCAAGATGTCATAAATCAACTAGATTGAAAATTAAACAATACAAAATTCAATAAAGACACCAGGCGAATGTTTGGTATTATAAGCCAAATCACTTCGACCAAAGATCAAATTATAATTTTTGTCTTAGAGAAAAAAAAAGCAATTGAAAAGTTACTATGCATTTTATTTCTCTCAAAATTATTCTTAAAATAAAGCCTACGTATTATTAATGTACGTTAGATATCTTTTGCAGCATGCCTCTGCAAATGTCAATTAAATACACATGAAAAATGCCTGTTGTTCAGTACTGAAACAGGGTTAAAATGAGGACACCTGAGTCAGGCTGCTTGGGTTCTATTCATTCTCCATCATGCATAGTTCCATAACCTTCACTTCTTTTTCTTATTTATCTTATATGTAAAATCTGAATAATAACAATATGCACTTTATATAATTTTTTCCATATACAATTTTTTGAAGTTATAACTAATTGAAGCAATTCACATACTATGTTAACCTATAGTAAGTACACCATTGTCATTACCTACTACTATTATTTCTGCTGCTGCTACTCCTTTCTAACTATTACTCCTTTCTAATTATTACTCCTTTCTAACTATTACTGCCATGCTAAGTGTGGAATTCTTTCTATTACTACCATGCTAAGTGTGGAATTCACTCTCTTCCTTTTTGGAATGCTGGAAAACATTTGCTTTTCTCCAGCTTTCCAGAACCTTCTCAGTCTCCACTTTTTCATTCAAATCTTGATCAAATCACATACAATTTACTCTGAACACAAGACTATTTATAATTTAAAACATCCTAGATGTTTGCTTATGCAGTGTTCATTTATCTTGAATTTAAATTATGTTCATTCCTATCTCTTTCCTCCTGTAGATCATTCAGACCAGATAGTTTACAAGAAAAAATGAGGGTTTATTTGTTTTTCTTTTTATCCATCAGTGTTGCATTACTGAACGCAGAGAGTTTATCTTTCTCGTTCATCATATTGTGGTAATGGGAGAAAACTATGGTTTGTATGACTCTGCTCAATTGATGATATTTTTCTCCTATAAATATCTCAATGTATTAATTTTATAACATTCTTTTTCATCCATATTCTGCAACTTTTCCTTTAAAATAGTACCTACCATTTCTATTTTTGCTGCATACCAAATGCTAGTAGCTTGGTAATTTTTTTACATGTATTATTGATTTTGTTTTCACAAAAGCCTGAAGTATTGGTAAAATTATGTCCTCTACTTCTTAGATGGGAAACTGAAGCATTGAGAGCTTGAGTAACTTGACGATTGGTATTCCTCAGTGGGTCAGTACCATAGTTGGGATTCAAAGTCAGGTGTTTTGGCTCCAAACTTCATTACTATTCACTACTTCACTACTATGTTGTTTTCTTTCCATTACTTAATTGTGGAGATAACATTTTAAAGTCTTTGTCACACTTTATTCAGTCTTGATAACATCTGTAATTACAGTTGGAATTATATTTTTTTAAGCTTATCTCTTCTCTTAAAACATATCTTTCATAATTTCAAGCTATGGGATTACTTTATCTGAACATTTTAAGACCCATCTCCCAAAAGATGGCAACTCACACTGAACCTCTCCTTTCTTCCGGACCTTCACGATAACAAACCGCAAAATGGCGGAGTCTTGTCTCCCCAAGTATCTGCCATCCTCTTCTGTCCAGTGTAGAAAAATTCATGGCTGAGTTAATGGGGAAGTAACTAATCTCACCAGCAAGGAAAAACAGTGGCCAAAAGAGAGTGAAAACAGGAAAAGAAAACAGAAAATTTTGAGGTAGAGTGAAATGAATTCTAAGAGAAGAAACCGCAAGGGAGGAAAGAAATTTGAATGGATTTTCAAAGTGTGTGGGAAAGGTCAGTAAAACTCATAATAACTAAGCAATCATTAAACAAGGGGCATTTGATCAAGACAGCAGAAGTGACACATAAAATAATTGTGAGGCTGGGTTTTCTCTCCTAATTGGATTTTCTCCCAGGACAGAACAATTGATGGTGTAATCTAACTCCACACTGTTGTAGAATACCCATTATCAAATTTTTATATGTAACAAAGGACTAGATTGCCTTATGCTTTCTGCCAAACCATTATATTTTTCCTTCTTTTCTTTTTTTCATATCTTCATTTATTGACAAGTCTATAATCTGCAGATCAAATGACTTTGGGGAGATTAGAGCAAGAGACTAAATATATACTTTTGAACACAGAGAGAAAATTGATGGTTACCAGAGGGGAGAAGGGTGGAAGGATGGGTGAAATAGGTGATAGAGATTAAGGAGGGCAGTTGGCTTTTTGTTGTTGTTGTTATTGTTTAATTTATTAATTTAAATTAATTTATTTATTTTAGAGAGAGAGAGCATACATGAGCGGGGGGAGGGGCAGAGGGAAAGGGAGAGAGAGAATCCTCAAGCAAACTCTCCAGAGTGTGAATCCCAATGCAGGGCTTCAGCCCAGGACCTTGAGATCATGACCTTAGTTGAAATCAAGAGTGAAACACTTGGGCACCTGTGTGGCTCAGTGGGTTAAGCTTCTGCCTTCAGCTCAGGTCATGATGTCACGGTCCTGGGATCAAGCCCCGCATTGGGCTCTCTGCTCAGCAGGGAGCCTGCTTACCCCCTCTCTCTCTCTGCCTGCCTCTCTGCCTACTTGTGATCTCTCTGTCAAATAAATGAATAAAATCTTAAAAAAAAAAAAAAAGACTGAGACACTTAACCAACTAGGGTCACCCAGGCACCCCAAAGAGGGCACTTGTGATGAGCATTGGGTGACATACAGAATTCTTGAATCACCTTATTATACAGCTAATGTAATATTAATATAACATAACACAACACTGTATAACTAATATAACTAACATAACTAACTGGAATTAAAATAAAAACTTAAAAACAAATAATTAAAATAAATTAAAAAATAAAAATATGCTTTTGAAAATTACATTTATTCCAAAGTTATTGATACTCAAAATTCAATTTACTGCAGTGCTGAAGGACACTCCCAAATGTCTACCTATGCAATTCCATGATCCCAATAAGGAAAATAACAAGGTGAGCATGATTGAGGTTTCCTGTTTCCCCCTCAGGTGATGGTTATAGAACACTAGACTGTGATCTTTAAAAGTAAGAAATAAATAATTTGTATACAGCATTTTCTTATTGTCCTGTCCTACAATTAATAAAACTATATGTTAAATGGTCAGAGTTCTCAAAAAGGATTAAAATCTTCTGGAAGGAAAGTCCAGAAGTTCTCATGTGTTTTTAAAGCTCTGCTCACAAGTAGAAGGCCAATGCAAAGTCATATACATAAAGGGGGATGTGGTCTACAGAGACCTCCTACAAAGGAAGTCCAGTAGTTTTCCACTTGAACTGGAATCCTGGTAGAGGTAAACAGGAAACAAACAAACAAATAAAGGGCAAAGAAGAAAAACATAAACTTTTGAGGATTAAACTCTGAACTTCAAAGAAAACAGATTTAAAAGCCTAACTTACTTAAGAGAATGATTAAGAAAAAATGGAATGCAGTCATAAAACACAGTATTATTTTAAAAATATACAGAGACATTGAAAATAATTTATTGCTTTTGAATCTCCCCCAAATCACTTGATATTTATAATAAAAAAATAAGAATTATGGTTGTTTTCTAAGAAAAATTACCCAACTGCACTGTCCAGTCTTATGCAATTTCTCTTTCTGTTTTACCACTTCCCATAAATCCACAGGTATTCTAGTGCACATGCTTTTTAAATGTGACTCTGTTTTGAAATCACAGGTGGTCTTGCCAGTTAAGATAGCAACAAAGGAAAAAAATATTCTAAAAATCTAAAATGGTACTCTAAAATCTAATATGGGATGTATTATAAAGTGAACTCAGTTTTCCATTTGACAAAATTACTTATCCAAGCTAACAGAGTGTTAGTAAATAGAAATGTAGAAAGACATCAGTCTATGCATTTGTTAAATCATCATCGTCTCTATCATTGCTGTCATCATCATCAGTCTGGAAGGAAAGTGGGAAACAGACTTCTTCATCAATTTTCCTTATTCATGACAAACCAGAGTGGAAAAGTAGAAGTTTAGTTTTCTGAGGTTATAAGCAGTTGTCCAATATTTGTGAATATCTCAAATGGAGATGTCCTTTTTCAAGTCCACTTTTAATAACTAATAAGTGGGTTTACTGATAGCCAGATACAAACAAGATTTCAAAACAGAATTATTCTACAAAAGCACTGAAGGGGAAAAAATATATATAAATATATAATATGTAGTATATAAATATAAAATAAATATAAATATAACATATATATTAAAATATAAAATACATATAAATAAATGTTATATATAAATATATATTATAAAATATATAAAATATATATTGTATGTTATATAAACATATATAATATATGTGTGTGTGTGTGTGTGTGTGTGAAATCTAGCCACTGATTTCAAATCCAGCTGGATACTGAAATCTCAGGGTGGAATTTTTAAGAATTCATATGCCCAGATCCCAATCCTAGAGAATTTATTTAAGTAGGTGTTGAGTGAAGATTTCCCTGGGTGGTTATAGTGAAATAGTAACACTTGGAAAGTTGGAAATTCAAATTTCCAGGCACCATGCCAGATCTACCAAACCGGGTAGTGGGCTTCAGTAATTTGTAGTTTAAAAAGCCCTCCAGGTGATCCCTGTACATGCTAAAGTTTGAGGATCGGCACACCACCCTATCTTTAGAGCTACCTGAACTTGAAAAGATGAAATGAAAACAAAGGAAATATCAGTCCAAACTATTTTCTATCATTTTTTCTTTAGCTAACCATGTTTTTATTTTATTTTATTACAGATGGTTTACATAAGTATCTATGTTTTAGCAGCTGTGGGGTAATCTCCTGGATAAAAAGAAATTCCCAATTAGCTAAAAATTAATTTTCAGGAGCTGATATTTGTTTAGTAGTTTGCAGTGATGTGTTAGATAATAATAATGTATTTTCTTACATTGTTATCTAGGTTACTGAAATGCCTAATTTAAAATGCCCCCAAGGGGGCACATGGGTGGCTCAGTCAGTTGAGCATCCAGCTCTTGATTTTGGTTCAGGTTCTGATCTCAGAGTACTGGGATTGAGCTCTGTATCTGCTTGAGATTCTGTCCTTCTCCTTCTGCCCACCTTCCCCCCACCAACTCACAGATGTTCTCTTTCTTTCTCATATAAATAAACAAATAAAATCTTAAAAAAAACAAAATCCTCCATGGCCATACCCAGCTATCAGGCTATCCCAATACACCTCAATAGTATCCAGTTTGTTTGCCTGCTGTCTATGATAGCTGTTGAGTGACAAAGTTGAGTAGTGTGACAGGGACCATATGGCCCACAAGGCCAGTATATTTATTATCTGGCCCTTTTGAGAAGAAGTATGCTGACCCTACCAAACCCAACATATCCAAGAACAAACTGTATAATTACATTTTCATACTTTTCTTCATGGGAGGAAAACAAAAGTACATTCCTAGCCTAGAGTAAATTGGTACAAGGTTTGGATTCCAGGAGAACGAGATTAAATTCCCCATGTAAGATCCTGGCTATTTATAACAAACCTGGGTGGATTCTATTGACCATGCCCATTCTATTTTAATGACATGAGTCATTTAGGCACCGATGGTTGGTGGTCAGATCCTGTTCATTCCTAAGAGGATGGTTGTTTTGATAAAAAGCAGGCATTTCCCTCTCAAGAAACTACTCTGCCTCTCCAAAACACAGTTTCCAGCATCACCAAACTGTGTTGATCCTACTATTAAAGAATACCTTAATTTTACAAATAGGCAGGGTGTATTTGATACATATCTGGTTCCACATCCTCCTAAGACCTCACATATATGTCAACAAAGGATTTTTCCCCCAAAACAAAAGTCATATGCCCACATAAATAAAAAGAATGAAGGAGGATTAAACAGCAACAAAATGTAATTAAGTTGGAAGACCTAGGGGCAAATGCTAACTGAATTAGCAGACATGGAAAGCGGACTCCTAAGCTGGCAGTGGGAAATCCCTCCGCAGCCTGGGCTCTGGAAAGCTGCAGAAACTGAAGGCTCTGGACAGGTAGAAGAGGTCAGGGGGCACTTCCCAGCTGGGATTTTATTTCGATTTACCTACCCTTATAGGAACATAGTGTTTATTATTTATTTTTCTTTTATTTTGTTTTTAAATATTTTATTTACTTATTAATGTATTTGATAGAGAGAGAAATAGAGAAGAAGCAGGGGGAGCAGCAGAGGGAGAGGGAGAAGCAGGCTCCCCACTGAGCAAGATGCCCGAAGCTGGGTGCTATCCCTAGGATTATGACCTAAACTCAAGGCAGATGCTTAACCAACCGAGCCCACCCAGGTGCCCCTATTTGTTTTGAAATAGATGATTTATAGACCTCAACAAATCTTTGTGTGGATTACAGAAGATGTTCTACCCATATTTCTGATAGTTATTTCTAGATCTATGCCTTTGTAAGTTTTGCAGATAACAAAATAAATATTTCTAATAAAAACCAGAGACACCACATTCACTTAAAATTCTAGGACCACACAGCGTCATCTTTTGGCTATGTTATACATTTTTTTAAACAAATCTATAACTGCGGATAAACAAAACATGTCATTTCAATGGCTTAATGTAATAGAAATGTACTCCATCTCATATAGTATACCCATGCATGTGTTCCTGGGATTGTAGATATCTGCCCTATCTTCTTATTAGGTAACAAGCTGATTTCTGTTCTGCATTTCTACTTGCTGCCTCTCCTGGTTATCCTTTGCATGAAAACCAGGTGATGGAATAGAGAAGAAAATCTGAACCTTTACACCAGAAGTGACACACGCTTATTTCTGCTCACATTCCATTGGTGAGAATTAGTCATATGGCCCTACCAAAATGCGAGGGAGACTGAGAAGAAATCAAATCCCAGGTAAGAAGCTGGGAATTCAATCTCCTACTAAGAATTCAATCTCCAGGGTAGGAAACTGCAGTCCTGGGCCAATTCCAACCTGCTACCTATCTTTGCATGGCCTACAAGCTAAAAATAAATTTTACATTTTAAAACAGTAGTCAAATATGCAGCTATATTATGTCCTCGATTTTACCTGTTGGCCTACAAAGCAACAAATATTTGCCATTTGGAACTTGACGGAACAATTTGCTGACTTCTGCCTACACTATGGGGAAAACACCTGACGGGTTCTTCAGCCCTTCTAGCCTACAAATTTTTACATGTAGACTTCTTCCCACACAGAGAAGACTTATACCTTTCTCTGAGAGAACCACCATCCAGTGAGGGCATTTGGCTCCAAGTCTAGGATCTCTCCCCTCCAGGCCATATAGGGCTCCTCATGATCCAGGAAATCCTTAAGTACAAGTTATCACCCCACCTCTACTCGCGTCCCCACGGTCAATATAAAATGAAGATTCAGGGATGGCACAAGACTCATCATCTTCCAGGACAAGGCAAACCAAGAGACTCAAGAGCAACATACACAGAAATCATAGTGAACCACCTGTAGGTATGAAGGTCCCAGCACTGGAAGCTTTTCCTTAAGTAGAGTCTGAGGAATGCCTTTGTCCATTGTTCTCTGCAACCCTTGGCTCTGACTTGTAGAAGCTTCCTAACATTATTTTCCATGGCCACATCTGAAGTAGGTATTTGCAAGTACGCCTTCCTAGTGGACTTCTCAGATTTCCTAGCTCACTTCTTCCTCATGAAATTTTTGGAGCCCAAGTGATGTTTAAAGGCTCCAAAACTCAAAGATGTCTTTCATTTGTGCTCATAGGATTTTTGTAATATAGTTGCCTCCAAAGGACTGAAGGCATCAGAATTAAGGTTACCAGATGAAATGTGGGACACCCAGTTAAATTTGAACTTCAGATAAATAAGAAATAACATTTTAGCGTAAGTATGCCACCTGAGATATTTTCTGTAAATATAATATACAATATGGGAGACATTCTTATATAAAATATTATTTTTGTTTATATGAAATTCAAATTTAACTGGGTGTTGTTTTTTTTTTAATTTGTTAAACCTGGCAATCCTACTCTGAACTCTGTGTGTCCATGTTTCAATAATAATACCCAAAGTTTATTCTAGATTTTATCATCAAACCTGATTCATGCGTTGGTGTCTTAGGTCCAAGTATTCTCCCTTTCAATTCTGTGGTGGCTACATTGCCATTCTGCCAATAGGCTAGAGATAAAGATCTACCAAATGATCTTTGAGTCTTTTTTTTTTTTTAAAGCATTTTCTTTTTTTTTTTTTTTAAATATTTTATTTATTTATTTGACAGACAGAGATCACAAGCAGGCAGAGAGGCAGGCAGAGAGAGAGGAGGAAGCAGGCTCCCCGCTGAGCAGAGAGCCCGATGTGGGACTCGATCCCAGGACCCTGAGATCATGACCTGAGCCGAAGGCAGAGGCTTTAACCCACTGAGCCACCCAGGCGCCCCTGATCTTTGAGTCTTAATGGGTCCTTGAAACTGAGAACTTTTTAGGCTTTATCTCTTTCCAGTTGGGTAACGGAGGCTTTTCTAATCCTGAGAGGCCCCAAATTCCTGCATGATTTTTATTATCTTCTATGTATGCTCTCAATCAGGCTAATTATTACCAGAGCTCATCTGTTTCTTTGTAATAACTTCCTAAACTCAGTGAATGATAATCAATATAAACAATTCATATCTGACTTTTTCCCACTCTTTTCCCCTACAGACTTAGTAAACAAGTAGTTAATGTTTCAACACATTACAGGCAATATCTTATCCAGTGTTTTCTCACTACAGAATGTGATTCTTTCTACGACATAAGTTTTCTCTTTAATTGCTGCCTGGTTAACTCATCCAAAAAAAAACAGACAAACAAACAAAAAACAGACCATAAAGTAAGTTATTGTCTCTTACTTTCAGGAGTAAAAATAATATTAAACAGTGTAAACATATAAAATTTTCTCAGGAAACGAAGTTTGACTTGTCCACATAGAAAAAAATACAGTTAAATAATACATTAAAATCGTTCCATTTGACAGGCTTGGTTTCTTACTTTTCAGTTTGTACTATATGTAAAGACTAGACCTAAGATTTTATCAGAAACGTGTGGGTGTCTGATGTGTAGAACATCTCTTCATATTAAACAGTTCCGATATTAAGGAGCCTGAGAGAGTCCAGATTTTGCACGCTTTTCTGGTCTTGAGTTCCAGGATGTGTACAAAACATGGTGAATACGATAATATCATGAAAATCACTTTTTTAAAATTTAAATGGGCTTACAAAGTCCACACAACCAATATGCAAACAATTTGAAAGCACAGAAATCAGAATCCATAATACATTTAAATTTCCCTCAGATATAATGTAATTTAATTGTAATTAATCCTTAAGGCTTCCCAGAAGAGTGATAGCAAACTCTCTTGCTAAATGGGAAGAAACATCCAGGGAAACATATAGAGGAAAATTCCAGAATTTAAAATTTAAATTTAAAAACAACCCTGCTGGCTTTCTTGCATAAATGGACTGTGATTGTCTCACAGTAATTAAAGCATTCATCTCATGCTTCTTTCCAGTCTTGTTAATGAGTGTATCCACTTCCCATCATCTGTTTCCTCTTTACATCCCTAGCCATCACATCCATATATCTGACCTGACCCTTAGCTGTATGTGTCAGATCTGTGGTCATAAAATACTTTGCCCCTGGCTTCAGCCATCCTGCCTGCATAGGGAAGAAACCCACAATTTGGGTCCATGTAAAATAATCCCTAGTGTGCAGGGCTATTTGGCTCAATATCCCTGCAATCCACAAGAACAGATTAACAAAAACAACAGAGCAAGCTGTTGACAAGGCCCTCTTTACATGCTACAGATTTTATTCCAGAAAGTTTTAAGAAAACATTACTTTATGCAAGACATTGTTTAAGCCAGTGAATGTAACAGAGTGAGATGTTTTCTCTGAGCTAAGAGGAAACTGACCCAGAAGTGAACTACAGTGAGAAGCTTGATTTGGCGCTTAGGAAAGAAACTTCTGACCACTCAGTCAGAATCCACCTTTTCACGGCCGGATTTAAAAAATAAGGATCATAAGAGTTACACAGGTGCTGCTGGTGGGCTAATTATAGGTGCCAAGTCAAATGAGTCTTTTCTGGCATAAAGTCAGTTCAACTTTATGACACTTTGACTCAGTTATAAAAATACATCCATCCATTACCCAGAATGTTATGCAAAATGTGCAACTTGGTACTGTACGCAGCTTAATTTGTCTGAAGTTGACCAGCCAATTTAACAGCTTCCCAGATTAGGTAACAATAATATTGTCCAGAGATGCACAGATGAACCTGCTTTTAATAAAACTGCCACCAAACTAAATGAGGGTTTCTCAACCACTGACATTTATAGACGAGATCATTTTTTGCTGTGAGGAGCTCTAGTGTGGATTATGGGGTGTTTAGCAACATCCTGTGCTCTACTCAGTAGATGCCAGTAGCATGCCCCCAGTTATGGCAATCAAAAAATGACTCCAGATATTACTAAACATGTAGTTCCTTGTGACTACCCAAGTCATAAGTTCATGGTGTTGGCCCTTACAAGAGTTCACCCTATTCTTCAACAGCACAATGCTAACAACACACATCGATATGGTTTATAGTTCATAGCAGCCGAGCTCACAGGTGTTGACATCCCCCGTGCTTCCCCCGCATATAAATTAGTGACTTTCACCACCACCATCCAAACCATTTATCCACATTCTGTCTTGTTTACCATCTTCTCAGGTACTCATCTTTTAACCTGCTCTCTCATTTCTTCATTCATGTGGTCACTTGAACAGAACAAGAGCCTCTTACTTAACAGCTAGTTCCTCTTCAACCAAGATTCTGACGCAGATACTCCACCCAATACCAAACAAACAGCCGGGCTGTCTTGGGCAACTTCTTATCCCCACTTCCTGTCCTCCCTCACCTCCCACAGAAGCTATGTGCATCCTTACACCTCTACCCCAGCCTTGCCTCGGAAGCCTCCAAAACAATTCATCCCAATTGGCCTAAGGAACACAATTCCATTAAGGTGACTTGTTCATTTTGACCAAAAGCTAACCTTTATTGAGCTTTTTCTACTGCGGTAGACTTCAGTGCTTGAAGTAATATTACATCAGCATTTTGCAGATAAAGAAATTTAAAGGCTCTTAAAGACTTAAAATGAAATCTAAAGGTTGCCCAAAATCACACAGTAAAACTTAGTATTTGAAGCCATGTCTATTTAACTCCAAAATCTTTGATTTTAACCATTATCTCTCCTCCTCCTAACTTTTATCCCCATCATGGAATGAATTTTATATGATTCCCTCCCATTGCATCCATTAGCTGTGAAGATGCATTTCAAAAGCAGAGGAACACCATTAGAATATTCTTAGCATACTATCTGTGAATGTATTCAACAGGAAGGAAACATTGTGCCAAACAAGTCTGACATTGATGTCCTGATATTTTATCATTTCTCAAAATAGAAAACACAACAAACAGAAAAGAATCTCAAAACTGGTTTTTTTTGAAGATATGATCTTTCTTTAACACAAAAAAATGAATTTGTTTTCATTCCACAATCGATCAGCATTAATAGTTGGTTTCCAAGTATGTTATAATGAACTCACCCAGGAATATAAAAGTAATTTTAGAAGTAAAAAATATTGGATAACTTGAGTAATCAAAATCCCTAAGATGTGATTTCCCATTTATTTGATTTAAAATATTATTTTCTTCTATATTTTCACTCAAATCCCTTACTGTTCTCAGTGACTTTGACCTCAAAAGTCTTTTATGTTATCCAATGAGACCCTTTTGAGATATATACATATCAACTTTCAGCTAAAATTTATGATTCCCCTGTTTCTATGTGAATGGTGTTTTAGAAGTCCATTCAGCTGAAATAAATTTCTATATGCCAGGCTCCTATGCCATCAGCCATTTGTGGTAAATGCTGACCACTAAATTTAGCCATTGTAAAACAATCCCACAAGAAGAGAAGAGAAAATGTACAATAACGTAATAATGAACATCTTTGTATTTTTCGCATGTATTGAATCTGCCACAACCATCTGTAGGTCACAGGCCCCGCATGGGAACAACACTACATGGTCCAAGAATGTGTGAGAAAGTAAAGCCATTCAGCAGCCAACGTCAGAAGAATCATTTGTTTCCTGCATATGGCCATTCCAAAGTCTTGAGCACTTGGAGAAAATCTGAGAGGGATAGAAATTCTTTTGTCAATTGAAACTGCTAAAATGTGAGGAGTCTACGGGCATTTGATAGAAAGAAGTCAGTTCACAGATCTCTTCAGTAGTACAAAATGCATAGTGATATGTACAGAAATTAAATTTGGGAGACAACTGATGGCACAGTATAACATGATCTTTGGATAAATGATTACAAATAATGAAAATCTAGTCATATGTATATCATCATTCATATGCTTAAGACTCATGAAAACAGAAAAAAGGCAAAAAATAAATTGACCAAAAGCTATATATTATCTTCTTAAGTACTCAAAGAGCTTGAATACTGAGGAAAAATTCCATATCAATTTCATGATAGGTGTGTTAAACCAGTCAGCCATTTTTCCTGTGAATTTTATCTACTTCTATTTTCCAGGAATTGTTAAAATCTCCCTCTGAACCAACTTTCCATTTCTTCAACATATTAACTTCATTTTAGATGATGTAACTCTGCTTCTACAAAAGTCATAAAAAGAAAAGGCTTTTCTCTCATCTTCCCTCTTTCTGCAGTGAAATTTCTACAAAGAGTACTTGGATTATCATTTAAAAAACAAAAACAAAACAAAAAAACCCTTCCATTTTCTCCTTAACCAACTGAAATCCGGCTTTGGCTCCATTTCTTGCGTATCAAATTCCTTTTCAGTTCATAATTTTTTTGTTTGACCTTTACATTCCTCATCAATGGTCAATCACAAATCCTTTAGCAGCAGTTCCCTCAAGTTAAAACCCTGGCTCTGATACCTACTTTCTGTGTGATCTTAGATGATTACTTAACATCATGGAGCCTCAACTAAGAAGAGTTAATAGTAAACTATGAGGGTGTTGTGGAGATTCAGTGAAACAGTGTGGGCAATATAAAATTGCAATAATTACTAATGGTGTTAATATTATTAAATAGATTATTAATAACCATTATTATTGAGACACATTTGTTCCTCAGTTTCTAGGTGAATAAACCTTCCTGTTTTGTTTCCTTCTTCTCTGGTTGTTTCTTCAGAGTCTCCTTTTTTGTTTCCTCTTGAAATAGTGCCCTGTGCCAGGACTCTGACCTGAAGCATTTTCTTTCTTTCTTCCATGTCCACACTCTCCCTGGCCTCATGTACCTCCTAAATGGCTCAACCACTCCTAAATGCTATTGGCTCTCACGATATGCCAGCCCCAGTGTTTCTTCTGAGGTCTGGATCTACATATTGCACAGAGTAAGAGGATCTCCACCTCAGTGTCCAGAGGCTCCTTAAACTCAACACAGACAGGACTGAGCATAGCCTCCTACCGCCACTCAAGAGAAGGGTGAGTGTTGTCCTTAGTCACTATTACAGAGAATGGAAGCCTCATTTCTCTGGTTTGATCAACCCAAATAGAAATATAGTCTGGAAGAGGAATAATACTCCAGGACTCTTTTCTCTCCTTGAAAGTCTTAAGCTTTTACACTTAACCAAGCTGCTCATTTCCCCTTTTCACGTGTCTCAACCCTTCTCCTAGTCATGCTGCTTTAGGTCAGCCCATCAACTTTGCCCAGACGACTAGGAGTCCCCTCACCTGCCTCACTGTCTCTAGTTCAATTCCCATCCAGTCTTCCTCCCTGTTACTACCAGACTTACTTTTCTAGAACCCAAATGAGATCACATAATCTACATTTTTAAGAAGGTTTAGATATCTTCTCATCCACACAGGATGGTGTAACAAGGAAAGCCATTTCTGGCTTGGGCACTCCTAATCTGTCCTCTCTTATTTCTTCTCATCTTCGCAGCTCAAAGATGATCTTCACTGTGAAACTGACTAATCTTCATAGGCTCTGAACTGCTCCTATGTGCCATATCTTCCCGCGAACATTAAAGTGGCTAAGAGGCTTCAGAATCTTGGCTACAAGGCTTATCAGATATTTGCCCTTAAATGTTACTTAATCTCTCTGTATCTTAGTTCTCCTTTGTAAAATTGATAAAATGACAGCATCTATCTATACATATATTCTGGTACCAATTCCTGTGTGTGTAAGGGGTGGTTCATCACACCCTAAAGTGATTCTTGAGTTATTAGCTGGCTGTTCTGTAATTCAACTCCGTTCTGACACCATACCTGGGGATAGAATCAGATCTCACCACAAGTTAAGGGTTCATTCCTACAGAATTGTCTCCCTTTACTTCAGATAATAGTCACAAGTCTGGTGCTTCTGACCAACCAGGTATAAATCAGAGGTTCCCAGGACCCCATCTTCAGATTTGATTAGTTTGCTAGAGTGGCTTGTAGAACTCAAAGAAACATTTTACTTACCACATTCCCAGTTTATTATAAAAGGATACACTCAGGAATAACTAGATGGAAGAGATGCATAAGACAAGGTATGGGGGAGAGGCAGCTGGGTGGCTGAGTCAGCTGGGTGTCTGCCTTCGGCGCAGGTCATGATCCCGGGGTCCTCAGATCGAGTCCCGCATCAGGCTCCCTGTTCAGCGGGGAGTCTGCTTCTCCATCTCCCTCTACTGCTCCCTCTACTTGCTCTCTCAGACAAATAAATAAAAATAAAATCTTAAAACAAACAAACAAACAAACAAAACAAGGTATAGGGAAAGGGTACAAAGCTTCCATGCTCTCTTCATGCACAACACTCTTCCTGAATCTCCATCTGTTCACCAATCCATAAGATCTCTGAACCCTGTCCTTCTGGGTGTCTAGGGAAGTTTCATTATATAACCATGATGGGTTAAATCATCAGTCCCTAGCTATTGATTCAAACTCTAACTCCTCTTTCCTCTGCAGATCTGGGGGCAGACGGGGGGTAAGGTAGGGAGGTGGGGGTGGGACTGAACATTCCAGTCTTGTAATGACATGGTCAGTTCCTTTCTCAACTAGCCCCCATCCTTAGGTGATTCTCAAAATAACCTCATTAATGTAATAAAAGACACTTTAAGTCCCCTCATCATTTAAAACTTTCCAAGGGTTTTGGGAGCTCTGTACCAAAAACATTTCTTATTTTAAGTTATAATATTGCAATCTCATAAAATCCTTCCTAGATTTAAGCAATAATTTATGTGAAAATAATTAGCACAGTGTATAGCACTTAATAAGAATTCATCAAATAAATGTTGATTGTGATGATTATCATAATAGTTTGCATACGTATCTTCCCACTGGAAAATTATTTATATATCCTTGGCAGGCAGCACACTGACACATAATAGTGACCCAATGTTTATTGAGTATATGACTGAGTGAATGGATGTATAAATCAATATTTGAATCAATAAATTCTATATTGACAAGTAGAAATCAAGTATTTGATTGGTGTCCAATAGGTCTTTCATAGACTTCATCATTAACTGCTAAGACTTATTTAAGCTCCAGTGTTTATCCAGTTCTCCTACCTCTATGACATAAACAAAGAACGTAAAAATCAGTAATGAAAAAAAGATGATCATCACCCTTCTATCACCTAGGAATATGATGGTAGAATGAGAATCTAACGAAGACCCACCAAATGTCAAGGATCTTACTTTGAAAATCTGTATTAGTCAATGTTCTCCAAAGAAAGAGGTCTCTGTATATATATTTGCATACAATTATTTATTTATTTATTTTAACAAATTTATTTCTTAATTGTTTAAGTAATTGGTTCATGACATTATGGAGTTTGGCAATTCCAAAATCTGCATTTTTGGCAGGCTTGAGACACAGGGAAAAACCCATATTGTGACTGAAGTCTAAATGTGGTCTCCTGTCAGACACTCAGAAGGACTATGTTAGGAGGACTTTATGGCCCCCATGTTACAGATTAGAACATTCAAATGGAGAGCAATCTCAAAGCCACTTAGCAGTTAAGATGGAATTTGGTCCCTCATCTCCCTGATTACCAAACACAGTCACTGTCCATTAAACCACACGGCAATTCTCCAGTGATTTCCAAAGTCTCCTGAAAGAAAAATATAAGCAAATAACTTTACAAAAGTAAAGAGACTGTGAGCTAATTATTCTTTTCTTGTCGTTGTTTTTGTTGTTCCTAATGGAATGGCTATAAAGAGCAAGATATTTCTGTCATGTTAACTCCTTTGCGGGACTTTAGAAAACAAGGACAAGCAAAGGAAATTGTAATTTCTCTGAAAGCAAATGGAAGACATGAAATCAATGTCTCTGTGGTTTTGACTTACAAGTTATAAAAAATAAAATAGAATAGAATTCTGACCAAGAACCTCCTCAGTTTTGCTCATATGTCTCCTGAGACATCTTTTAGCTTAAGATCCTAAAGAAATCTATTCTTGATCTCCAAAAAACGTCTAGGACAAATAATATATTAAACCTTTGGGACCATGAAAATTTTAGTAGCTCAGTTACAGATCATGGTCCCTTGGTGAGAGATGACAGAGATGAGGCAAACCCATTGGCAGAAGAAGTTGAAGAGAAGTACAAGACCATAAAGGTCTCTGTGTGAGCATTTTGCCCTAGACTAGCCTCACTTGTATTTTCCAGTCACTAACAAATTATCCAGCTTATTTGCACCAACTTTTGATAACAGCTTCAAACTACATTTGGCAAGCACAGTTTAATTGTATTCCCTAAGTGCCTTTTAACCAAGTCAATTTCTGTCACTACCAGAACTTCTATATGATTTGGATGTGGGGATATAGGAGAATGTCGTGATTTATCTTTTACATAGAATTATTCACCTATACTTAAGATATTCTTGTCTCTTTTTTAAAAATTCAAGTATAATTAATATGCAGTACTGCATTAGTTTCAGGTGTACAATATGTTGATTCACAATTCTGTACATTACTCAGTGCTCATCATGATAAGTACATTCCTAATCCCCTTCACCTATTTCACCCTTCCTCCCACCCACCACCCCTCTGGCAACTAACTACCAGTTTGCTATCTGTATTTAAAAGTCTGCTATTTTGTTTTTTCTCTTTTTTTTCTTCCTTCATTTGTTTTGTTTCTTAAATTTAACATATGAGTAAAATCATACAGTATTTGTTTTTCTCTGACTGACTTATTTCACTTAGCATTATGTCCTCTATGTCTATCCCTGTTGCTGCAAATGGACATTCTTTTCTATTTCTGTATATATTTTGTATCCCTGATAGTTGAGGGTACAGAGGTTTATTCTTCCAGTCAGTTGAAGTGCTTTCAGAAGTCACTCACATCTTCGTTGATTTGGAGGAGGGATTGTGTAAGGTTTAATTAGTGAGACATACAGTAGAATTCAGGCTACTAAAGCTAATAGAGAACCAGAAACAATGGCCTATATTAAATGATTAGTCTTTCTATTATAGGGGACCCAATATGTGACCCTAAAATATGCCACTTTGTCATGTAGGTTATTTTGAGTTGAAGGCAATCAAGACCCAGCAGACTCAGGAAAAACTTACCACTCCCTCAAGTACCTAAAAGAATTTAGATAGGGAGTCTGGCTCAAAAAGAGAATTATTACCAGAGATAACTTTTATCTGAATGACCTCTTTATATGGCAGACAAATGTCTAATTACCAAACATCTGTTCTTCTTATTGTCTTGTGAATTACCCTCCTCTCCTTTGAAGCCCCAGTCTCCTATCCCATTCCTAACTATGGCATATAAACCTCAATTAAGGCTTGTCCTTGGGTCTCACATTCTTATGGGGATCCCATATATATATAATTAAATTTGTTATTCTGCTGCTTATCTGTCTTATACCAATTTACCAGCCAAAGAACGTAGAAGAGTAAAGAAAAAAAAATTTCCTCCCCTACACTGGCAAACTCTTCTCTTTCTTGCTATTAGTGAGTTTTAGAGTTAGGGTGGCTCAGCCACTCAACACTGATGAAGACTAGAGTTTGCAAAATAACTGAAACAAGCATGAAGGTGCAGAAGAGAATGATAAAAACACACAAGAACATAGCTGCACTTACCAACTTTCAGCTACAATGTAGAAATTTGTGCTGAAAGTGGAAAACTGGAAGGACATTAACCTAAACTCCTTTCTTATTTCCAGAAACCTGAAAGAACACATATTTACATTGTAGCTGACAGGAGGAAAACCGAGGGACAGAGAGAGAGAGAGAGAAAGTGAGAAAGGGAACACAAGCAGGAGGAGTGGGAGAGGGAGAAGCAGGCTTCCTGCTGAACAGGGAGCCTGATGTGGAGCTGGATCCAAGGACCCTAGGATCATGACCTGAGCCGAAGGCAGACGCTTAACGACTGAGCCACCAGGCACCCCTAGACTGGTTTTGTATCACTATTGAAATAAGGAGTTCAACATTTCATCTGAGTGAAGTTATTTGTTTGGTTAACCAGCTTTGGATGTCTATTACAGTGAACAAAATGCACATGCCACCTCCTCATCATAGTTTCACAACAACAGCTCTGTGCCTGTCACCGAACTGAATGATGAAATAGCAAAATCACAAGGGAAGCAATTTTTAGGGAGTAACTCTAACTTCCTGGAGTTATCTCGACTCTTTTCTCAACAGTTGTACTTAAAGTGTTAGCTAGGCCTCAATCAAATAAGTAAAATGATGGGGCACCTGGGTGGCTCAGTGGATTAAAGCCTCTGCCTTCGGCTCAGGTCATGATCTCAGGGTCCTGGGATCGAGCCCCGCATTGGGTCTCTGTTCAAGTGGGGAGCCTGCTTCCTCCTGTATCTCTCTGCCTGCCTCTCTGCCTATCTCTGTCAAATAAATAAATAAAAATCTTTAAAAAAATAAATAAAAAAATAAGTAAAATGATTATTGGTTTTGACTGGTAGAGATTTTAGGGCTTAACAGGTTTATTCAGTTGTATTCTTGAAAGTAATCATGTCATAGAACAAGTTCAATAAAACAATATTATATAGATCATTATAGGTAGATATATATAGATCATTATAGATCTATTATATATAGATATACATATAGATCATTATATATAATATATATTATATATTATATATATAGATCTATAGATCTATTATATATAGATCTATAGATCTATATATATAGATATATTATATATAGATATATTATATATAGATCTATATATAGAGATCATTATAGATCATATACATATATGATCTATATGATCTATAAGCGCTCTATAGGTCAGGAGACTAAACTCTGAAAACAAAAATGACTAAGATTTTCAAAAATAAGATTCTATTTCAAGATGTGGCAATGTAGCAGCTATTTCTCTTTAAAGAGATTGGGAACTACAAGCAGAGGGTCCCAGATTCTGGGAAATGCCCTCTGGGGTTTCAAAATATTTTAGAATATTTTTGGTTTAAAAATATAGAACAGTTTTTATGCCGGTCATCATGAATCTCTTCACAGAAGCAAGTATCTATTGATCAATGATGTGATACTACACAAATGCAAGGTGCAAAGGAATTCAAGGCAAAGTAAGGGTGACCATGTCTCACTCCCTAGAAGACTGGGCAGAGAAGGTATATCCTCCAAAAGTAGATCCTAGGGAAAGATCTTGATAAGTGTGATGGTGTATTTACTCTTAAACGCAAGCTCTTCAGTTTCCCTTTGGGAGTATTGAATAAATACAGATGGCTGGCTGGCTGGCTGGATGGATGGACTGATAGATATTCAAATGTTTATTATTATTCAAAGCATTGCCATATGAAGTTGCATACATTTTTATAACGATGCTCACCACATACTTGGAATTTTTGGGGGGGAATTCCCCCCTCAAACAAATTTATTAGCCACAAATCATACTTTCTGTTCATAAGTATAGTTTTTAACCAAATAAATAAATAAATAAATAGCATCCAAATTAATTATCAATTTAGCTTATCAAGCATCAGTTCAGCTGAATAGTAAAGAAAATGCAAATCCTTTCTGAAAAACAAAATATCTGCTGGTTGAGACTGTTCAATAGTGATGTGAAAGGTGATACTGAAATGGAATTTCATTTACTTTGTAATAGTATTTTAGCAGTGACAGAAATCTCAGAGACGAACCATGAGAGACTGTGGACTCTAAGAAACAAACAGGTTTTGGAGGGGAGGGTGGTTGGGGGTTGGGTGAGTCTGGTGGTAGATATTATGGAGGGCACATATTGCATGGAGCACTGGGTGTGGTGCATAAACAATGAACTCTGGAACACTGAAAAGAAATTTAAAAAAATAAATAAAAATAAAAATACACCAGAGGTAGTAAAAAATATATATATATATATGTACATATATATATATACACACCTCTCAAAATAATTAGTCTGAAAAAAATCATCATTTGTTTAGAGTAGCCATTATAGTGTCAAGATTAAAAGTACATGTAGAACCTTGGGCAAATTATTTTATACATTGTGGCTTAATTTCTTCATCAAAGACGTGAAAATAATTATACTTACATCTTGTTTTATCCCATGAGACTATTGAATGTGGAAATATATGTTAGTGGGTTATGAAAATGCCTCACACTTACAAAGCATTCAGGAATGTTCCCTATTATTTGGAAATAGGTGCCTATAGTAGTCCTACTTTGCAGAGACCATGCACCAAAATTTGTTCAAATTACAAACTCTGTGAAAGTTCCTTTAGGATACATTCAGTTATTGAAAATGTATAAACAAAATTGAAAAGATGCTTTGGATCCCATCAGCCAAAGTTTGGGAGTTGAACCATGGCTTTCTCAAATCTGAGGATGGAGCTTTGTATCACCACGTCGGGACTGTTTGATTTTGCATGCACTAACATGTGTTAAAAATCGAACTTTGTCTTTAGATTTTGACTGATATAGTTGTCTGTATTCTCTAACAGTGCAGTGCTCTTGCACATATGCACACATGTTATTAATCAATTATATTTATTTATGCACATTGTCATTCTTTAAAATTCTAAGAGTTCTACAAGACTACTTGTGAGAAATAAATTAAATGCTTAATATTTTCCAGAGGCACGCATATTAAGCTCCTTCAATGGATAATTTTTATGTTCACATCCATGATGGTTAATTTTATGTGTCAACTTAACTAGGTCACAGGATGCTAGAATATTTGGTTTAACATTATTTCTGGGTGTGTCTGTGAGGCTGTTTCTGGATGAGATTAGCATTTAAATCAGTGGACTGAGTAAAGTGAATTGCTCTCCCTAACGTGGGTAGAATAATCATCCAATACTTGGGAAACCTGAATAGAACAAGAAAGTGGAGGAGGGAAAATTTATTTTCTGCCCTACTGGCTGAGCTGGGATATCAGTCTTCTTCCCTCAAACTGAAACATAAAACATCCACACTCCTGGTTCTCAAGTCTTCAGACTTGGACTAGAACTACACCATCAGCTTTCTTCAATTTCCAGCTTATAGATCATGGAACTTCTCAGCCTCCATAATCGTGTGAACCAATTCCTTATATATATCTTTCATAAATCTCATATTGTATTTTGTTTAATTTCTTTAATATTAAATCTTACATATATAAGATTTATAAAATTTCTTTGGTGAACCTTGATTATTATAAGCTTCTATGTTCCTGGAGAGCATATTCAAGTACTAAGCTTTAGACATTTTCCATTGACTTTCTTTCTGTGAAAAAGGAAGATTGAGTTAGTCCACATACATCCACCCCCATAAGCCCAACACACTCATACACACAAACTTCACTCTGTCCATCAATCCATAATAGTTATACTATAATTTTGTTTAGAACAATGATCAGTGTTAATGATCCTAAGCTGAGCAATGTGGACAATAATTATTTTTTTCCTTCCTGCAAAACATTTGTCTTTTCCTGAAGTTTATATTTGCTTTGCTTTGTTTTTGTTTAGCTTACTATCCTCTTATCTTTGAGTTATTTCCAGATGCTGTACCAAGCACATAAATCTCCTCTTTTTATGGTACATTTAAACACATTAAGTATCCTAAAAATTCTTTCTTCACTCATTCTGTTGTGCTCCAAAGTACAAAGCAGTTGATCTTGGCCTACTGGAAAGCTGTAGTCTTTGGACTTCTTTCCCACGTTCTGAGAATTCCTGTTGCCTCCTTCCTGAGCTGGATCCTATGGGTTCTTGTTTTCTGGTTTCCTCCCTGAATTCAGTGGAACTGCCTCTTGAAAATGTTGTATGGTTATGGAAGATAATACTTTTTGAGTTCTTTCATATGTTAAATTATCTTATCCCTAACCTCACACTGGATATTTGTCTTGGGTAATATAAATGTTTGGCTGTAGATCATTTTTGTAAAAAAGTTTTGGAAGTATTTCTCGGGTGTCTTCTGGTTTTCGATATTCTTCTTAGAAATTTGATCGCATGCCAATATTTCAACCCTTGCATAAAGCTTTCTATCTGGAAGCTTCTAGATTTTCTTTGCCTAACCTGCTAAAATTTCGCAAGTATACTTCTTGGTCTAGGCCTATTTTCACTCACTGTGTAGGATACTTAGTGAGCTCCTTTAATTAGGAAACCCCTATTCTTTAGAGCTAAAATTATTTTAAATATATCTGTCTTTGATCATTTCCTTCTGCCTATTTTTTCCATTTTCTTATTCTGATCTCCTATTCTTGGGATGTTGGAAGACATAAATTGATCCATCTATTTTTTAATCTTTTTTATCTTATTTCATATCTCTGTCTTTTTGCTCTGATTCCTGGATTTCTTCAATCTCATCTTCCAAATTTTCAACGGAGTTTTTCATTTCTGTCAACATATTTTTAACTTCCAAGTGTTCTTTTGTATTTTCTGAAATGCTTCACAGTATACAACTTTTTGGTCTATGCTTTGATCATCCCTCAGAAGAGCAACCATATTCCAAGATTTTCTTCTGCTTATATATTACTCATTTTTATTTTTAAATTGTATTGCTATCATCTCCTATCCTTTTCTATTTGTCTTTGTGGGTTGATTGTTTTTCAAATAATGTATTTCCCTGCCATTTCTTTAAGGGTTTGAAGGGAACTCTAAGTCAAATTCTGCATTCATTCTTCCATATTTAACCAATGCATATATGCTAGTCTCAAAAGTCTTTCTCCAGGTCTCATGCTAAAAAGCACGCCTCCCTCTGCAAACGCTTAAAAAAAAACAAAAAAAAACAAAACAAACAAACAAAAAAAAAAACGTATTTGCTTATTTGAGAGTGAGTGAGGGGAAGGGCAAAGGGAGATGGAGAATTAGAATCCACTGAGCAGGGACTCCTACATGACCCTGAGTCATGACCTGAGCCAAAATCAAGGGTCAGACACTAAACCGACTGAGCCACCCAGGTACCCCTGCAAATGCATCTTGATTACCCATATGTTCTATGCCAGCTCTGTCTAATAGATGCTCAAAGTAAGCCACAGATGCAAACAACATATCTAGTCAAATCTTCTAGAAGCCACATTAAAAGTAAAATATACATACAATTAATTTTAGCAGAAAATTGTATTTAATTCAACGTATCCAAGATATTATTTTAACATGTAATCAATACGAAATGATTGAGACCTTTTACATTATTTTCATACTAAATCTTTAGAATTTCATGTGTATTTTACATTTATACTGCCTTTCAACATGGACCAACCACATTTCAAGTTTTTAATAAACATGTAACTAGTGAGTACCATATTGGACAACATAGTTCTAGGCACTTGCAACACAAAATCTAGTAAGTATGGCACCAGCCCCCAAATAGCTTATGTCCAAATAAGTCAGACACACACAAGTGTGGGGGTGGGAGGGGAAGAAAGAAAGAAAAGAAAAGAAAGGAGAGCACTGTCTGACAACTGCAGTGATAAAATTTTGTCCATTTAAAAAAAAAAAAAAAGCTTCTAAATTAAGATTGTAGTTCCAGGAAAGCATTGTTGAGGAAGGGCTGCTTACTTGGTATACTAAAAGTAAGTTCATATTATCAAAGAGTGCATGCAGGGCATAATGCTGGAGAGTTAATCAGTGACAGATTTTGTCAGCATTGCAGGCTAGCCTAAAGGAAATTAAACTTGAAATTAGAGGGAAAAAAAATAAATACTTTTAAACTGGAAATATTGTGATCAGATTTGTGTTGGTGAAAATATTCAAGTTGTATTGGATACTGGATGGGAAAAGAGCCAGATTGGAAGTAAAGAGATGAGATAAGAATCTTGGGCTGTTAGCCAGGCACAGGATGGCATGAACGAGCCAACAGCAGCAGTTGTTGGAGGAAAGGAAGGTGGAACAGACTGGAAACCCTGAAACAAGGTAGACTCACAACTTCGTGACTGGTTAGGTGAGATCAGCGGATAGAAGCAAGAGGAAGTGAGTGGGAGACACTATTATGAGCCTTCATTTCTGATGTTGGGAGTGGGGAAGAGGTTTTCATACACCAAAATATGAATGACAGGAGCAAGAGCAATAGTTTGAGGTTAACAATAATATGGTGCATTGGGGGTATGATTTTTGGTTGTAAATTCCAGTAGAAACACCCATTCAGTAGCTACATGTGGGTCTGGAGCTCAGCGGAAATATGGAGAGATAGCTATGACAGTATATACACATACAAGAATTTTCAGGGACACATACAAGAATTTTAAGCTAAGATCTCAGACACAATGTGGATGTTTTTAAAAGAATGAAAAGTGGAATGAAGTGAAAGAACACTGTATGAGAGTCATTTTAATGCAAACACTAAACATACATGTGCAACAAGATAGAAATGAAACACTTTACCAAAGACTTGCCTGTATATTTTACTTGGCAAGATGTTAAATTTTCCATGCTGACAATATAGTAGATAAGTTTCTTAAATAAACTCAGGAGACAGCCAAAGCACTATTATTAAATTTTCTGAAAAGATGATTTAAAAGCTATTTGTACAGTTCACCAACATATGTTCAAAGTGAGACCACATAGCTGAATGAGGGGAAGGTTTGTTTGCACCGGTCACCTTATGTGAAGTTTGTGTCCCTCTGTGTTGTGTTTACTTTTTCTTTTTCTTTTTTTTTTTTTTAAGATTTTATTTATTATGTGAGAGAGAGTGAACAAGCAGAGGGTGGGGAGCAGCAGAAGGAGAGAGAGTATCAGACTCCCCATTGAGCAGGGATCCCAAGGCGGGACTCAATCTCGGGACCCTGAGATCATGACCTGAGCTGAAGGAAGAAGCTTAACCGACTGAGCCTCCCAGGCACCCCTGTGCTTTGTTTACTTTTAACAATTGGACACTAAATGAGAGGGTATCTTCCTCCTGAGAACAAATCCATGGTGTCTTCTCCAGGACCATTCTCCAGCTCTCCACTTAGAGTTAGCCTCAGACTCCACAGATTTAAGGGTTCAGTCCCACAAGGCAGGCCACGACTTCAGCAGCCCAGTTGCAAGGCCCGTGACTCCCATACTTCAGACTGACCAGCTAGAATTCGAGGGTCTCATGATGCCTTCCTCAGGTTCGACAGCGCTAGAGCAGCTGACAAAACTCAGGAAAGCCTTTTATTTACCATTATAGTAGTCTGCCCCTTAACCACAGTTTTGATTTTCACAGTTTCAGTTACCTGAGGTCAACAGCATTCCAGAAGCAGATGGCCCTTCTGATTTATGTCAGAAGGTCAACAATAGCCTAACGAATTATGTCACAAGGTCTGTGTCATTCCCCTCACTTTATCTCATCATGTAGCTATGTTATCTCACATCAAGAAGGAGGAGTATAGTACAATAAGATGTTTTGAGAGACAGTGACCACATTCCCATAACTTTTGTTCCATTACACGTTTATAAGTGTTCTACTTTATTTTATTATCAGTTAGTGTTACTAATCTGTTGCCATGCCTAATTTATAAATTAAACCTTATCATAGACATGTATGTAAGGGAAAAATATATAGGGTTTGGTACTACCAATGGTTTCAGACATCCACTGGGGGTCCTGGAATATATTCCCAATGAATAAGGAGGGCGCTACTGTACTGGCGTATTACAAAGGACACAACTCAGGGATATCCAAATGGAAGAGATTAGCATAGGGAAAGGTACTGGTGAAAGGGCTTGGAGATTCAGTGTCCTTTCCAGGAAGACCACCCTCCCAGTATCGTGATATATTCACCAATGTAGAAGCTCTCCAAACCTCACTTTCTGGGTTCTCTGGGAGTTTCTTTACATAGATATGATTAATTAAATCACTGGTCCCTGGTATTGAACTCAGTATCTATCCCTTTTCCCTTCCCTGGAAGTTGTGTGGTAGGGCTACAACATTCAGCCCTCTAATCACATGGTTGGTTCCTTGGTCAATGATCCTGAAGCTCTCCAGGAGTCCCCCAAGGGCCATCTCAATACGTAAATTCAGGTATGGCTGAAAGGTATGGGCTTATTAAGAATAACAGGAAGATGCTCCTCTCACCATTGTCACTCAGGAAATTCCTAGTTGTTTTAGAAGCTCTGTAGGAGGAAGCAAAGACCAAATAAATATTTCTTATCACTGTTTCCCTGAGTTCTCTCCAGAGCATTCTTCAGCCTTTTGTTACCTTACAAAGTTCAACACCTTGATAATATCCCTTCAGAGGAAACAATATTAAATTTGAAACCATTTAGAATAGTTTGCTCTACTAGATTATGTGATACATTTAAGCATCACTTCCATTACTTTAATTATGTATTTGAAGTTAAAGCAATAGCGACAGTAACAAACACCAATTGAACACGTACCATGTGTGAGGGGCATGAAGGTGACACGTAAATGCCTCACACCATTTAGATTGTTTAATTTCTCTCATAAGCAAGCTAGTCATACAGAGGCTGTTTCGATGCCCATGTGCATTTATTTTGCTTCTTGCTCTCAGACCCTTTCTTCCCCTTCCCGCTCTTCTGTGTTGGGTAGAAGAGCAGTATTTCCCAAGCACTGCTGCCTGGGTTTCTGGCTGGGTTCAACCCGTGAGAGGTACTGGAGATCAGAGCATGGAAAGAAAGTGAAGTGAAACTATTTCTCCCTGGAGCCTTAGGCTGCTGCCACCTCCTTTCAAAAAGGCAGCTCTTGCTGGATACAACCAGCAGCACCTTCCACGGAGTGGCTCCCCATCTACCCAGGACCTGAGGCAACCCACAGATTAGCACAGCAGAAAGCCACCAACCCTCCAGGGACTGAGGCCAATAGGAGGCGGCATTCCCAAAAGTCAGAGTGCGAAAGAGGAACTACCTCCATTTTGACTTTAGTCTGTTTCTTCTAACTGATTAAATTCTTTTTTCAAGCTTATCTCTTAACTCTGGCAAAAGCTCCTTCAGGCAAAGCATTTCCTGAAGGGAACCCATACTACTCCCTCAAGGAACAACTGCCCTGACCACGGTGAGACCCTTCGTGACTGACCCCAAGACAACTACCAATCTGACCCTTATTGCCCAGATGCACGTACCCACCTACTTTCATTTCACATTTTTCTTAGATTAACCCAGAAGTATTTTCAACACTTCAGAGAGAGATTTCAGGACAGTAGTCCACAGTCTTCCACGTGTTGGCCTCACTGAAAAAAAAACCCCTTCCCTATTTCGCCGCCAGTCGTCTCTCTCTGCCTTTAGGTTTTGTCCGAGGTGAGTAGCTGAACCTGGTCTGTTTGGGACACCTGGAGCAGGTGCTCTTGGACCCTTTGGGCTCCAGTTACAAATATTTCTGCTTTCCTAACCAAACAGTGATATATATGGAATGAATGACTTATATGCTTGCTTAGTATTCACGAGAAGGGAGGATAATGCTTTAGGAATTTGAGAGCCTAAAACTAATAATCTCCTATGCCTAGAAAGTGATTGAACTAGGGTTTGATCTCAAGTAAAGAGGTGCAGAATTCTACACTCTTACACTGATGTGAACTGAGCTCAAAATTATACTGTGGGTAAGAACAAATTCGCCTCTATCCTTTCACCCCTATAGTAAAAAGACAGATTAACAGGAGAAAAACAGAACTTGAATAATAATACCCCTCTTATATATGGGAGATTTGCAAGAAAGCTGAGTAACTCCTTGAAATGGCCCAAGCCACCACCTTAAACATCACCTTCAGCTTCAGACAAAAGAAGAGATTAGGGAGAGGGTAGAGCCCAGTTATGAGAGGTTACCAGTAAAAGCACAGTTAACAAAGCTAAGGTTGTTATGAAAATGTAAATCATCGCCTTCTCCACTGATAAGAGTTTCTAGAGATTTGGAGCCATTCTTCTCTTCCTGGTACAAAGAGGTAGACACCCTTCCACGTGGAGATTTTCCTTATACGTGCCAATGTCTTTTACAAAAGGGTAACTTCTACTTGTTTTCAGAGTGTCTTCTACAGGCTGCAGTTTCTTAAAAATAACCAGCTGAGAATCAACTTTATGCCAAAGAGGCGTATTTTGGGGTAACGTAATTTCTCCTACATAATACTAATTGAAATTAAGTGATATAACAGAATACACTAGACTATGCCGGACTAAACTCTGAAGGGATGATCACACCTCACATTCATGTGTCACTTCTTATGTGTCAGACATTGTTCCAAGACTTTATATGTATAGATTTACTTAATCCTCATTACAGCCATATGAGGTAAGTACTATTATTAACATCTTTTTACTATTTTTTTTATAGCAGTAAAGAATGGACATTACATTTCAAGTTCAAAAAAGTACTTTCATACATATTTTCTCTCTCTCTTTTGACTGGTTATAACCTCTTATTCTGCATTAATCATATGGTGCTGTATTAGTTTTCCATTGCTAATATAACAAATGACCACAAATTTAGTGGCTTGAAACAACACATATTTATTATCCTCTAGTTCTGTAAGTCAGATATCTGATGCGGGCCTCCCTGGACCAACATCGGGTTGTTAATGAGACTGCGTTCCTCCTGGAGGCCCTTGTATAGAATCTGTTTAGTCTTTTCCAGCATCTGAAGTAGAAGGTTCATGTCCCCTTTCCTCCATCTTCAAAGCCAACAACAGCAGGTCAAAATCCTCTCGCTCTGATTCACTTTGAATCTCTTCCCCCTCCCTTTTCTACTTCTAAGGGCCTTTGTGATGACATTGGTCCCTTCTGGAAAATCCAGGATAATCTCTATTTTAAGGTCGGCTGATTACATCCTTAATTCCATCTGTAATCTTAACTTTCCTTTGTCAATAATATAACATATTCACAGGTCCCAAAGATTGTAACTTGGACATTTGGAAAGGGAGGAGGCATTATGCTACTTACCACAGGTGTCTTATATCTTTTTATGATAAGCTATTTCCCTGCTGGATTCTGGTCTCTTCACAAGCACATCTTAGATGTCTCTGATTTCTTTATAGCCCCTTGCACAAAACAGACAATCAGTAAAAGTGAAGTACCTGCTTCCTTTATTGATGCTGGTCTACCGAGAACTTGTTCTGTGTTGTATGGTAAGAAACTCCAACACAACACACAGAGAACTTGAGGTAAATTGTGCTGCTCTTATTTGTTCTCTACAGATCAGTCATAAATGTATGTAGACTACAAGCTAGTGAGTACCTTGAACTATTGCTGAATGGATGAGCAAGAACATTAGTATCAGCCCATAAAATCGTAGAGACGTGAAGAAAAGAGCCAATAAGTGATGCCAAGCTATAGACGACATTGCAAAATTGTAGCTGCTTCCGTGTGACCTGAGTTGGACTGCAGTCTGGAAGAATTTTAGTAACACATTTTCTGAGATTTCTCTCCATGGGTGTGCTCAGAAATGGGGCCTTCCCATCTCTCAGCCCCACAGCTGAGATGTTGAACCAATCTGTTTTAGTTCTTTCAGGTACAAGCAAGTTTGTGAACGCTTTTAGGACAAGAGTTCATCTGAGGTATGATGCAATAGTTTGTAGTTGAGGAATCTATATTTCCGTATCTCTCATATGCAGTATAATGCATACAATAGGCTTGTCACTCTGAGGAAGAATTAGGAAATCGAATATGACAGCAGAGGATTATCTAAACCATGTGGGAAGAAAGAGAAAGGAAGTGAAAGAAACAAAGGAAGCTGGACTTTGGATTCACAAAGTCAACAGGCAAACCAAAGGCCTGCTGGGAAACTCTCAGAACTTTCATGCCCAAGTTATAAGAGCATGAAATTAGCTTAGAAATGGCAACATGTGAGGTAAGAGGGAATAAATGGGGTGAAAACTAGCTACCTCCTTTCTGTGTGGTGTGATGTATGCCAGGCTGAAGAGGAGAGTTCACTGTGCTTGGCTTCCTTGTTGCCTCAGGGGATGTGAACCTAGGGAAAGCCTGACAGCATCCATCGTCTTGACGTGGTACACTAGTGAAATTGGAAAGACTTTAGCCACCTGGTCCAAAGTCTCCACATTACAGATGAGAAAGTCTAGAGAGCTTATATTCTTGCCAACACTTACGTAGCCTGCTTGTGAGAAAGGCAGGCAAAATACCTTGTGTCCTTAATCTTAGAGGTCCTTTGGCTACTTTCTATTCTGAAATCAGTATTAGGTATGTAAAAAACTGCCAACTTTATTTATAAACTAGTTTCTAGAAGTACCACTCCAGGTTTTAAGCATGTAACTGGTGAAAGGGAAATCATCAAAATACAAGATCCTTTGGGATAAAAAGGACATGAATATAATACCAGAACAAAGTGTTGCCTTAAATGCAAAGAACACACTTGCTTAAACTAGTGATTATCCCTCCTTGCTAGAGTGTTTATAGATCTGGTTTTGTCTTATGGGCTGATCTGTCCTCTTTTAGTTCTAAACTTAAAAGCAGAAGAATCACTGCCTTCACGTAGCTTTTAAACAAATAGGAACAAAAAGAGGAAAATCAATCATTACAAAAGACGGTCTATTTTCTTATTGGCAAATGTGTTCTGTAACTTTTGCCACCATATCTCTGGCACTTTATTTCATCCTAGGCTTCATGGACCCTGATTGCTGCTAAGTTGCCCCAAGAATAGAATTTCCTTCATGTTAATCCAACTGTATTTGGCTCTTATTCTTGGCATTGGTTCCTGGAACGCAATGAACTTGGACCTTCTTTGAGGTATCTGATGTTGAGAATAGAATGTGACACCTTTGGGTTAGAATTTATCCAAACTGTTGGGTCCCAAGGGGGTAAATGACATCACTTTCCTATTTCTGAAGATTTGACAACTGGTCACTCATATATGATGGTGAAGGAGAAGATTTCTTTTTCCCACATACATCTCAGAACTGGCACCTATAAAGCATTTTGTTTAATTGAGCTTTGGTTAGTCTTGGACAGTACATGGCCCAGTAGAATGAGACCATTTGTCTCGTTAAGGTGAAAATCCTAGGCATAAATTTGTAATTCTGACTTCTTGAAAATATATTAACTATTTTCCCTTAAGTCATCTAATTTTTGCCACCTATATAAGTAATAGTATTATAATAAGTGATCCACATCCACTAGAAAAATAAACCTTCTAAGGCTGGCAAAGTGGAAGGCTATAAGGAGCTGTGGTCCTTGGTGATCTGGTTTAACTTTCAAAACAATAGTAGGCCACACCTCTGAACTTATTTTTAGGTGGGTAATAATTATCTTTTAACTTTCATCCACTGCCTCTATTGGTTTTACCTACAGCTAAAAATATTCTTCATCGATACAGAGTATAAGTAATAAATAAATGTGATATAATTTTTGGATCTTATATTTATAAATAATTATTTTATATTTAAAATTTGACTTATATTATTCTTATTTTCTGGCATAGATATATTTAAGCAATAATTTCTATTATACTAAGTAATACTTTCTCCTTTTAATTTTCTTAAACAACTTAAGGCAGTCTTCATATCCTTGGTAAAATATTGAGTCAAAATATTTAGGTGAAAAGACACTAATATGATGGCGTTAAAGCATTTGTTGAAAAAGCTAAATGTGCAGTGACTACTCACTCTTTTACTTTTTTATGGTGCTTTCAGACCCATGAGACATGTCTTCCTTTTCACCATTCACCTAAGTTCATAGAACTGTCTACTATAATTCACACTTCTGATATCTCATGTAAGATTTTCAAACCTCTAATTTACCCTGAAGTAAACTAGTAGGGATTCCAGAATAAGAGAACAAAGACATGAAGAGAGAAAATTATTGAAGAAATAATTCAAGAATCCATTCACAATTGAAAGGTGCAAAACTTCTGTCTTAAAATTCCTGCTCAATGCCCAGTAAAAGAAATTTTTAAAAATCCACACTGAATCACAATAGCATGGAATTGTATAGCATAAGAGGCTAAAATGAAATTTCTAATATCTTACCCTGTGGGGATGCACAGGTCACATTCAAGAGAAAAGCAGTCAAAAGTTCACTTGATGTTAGAAGACAATGAGATAATGTCTTGGAAATTGAAGGGAAACTCGTTGCTAAGCAATGTATGGAACTATGACTATTCACAAATCATCTGATTCTCTTCTCTTTCCTGGCATGTTGTAGGATTTGCACTTTTATCTTTAATATTAAATGGATTGTTGGCACTTGCTTTGGTCAATTAAATATGAGTAGAAGTCATTTATAGTACTTCTAGGTGGAAAACACATGATGTGTCATGCTCCTTTTAGTCTACCTGGATAAGTATATTCATGTGACTTCCTTAGCCAGTAAAATATAAATGGAAGTAAGTATGTCATTTCCAGGTGGCTTTTTTTCAGAGATAATGTATGATATTACCATTTCTCTGCCTTCATAATTGCAGAAGCATTTGTTGAGATGGAGCCCCATTGGATTGGGACTCTGACGATAATGAGCTGAACTCCTTTTCAATCTGCACTGGGCATGGAGCTTGAGTAAAAAAAATAAGTTTTTATGTTAAATCACTGAGGTTTGGGGGCTGTTTGTCAAAGCAGCATGATCTAACTTTTCCAAGCTGATAAAACCAGGTCACCTCTAACCAGGCAAATTATCACTGAAGAATGAAGTATGATAAGACATTTTCAAACAGGCAAATAATCAGAATGCTTACTCCTATTTTTTTAAAAGTTTAATTCCAGTATAGTCGATATACAGTGTTATATCAGTTTCAGGTGAACCCAATACAGTGATTCAACAATTTGGTATATTATTTCGTGCTCTTCCTGATAGTGCACTCTTAAACCCCTTCACCTATTTCACACACTCCCCCAGTCACTTCCCCTCTTGTAACCATTGGTTTGCTCTCTACAGTTAAGAGTCTGTTTTCTGGTTTGTCTCTTTTTTTCTTTATTCATTTGTTTTGCTTCTTAAATTCCACATTTGAGGAAAATCATGATATTTGTCTTTCTCTGACTGACTCATTTCACTTAGCATTATACTTTCTGGATCCATAGATGTTGTTGCAAATGGCAAGATTGTACTCTTTTTTATGGCTAATATTCCATTGTATACACATACTACATCTTCTGTATCTATTCATCTATCCATGGGCACTTGGGCTGCTTCCATATCTTGGCTATTGTAAATTGGGCCACAATAAACATAGAGATACACATTTTTTTTTCAAATTAGTGTTTTTATATTCTTAGGACAAATACTCAGTAGTGAAATTATTGGATCACATGGTAGTTCTAGATTTAATTTTTTGAGGAATCTCCATACTGTTTTCCACAGTGGATACACCAGTTTGCATTCCTACAAACAGTGCACAAGGGTACCTTTTTCTCCACACCCTCACTAATATGTGTTGTTTCTCATGTTTTTTGATGTTAGCCATTTTGACAGGTATAAGGTGACATTTCATTGTGGCTTTGATTTGCATGTCTGTGATGATGAGTGATGTTGAGCATCTTTTCATGTGTCTGTTGGCCATCTGTATGTCTTCTTTGAAGAAGTGTCTGTTCACATCTCCTGTCCATTTTCAAGTGAGTTATTTGTTCTTTTTTTTGGAGTTGAGTTGTATAAGTTCTGTATATATTTTTGATACTAAATCTTTATCAGATACATCATTTGCAAATATCTTCTCCCATTCAGTCAGTGATCTTTTAGTTTTGTTGATTACTTTCTTTTCTGTGCAGAAACTTTTTATTTTCACATAGCCCCAATAGCTTATTTTCGTTTTTGTTTCATTTGCCTCAGGAGGCATATCTAGAAAAATGTTGCCATGGCCAATGTCAGAAAAGTTCTGTCTCGTGCTTTCTTCTGGGATTTTTATGGTTTCAGATCTCACAGTTAGGTCCTTAATCTATTTTGAATTTATTTTTGTGTGTGGTGTTAAGAAAGTGGTTCAGTTTTGGGGCACCTGGGTGGCTCAGTGGGTTAAAGCCTCTGCCTTCGGATCAGGTCATGATCCCAGAGTCCTGGGATCGAGCCCCGCATCGGGCTCTTGTTCAACAGGGAGCCTGCTTCCTCCTCTCTCTCTGCCTGCTTGTGATCCCCGTCTGTCAAATAAATAAATAAAATCTTTAAAAAAAAATTTAAAAAAATGAAGTGGTTCAGTTTTATTATTTTGTATGTAGCTATCCCGTTTCCCAACACTGTTGAAGAGACTTTTTCCCATTGAGTATTCTTTCTTCCTTTGTTGAAGATTAATTGGCCATGAGAATGTGGGTTTATTTCTGGGCTCTCTATTCTGCTCTATTGATGTATATGTCTATTTTTGTGTCAGTACTATAGTATATTAAGACTCCCAACTCTCCTATAGCTTTTTCAACAAAACCTACTTATAATATCTTTCCCCCAACTCAAAATATTTGGACTTTTTGCATCAGGAGTTTGGGGAGTTGATTGGTTTTAGTTGCTAGATAGATTGTAAATGTTAATAATCTTGAGAATTTAAAGGAAAAATTTGGTTAATGGAATATGGTATCAGGAAGAAGAGAGATGAGATGCAGTAAAGAATGGGGGAAATACTACTCCTATCTTCAACTGAGATGTGGAAAGTTAGTAGGAAAAAAGAAATAAAAGCTTATAGTAGTTAAAAAGTTAACTACTTAAGGAACACAAAATAATAACAAAGCTATCAACATCTAGAGGATGAGATCCAAGACAAGTAAGGTTTTTTAACTAACTCATAGGCTTTCATACTGGGAAACCAATAGATTTTGTCTGGATAAATGGAGAGACCAAATAAGAGATATATAGTAATAAAAATCACATTGAAAAATAATAAGAAGGTTTTCTTTGTCGTGTGAGGCTGTCATTGGTTGGAAAGAGGAAGAAGGCCTCTGCTTTTATTCATACTTTTCTGTTATTGGATGACTAAACTTGCATATGAGTGTATTTGATAAAGCATAACTTTTAGAAAACAGGCACCAATACTTGCTGAGTGAGTGAATAATAAATTATTGTGTGATTATGATTATATAAAGTAATCTAAATAAATGAGAGAAATCTCATCTTTTTAGAGGCAAACCATTAGGAGTCAAAACATTTCTATTTTATTTATTTTTTAAAGTTTTTATTTATTTATTTGACAGAGACACAGTGAGAGAGGGAACACAAGCAGGGGGACTAGGAGAGGGAAAGCAAGCTTCCCATCAAGCAGGAAGCCCAATGTGGGGCTCGATCCCAAGACACTGGGATCACAACCTGAGCTGAAGGCAGACACTTAACAACTGAGCCACCCAGGTGCCCCAGGAGTCAAAAAATTTAAAAAACCAACCAACAAACAAAAAACTAGCCAATGAGAGTAAGAACGGTTATTTCATTTATATGTAAAAATCTATTTAAACACGTTAGGCAAAGACTAACATGAACAATAATGAACAATAATAAATCTACACAAAAACATGTGTGAGAATTCCACAGGATCATTAAATGTATTAACAATATCATATCTTTGAATTTAACGTTGAGTCTCCAGACATTCGGAGTCATCTAATCAAATTCCAGAGATAATTGAGAACACATGGTGGTATGGAATGTGCTGGTCTGAAGTCCTCATTGGTCGCACAACTCTGTGTTTCTCATCTTCTAGAAATTCTGATGAACTGCTGGATGATGGGCCTAATGAAGGTGGGGGAGTTGGGACTGGCAAGAAAAACATGCAAAGAAGGAAAATGGGGCCGCATCTAACTAATGAACATGGTTCCAGGATTTACTGATAGATCCTGATCCATCAACTAGAAAACTCTTTGAAAAGTATCAAACTGCTTTCTGGAAAAAGAAAATTCCACTGTTTCTGTAATACCTGCCCCCTCCTTTTTTAAAAGATTTATTTGTTTATTTCAGAGAGAGGATGAGAAAGAGGAGCGGAGGGAAAGAGAGAATCTCAAGCAGAGTCCATGCAGAGCATGAAGCCCAATGTGGGGCTTGATCTCATAATCATGAGATCAGGACCTGAGCCAAAACCAAGAGTCAGACGCTTAACTGACTGTGCCACCACGACACCCCTTCCCTGCCCTTTCTAACCAACACTGCATCCCAAAGCACTTTCTTATTGAACCATTTTCTTGATAATGAAGATTAGAAATGATGATTATGAGGGACACACAGGGAATATATTCATTTGACAAAATCACGTGTCTTACCCTAGGTATGGAAAAAAAAATTGGAATGTGTAAACAATCTCACAGCATGGGCAATAATACTTGTGAGGCCACTACCTTCCCAGCAAGGGGTGGTGTGGGAAGTCCATCAGTCACAAACTTTCTCAACACATGGAAATTGGTTTTTACACAGCCAAACAAAAGTAGACTCTGGCGCAGTTGACCATCGGTCCTCAGAGGACCATCCCAGAACAGTTTTTCTTTACCTTCAAACCAATACAAAATACTGATGATGCTCTATATTCCATAAAAATTTATTTTTATTAAGATTAGGTTTTCCTTTTTCCTCAAACCAAAACAAGTCCTAAATCTCCTCATTGTGTCTATATTCATAGGAAATGTTGGCTATTGTCACTGAAACAAGGAGAATCTGTTTTCCATAAAAGACTGGTAATATGGTCCAAAAAGACTTGACAGAAGAAGGTACCTTAACTTACTGGATCGCAAGAAGTAAGATTCAGGTTAGGAAGGGTGGAAATAAAGAACTTCCTGAAAGCTCTCTGAACCACTTAGGGGACTGTCTTATTCTTCTTTTGTATCTTCAGCAGTACCAATAAGAGTGCTGAATTCATAAAATTGCTCAAAAAGCACTTCCCTGAATGAGATCCATTTAAAAAATGGTTAATATAATTATGTGGTTAATATTATATAGAATTAATATGTTATCAATGTTATGTGTATTTTGTGAATACAATTACATGTTAATATAATGCATATTTTAACATGTATGCAATTATATATAAAATTTCCTGTCAGCAAAAATATGCTAATCAGTCCTGTGCCTTTGTACCTAATAAAGTTTCGAGCAGCATCCTTACCGATGTGAAGCATTCAGTGATGTAACTATCTGGATATATAGCTTTGTCATAAACTTATGACTCTTCTGTGAGTTATTTCTAATTTAATGTATCAGAACGTATGTCCTTTTCCCATACAGCTGAGATTTCTCCCCCACAGGAGGTGAATGTGAGAATTTGAGTGTTAACTGAATGCAGTAGCCAAAGAACTAATCATGATGTGATTTCACCTGAAAGGCAGTGCTGAGACGTGAACTCTCAGGACAGTCTTAGAGAAAAGCTCTAGCGTTTGGGTTTTTCTTTTATTCTAGCATAAATCAAAAATGACTGAGCATTGTATTGCAATTTCCCCCAAACTGAATTTATCTTGGAATGGAGACAAAACAAGAACGACTTAGAAACTGAAAGACAGTTTCCATTATATTCCGAAGATACGCAAACATTCTCTTCAGAATGAGACTGAAAATTCTCTGGGCCTTCTTCACTATCTTTAGGGAGCTACCTCACAGAAATTACTTGCTACTACATGGAAAATAACCAAAATGGATTATCCCCATAGAACAAAGAAGCAACATTATAAACTCAAGTGACAAGCAACCAGATCTCATGAGAGAGCGAATTCCTTAAAAGGAACTTTCAAAATCCTTTTGTTCTAGGTTTATCAGCATGGGGGAACTTAATTTCATGAAGCTTTAGAAAGGAGGAAAATTTGTGGCGCACACTCTACTAAATTCAGATCTTAATCCTTCTAAATTGCTCTGTCGTGGTTAGAAAGATCTGCTTACAACCGTCATTGTGCAAGAGTAAACACAAGGGCTCTCACTCACATCCTTCTTTGTGCTTCAGATCTGCCAGACATCATTCATGTCTCATTTTACAGGCAAACCCTTAGTACCACCACAAGCTTCTTAAAAAAACCAACCCTAACGCGAGGTGCATGTACAAATCTTTGCATGTCTGGGTTTCCCTATAAGGGCATTGGATTTTATTCCCATCACAATCCTTGTTTATAGCTCACTGAATTTATAGCCATCCTCTTAACCATCTGCAGTCGTCCTTTCCCCTCTCTTTTCTAAGGAAAAGCACCACTCTATAGGACATAAAGCAGGTATTTCCCCTTATTGAACCTTAAAGGGAGATGTTCTCCTCTGTTTTTACCACTGTGGTAAGCAATCATAAGACTTCAATGCTGTCAAGAGAATTAGGAAAAGGGACTTGACAGTAGACCTTTAATATTTCTGGAAATTTCCATTAGCTGTAAGTCAGGAAAACAGGGTTTTAAAGCCACAACTTTTATTAATTCTCTGTGTGGCTGACAGAAGATCTCTTCACATTCTTTGTGTTTTATAGAAACACAGACTCTTTTAGGAAGAACCTTAGAGTTTCATCCAAAACACACTTTCATTCTACAGAGAGTGTCCCATGCCCCAAGTCACTAATTCAACCCCTATAGGGGAAGAGTTGGAATTTCTCTCCTGATCTTCTCATTTCACAAGGCATTTACCACTCTCTCCACGATGTTATGACCCAGTTTCCTCAGCCAAGGCTTAATGACAGGTTTCTCACCACAAGTGCCTTGTAAGGATCACACAAAATATTTGACCAGGAAGTATATTGAAAAAAATATTAAATGTAACCCAAATGTAACCTATTGTTTATTTTAAAGTTAAACAATGACCATAATTTCAAACGGTCTCTCTACCGGTAATTTTAGGTTTTTATAACAATGCCTTATTATCAAGAAACAGATTATCTTTCATGTTTTTGTCATGTTTTCTCATTGACAAATATATGATCCATATATGGATTACTATGAACTTAGTTGTATCCCCCCTGCCATATCCATATATTGAAGCCCTACCCCCAATGTGACCGTATTTGGAGACTGGGTCTTAAGGGGGTAAGTAATTAAGGTTAAATAAAGTCATAAGTGTAGAGCCCAAATCCAGTAGGACAGGCAGCCTTATAAGAAGAGGAAGATTCTCTCTCTCTCTCTCTATCCCTCTCTCTTTCCCCGCCTTCTCTCTCTCTCCATGCATATACACAATGGAGAGGTCATGTGATCACACAGCAAGATGGCACCAGAAACTAAATAGGCTGAACCTTATTCTTTGACTTCTACCTTTCAGAACTGTGAGAAAATACATTTCCCTTGCTTAAGCCACCCAGCCTGCAGTATTGTTATAGCAATACAGCCTGCAGTATTGTTATTGTTTAGCAGAAGCTAAAACACTACTTCAAAGGAGTATAGAAAAAAATAATTTAAGAAACATTACAGTGGAAAATACAGACTTTAAGCTGAAAACAACTTGGAAGTATCTACAAAGTTAGGAAGGCACGTTTGTTTTTCATAGTTTCGTCCCATATCACTTCCTGACTCTCTGGTTTTTAAAGGTTGCCAATATGACCCAGTGACAATAACAAAAACAACAATCCAATCGTTCTTATCATCATGATTATATTCAACAGAAAAATGTGGCATGCCTTATTCCAGAGCAGTAAAAAATGTTGTTGTGCTGTTGTTCTTACTGCTAAAAATGTAGCAGTCTAGGGGAGGTGGGGAGGGAGAGAGGCTCATTTTTTTTCCATCAGGAAAAACAAGAATATCCTTAAAGAGAAAAATTATCTTTTGTGAGTTGCTTCCTCCCTTTGGTGAACTCAGGACAGGTTTCTAACTGAAGCTGATGACAGGACACCACAATATAATTTCTCTCACCCAGCGCCAAGTCTTTTAACAGATGATACAGTCTGAGTAGTAATTATGTTCAAGACATTTTTTTTCCCTCTTCCTCTCAAGCTTTTAGTTTCGAGTATATACATTTTTCCCCCAATACTACTTTTCTCTTTTCGTTGCCAGAAAATCCAGACTCTTTTTCAAAGATTAGATTATCAGCCAGTGACTTTTCTTTGTTAAAAGACAAGTCTTTCTAACAAGGAGGTGCCTTTCAGGGTAAAACAAGATGCTTAAAACATTGGGTCCCAAGGCCTAGATATCAGCAAACTTTATAATGTTAAGCAAACTTGCAAACTTTCTCTACAGATTTTAGTACTAATTTCAATTTTTCTTCCTGAAAAAAAAAAAGGATGATACTCTCTAATCCTATGCCCCCCCCCCAAAAAAAAACAGTGGTATCAATAGCAGGGTTCCCTATTTTAAAATGCCAGAGTTCTGGGGCACCTAGGTGGCTCAGTCATTAAGCATTGCCTTTGGCTCAGGTCATGATCCCAGGGTCCTGGGATCGGGCCCCACATCGGGCTCCCTGCTCCACGAGGAGCCTTCTTCTCCCTCTCCCACTGCTTGTGTTCCCTCTCTCACTGTGTCTCTCTGTCAAATAAATTAATAAAATCTTTAAAAAAATAAATAAATACAATAAAATGCCAAAGTTCTTTACCATGTCATTTATTGAGGAAAACAATCAGAAAATATTTTGATTGTGCATCAGATAAATTAGAAAACCTTCATGTTCCTACTCCATTGATTGAGCTCTTGATTATTTTTATCAGTTTAAATTATGAAGAAAATCTAAAACAAAAGTAAAAAAAAAAAAAAAGTCTGGTCAATTTAGAATCTCCTCAGTAGCTTTCCCCATGTATTTATTGTAACCACAAAAACATTAAAGGATCAAGAAGCATGTGTTATTAAAATAATACATGTCATAAAAACATTCCTTCTATACTGTTTATTGCTTTGTGTGGACTTGATTTGGAAGAGAATCATTGAGCACTAAGCAAAAATAAAAGAGGGAACATGGTATTCATGTCAATTGTCTTTGCCCACTTCTAACAAAAGGAGGTTCTTTCAAAGTTGTCAGAAAAGCAGAGGTGCCTCCTACAGTGGGGTCTCACCACCTGTCATGGCTTTGATATGATGCATGACTCTCTCTCTCCAGCCCAGGTCAACATGCTTGGTTCCCAGGACCCGTGGGAAACTCCTGCTGCCCCACCACAGTCCCAAAGTCATCCCTTTGCTCACACCTCAGGATCCCCTTCTTACATCCCTCCCCTAAAAACAACCTAAGACCTTGCACTCTTCCTCAATCACCATTCACTAAATCATTGCCTATGGTCATTTGAACTTCCAGCTCCATGTCTCCTTGGCCAACCTATTCCTTGATTTCTCTTCCTCAAGATCTCTCTCCTCAACTCCAGTGCTGTTTTCTAGACTCAGCCTCTATTTCATTGTCTCAGTGAAGTCCACAACTGTCTCAAGCCCTCCCTCAATTCCAAACTTCAGTTCCTTTCCATCTTTATCTCTGGGAGAACTTTCTCTCGTTCTTTCAAGTTCTCTCTTTTCTTGCAGAACTGTGAGAAGCCCATGTCTTTCCACTCTCTAATCCTACCTTCTGGTCTTCTCAGTCCTTTGGGATCAGAAACATGCCTTTCTGTTCTTCTCTGGCATTCCTAGATTCTGCTTTTGAATTCTGAAACAAGTTTTTCTGTGTAGGACCATGGTCTCTCCTCAATTTTCACCTTTATTTTCTTATGCGCTAATTCTCCTTTAAAATAAGTTCATGTAAGCCAGAGATACGTCATTTAAAGTATGATAAAAATATCAGAAGAGGCTTTTTTTTTTAAGTACAGTACAAATTACAATTGTGTGAAGTCTGAGACACACCAGCATGCTGAAAATTATATTGAATTTGGAGTAAAAGACATTGGTCCATAAAGGATTAGTTTGTATTTGCTATTTGAGCCCAGAAAAGTTAGTTAACTTTTTTGAGTATGCTTAGATTGTCTGTGGACAATAAGACTTCTTTAGCCTCAGTTGCTTCTTGGTCCTATTCCAGAGAAGAAGCTTGGGCATGTATTTCCTAGGATCCCTTTCTCAAAGTGGTACCCACTTCCTGTCTGACAATGGCAAGCATTCATAGTTCATTGTTTGAAGCCAGCATTTGGGGGATGTCAGGTTAGATTTTGAGGCCAGTATACACAGGGGGTACTTGCCTCATATACACCAGTATGTTCTAAGTTCTGATCAGAAGACACTCACCAGCCCACGAAGCATGACAACTAGTCACTAATGTCGAGTTTAGATCTATTTCTAGGTGAGACAATTGGGATCACTTGCCTGCTGCCTTGAATTCTGGGGTCATATAACTAGTGGCCAATGTTTATGGGTGATGGGTGAAAATGGCTTCTAGAAGATCCAGCAGGCATTTGCTTTTTTTCCTACCACAACCAACAATATTCCAGATGGTAGAGTCAAAGACCCTGAGTGAAAATGGGAATCTCATTGACGATTTAGTATGAGTGAGGAATAAACTTTTATGTTTCATTTTTTAAAAATGTTTCCAGCTTTATTGAGGTATAATTGACAAAAGTATATATGTTTAGGATACACAATGTGATGATTTAGTAGTAGACATTGTAAAATTATTATCATAATCAAATTAACTAACATATCTATTACTTCACATAGTCACCTGTGTGTATGTGTGTGTATGTGTGGTGATGAGAACTAAGATCTACTTCTCAGCAAATTTCAAGTGTGCTATATAGTATTATTAACTATGGTCACCATGCTGTACATTGGATTCCCAGAATTTATCTTAAAACTGGATGTTTGCCCAGTATCTCACAATTTCCATCACCATCCAGCACCTGGAAGCCAATATTTTACTGTCTGGTTCTATTAGATTGGCATTGCCCAACCCTGGCAAAAATTAGATATTTATGTTATAGAAAACCAGAGAAATCTTGGGCTCCTGGCTACCAGTCATAGTTGAGGATGAGATAACATATGGAGAACCATTAGATGAAGTGAAAGTCTACACATTGAAAGGTAAGAACACAGTAGGTCTCTTCCCAAACATGTCCCCAAATGAGCAACCAGGATGATAACTTGTAGACAAGAAATAAAACTCTTTTCTGGAGAAAGATACACCCAGAAAAACAGTTATGCTATAGGGAAATCCAGTTTCCAATCACATTGTGACAGCACCACACCTAAACATGAGTTTAAGTTTTTTAAAGAAATAGAAATAATGCATGGAGCACAAAAGAAATTTCAAGAAACAAAAAATGTGGTGGAGTTCCACAGACAGGAATGAAATAGACAGACTTGGAATAAGAGAGGAGGCTATAAAAATAATGGAAACAGGCAACAGCAACAAATACTCTGAAAATAAAAAAAATACAACAGCGGAAATAGACATTTCAATAGGAGTTGAAGATCAAGTTTTTAAGAGAAAATGACTTATAATTTGAATTATCCAGTTTAACTCTCAATCAAGAATGAAGGCACAGCAATGAAATTTGGTAAAACACGTTCTCAAAAACTAAATCCCTTCCCTACGCTCACTTTGTACACATCTACAAGTGTGCATTCTGCGAGTCAGGGAAAGAAACCCAGAGAAGAAAGACACAGAACCCAAGAAGCAGAGGACCCAACAATAACAACAAAAGAGGAGGGAGGCACTGAGACCACAGTGAAGGCAAACCTCAAGTTAACAACTGTCCCACAGGCCCAAGTGCAGGCCAATCTGATTGCAGCAGGAAGACAGTAGGCTTCAGACCAATTTTTAGAGAAAAAGTATTAAAAAAAAAAAAGTCTCTGGGATATTTTTTAACATAGTATTTGAAGAGCTGACCTCCTAGCACAAGAATTTGGGGATAAATTATTGGCAGTCACATGCAAAACTAGACAAGAAAATTAAAGAAAAAAAAAGAAAGAAAGAAAATATAACCATGATTGACCTGATAAAAGCACTTGGGTAAGCAAACATTATGATCATTAATTTTGGACTTTTCAAATTCTGATACAATTGTGGTAAGATGAGAGGTGGGGTTAGGGTTGTGTGTGTTTAGAGGACAAAGGGGATTACAGAAGCTATTTTTCAAAACAGTAAATCAGTAGTACTACCTTACTGAAAACTCAAGTAATAACAGTACAGCATGTTATATAGAACTATGGAGGACAGTAGTAAAAGAAATATCTAAAACATGTGAAGATGACTTCCTCTAGGGAATGAGAATCAAGTTTGCAGCCGAGATAGTCTTCTTCTTCTTTTTTTTTTTTTGTAACTTTCAGAATTTTCTTTAGTTATAAACAGTAGAAAATAATTTGACTTTTGACGCTATGCATGTTTTTAAAATTAGATTAAAGTATACATATTTTTAAAAGGCCCTGAGAGGGAATGGACATGACCTGTTCCAACCCAGAAAGAAGCCTCTAGGCAAGGTGGTTAGCAGGAAGAAGACTGAAGGAGAGAGCCAGAGACACGGAACTGGACCAGGGTGAGCAGTGTCTTGAAGGACATGATGCAAGTGTAGTGATTGACCTTAACATTAACGAGATGACTACTTAAGTTCTCAAAAAAAAAAAAAAGGTTTATTTTTTTATTATTTTAACCAATAGAAGTATTTATCAATCATCTTAGAAAATCTCAAAAATGACTGAAAGCTAGATGCTCTTTAGGAGAGTGTTTGAGAATTTTATCTGGGTCTTAAAACTCACAAACAAAAAAAAAGAGAGAGAGAGAGAAAAAAAAAAGAAAAAATGGCACGTTTAAACATTAGGATTCTAATTTCTGTTCAGATGCAATAGTTTGTCTAGTGTAAGTTGACCAAGTAAGCATGTTCATGAAAAAATGAGACTTGAGTAAAGTATGTATCTTTCTAGTTCTGGACCTCATAGAGATTATAATTTTTTTTTAAGTAAGTAATACTTTTCTTCAGGGAGTGATTATTACCTGTAAATTTTGATGAACACTTTAACTTCACTCCAACCCAAACAACATTTATTACTTGACTGATGTTTCACCTCCCTTCCTGGATTTAAATTTTGATTCCCTGTTTTCAAAATAGTCTCTGAGTATCCTAGAGCTGGAACTGACAGAAGATGACTGGTCTAATCCCATCATTTCTCATAGGAAAAGTGACTTGCCAAAGGCTATCTATCAAGTTAGTGGCAAAACATGAACCTAACTCTTTCGTTTAGTTGGGATCTCTTTCCAATATATCAACTCAGGACTATTTCATTCGCTAGGCAATACAGTCACATTATCAGTGGCCCAGTAGTTTTCCAAAGGCATATAACAATATTTGAGACCTGAAGTGGGTAATACTGACTTAGGAGTGTGCCTGGGTGTTTCAGCTTGCTAAGTGTCTGGCTCAGGTCATGATCTCAGGGTTCTCTGTTCAAGCCTCACATTGTGCTCAGAGTGGAGTCTGCTGGAGATTCTCTCTCTGCACCCCTCCTGTCTAAAATAAGTAAATCTTAAAAAAAAAAAATTACCAACTTAAAAATATTTTTTAAAAAATATAAAACTAAAATCCATAAATACATCATAAATAACTAGACAACATTAATTTATGTCAACTACCAGTTACAACATGATTTTTACAGTTTTATATAGTTATATATTAATTTTATTAAATGCATTACATGATAATATGTTCTTTTTATATAACATCTGATTCTTCTGTTATATAAGTAAATTAAAAAATGATTTTTCAAAATAGACACTAACAAAAATATTCATCTACACACACACAATTTTTCCAGGTTGAGAGTGCAGTGGTTAGTTAAAACCTGATCTATTTCAAGCTTTGATTTGCCTCTATATAAAAATCTCCGATAATTAAAAGTCACCAGGTTTGTTTTTTCTTGCCCTCATTATCTGGATTCTCACCTCTAAACTAGTTTATTCAGCATACAAACCACATGATCTCTAAGTTTTCTTATGGCTCTAAATTCCCATAATTCTTATGATCCTACCCCTCAGAAGATGAGTCCTTCAGAAAAGAAAAAAATATTTGCTGAATTCCTTTAGAGGACACAGGATTGAGTTGGGTCAAATGCTCTCCGTGTGTACTGTTTCTGATGTCCTGAGTTCCTTCCTCTTTATTGCCTCATGCGTTTGCTGATGTCAGGGCTTTGACTGTGGATCATAAGCTGCCACTGCCACAGATTTTCCAGATGTTGACATAGTAGGCAAATATATTCTTTGTGGGAGCAGTTACTGCTGTGGGAAGAGAAATCTTGGAAGTACATTCCAGTTGCAGCCTGATTTAATTGAGGTAGTAAACATCATGGGAACAATGGTTGACATTGGCCAGGCTCCACCATAAGGAGGTACACAGAGTCACAAGAGAACCAGAGGGGAAGTGCAGAAAATAAGGGAAAACATATGAAGCAGTGAGAGGAGGAGAAGGAAGAGAGAATGCCAAGAAAACCAGACACATAAACAAGTGAGTAATGCTTTTCATTGGTTGTTCAAGTGTGAGTGAGTGTGCGTGTGTGAAAAGCTCAGAGAACAAATTGTGGAATAAAAGATTCTACAGGTTACTTTCTTTGAGTTTGATAAGATGCTTGTCTTTCAGTCCACTTTTAAGAGGGTTAATTTACACAATGTAAAAACTACAAAAGCATTTACATAATGAAATCCCAACATTTTCACTAAGTTAATCTTATCATGGGCGATGAGGTGAGGGGGGTTTTGTCCCATTAAAGAGCTTCCTTTGCTCTTAAGGCAACAATAAATTGATCAAGTGGCTGTGTAGGGTTTAATATCTACATTTTCCCTCTACAATTAATAAAATCTTTCATAAGTTAACAATTTTTGAAGAACATGAGTGAAGTTTTTTCTACTTCTCTATTTTCAAAAATCTCAGTATCTACTAAAATTCTTTATATGTTCTTATAACCGATGTTATCAAAGCCCTATTTTTTCCTATGTTTCAGTGCTTTTATATCAAGCTATTCAGTAGTCTTAAAACCCCATATCTTATTGAAATTATCCAGATATTATGAAGCAATACTGTTCATACAAAGAGTTTGACAGTGCCTCTGTCCTATCTATTCAAATTTCCCTAATTTTTCATGTTCCATCTTTCCTGTGTTGCTAAATATATAAATACTTCAACTAACAGATGGCAAATGGAAGCACCAATGGGCACAGAAATCAATCCAAAGGCTTTTAAGCATAAAATGTCCCTGAGGCAAGCAGCAGAAGGAAAAAGAAAAGGAAGCTTGAATGTTTTCAAAGGGAAGAAAGGACTGACTGTCCTTTCTTGTAGTTTGGAGAATCACGCGATAAATTAGGCGAATAAAATTGACCAAATGAGAATGAATTCATTTTATAGTTGGAATCACATTAAAAGTAGTGTTGGGCTTTTGAGTACCCAGTGTGGTAAAAACTAAGTGATAGACTTGTCTTGAATGCTATTACGTTTCACTGACATGGGAGTAATACATTGCTCTACCTTTCAGGATTTCTGAGTTCCTATGTTAAGGTCTTCTAGGCTCTGGGTTTTCAATGTTTTTGGTATGACTTGACTCAGTTTGTGGAGTCTTCACAGCAGTTAAGGTTGTTAAGTAATATAATTGGTAATATAATCCTAAAACATAACTATTCCCTGATCTTTTTTTTTTCTCAATATTCCTTCATCCCAGATGACTCTCTCCTTAATATATAACTATGAAGATATTAAGGTAAAACAGTTCATACAAAAAAGAAAGAGAGAAGGAAGGAAAGAAAGAAAGAAAGAAAGAAAGAAAGAAAGAAAGAAAGAAAGAAAAAGAAAGAAAGAAAGAGAGAAAGACAGAAAGAAAGAAAGAAGATAGTTCATATCAATGTATTTTAAACAGTTTCAAGTGTTCTTCATGCTGGACATACTGGCTGAGGAAGGAGAAAAATGTTCTGTTCCTTTAACAGCTAAGAATCCAATTCAATCTTTCGAGAGACTTTAAAATTTTAATTGTAACTACATGTCATATTATAAAAAAAAAGCTAATTCTTCAATTATATCTTCACTATATAATCTTGGAGAGAAAAAAAAGAAAACTCTATTAAGAACAACATATGAACAGAAGCAAGTTTCTATGTAATGAGAAAAGTCTAGCTGGCCTTTGATATTGATTTGCATTTACTCTATGTTGTAGCTCTTTACTGCCCTTTCTTTTAAATCTTACTTTAACTTTTTTTTTTTCCTTATTCAGATTGTATCCTCTAAAACTACAAAGAAGTTTTGATAACAAATGCATTACCTTCTAGAAGGTTACAAACAACCACAGGCTAGTGTTTTGCCAGCGGTGCACAGTGGGGATCCTTGGGCTCCAGGTCAGAATCCTGGCTTAACTAGATCAGTAAGAGGGCAGATTAAAAAAGAGAAGCAGCCCAATAACTGAAATTATGTCAAGTTAGAAAAGTGTTCTGAACCTAACATAGGGTTAAGGTATCTAAAGAGCCTGATTAGCTAAAAGTTCAAGGAAGACAAAAGATGACAATAGGCCAGCCAGGAGAAGACAGGGCATGAAAACGTGCCAGCAGAGAGATCAGCATGAACAAGTTTCAAGTAAACAAGAGTTTCAGTTGCTCCAAGCACTAAAAGAAGCTCAGTCTGGAGCTCTGCAAACAGCTGAGAAGCACAAGGGGAGAATAGAGCCGTAGGCAGTGGGCTGTTGATTTTTTTTTTTTTTTTAAATTAAAAGTGATTGAAGGGTTTTTAGCAAAGGTATAGGTATCATTTATCTATTTCTAACAAATGTCCCCAAACTTAGAGATTCAAGACAACAACATTTATCACCGCATAGTTTCTATTGTTCAGGAATCCAGGTGCAGATTATTGGGAACCTCTAGCCCAAGGTCTCTCATGAAGCTGCAGTCAAAGTGCTGGCTGGGGATGTGGGCACCTCAAGACTTGACTGGGGAAAAATCCATGTCCAAGTTCACTCATGTGGTTGTTGGCAGGGTTCAGTTTTGTGTGAACTGTTGACCTCAGAGCCTCAGTTTCTTATTGGTGGTTGGCGGGAGGCCACCCTTACTTTCTTGTCCCATGGGTCCCCCATAAGGTAATTCATAGCAGGGCAGCTTGATTCTTTAGGGGGTGTGATTGAGAAGAGCCAGAGAGACCGAAAGAGAAAACAAGAGAGAAGTCAGTCCTCTGTAACTTAAGCTCAGAAGTAATATACCATTACTTTCGCCATATTCTGTTCATTAGATGCTAATATGTCCATTCAGCTCTTAGAAGGCTATTTTAGAAGTCTGCCTTCTACAAAATATCATGATTTTATAATGTTAGAAAGATTACTAGCTCTTTGCAAAGAATGGACTATAGGGATCAAAAGTGGAGTCAGGCAAACAATGTAGGTATAGCCTATAGAATTTGCTGATGGGTTAGATGTGGAGGATTTAAGGAAGAGAGGACCCAAGCATAACTGGTTTCAGTGACTCAGTTGATAATGATGTACTTTTGGATAAAGAAGATACACATAAAGAAGTTCTAGAGTGGAAACCAATTAGCACTTTATTCACAAAAAATCAAAATACATGTTTAAGAAATGTTTCTTGACTATAATATGTTGCCTAGCTCAAATAAACTAGATTATTTTTCAATTTGATTTTTATTTAGAAGTCCAAAAATATTGTAAAAAATGTTTTTTTTATTTTTTTTAAGATTTTATTTATTAATTTGAGAGAGAGAAAGAGCAAGAACAAGGGGAAAAGACAGAGGGATGTGGGGCTCCATCCCAGGATCCCAAGGTCATAACCTGAGCTGAAGGCAGATACTTAACTGACTGAGTCACCCAGGCACCCCAATATTGTGAAAAATTTAAAAGTATGTGTGACTTTGCCTGAAATTGAACTGTTATTCTACATGGTACCACAGGGAAGAATAAAAACCAATATAAATTACAAAAATCAGATTTTAGATTAGCATAAAAGCCTCCTAATAACATATAGAAGACCTAAAAAAATTAATAAATTGAATCATAAAATAATGAACTTCCCATTCTAAATGTGTTGAAAGAGGATTTGGAAAACCACATGTCAGGTAAATTCTGTGTCAAATACAAACTGAATTAATTTATCTCTAAAGATTCACAAATCTTCTGTTCAATAATTCCATGAAATATTGTGCAGAATTATAATAAGACTATTAAATTATTATATATGTAGGATATATTTTATTTCCTTGAAGTTCACATTCATAAATTCTTTTGTCGTATAAAGCTGTTGTATGCTATGCTCAGTCACAGATTTGGGTTGTAAAAGAAATAGCAAAATAATAGGGCACATTCTGTCCAATTTTCTTTGATGCTGCATCTCATGCAATAGTGAAGTACATGAGGATGGCCTCAAGATATATATATACACATGCACATCACTGTTCTCTATAGTCTCTGAGAAGACTGCTAACAGTTCTACTATCAAACAGATATATTTCAGGTCAGTGATCTTTTTCCACACCAAGTTCACTTGTAAAATACTACTGAGGAATGGTAAAGCCATTTCCCAGAATGTCATGGGTTTAAAGGTCCAAAACATTTGCTCTCATGCAACTGGAGAAGGTGAGAAACTTGACGCAAGGAATGGAATGCATTAGCAGCATACCTAGATAGTCATACGTCTTCACCTTCTAAACGTGGAAGAAGAATAATACAGGGCAGTTCAAGCATATTTCTTTTTTTTTTCTTTTTTTGGTGGGCAATTACAATTCATTTCATGTTTTCTTTCTTGTGCTAATTTTTTGTTGAAGTATAACATATACACATTTTATATTGTAATATAGCAAAACTTCTCTTGATTGTGATTGCTTTGCATTTTTTATTTGAGGATACAGTTGCCATTGTTATAATAATGAGTCTTCCAGCTCATGAAAATGTCACATCATTCATTTTTTCATTCATTCTTGTTCCTTTTCTCTTAATAATTTTTATACTTTACCCATTTAGAAGTTTTTCTATGTTCTATTTATTCATAAACATGTGATACTTTCTGATACTCTTTTTTTAAAAAATTTATTTATTTATTTGACAGACAGAGATCACAAGTAGGCAGAGAGGCAGGCAGAGAGAGAGGGGGAAGCAGGCTCCCCGCCGAGCAGAGAGCCGGATGTGGGGCTCGATCCCAAGACCCTGAGATCATGACCTGAGCCGAAGGCAGAGGCTTTAACCCACTGAGCCACCCAGGTGCCCCCTTTCTGATACTCTTATAAATGGTTTTATAAACATAACCAGCACTTTAAAAGGTTGCACAAATTCAAAAGATTGTACTGTACAAATTCACAGTAATTAGCCAACTTCACCACTGTTGTGACTTCCAGCATCATTGAAATTAGTTTTACTTATTTGAGGGAGGGGGACTTTATATAAATGGGATTCTAGAGCTTAGAAGATACTCTGTCACAACTAACTTCTCACAATCAAATCAATAAAGCTGCTCATGCATGTCATAGCCATGAAAATAGTCTCTAGTTTTGGAGAGAAGCTTTAATAATTTACCTTTCACATTTAGATATTCAATTCATTTGGAATCTTCAATCCATCCGGAATTAATTTTTATTAATGGTGTGAGATGTGAAAAATTCTTAATTCAATTTTTCTTCTAATTAAATATCCAGTGAATTCAGCATCATCTACTGAGAATCTTTTTTCCCATAGAGAGACACCATTTATCCAGCCTCATATACTGTAAATATCAGTCTTTTTTCCCCTGCATTTCAGGGGCACTTTCATTATAAATGGTGTGATTGCTGTAAATGGTATGACATATCATTGTTGTAAATGGTGTGGTGTATCATTCTGGATCCTTTCTGAGGTCCCATTGGATTAGTTGTCTGTTTGTGTCAATATCACACACTTACTGTAACTTCATAATAAAACCCAATATCTGGTAGTGTTTCTCCTCTAGTTCATTTGTCTTTGCTTTTCTTAGCTCTTTGAATTTCCACATACATGTTAGAATCAGTTTTCAAACCTCATACATACAACCTCGCTGGAATTTTGACTGGTAACATGTTACATATATTATTTGGGAAGATAGAGTTTATATCTTTAAATGATGAATCTTCCAATCTATAAACAAGGTACATTTATTGCATTTATTTGTTCTTTTTCTTTTCTTTCTCATTAATATGTATTTTGTAATTTTCTGTGTAGAAGTTTTGCACATCTTTCATTAGATTTACTCCCAGATATTTAATAAGTTTGATGCTCTTTTAAAGGATATTATTTGAATATTTCACTTACTATTTGTCAATTTCAAACCTACCCTGAGTCAGCCAACCCACAGAATCAAGAGCCATATATATGTATATGTATGTATGTGTGTGTGTGTGTGTGTGTATATATATATGTATGTGTATATATATGTATATATATACATATATATATATATTTAATAACTGAGTTTTGACATGATTTCTTAGGCTGGAATAATCAACAGTATACAGTGTCCCTCATCAGTTTAATGAAATTTCCCTTTAATACTAGTTTGCCCAAAAAGTAGGGAAAAAAAAGAAATGGATATTGACTTGACCAATATTATTCTCCATCTAAACAGATGATCCCATCTTTTCTCCTTTATTTTATTAATGTAGTAAGTTGTAGTGATTGGTTACAAATGTTATATTGTTTTTACACTACTCAAAAAAAAAAAAGAACCTTCTTTATGGACTACTGGATTAATTTCACTAATGTTTGGCTTCAGATTTTGTGTCTATGTTCTCAAAATAAATTTGTTTGCAGATTTCCTTCCTTAAGGTGTCCATGCCTTGTTTTTTTTTTAAAGCTTTTATTTATTTTATTTTATTTTTATTTTATCTTTTCAGTGTTCCAAGATTCATTGTTTATGCACCACAACCAGTGTTCCATGCAATGTGTGCCCTACTTAATACCCACCGCCAGGCACACTTGACCCCCCCCACTCCCCTCCCCTCCCAAACCCTGTTTGTTTCTCAGAGTCCACAGTCTCTCATGGTTCATCTTTTTTGACATCAACTTATGCTTGCCATTAAAAAGTTCTGGGAAACTATTCCCTTTGCTTCTATTCCCAAAGGACTTTTTATAATAGTAATGATATCGTCTCCCTAAATTTTTAGAAGGATTCAAAGTGAAATCATTTTGACAGAGAATCTTCCCAGTGGAAAGCTTAAATTGTGAATTCAGTTTTTTAAAGATATACAACAATTTACAAGCAATTCTTCCATCTTGTGTCAGCTTCAGTAAGTTGTGGTTTTTAAGATATTGGATCATTGAATTGTAATCACTTTAGTTATAATCTTAATTGATCGATATTGTCCATATCTACTAATGGAGATATATCCTTTTTATTTCTTTAAAAAGTTGCACTCTCTTTTCTTTTAATCAAGAATAGGTTTTTCAGGTTACAGTTTTAAGTTTTCAAATTTTTAACAACCAAAATTTATTTTCTCTACTATGTATTTGTTTTCATTTTCACTGACTTCTGCTTTTACTTTTTATTATGTCCTTTCTTCTACTTCTGCTCCTTTTTCAATTTCTTCACATGGAAGTTTCCATTGTTAATTTTTCAGACTTTCTTCTTTGTTAATGTATATCTACTGATTTTCCTCACAGCACAGTTGTAGGAATATCCTAAAAATTTTTATGTGATATTGTCATTATATTTTAGTTCAAAATATTTTATCATTCCCATGTAATTTCTTCTTTGGCCCATGGGCGATTTAAAAATGCATTGCTTAATCTGCAAAGTTTGGGGATTTTCCTAGTTACCATTCTATTTTTGTTAATTTTGTTTCCAGCTTCATTATATTTTTATCAGAACATATTCTCTATGATTTCATTTTCAAACCCTTTGAAATTTATTGAGATTTGCTTTGTGGCTCAGCATGTGGTGACCTATTTTGGAAACTCTTCCATGTGCACTTGAAAAGAACCGCATTTTGCAGTTGTTGAGTGCGGTGGGGGGTGTGTGTGTGTGTGTAGACAGAGAGAGAATTACATCTATTACATGGTATTTATATTATATATTTATATATTATACCAAATTGTTTAATTGCATCAAGTTGTTTAATTAATAAGTTTCTAACAGTGAATTTGTGTCAGTTTCATGTATCAGTTACTAAATGTGGTATATATAAATCTCAAATTATGATTGAATTCATCTTGCTGTCCCATAAGTTTTTATAGTATAATATTAGTTGTATACAAATTTAAATATTGTAAATTTTTCTGCTGAATATTTCTGTGAATAATCATTTCTGTAAATACTTGACTTTTATTAGTAATTTTACAGCTTTATTTATTATTTGCACTATTCATCTTTTCCTTCCTTTTTCTATCAACTATTCTATGCCCTTATATTAAAGATGCATCCCAAGTAAGCAATGTATGGCTGTTGATTTTTTAATTCAGTCTTCATAATTAACATTGTCTGTGAATTTAGATTAATTTCTACCATCATACGATTTGCATTCTAATTTGTCCCATTAGTTCTTTCTTTCTTCTGTTCTCATTTCTTGCCTTTTATGGATAAGTCAAGTATCTTTATTTCTTCACTCCTCCTCCTCTATTAGCTGATTAATAGCACATTCTAAAATTACTGTTATTCTTGTTTTGTGGTTGCTGTTAAGGTTCTTTTTGCTATTGTGGTAAAATATACATAACATAAAACTGATGATTTTTTCCAGTGTACAGTTCAATGACATTGTTTCATTCACATTGTGAACACATCACCACCATCCATTTCCAGAACGTTTTTTCATTTTCTTTTTTTTTTTAAGATTTTATTTATTTATTTGACAGACAGAGATCACAAGTAGGCAGAGAGGCTGGCAGAGAGAGAGGAGGAAGCAGGCTCCCTGCTGAGCAGAGAGCCCGATGCGAGGCTCGATCCCAGGACCCTGGGATCAGGACCCGAGCCAAAGGCAGAGGCTTTAACCTACCGAGCCACCCAGGCACCCCATTTTTTCATTTTCTTGAACTGAATCTCCACACTTACTGAACAGTAGCTCCTCATTTACCCTCCACGTGGTTTCTGGCACCCACCCTTCTACTTCTGTCTCTAGGAAGGTGACTACTCTAGGTACCCAGTTAAGAGGAATCATGCAGTATTTGACCTTTTGTGACAGGCTTATCATTCCATTGAAGATAATGTCCTCAAGGTTCGATCTATGTAGTGGCACACATTAGAATTCTCTTGCTTTTTAAGGATGAATCATATTTCATAGTATGTATATATCATGTTGTGTTTGTTCATTTATCCATCGATGAACACTTGGATCGCTTCCACATTTCAATTACTGAGAATAATGATGTTATAAACTTGAGTGTACAGATGTCTCCAAGGCCCTACTTTCAAGTTTTTGGGTATATACCCAGAAGTGGAAGTGCTGAGTCATACGATAATCTAATATTCAGTTTTTCAGGAACCATGATATCATTTTCTGCAGCAACTGCGCTCATTCCTTTCCCACTCAGCAGTGCACAAGTCTTCTGGGTCTTCCAATTCCTCACATGTTTAATAAATTCAATTCTCGAGTGCAATCCTCCTTCTTTTCATCTATTTTTTGATGTACTGGCAATTTTTTTTATTATATGTCTGATAACTTCCATAGCTGTAATTATATGATCTGTTTTTATTGTCCGCTTTGATTTCCATATCTTCTCTCACCTTCTTCCCCTTCAAACTTAGTAATACATCTGGAAAAGAATGAATCAGATATAAAAGATTTTAGAAAGGGCATGTCGTTGTAAAGAATTTTTGCAAGCAAACCTGGATTTCCAAAAGACTCTCTCACCATTAAACAACAAACAAACAAAAATCCACAATGGGTATTTAAAGGGACCAGGGGTAAGGGGAACTAACAATAGAAGATTAACAAAATCACCGAGTTTACAATTGGTGTCTTCATGGTGAGAAGGAAACAATATTCTCACAGGATTATTGTACACACAAGAGCTCCGTCTTCGGACATCACTATTGCAGAAGTTTTTTCTGTTAGGAAGCCAGAAATTACAGGCGGAAGCTGTAGGTAGTCAGGCACAGAGATCATTATTTCTTACTCAACTTTTTCTTCTACTCAGGCCTTCAACACACAAACACCCTCATAGACACACCTAGAAAAAACATTTCACCAATTATTTGGGCACTCATTGATAGCCCAAATTAACACAAAAAATTAACCAGTATATCAGGATTTTTTTTTTACTTTTTTTTTTTTTAATTGAGGTATAATAGCCAAGGTTTTATTTGGGAGGAACTAGAACTGGAAAGCAAAACCCTTTCATATTCATTTGCTTTTTCTTGCTTTGTTTTGCTTTCATCTTAGGATATAAAGTTGTTTGTTTGCTTTCCTGATTAGAACATGATGAGCACACTGATCCATAATTCATTGTAAAGGGAGCGTAAGAGGTCAGTTTTGTTTCTGCACGCCATTTGTAAGTTCATATCTAGCCCTGGAACAGGGTGTTTCTGCTCACTGGTATTGACCCATTTATAGCAGATGAGAATCTTTGACCTTGATCATCATTAACATTCTAGCTTATTCGTTTAGAAGCCATGGAGTGTCCAGGTGAACCACTATATTGATTGCTACTCTCTATTTTCCCCACCGATTCTTCATGTCATCTCAGGGTAATACTTGGGTCTCTCTCCAAAACAAACTCTAAAGATCCGTTAGTTAATCAAAATATTTACCAAGACAAAACAAAAGCAGTGTTATAGTTCTGATACATCATGCTGTGATTATCTTGCCTTAGTGAAATAATTAAATAAATTAGGTGAATTTAATTTAAATTGGGTGAAATATAACAGACTCTAGAACAACACAGGTTTGAACTGTGGGATCACTTATACAGACATTTTTTTTCAATAAATATAGTACAGAATTGTTCATGTATTTTCTCTTCTTTGTGATTTTCTTAATGACATTTTCTTTCTAGCTTACCTTATTGTAAGAATATAGTACATAATACATATAACATTCAAAATATGTCAGTCGATTGTTTATGTTATCAATAATCCTTCCAGTTAAGTAGGCTATTAGTAGTTAAGCTTTTTCAGAGTCAAAAGTTAAATGCAGATTTTCAGCTGGAGGGAGTGGGGAAGTGTTGGTGCCCCTAACCCCTGTGTTGTTTAAAGAGCCAACTGTAGTTGAATAAATTACTTTTTATAAATTACCCACCTGAAAATTAAAAGTATTTCATATATATATATGTTATATATATATAGTGTGTGTGTGTGTGTGTGTGTTTATGTATGTATATGTTTTAGAAGGGTATTCTTCTAAGGAAGGATATCTGGGTGGCTCAGTCAGTTAAGCATTCAACTCCTGATTTGGGCTCAGGGCATGATTCCAGGGTCCCTGCTCAGTGGGAAACTTGCTTCTCCCTCTCACACTCCCTTTCCTTGTGTTCCCTCTCTCACTGTCAAAAACATAAATAAAATTTAAAAATTTAAAATAAAAAAAAAGAGATCCTCTTTCTCCATCTGCCCCAAGCCTTCTCTTCCCCTCTCTTAAAAAAAAAAAAAAAAAAGAGGAAGAAGAAAAAGAAGAAAGAAAGAAAGAAAGAAAATTAAGGAAATTTCCACACTTGATAAAGATGGTTCTTTATCTTATGCAATAATTTCTCTCTCAAAGTTGTTTCTTAAAAATATATTTGAAAGGATAAAATGTCCCATGATGAAACCATAATAAAATCTGCACATTAGATATGACAGCTCCTATGTAAAACATTTCTGCAAGAATTCCAAAGGCTCTACTAAAATGTCTGGCATTTCTGTAAAACCTTAGTAGATATTTTTGGTATAACATAACATTACCTCAAGGAATTCCACAAGCTGTCCCTCCCCACATCTGTTAGCAAAGTTTTTGTCAAACATGGGTCACGAAATGTAGCTGAGGGCTGCAACCTTAGCTCAATTCATTTGAGTTTAACCTTAGCTCAATGAATTTGTAATTAGCAGAGAATCTGAAAATTCAAGCATAGTAGTAATGGAAAGGGCTGGGAATGTTATATAGCAGTCTTCTTCAAAAAAAAAAAAAAAAAAAGATTTTGTTTATTTATTGAGAGAGAGAGAGAAAAAGTGTAAGTTGGGGGAAGGGAGAAGCAGGCTCCCTCCGGAGTAGGGAGCTCCATGCAGGGCTCCGTTCCAGGATCCTTAGATCATGACCTGAGCTGAAGGCAGAGGCTTAACCAACAGAGCCACCCCAGGTGCCCCGTTATATGGCAGTCTTCTTGCTGTCAGTACTCAGCTGTTCGGAGTTGTCATCACCTGTGGCTTTTTTTTTTTTTAATTTTTTTTTTAAATTTTATTTATTTATTTATTTGTTAGAGAGAGAGAGTGAGCGAGCACAGGCAGAGTGGTAGGCAGAAGCAGAGGGAGAAGCAGGCTCCCTGCCAAGCAAGGAGCCCGATGTGGGACTCGATCCCAGTACGCTGGGATCATGACCTGAGCCGAAGGCAGCCGCTTAACCAACTGAGCCACCCAGGCATCCCCACCTGTGGCTTTTGAGGCTATCTTCTTCCAAGCCAGTTTTCTTACCAAGGTGAGGGGAAAGCCAAAAAGCAGGACTGCCTTGATTTTAGAAAAAAAAATTTTTTAAGGTCTCTGTGTCTCCCCGTATGATTGGCCCCTGCACTCTCAATGCTTGTGAGTCCGAGTTGCCTGCTTCATTGCCCTATAAAGTTTTCTTATGAGACTCTGCTTCCCAGTCCCTTTTGACTAGGTGCTGCTCAAGGTCCAGAGGATGAAAAAGCCCATCTCACTTGGGGAAGAGAATTCTGAGCCAGCTTTCTTCATGCAGTAGTCTGGCTTTGCCTCCAACTTGTCTGTGGAAAATTATCATGGTGCTGTGCCTGGTTCCACTTTTGCAGGCTTTCAACTGCTTACAAAGAATGATAACAATTAATTCTGTTTGTAAGATGGGGGGCAGCTGGGAGGGTTCACTTGATATGATATAAGTTTCCTCTAAGGAGAGGTTATTAATGAAAAAATTGCTGATTTGAGTCCACATGTATTCCTTGAGGAGTTAAGCAATTTCACCTGCTAACTGGCCAATATGGATATGGATAATTAAAAGCAGACAATTCACAAAATATTAACAGCCAGCAATTTGAAACCTATAAGAAGGGTGTTGACCTATCTTCACAATGTTTCCACCCTTTGGATACCCTGGAGAAATTAAGAAATATTGGCTGATACTGATCCTTGCTGTAAAGAGCAACTTTTGTGGGTTATTCTGCCAAGAATCTGTTGTTTTAAGCAATTCACAAAGAGGGCCGGATTGGTATGCATTCTCCCTACTTGAGTATTTCTGGTTTGAATTATTCCTTGCAACAATCAGTTCTGGCGGAAGAGTGAATTTACAGTGTACCGGTATTTAGATGGTGGGAGTAGGGGGCTGTTTTCAATTCCAAGCTATATTGAGGAGTAATTAGTTGCAGTGGAATAGATCTTTCCAGAGATAAGGCCAATGGCTTCCTTTTTAAAATGCTTTTCATCAGCAAGATTGTTTTCTTTTAAATGTGGTCCATCGCCCCTCTCTTCCGTGTAAGTGTGTGTGTGTGTGTGTGTGTTTCATTTTCCAAAGCATAACAAACAACATTCTGAAGGTTACATTAAAATAGAGGTTCATTTACATGTGTGAAAGTACATAGATAACATTGGTAATCTGACATGCCAATGTACAAAAAAAATTTTATCCTGAAATTTTGGGGAAAATCTTATTTTTTACTCTATATTTATACAATGAAGAATTTAAAGCTTTATTTTTCTCTTTATTACTTTAAAATTCTTTGCTATTTGTCTTTCTCTGAAAGATAAATTAGTGACCTACTAACATTCTTACACCATTGCAGGAGTCTTATTTCAAAAAAGTCCAGATCTTATCCAATTAGCAATTACTAAAAATGAAACTATTAAATAGACACTTTTTTTTTAAGACTTGGTGTGTGATAGTATCATTTTCTGGAAATTAAGGCACTTATGTAGAACTGTCAAAAAGAACCAAGTTTTAACCATTCTTTTGAAAACTGGGTTTGCAAAATCCCTAAAATGGTCCAGTAAGTACCTACTCTGAGTTGAAGATTTTGTCACTTTAATCTTGGCCTCTGCTTCACAGAAATTTCATATAAACTGAAATTGGTGCAGTATTGGAGCTCTAACTTATCCACTTGAAATTCTTACTGTTATTGAATTATTTACACTTGAAACATAGGTGTTTTAATTAGCCATGTAAAGGATGTATGTGTTTTCCCAGTACTTTCTGCAGACACCAAACCAACTGAAATCTTCCTTCTCAACGTAGCCTAGCATAAGAGCAAAATTTTTAATTTTGTAAGCTTTGATTTTTCTGTCAACTTTATATTTATCCATTGTAGTTATAATCTAATAACTTCACAGAAATGATGCAGGGATGTGATAAAATATAGGTTGAATTTATCACCTATCTTATCAACAGTCAGATGATTCAAATAATAGTGATTTAAGAATAATGAAAAATATTTATTATTAAACTAACTTCTACCAGGTTTTTTGATAAATATTATACATACACTTAAAAATTTGTACTTCACCTCCAAATAATAAAGGAAAAATAAAGCACAATTTTAGCCTTTTTTCCTCTAGACTGATAGCGATATGTTGCATCAGGGAAGTCTAGGGTCTAGGGAAGTCTATAGTCTATAGTCTAGAATATGTCTAGGGTCTTACAGTGAGTAAGTAGGAAAAGGAATATTTTGGCTATATTCCTTACCACCACACCATTAGATTTTGTATTTATATCATCAGTGAATTCCGGAAAAAAATATACAGAAAATATACAGTGAATTCCAGAAAAAATATACAGAAAAAAAAGAGAAAAGGGCAATGATTGAACAACACAGGGGTTAGGGGCACTGATTGCTTACATAGTCAAAAATCAGGGGCGCCTGGGTGGCTCAGTGGGTTAAAGCCTCTGCCTTTGGCTCCAGTCATGATCTCAGGGTCCTGGGATGGAGCCCCGCATCGGGCTCTCTGCTCAGCGGGAACCTGCTTCCTCCTCTCTCTCTGCCTGCCTCTCTGCCTACTTGTGATCTCTGTCTGTCAAATAAATAAATAAATCTTTAAAAAAAAATCACATATAACTTTTGACTCCCCCAAAACCTCACCTAATAAGAGCCTTGTGTTGGCTGGAAGTCTTACTGATAATATAGATTGTCCATTAACTCATATTTTGTATGTTATGTGTATTATATATTGTATTCTTATAATAAAGTAAGTTAGATAAAGAGTGTTATTAAGAAAATCATAAGGAAAAGAAAATCCACTTAGGGGTTCCTCGATGGCATAGTCAGTTAAGCAGCCACCTCTCAATTTCAGCCCAGGGTCCTGGGATCAAGCCCTGAGTCGGGCTCTGTACTCAGCTCATAGCCTGCTTGAGATTCTCTCCCTCCCTCTGCCCTTTCCCCCACTTGCATAGGCCTTCTCTCTCTCTCTCTCTCTCTCTCTCTCAAACAAATAAATCTTTTTTTTTAAAGAAAATATGTTTACCATACTATAGGTATATTTACTAAAAACAAACACACACACACACACACACACACACACACACACATATATTTAAGTGTGGCACAACCAGGCCTGTGCTGTCCAAGGGTCACCTGTGTATATATAGGCATAAAATATATAACCATATATTAATTCCCTGAATAAAAGAAGTAATTATGGAAGTAGAAAGAGGGTTGGTTCTAAGGAGAGAAACAAAGCAGAAGGTAGGGATAAGGAGGGTCTGGCTTGGGATGGGACTTGCATTTTAAGAAGAGAGGACTAGAGGGGCACCTGGGTGGCTCAGTGGGTTAAAGCCTCTGCCTTTGGCTCAGGTCATGATCCCAGGGTCCCGCATCGGGTTCCCTGCTCAGCAGGGAGCCTTCCTCTCGTCTAGTTGTGATCTCTGTCTGTCAAATAAATAAAATCTTAAAAAAAAAAAAATCCCTGAACCTTAAAAAAAGAAGAAGAAGAAGAAGAAGAGAGGACTAGAGGGGTGCCTGGGTGGCTCAGGGGTTAAGTGCCTGACTTCGGCTCAGGTCATGATCCCAGGGTCCTGGGATTGAGCCCCACATTGGGTTCCCTGATCAGCAGGAAGCCTCCTTCTCCCTCTCCCACTCCCCTGCTTGTATTCCTCTGTTTCTCTATCAAATAAAATCTTGAAGAAGAAGAAGAAGAAGAAGAAGAAGAAGAAGAAGAAGAAGAAGAAGAAGGAGGAGGAGGAGGAGGAGAAAAAGGAAGAGGAGGAGAAGGAGAAGAGAGGACTAGAGCAGCATTATGGAAAGGATGTCCTTGTGACTCAAGTCCTTACGGCATTAGGCCTGGAAGACAGAAAATACCTGAGGGACAGGAAACCTTCAGTGAAAAATCCCTAAGGGAGCAAGATTCCTGGAGTGTTCGAGGAGTAGCAAGAAAGCCGATGTGGCTGAGGGATAATAAATAAGAACTGGATAATGGAAGATAAAACCAGAAAGGTAAGGGCATTCATAGGCCTTCGTAAGTCATTGTTGAGTTTTGGCTTTTATTTGGAATGGAATACAAAGCCATTGGGAGGATTTGAAAAGAGAAATTATATGATGTAACTTACAGCTGAATAATATCACTTAACACATGCGTTGCAAATAGGCGAGGAAATGTGGGTTAGTTAAAAAAAAAAGGGCAATGATTCAGCTAATATAGTTGTTCAGTTGAGAGATGTGAGCGATGTCAATGTCTTGGATCAGAATAAAGGCAGTGAAAATGGAAGAAGGTTATTCTGAAGATGAGCTAATTGTATTTGGAAGTAGCTTGTGCCTGGGATATGAGAAAGAGAAGGTGAGATAGGGTGTGGTCTAGAGCACAAGTGGAGAGTTTGGTGTTAGGTAGGTCTGCCCTTGGGGGTGCAATTTGGTTAAAGTTCTTTTCTGATTGCTTCACTTTTCTCGGTCAAATAGAAGTTCATCAGTTCACTGTGAAAATGTGTTAGGAAGTTCTAGAAGTCGAAGGAGAGAAGAGATATGAAAGGATCATCTGGGAAAGCAGAAAGGCAAATGGACCAGCAGATGCAGTACTCAACAGCTTGAAATTCAGGGTGGTAAACCTAGTATGAGATCAGACAGAACAGTTTTGTGTTTGATTCCAGCCACATCAAGATGCAGGTGCAGATGTAAAGTATTTGCAGGGTTGGGTTTAACCAAGGTTGGGATTTTGCCAAAGTATCAATTATGGGAAAGAGGGACAAGGCGGTTGAAAATTACATGCAAAGAAAAGCTCTTAATTGATTATAGAATTGAGTCTGAGTAAGAAGAAAAGTGAGAACATCAAGTAAAGCGACCATATGAGTTATTGTGTAAACTAGGATGTTTTTCATTCTTATGCTGAGATAACTAGCAGGTTTAACCCAACCCTCTCCTATGCAAACCAGAACATAGGGCCCTTGTAACCTGAAGGGACATGGGACAAGGAAAAGACCTTGGGACTGTTGGAATCAGAGTGTTGGAAGAGATGGGTTAGAAAGGTGGGAGGTGAAGCTCAGAAGGTGTTACTTGAAGTTGATAGTATGGAAGGTTTGCAGCTGCTGTTAGCAGCAAAATCATGCCTACATGGCTGAGCAGCCGAGTAGGTGGAGGGCAAAATACTGTAAAGGAAGTCAAAACTGGAGAGAATAATCTACGGAAAGGTCCACACAGTTGTTTTCAAGCACAAAAACTAGGAAAAGAGTTCTTTGGAGAGAGTGGTATTTACTAGGGGCTGATATTTTCAGAGAATTAAGGGCTCTGTCTTGGGATCAGTAGATACTTGCTGACACTAATAATGTTATAATCTGAAGACTTGATATTTAAAACTGGGATAATTTAGAGAGGAGGAAGGAAGAATTGACTCAAAGAAGCAGAGAAAGCAAAGAGCATGCCTACTCCTCTCCAGGCCCATGAGACCAATTTTGTTGGAACAACACAGCTGCACTTGACACCACAAGAGAAGCTGTGTGCCAATGAGCCAGGTTTCCGAGCAAGAAGGCAAAGAAAACCGTCATAAAATGATTAAGGATATGAGGAATTTGGCTGTGTCATCAAAACGGGGGAAAGGATGAAAATAATCCTGAGTGGGAGGGATGGAAGTCGGGAGTGAGAGGTGGGCTCAGAGTCACAATGTTCACTCTGAAGAGAGAGTAGAGACACAGGAAAATGAGGCGACTGACATCTCAGAGATAAAAGGGGTGATGAGGTTGAGTCTTTTAGTCCCATGGCAGATAATGATGTTCAATCCATTTTTAGCAAAATGAAGTTTGTTTTGTGTTGCATTTTAAGGAGTCTTTAAAGCTCTCATTCTTCTTAATCTAAGAAAATAGTAATACAATTTTAATTTGGGGCCACACTGTTATCTATTTCAATATTTTAATAAATATAAAACCATTGGAAAAATATTTTAATTAGCATAGATTTGAATAAACTATCAAACAAACACTGCTGCGTGACACATTCAAATTTTTAATTAAAAACTCTACCAGTACTTAATAGTGTGTTACTTATTTTAACATATTGAAAGCTATTTAGACTAAAACCCTAAGTCAAGGGGAACGCAAATATTTGGATGACTAATAACAGCAAAGGAAAAATTCAGTTTGGATACCTCTGTTTTTTCATTTAGACAAACAGAATGACAAAAATAAAGTTGTCTGTGTAAATGTATGGTTATTAACACACTTTCAGCGACTCTTCAGAACAACTGATATTTTATCTCTGTGCTGTTTCTCTTTTGAGGAGGGGAAAAAAACAAGAAGGAATTCCAGGTTCTAGAACTGGACAAAGCAAAATAAGTTCACATAATTTTGTAAAAGGAGACTAACTGAATCCGTACATTTGGATGGGCTGTCTCGTCTCTGGTCAATGGCTAAAACCAGTGATTCTGCATTCCTATGGTTTCCACTTTGGCATTGTTATTTACTCTTGATTCCACGTGTACATATTTTTTCTACATTTGTTATTTTCCCAGATTTCTGCTAATAACTTAAGAACTCTTCCGCCGTTATGTTGTTACAGAATTAGTGGGTGCTAGTCTAATATCTGTCTCAATAAAAATGAATATGAAAATAGATTGGTTGCAAATATATGCCTGAATGAGTTAAGCGGAGGGTTATCCCAAAGTACTCACGAATGACCACGCTGTTTTCCAAATATGTGTTTTATTATACTTTGAAGAGTAGAAGGATCTCTTCAGATGCTGTCTTAGTATGAATGCCAACAGGAATTGCCTGTGGCTAAGACATTCCTTCCCACACAAGCCCCAAATGCTAGGGCAGCTGCCTTCATAACAGGTTAAGATGTCCCTTAAAATGTCTCTTTACTCTGAATGGTCAATGTGAAATTTAAAAAGAGCCAGAGTGGGAAGTGGGAAAGCAACAGTAAAAAAAAAAAAAAGGTCATGTAAATAGCTTCCACTCTTCACCAAATTTAATATGCCTAGCTTTGGCTCACTGCTTCTTTCCAATCTTTGATGAAGAGAAGAAAAACTGACGAGCAATGGGGTTCTTTCAAGGAAGTATGGGAAAACTCCCCCCTCAACCACTTCAGGATTTGGCACATGCTGTACTGTTTTATATGTTTTACTGATATGGAGTCAAAGACCCATCTATATCAAAGGTGATAAATTTTGTTCCAGAAATTCACTGTGGAAGCCAATGTAAAATTATTTTACCCTTTATCCTTAGCTTGTATGTTGGGATGGCATTTCTGCTGGACTGTGTGTCTCCTGAGCACTTCCTCAGTCATGAGTTTCCCATCCTATCTTATGATTGCCTGCGGGTAGAAAGGCGAGAAAATAAGACAATATGTATTCCCAATAGTTGATATATCCCGTGTCTTTTATTTTTTTATTTTTTAAAGGTTTATTTATTTATTTATTTATTTATTTATTTGAGAGTCAGAAAAAGCATGGGCAGGGGAAGAGAAGGGAGAAGCAGACTCCCCACTGAACAGGTAGCCTGATGCAGGGCTTTATCCCAGGACTGTGGGATCATGACCTGACCTGAAGGCAGACCTTAACTGACTGAGCCACCCAGGGACCCTAGCCTGTGTCTTTCAGTCTTTCAGGCTAAACTGTTCCCCACTTTTTTTTTTTTTTTTTAGGTTCTTGGACCCCTACTCTTAAGTTGGGTATGAATGTCTCTAACTTTCCATTAAAATTACTAAGAGCCTTGTTTTAATATTAGGGGAGTAGATAAGGGCCTAGAAAAATGTGTCTTGTCACCCATAACTTGATCATGTGAAACATTTGAGTAGGAGCTATTAGGTTCCAGCAATTGGTATCTTCAAAATGGAAACATTTTATGAATTAACTCAACTTTCGTAGGAATACATTCTCTTCCAGAAACTTCCCCTACACTTGTGCACATAGGCACACACACACACATACACACACACACACACACACATATACATCTGTGTTTCAGTAATAAATGTTCTAGACGCCACTCAGATCTTTCTAACTGCAGATGTCAAAACAGAATCTCTTCCCTGTTTTAGTGGAATCTTACTGTGAAGAGATGTTGTCTGAGCTACTGACTTTGCTCAAGAACTTCTACCAACTTTTATAGATCAGATTAGTATTAACAACTCCTGGTTTTCTAGGGCTGCCATACCATAACGAGTACCACAAACTAGATGACTTACACAACAGAAAGTTATTCCTCAGAGTTCTAGAGACTAGAAACTCAAAATCAAGATGCCAGCACCATTGGTTTCTTCCGAGGGCTATGAGGAAGAATACATTCAATGCCTTTCTCTTAGTTCCTGATGATTTTCCAGAAATCTTTGGCCTTCTTTGGTTTGTGGCAGATTATCTCCAATCTTCATATGGTATGTTCCCTGTCTGCCTGACTGTGACTAAATCTCCCTTTTTTATGAAGCCATCAGTCATATTGTACTAGGGGCCAACCCCACTCACCTATAACCTTATCTATAATAATTGCATCTGCAATGACCTATTTTCAAATAAGGTCACACTGTAAAATACCAAAGGTTAGGATTTCAGCATATAAATTTAAGGGAGAAAAAAATTCAACACCTAAAACTGACCAGTAAGTCCTTGGAGATAACAACTCTTCGATTCATCATTTGATATTGCTTCTAGTCTCCCAAATTCAAGTTTCTCCATTCCTGTTACTTATTTATGCTTGGAATACACAGGGCTCCAATGCATTCTCATCTACTCTTTGAAACAGGGCAGTCACTTATTTATTCAATAAACATATTTTTCAAGCCTATAATATCTTCTAGGTACAAGGGACAATGTGTAAAAAAAACACGAAACACCTCCAGCTCCTATAGATGTTCGGTCAAATTAGAAAGTCAAGAAAGCATAGAGAATTTTGTAATTGAGAAATTGTAGATATTAAAGAAACTACATTTGTCTTCTACATACAAAACACTAAAGAAGTCAAGAATTTGAATTTCCATGCCTTCCCCAAAGTTTAATTTTTCATTCTTAATCATCAGTTTAGGGGACAATCTGACATTCCAAAGGGAATAGTTCCTAGCAAGAGGAAACAGACTCAACAAGAGTGTATACAAGAGGGCTCATGAGCATCTGTGGTCCAGCAGCCACAGGAAGTTTTTTGTTTTTTTTGGTTTTTTTTGGCTTGGATTATATTCTCTCTCTTTTTTTAAAAGATTTTATTTATTATTTGATAGAGAAAGACACAACGAGAAAGGGAACACAAGCAGGGAAGTGGAAGAGGGAGAAGCAGGCTTCCCACTGAGCAGGGAGCCCAATGCAGGGCTCCATCCCAGGACCCTGGGATCATGACCTGAGCTGAAGGCAGACGCTTAACCACTGGGCCACCCAGGTGCCCCTTGGATTATACTCTTAAGACTGTGAGCAAATGTTCAAAAATGTGAATAGAGAAGTTTCACTCCAGAAGTGATTTCCCTTTTATGCTTTGTTCTTTGCCACAAGTAGTTTAAGCAAGCCATTCTTCAAGAAGCACACTGGGATAAGATTCAAATGGACCGCAGAGCCCACGGGAATCATGCAAATAAAGCAAATGGAGAAAAATTCATTAAGTACCAAAATAGCAACAAGGATACAGAGAAGCTAGGCAAGACTAGAATCTCTGACTTGATGGTGACTATGACCTCAAGGTAAGAAGGAAGATACTATTCTGAAACCAGGAGTAGGTAACTTAATATCACAATTTGTCATGTATTATTAGGAAATATCTATATCTATAACTTAATATCACTATTTGTCATGTATTATTAGGAAATATCTATATTTTTGTTTACAACAAAAAATGACATCTTAAAAAAATCAACTGCAAAAGAAAAATGTTTCATTCTTTAATAAAGATCAAAAAAGTTTTAAGTATCTCACTTCATTGGTATTGGTAGTACTAAAGCAAGGATATTTTTTTTCAGTTTCTAAGAGGGTCTAATTTACATTAGATGGGTATACTAGGTTACAAAACTGAGACCCTACAGCATTTCAGGCTGAAAGTAATTAAGAGATGTTTGTCTTCAGTCTGAAAGGCAGAAACATTAAAAAGTCACTAATCTTGGGAAGAGAATGGAGCTATAACTTACTTGGCTAGATATTGTCATGTTATTCTGCAAAATGAATACAGCTGTCTTGACTTCCACCAGAAATGCATGAAGGTTCCTTTGATTCCATGTGACTGGGGACATATGACTACTTCTGACCAATAATTAGGGTAGAAATGTCATATGTAATTTACTTGCCAGTCCAAATGCCCACCTCCTTCCAAATCCGAGCTCTATTCCTACCCACGCTCTCTGCGCAGAGGGATCTCCTTTTCCCACTGACATGACCAACAATTTTTACTGTGCCTTATCAGCCTGGGTCTCTGAGTACAGTGACCAGAGGACTGCTGTTGACTCTGTAGTATACATGTAGCATGAGCAATAAATAAACCCTCAGTGAATCAGCCTCCAACTCTTTGCTGTCATTCACCTTCACACCTTACACTCGTCCATCCAGACAGACTTCATAACCATGTCAAAACTTGACGTTAGCTGGATTTGTAATTTTTTCCAGTCTTGGATGTATAAATGTATATTCCTATTGTTGTTTTAATGTGAATTTCTCAGATGCAAAATATTCTGTGTATCTTATACGATTATGAGATTTTTGTGTTTCCTCTTCAGCTTTACTATTCATTGACACTACCCATTTTATATTGCTCTCTTTACATACCATGGATTTTCATGAGTTTTACTAATTTTTTTTATTAACCTCTTTTTAGTTTTAGGCATTGCAAATATCTTCTTCCACTCTGGCAACTTGTCTTTAACTTTGTAGGTACTGTCCTTTTTGGAAAAGAAATCCTTAATTTTTATAGCATCAAATTGTTATTTTGCCATCAGTGTTTTAAGAAATCCTTTTTAATCTCTATGCCAAATAGATAAGTTCCTAAAAAAAAAAAAGAATTCTTATTTTTTCTTTTAATAACTTTATAATTTTCTGCTTTTCATATTTACTTCTTTAAACAGTCTAAAGTTTTATTTTCTTTCATAAAAGTAGTTTTCTCAATACAGTGTATTTAAGCAACCTGCCCTTTAACCATTGATTTGTAAAATCAGATTTCTTGTATTCTAAGTTCTCATATATTTGCAATGTGATCACTGACTCAAGTTTGTTAAGTATTTCCACTTGGGGATCTCATTTGGCAAGCAAGTTCATCTCCTTCCTCTGTTTCTTGTTGTTTTTTTGTTTGTTTGTTTGTTTGTTTTTGTGGCTGGCGGTGCCCACCTATAAGAATTAGAACAAGACAGGTGAACACAAACACTTTCATCACTGTATAAACAACAACCTCAGTTGATAACCTTTCATACTGGGTTAATTAGGTTAGCTGAACACCAAAATTGCATGAATATTCTACACCACGTTAGGAAGAGGTAAAGTTAAGGTGTTTGATTTGGGTTCCTTAGAAGCAAAACCAGTGATAAGAATTTATATAGAAGACATTTATTTTTGGAGGTAAAAGAGTCCTGGTAGGAAAATTGGGAAGTAAGAGAGAGGAGGCAGGTAACAAAGGGTAGCTACCTGTGTTGGGACTAGCGCTTAACCCCTTTGGGAAAACTCTGGGATTCAATGCAGAACACAGGCTTTGCAGTTATCACACATGAGTTCAAGGGGCTTGGGGTATTTCCAAACAAAAAATCATTTTGAGGACTGCATTCCTGTACTTCACTGGGCAGAAAAGAAGTTCTAGCACAAGGAGAAAGCTCTTAGGACCAGATGCTGGTAGTTGACAGTATGCAGGTACATGGTGTGCACTGAGGAAGCAAGGGTGGGTGTAGATCATAACTGGATAACCCGGTTTCATAAGAAGGGAAACACAGGACCTTAGAGCAGGGTTTCTCAAGTTTAATTAATAAGTGTACCCCTTGGAAATCCTAACAAAACCCTACAAAGTGGATACTATTAATATTCCTCTTTTACACATGAAAACGCTAAGGTGCCGAGGTGTTGGGGATATTTCCCCAGATTTCAGAGCCAGCATTGGTTTTTACTCCCCTCCACTCCAGAGATGCAGGTCACTGAGATATTGAGACTCTTGGTATAAATATTTCATCATTTGTCTTGATTCCCCCACTGCATTTGCAAAATACTCTGTGGGGAAAAAATACTACATATATGTACACGTCAATAATGAAAATATTTTGTTTCTACAAAATGAAAGAAACAAATAGGTAAGATGTGAAATCCAAATGCCAAATTATTTTATGGTTGAAATGTACTAACACAAACAGGAAATATTATCCAAGCAGTGAGTGGACCTCATATTTAATGTTCTCTCTTCTTATTTCCTCATATTACCCACAAAGAAAATAGTACTCCAAAGCTCTGACCTAAGAGGCTATTTACCATACTTTGTCCTCAAAATCTCTCAAATCAAATCTTGGCTTTAGATATTTTAAAACATAAACACAATGACAGCTTTCAAAAACTAATTTCCCCACTCTAATGTTTAGTTACAATCATTCACTGCTCTTTATTAAAAAGAATAATGTAGTGTGGCAGACTATCGCCCTATTTTTGAGGTTTTAGATCCATCGCCAGCCTGTTTGCAACATAGTCTATGTTAGACTGTTCTGGCTGTTCTCCGCCTATATATTTTTTCCCCCTTGGTTTGATGGTAGGTTCTGAAATTCTTCTCTAGGATCTACTATCTAAAAGCTAATAAAAGAAGACAGAGCGCCTGGGTGGCTTAGTAAAGTAAACATCCAAGTCTTGATTTTGGCTCAAGTCATGATCTTGAGATGGTGGGATTGAGCCCTGCATCAGGCTCTGTGCTCAGCATGGAGTCCACTTGTTCCTCTCCCTCCCCCTGCTTGCTCTCTCTCTCTCCCCCTCACAACCTCTAAAATAAATAAATAATATCTTGAAAAAGAAAAAAGAAGACATATATCTTGGTCATAAAAAGCTTGAATAGAACACTCTAAAATTTCATAGATTTTTTTTTTCAATTTCCCCCAGGGAAAGTGATGTTTAGTTGTCAGTTTTCACATATTGCTATCTACACTCACGCAGCATGACCTCTGAGCTGAAATACCATATAATGACATCCTTGGGTTAGGCAATGTATCTTTGTTTATGTGTATTTTGGTGTACCAAAGATATTTTGAAAAAGAGCATTGTATTTCATTACTGAAAAATGTATTCCATGTTGTAGACTTTTACAAAAGAGAAGATTGAGGTTGCTATTCCAGAATCAAAGAAAACCAGCAATTGCCAGATATGTAAGTTGAATTCAGGATTGCTCATTCTACCATGAATGTAACATCAGTGTTCTTCCCAATAAGTCGTGTTTCAGGACTATGTTTCTAAGTGAAGCATGGGACACTATTACTTTAAAATCGAGCCTGCATATGTAATCTCATAGAAGTTCCTCCCAATGCCTGTAAGTGATCATTCATTTCTGGATATTTGCTTTTCAAGTATGTCTGCCAAGTGAAGTATGAGATAACATTTAACAAAGATGAGATGTTTGTATGATAATTACCACAAGGAATCTCTCTTGGTAATTCTTACCAATGAGGCGGAAAAGGAAAAATGTGCCATAAAGTGTGCCAGATAGAGAATATATTGAAAAATAATTTACTCTCAGAAAGTAAGTGGCAATGGGGGTAAATGAAGGGACTGTTATTTCTTGTGCATGCTGTTACTTATGTGTTGCTTTAAGCAGGATTCTGTTAGGGTATGGCACATACCTACATACAAAAAGCAAAAAGATGTCATCTCTGGTATCATGAAACATGCACACACACACAGACACACACACACGGGAACACATATATTCACTGGTCATTAGTGAATAATTGGTGCAGATATGTTTTAGAAACTGAGATGAGATATTCCTGTGGCCTGATAAACAGTGGTGGCAATTCAACAGATTCCCAAAATGAGATTTCTTGAGAAAGCAGCAGAAATAAGATATAGATTCTTAATAAATTCATTCATGGTTCAGAGAGCAACAGGATTCTCAGCTAAGAAAAGGTGCCAATAAACACTGCTTAATAAACACAACCTGCCAGTAAATATTTTTTAATAACAAGGCTTTATTTCATGCTGAATACTCCCTGAAATCCAAGGACATAATGCTGGCAGGGCCATCAAAGAAGAGGCTTAACATCATTGGATTATACTGCAAAAGCCTGTAGTTATGCCACAGACTTGCGTTGAAGGGACAAGATGAACATTTCATGGGGTATGCAATGAAATTAACCCATCTAAAGTCTGCCTGTAATTTTCAGATGGTGTTCCTTTATTAGCAATTAGGACTCCTTTAGTTTTCACTTGGCTTTTTCTTTTTCAGGTAAAGCTGTGTACTGGTTAAAATAATATGCTTTGCTCAACGAAAACGATATCATTTGCCTCCTTACTTTAGACATCTAAATTTGATGAGAGTAGAGTGAATTGAACCCTAAGTGAGTATTATTCTGGAGGCATGCATTATATATTCTTACCTTTTATATACTCTTGGACTAATTTAATCTATATTCAAATGATTTCCTAAATTTCTTTTTCTTATGTCAAAACTTCTTTGCTCTTAGCCATACAAAGCCATACTTCTTAGCCACACAAATAGCTAACAGACACATGAAAAAATGTTCATCATCATTAGCCATCAGGGAGATTCCTATCAAAACCACATTGAGATACCACTTTACACCAGTTAGAATGGCCAAAATTAACAAGACTAGAAACAAGTGTTGAAGAGGATATGGGGAAAGGGGAACCCTCTTACACTGCTGGTGGGAATGCAAGTTGGTGTAGCCACGTTGGAAAACAATGTGGAGATACCTTAAGAAATTAAAAATAGACCTACCCTGTGACCCTACAAATGCACTACTGGGTATTTACCCCAAAGATACTGATGTAGTGAAAAGGGCCATACATACCCCAATTTTCATAGCCACTATGGCCACAGTTGCCAAACTGTGGAAAGAGCCAAGATGCCCTTCAACAGACGATTGGATAAGGAAGATGTGACCCATATATACAATGGAGTATTATGCCTCCATCAGAAAGGATGAATACCCAACTTTTGTATCAACATGGATGGGACTAGAGGAGATTATGCTGAGTGAAATAAGTCAAGCAGAGAGAGTCAATTATCATACAGTATCACTTACTTGTGGAGCATAAGGAATAACACGGAGGACATTAGGAGAAGGAAAGGAAAAGTGAATTGTGGGAAATTGGAAGGGGGAGATAAAGCATGAGAGACGGTGGACTCTGAGAAACAAACTGAGGGTTTTGGAGGGGAGTAGAGTGGGGGGATAGGTGAGCCTGGTGGTGGGTATTAAGGAGGGCACATATTGGATGGAGCAATGGGTGTGGTGCATAAACAATGAATCTTGGGACACTGAAAAATTTAAATTAAATTAAAACAAAACAAAACAAACAAACAAAAAAAACTTCTTCGCTTGGCTGTTTGCTCTCTCAATGAAACTTGGTAATATGTAACTTGATCATGGTAGGACAGGCTCAATAATTGTTTAAGTAAGTTGAAACATCCCATTATCTAAACAAATTAATCCAGATTTTTCCCAGAAAGAGTAATCATTCATCCAACTTTGGAAGAAATTAGCTGTTTTCCACTCTTTCTTACACTCAACCATGCATGGAAAGTGCATCCTAGACAAATGATATTATTTGTTCTGGACAAACTTAAATCAAAGATCACTCATGTATCTCACAAATAATCACTGATTATTTGTGTTTATTAGATGTGTGTTTCACATTCTCATAGGAACTGTGGAGAAAAGCAAAAGTCCTCACCATCCTGAAATTTGTAACATAGGACAGGAAACTAAGTCAGATATATAACTCATTTTCTGTGATCAATAAAATTTTAGCTCATGTAGTCTCATCAGACCTTGTAATCTAATTCATTGTGATATAATTCATCATGACAACCAGAAGAATCTATGAAAATAAGACACAAGAATCTTGCAGGGATCTAAGGCTTGGTCCATGGCAACCCCTACAGCATTATAATTGCACCTTCCACGTCCCCAGAATTAAAATCGGTATCACAATTTCTATGGTGAGAATTTTTTTTAATTGAGAAATATTAATATGTTCCTCCCAAAGAGTGATCCAAGTTTTGAAGGTCTTTTCCTTATATCATCGTGGGGGTCTGCTTGAAAAAAATAAGAAGACACACATGAATACGAAATTCGATAAAGAGATTTGGAAAGTGCTAATGCTAGGGAAGCTCTGAAAGCCGAGTTTTGTCAGCTTCCCAATAAATGTTTCCATTAGTAAATGAGAATAGAGCACACAATCCCTCTCCTAGACACCTTCATACACACACACGATTGAGTGTAGGACTCTCTCCCCTATAAATAAGGCTATGAAAATCCCATGGCAATATTTGCAGATTTAGTCCAGTTGTATATTAGAATCACACTATGGGAAACTGCCAAACTGTCTTCCAAAGTGGCTGTACCATTTTGCATTTCCACCAGCAGTGAATGTGACTTCCTGTTGTTCCACATCCTCACCAGCATTTAGTGTTGTCAGTATTACAGGTTTTGGCCATTCTGATGGGTGTGTAGCTGTAATGTCATTGTCATTTTAATCTGTGTATCCATGTTATATGATGTTGAACATCCTTTTGTATATTTATTTGCCTTCTCTTTATCTGCTTTGAGTATGTGTCTGTTAAGGTCCTTGGCCCATTTTTTATGGGGTTGTTTGTTTTCTTATTACTGAGTTTGAACACTTCTTTGCATATTTTGGACATAGTCCTTTATCAGTTATTTCTTTTGAAAATATTTTTTCTCAGTATGTGGTTTGCATTTTCTTGACAGTGTCCTTCAGAGGGCAGAAATTTTAAATTTTATAGAAGTCTAGCTCATCAATTCTTTCTCTCATAGATCATACCATAGGTTTGTATCTAAAAGTCATCACTATTTGCAGAGGGAAGGAAACCACCAACAAAACAAAAAGACAATTTACTGACTGGATGAAGATATTTTCAAATAATATATCCAGTAAGGGTTAATATCTAAAATGTATAAAGAATTATACAACTCAATACCCCCAAAAAACACAATTCAATTAAAAAATTAACAGAGGACCTGAACAGACATTTTTCAAAGAAGACATACAAATGGCCAAAAGATACATGAAAAGATGCTGAGCATCACTAATCATTAGGGAAATGCAAATGAAGACCACAAGGAAACATCACCTCACTCCTGTTAAACTGACTAGTATCAAAGACAAAAAATAACAAGTATTGGTGAGGATGTGGAGAAAAGAATACCTTTGTGCACTGTTTGTAGAAATGTGGGGGCACCTGGGTGGCTCAGTCAGTTAAGCATCTGCCTTTGGCTCAGGTCATGATCCCACTGGGATGGAGCCCTACATCAGGCTCCCTGCTCAATGAGAGGTTTTGTCCTCTCCCTCTGTCCCTCCAACCCCACCAGCTCTATATTTGCTATATCTGCCGTCTCTCTCTCAAATAAAGAAATAAAATATATTTTTTTTAAAAAGTAAATTGGTGCAGCTACTGTGAAACACAGTATGGAGTTTCCTCAAAAATTTAAATTAGAAATACTATGTGCTCCAGTAATTTTACTACTGGGTGTTTACCCAAGGAAAACAAAAACAATCAAAAAGATAAATGCACCCTATGTTTATCCCAGCATTGTTTACAACAGCCAAACTATGGAAGCAGCCCAAGTGTCCATCGAATAACGAATGGATACAGAAGATGTGGTGTGTATGTACAATCGGAATAATACTCAGCCATAAAAAGAATGAGATCTTGCACTTTGTGACAAGATGCATGGACCTAGAGGGTATTATGTGAGGGGAAATAAGTCAGACAGAAAAAGCTAAACCCCATATGATTTCACTTATATGTGGAATCTGAAAAGCAAAACAAATGAACAATCAAAGAAGTAAACAAAAAACAGACCCTTAAATACAGAGAACAAACTGCGGGTTGTCAGAGGGTAAGTGAATGGGGGGATGGGCAAAATAGGTGAAGGGGATTTAGAGATACAAACGTCCAGTTATAAAATAAATACGTCACAGAGATGAAAAGTATGGCATAGGGAATATAGTTGATAGGATCGTGGTAACATCGTACGGTTACAGATGGTGAACGTGTGGATTATAGTGAGCGTGAATGATGTGCAGAATTGTCAAATGTAGAAAATTGTCGAATATGTTGTGTACCTAAAAGTAATATAACATTGTATGTTGATTATATGTCAATAAAAAATAAATAAAAATAAAAATGATTGTTATTATTTTTAACCAAATCAAGATATTTTCAAAATAGCCCTACCTATGAATGTTTTTATTAAATCTGTCAATTGGGAGTTCTTTCAATCTAAAAGCAAAGAGCACTATTATCAAAGTAGTTTAGTTTTAAAGTCTAATTCTCTTTCAAAATGTTTGGCTACTAGTGAGAGTTTCTCTCACCATCCATCACGGAGGCTAATAATTCACTTGAAATACAATTGAGTTTATGTATTAGGAATATCTATGTATGAAAGAATTTGGGATTAAAACAATTGCCTCTTTATCTTGAAAGAGCTGTGTGTTTGAAGTAAAAGTGCCACTTTATTTTTTAAATTTTTTTATTATGTTCAGTTAGCCAGCATATAATACATCATTAGTTTTGAGGTAGTATTCAATGATTCATTAGTTACGTATAACACCCAGTGCTCATCACTTTACTAGAACCATCCAAATAATTTGTTTCTGCTCCCCTTCTATTTTGTCAGTGTATCTGGAAAATTTGTAAATAAAATTATTTTATTCAGATTCCAAACACATACTGACACACACACATGAATACACACATTCATATACATCCATAACCCCTACAATTAAAATAAGACCATTCCTTTCAAAATAATTCCAGCCTTTAAGGTAAACCACCAGAACGCTAATGTGTTTGTGGATGAGTTAGAGAAAGAGCAGCTTCCCAAACTCATGTGTGGTGTTTACAAGCCAGTGCCATCTGTTTACCCCTAAACGTTTCCTGAGGCCACTTCCCACCACTTTTAAGACACTCCATCAAAGGGAATATCCAACTACCATTCTAAAATGTGAATGTTACAAATCATTCCATTCTAGCAAAATATTTTGCTCTTCAAATTCATGTTTGAAAAGCCACATAGCAAGGGCAGAAACAACAACCCAAAAGACATAATTTCTAAATAGCAAAAGTAACAAATTCTCATTGTTGCTCTCATTAAGTCATTCAGCATAATTCTTTCTTCTGCTTCACAAAAGCTCTGGCCAGCCATTCACCAATAATTGTCAAGATGTCAGCTAATAAAATTTATTTTAACTTTAAGTGCAGTTGGATTTTAGTGTGAGATTCTAAATGAATTAAAATCCCTTAAGAATCACAGAAATAAATATCCTTTGGGGAAATTTCAAGCATCATAATCATTGGTGAAAGAATATTTGGAGTAGGAACCTTCCCAGAAACCACTTTCTGAAAACATTCACCTGCTTGACTCCATTTCACTGAGCTGGGGGCAGCAGGGTGGTGGAAAAAGAACCCTGTATTAGCATCAGAAATAACTGGATTCCAACAGCAATTCAAGTGTTGATTACAAACAGGACTACTACGGATAAATGATAAAACCTTTCTAATCATTGGTTGGATTAAATGCATAATAAGAATAAGAATATTTATGCCTTAAGGATATTGTAACAGTTGAATGTTTAAATGCATATGAAGTGTCTGGAGGATAGTAGGTGCTTAATAAATGAAAATTAATAGCCATAGCATTTACCCATTTGCTTCTTCAAGTAAACATCAAAATGTGATCTGTATTGTCATAATTTTGGCTCTTTTTCATAACTATAGTTTAACATTCCGTTATTTAGTATTTATAAATTTGAAGTGAACATAACAGAAACTGGTTGCAGATGTTGCTCTGTTTTGTTTTTTTTTTTTATTTTTTAGAGATTTCACCTATTTATTTGGCGGGGGAGGGACCAAGGGAGAGGGACAAGCAGGGTCCCCACTGAGCAGGGAACCAGACAAGGAACTCCATCCCAGAACCCTGAAATCATGACCCGAGCTGAAGACAGACGCTTACCCAACTGAACCACCCCTGTGTCTCCCATTGTTGCTTTGTTATTGTGGAACTTTTTCTCAGTGATTAAAAACATATCCGTTGCCCTCACACCTATCGGAATGGCTAAAATAAAAAACACAAGAAAAACAAATGTTGGTGTGGATGTGGAGAAAAAGGAACCTTCTCGTGTTGTTGGTGGGATTGCAAACTGGTGCAGCTCCTGTGGAAGAGTATGGAGGCTTCTCAGAACTACCCTATGATCCAGTAATACCACTAATGGGTATTTACAAAAAAAAAAAACCAAAACATTAAGTCAAAGGGATACATGTGTAAGGGTCTATTCAGCCAGAGCGGCCCCACTCCGGTTGAACTGCCATTTTGTTGTAAAACTTAAATTGACTCTGCCCCCTCCAGGGGAACTTACTTAAAAACAAGTCCAGGAGACCAGTCCCAGGTAACAAAGTCCAAATACAAGGGTGGGTCAAGCCAGGTGGAGGTATTCAATCAGTGGGGGTGCATACTGTCTCCTAGCTACCAAGGAGTATGGGCCCAGCCCTTTGGGCACCTTTTGGGCACCAATTCTGACCGAGATGATAGGCTGGTTCAAATGTCTACTAGGGTAAATTGTAATTCAATTGGTCACCTAGCATGACTGCAGCTTTCTCTGTGTGTTAAAATTTCATTGGCCACCTGTGCGTGGCCAGGCCCAACCACATGGCCTTTGCTCTATAAAAGTTAGTCTGTGAAACAGAGATGGGTCGCCCTCTCTGTAAGAGGTGTGGCCCCGAATGTTTAGTTTGATTCTTGATGCTTGGCACGAAATAAAGCTTTGCTTTACCTTCATTTTGTATCAGTCTCGCTCCTTTAATCATGGACCCATTATTGGGGGACCCAACATTGGGGACCCAACACATGCACTTCGATGTTTATTGCAGCATTATTTACAATAGCCAAACTATGAAACCAGCCCAAGTGTCCACTGATAGTTGAATGGATAAAGAAGATGTGGGATATGTCCCACATCTGAGATATATATATATATATAGATAGATATATCTATCTATCTATATATATATATATAGATATATCTATCTCACATCTTCTTTATCTTTATAATATATATTAATATATATTTTATATATATATGAATAGATGTAAATGATATATAAATATATATTTTATCTTTATTATATATATATTAGAATATTAATATACAATAAGAAAGAATGAAATCTTGTCATTTCCAACAACACGGACAGTGCTAGAGAGTATAATGCTAAGCAAAATAAGTCAGTCAGGGAAAGACAAATATCACATAATCTCACTCATATGTGGAATTTAAGAAACAAAACAAACAAGCAAAGGAAAAAAGAGAAGTGAGACAAAGGAAAAAGGGAGTGAGACAAACCAAGAAACAGAGTCTTAACTATAGAGAACAAACTGATGGTTACCACAGGGGAGGCAGGTTAAATAAGTGATGGGTATTAGAGAGTACGCTTATCATGATGAAACAAATAAAATAAAAATAATTTTAGAAAACACGTTCTTGCTAAGCCCTTTCAATTTCTACTCTGTAGTGGCATTTTGGATAAAAATGGAACAATATCATTTACTACTTGGATTTGAGTATAAGCGGTATGGCAATTCTACATGCTTCTGAAATCAGTTTTTTTTGTTTTTTTTTTTTTGTATAATCTGAGAGCTAAGTGAAAAAGGAAATGCACACAAAGAGGATTTTATGTTGTTGATAAATTCAACATCATAAAAGTATGCCTCTATTCTATAAAATATCCATGTTCAGTATCTAAACAACACTTTTTTTTTTAATAACTGGACAGTCCAAAAAAGGGAGACAATGGAAAAAGAAATTATTTTTGTTTGCTTTTTAAAATTTCTATTTGGAAGTAGCATTGTCACCAAAATAATAAATAAACAATTTACTATTTCATGAAGGGATAACTTAGCAGGAATTTTTTCATAAGCCATTTATGTACAAATTATGGATATCTGGTTATGATATCACAATATGAGCCAAATTTGCATATATATAAGTTATTCTCCAAAAAATGAATTATTCCTAATGAGTCTATTGTTTTGTTTGTTCTACGTTATTTTCCTAGTAAGTCTATTATAAAGTTTGTGAACTTTTGGGAGTCTGGTTGATATAATTTCTGTGAATAATTTTTTATGGGGTAAGAACAAAAATTCTTATGATTTCAAGTTTTTTCCATGTACTAGATACTGTTCTAAGCACCTCATTTAATCCTTAGAACAATCTGTAAGACAAGTATTACTATTCTCATTTTTAAAAGGAGCAACTGATTATTTTTAGAGACAAAAGAGATCCATTTTTCCAATATCACAAATGTAGGGCCAGAACCCAAACCTGTTTAATCTGATTCCAAAGCTTTCATTCTCCTTAGATAGCCATGAGCTTATACCAGTGATCCCATTCATCTTCTGTATAGGATAGCTTTTATAGGGTTCTCACCTTCTTTGGGAAGCTGTTGGTAGAGCTGCCAGCCTTGGTCATGGTCAAAGTGAGAAAAGTCTCTTAACGTCCAAAACAGCTCTCATAATAGCCTGCCATGGCTTACCATGTGCAAATCACCAGAAAATTAGGAAACAAAGTAAGAGCTCTACCTGAAAAGAAAAAAGAAAAAGAAAAAAAAGTCATATAGGTGACAGCTAGGGTGAGCTGACAGTAGGTGTGAACAATTATGTGTGTTTGGTTTACAACAGAGAGACTGGTGTGCGTGTCAGTGCTGAGGGGAAATTAGGTGAGCATAATGGATAGATGTTGATTTTTTTCAATCATTATAGCTTTCATTGGCATCCCATTATACTTTCCAGGTGTTTCCCCATGGCCATCCTGTAATGCAGATAGAGCCAGAATGACCCCTTGTGACAAATTAAACATCAAACTTAGATTGATCATTTGACTTACCTAAGGTTTTATCACCGTGTGATAACGATAAGATAGGGTAGAAGTGCTCAAACGTTTGGTGTGACTAAAATTAAGAGGAGATCTGCTAAAATTCAGATTCCTAGGTGCCACCCTAGAGATTCAGCTTCCTAGACGACGCCCCAGGAGCTACATTTTTAATGTTACCTCAGCTATTTTTGTGGTAAATGACCCAGTCTGTGTTTGAGAAACAGAGCCTGTCGATGAGCTGCTTCGTCTGCAAATGTTAAGCTGATTAAGGACAGTCTCTTTTTTTTTAACATTCTTTTTTTTTTTTAAGATTTTATTTATTTATTTGACAAAGAGAGATCACAAGTAGGCAGAGAGAGAAGGGGAGGGGGGAAGCAGGCTCCCTGCTGAGCAGAGAGCCCGATGTGGGGCTCGATCCCAGGACCCTGGGATCATGACCTGACCCGAAGGCAGAGGCTTTAACTCAATGAGCCATCCAGGCACCCCGATTAAGGACAGTCTTGAGGAAGAATTGTGGCCTGGAGTTTCCTGGAGTGTCGGACTCCCATTGGAGATATTACTTAAAGTATTTAACAAACTGTTTATAACGGCTTAAATCAAGCCATCTAGCAAGGAACTAGCTATCCAGGACAGTGGACAAAGAAAGGCGTCTCAGATACCAGGTCCTAGGGACATCACAGGCAAGCTCTGTCCACAAAGGAAAAGGGATTAACTGATCACACAGCTAAGTTCTCCAGACAGACCAGCCTACCTGCTTGGTCACTATCAGGTGGTGGGTATACCTACAGCCAAGTCCTCCGTCTGGTCTCCCTCATTCTTCTGTCTTAGGGATGGCTAACTCTTTAATGAGAATTGTTCTAAGGGAAATTTTTGGTGTTCATAAGAAACAGAGAATTAAACCAAAACACCTTCTAAAAATTTTTTGACATATTTTCTTATAAAGACTTTCCTGATCCTGCCTGCTGAAAGCAATCATTTTTCCCCTCATTTCCTATTGCACTGGATGCTCAACCCAATCATCACTATGATTGCTCTATGAGGCATGTTAATTTATGTGTCTTTCCTATCCCTGCATATAACTATGGGCACATTATGGACAAGACCCATTGTGGATTCACTGTTTTATCCCCCAAGTATGTGTGGCACATACCTGGAACTTCTATGCTATTGTGTTCTGGGGATTTGAGTTAGTGAAGTTTTCATTTCTTAGAGACCAACTTCTTGCAGAACTGTTATCAACAGCCCTGAAAAGATAATTGGAGATTCTTGCCAAGCATGTGATATTCCAAAACTTCTTGCCAAAGAAAGAACAGAGTGAAAATCTCATGTACCAGATATCTCATGTACCAGATATGTTTTTCCTCTGATCTGAGACTTAAGATACTGCAATTTTTGAAAACAGTGAATCCAACTTGAAGTCCTTAGAAAGAAAATCATTATCATTAAGGAGAGTAGGATTCTAGGATTTTTAACTCTCTCCAAGAGACAAGAAGCAGAGTTTCCATGGACATGGACTTGGCAAGAAGAAATTGGTTAAAGGTCTTAGCTTACTTGCCAAACCTTAACCTGAGCTTGGATTGAGGGGAAGGCAGTGCACATACCATTGCAAGGCTAAGTGCATTCATTTAGTCTAAGGGTCAATCATCAGGCAAAGAGGAAGAGGAATCTTTTTCAGCTATTGCAACAACAAAGACTTGTGGGTTGGGTGTGGTGGTCAGAATGGACTTATCCCCTTGTGCATTTATAGAAGGTTCATGGAATCTAGTGTTGTTTAACAACTGGTGAGCCCTCTGACTTCTGTTTGTGGCCAGTTTGGCATAGGAATGTCATGGTCGATGCTAAAGAATTGTGGTTTGGTCTCAGTGACACCTTGGTCCAATAGTGTATCTTGGCCCAATATGATGCATCTTAGACAATTTGGTTAATTCCCCTAGTATGCTGCTCCAGAGGCAAGAATTTGTGGTGCCTTAGCAGTGCTTGAAACCTGATAACATTTTCCCCTTGTACTTCAGTCGGGATGAAGTTTTAGCTGGATAGTCAGGTCATAGTAAAAGCTTGTAAAGCTCTCACTGAAATGTGTTCTAGTATCCCAGTTATGATAACTTTTAGACTATTGATTTGGGTCAATATGTAGGATTTAGAAACAACTCCACAATGTGATTTGTTTGAGTGAGGGGGGCAACATTAGCTTTCTGGTCAGTTTTTCCTACAGTTGGTAACCAACGCCCCCCTTAGGAGCTCTTTTTTCCCCTGCGGGTGATGCCTACCTAGGGGGATCCTAGGCCTGGTAATCAAAGTCTAATGAAGCCCTGGTTCTACGGCCCTTAAATTATGAGGCCTCTCTCTGGTAATGGGATAATAGTACAATGACAAATTTAGAAGGTCTTCAAATATATTGATAAAGCCTGTAGAGTCATCAAAAAGCCAACAATTCCTAAAGAATTCTCAGTGTCTACTATTGTATGCACCTGGACACTTGCATTTGAAATGTGAGAAGAGATACCAAAAACGCTTGCCACTTTTAGAACTTGTGTTATTTCAGAAACTGTAACAATGGAAAGTTTGCCACAGTGACTCCATTACTCTCTAATCATTACTGGTGGCTGATAATAGTCATGTGGGTCCCACATTTGGAACCTGGTAATAATATCCCAGTAATCACACATCGATGTTACTGTGTGTAATGGAGTAATGGTAGAGCTTGTCAGTTAGGTAGTCAAATATAGCCATAGCTCTGGACACCTGAATCATCTTGGTGTTGTAGCTGTATAATTTTATGATGAAGATATAGTACGGGCTACATTTTATATAGATGGTAACGTGTTTAGGAGGTGACTAAATATGAGAAGCTTATGTTTTTCCTATGTTAAGACTTATCTGGGAGCCCAAATTTCAAATGCTTTGTTAAATGACAGGTATATTTTGGTTTCTACCAATTACCTATCCTTCTCAAATATCACATTCCTATTATGGAGCGAAATTTATCCACTTCCCAGAATATATACATAACATAAGTTTTTGGTGTCCTACCAAGATTCCTTTCACTGAGGCACTGTATTTACCCCTCCGAAGCTGGAGAAGTTTTCTGTTAACAGTTCACACCAGCACCCTTCTCCAGAAGAGCACCACTGGAGAATGGGAGAAGACTCATCTGGAGACGCATAGGGTTACTCCAGAACCAATGACGAATAGAACAGGGGTCTAATAATCCAGTCTCCCTTGCCTCTGGGCAGGGCGACCTCTGTGTGAATCATGCTCCAGAGTGTCCTATGGGTCAGTCCAGACTTTTGTGGGACAACATGCTTGCCTAGTTTCTTCCCTGATCCATCCAATTTTCCTGATTCCTTCAAAGTTCTTCCTAAGACCACTCCATCAGTAAGCCACTCGTACAGGAATCTCAATCTCAGTTCTCTTTCTAAACACCTGAAATAGGGATGCCTGGGTGACTCAGTGGGTTAAGCACCAGACTCTTGGCTTTGGCTCAGGTCATGATCTCATTGTTGTGAAATCAGCCCCTTGAGGATCTCAACTCTTAGCACGGTGTCTGCTTGGGATTCCTTCCCTCTTCCTCTCCCTCCCCCTCTGACCTCACCCACCACCTCCCACAAGCACATTCCCTCTCTCTCTCTCCCTCAAATAAATAAAATAAACATGTGAAATAAAACAGGTTAGAAGCCAGGCAGACTGAGACAGAAATGAAAAAAATAGAGAATTTATTTTAAAAGAGAAAGATGCAATTGTGGCCACCAAGGCATAACTAGCCAACTCATCATATACATTTATCCTTTTTTGGCCTATTAAACAATGCCTTCTCCATGGAAACAAATCTATAAGATCTATATTTAGAAAAATTTTGTTTTTTAGCAAAGAGAATTGCCTACTAAATAAAATCACACTCATACACTCACTGAAATTCACAATCAGTAAAAAAGAATATTGGTGTGAATTTATCTGCTAAGTTAAAACTTATGGCAGAGTTATGGGCACCTGAGTGGCTCAGTGGGTTAAGCCTCTGCCTTCTGCTCAGGTCATGATCTCAGGGTCCTGGAATCGGGCCCCTCATAGGGCTCTCTGCTCAGCAGGGAGCCTGCTTCCTTCTCTCTCTCCCTCTACCTACTTGTGATATCTCTCTGTCAAATAAATAAATAAAATCTTAAAAAAAAAAAAAACTTATGGCAGAGTTAATCAATAAGAAAATGGAACTGTGTTAACTAAAAAAAAAAATAAAAATAAAAAAATAAGTGTGGATTTCGCATGTTTGTTTCTATCTCATATGAACCAAAGTATTTTATTTATTTTTCCATAGTGCTTTTGAGAAAATATGGACACACACAAATAAGCAGTTGTAATGTCACCAGTTTTTATTGACTCACTTTGTAATCCCAGCACACTCTTAAACTAACTCGAAATCTTGAAAAAACTCCTAGTAAAAAATCCCTGTTTCAAAGTTGAATCATTTAAAGTCTAAATTGGTATACTTTACCTATAACAAACATCGACGATCACTACCAAACTGTAATAATGAGAGGTTATTAGAATACCTGTTATTTCACAAGGGAAATTAAGCTGTGATCCAATCATCCATGGAATAAGTGCCCTTAGTATTTTTTCTCTGGTCATAAATATGGAAGAAGTGTTTTTTGTTATTTGTTGTTGTTGTTGTTTTTGTTTCCCTTACCAAGTATGTATTAAACTTTTTTGTTCAAAAACAGTATAATAGTAAAGCTTATTTAATCAATGTTACATTTATTAGACATTTAAATTTTTATAAAGATGCTACAGAAAAGGGCACCTGGGTGGCTCAGTCAGTAAGCATCTGCCTTCGGCTCAGGTCATGATCTCAGCGTCCTGGGATGGAGTCCCACAGGACTCCCTGCTCACCCAGGAGTCTGCTTCTCCCTCCACCTGCCGCTGCCTCTGCTTGTGCTCTTTTCTTTCTCTCTGTCAAATAAGAAAAGAAGAAAAGATACTACAGAAAAAAAAAAAAAAATTCCAATGCTCTTTCCATCAGAAGTGGTTCTCTTAAGGGCTGTGCAGGGTCAGGGGGTGAATGATGCCTTTAAGAATCAGATCTGAGGATCTCGATCCAAGGAAATTTGATGCAACCCAGGGTAAAACCCGAGTATATTCTTCCATGGCCATGACCTCCCGCCGGATAGTCCTTCTCAGCCTTATATTCATACTGAGCATTATGTTCCCCATTCCTGATTAGAGACCTGACGTTACCCTGGTATTACACAGGCCCATTGCCCATGTACAGTACATGTCAACCAACAAGACCTGAGAAACAGCGAAAGTAAATGAATTGCATAGGTGTTGAAGTTACCTAGAGCCATTCAGCGTAGGAATTCTGGTCAACACTCTTTGTATCTACACTGAACAGGAGACGTGGATGGCCCTTTCAGTATGTCCCAGATTATTTTCTGATTATCCTTCCAAATCTCTTTCTCAATCTTTTTCTCTCAACTTTCTATATTTGGAGGCTAACCTGTATGGACTATATTAGTAGGCATCATTGCCTTCTGGCTTTTGTTGGATTCGGTCAACAAGAGGAGGTAAGGTATTTACCTCCACAGCTATCTTCTGTTGTGGTTGCCTCAGACTGGCTGCATTTCTCAACCAAAGGGCAAAGGTCATGGCTCCTTTCTGCCAGGTAACCCTGTCTATAGGCTCTTTCCTCCCCAGCTTCTAGAAACTGATCTCACCTCTTTTCTGCACATGCAGGCTCCACGGTTACCACTGTCATTATGCCATTACCACGCCCTATCTTTTGATTCCTCACATCTTTCCCATTCATTTGCAAACAGTCCCTTATTAAAGCTTCCTGGAATAATCGCCATTAAAATGTGTCATTTATTTCAGGCTGCCTGGCCTGATTGATAAATAGTACCATGCTCACTTTCTATGGAATTTTTAACATAGCTGAAGTTTCTCCCTGAGCTCAGGGTCTAGGATTATATTTGTATATTGTCATAGTTAAGTGGATTTGATTTCATTCATTAGAAATTTTAATATCTATGCAAGCTAAAATTGAGCAATGATTTCCGGATACCAATTACTTTCCTAATCTTGTGGGGATTTAAATCTATATATCTGTTTTTGGAATTGAGATAATTTCAATGAGGTCTGAATAAAGAACCCAACACAATTCTTAGTGCTGTGGCTGGCTGGGGGAGGTGTGGAGGCTGGCTGGGGGAGGTGTGGAGGAGATGGACATAAGACTCATGTTGAAAGAGACCCACTGAGTGATGATGAGGAACGTGGTCACAATGCGGTGATGGTGGTAGGGGTACATTCAGGAAAACACACTGGACAAAAGTTAATTTGAATGGCGATAGGACAAATTAATATGAAAGAGGAAAAAAAAAGTCAATACTTAGTACAAGAACTAGTGATCCTAGACCTCAAGATTGAACTTCAAGTAAAAGCTTCTATTTTATGTGGAAAAAAATGAAAAGAATCTCAATGAATGCTACTTGAAGGGCTGGTATTGTGTTCTTTCCTGGAAAAAAGTTTCTCTTGGGGAGTGGAAAGGGAAGTGAATTCCAAAACAAATGGGTCTAGCAATTAAGGACACAATATAAAGAATTTATTCTCCATTGATTTCTAACATACTATTTTCATGTGTTACTTGTTATTGGAACAGACTATTTTGTTGAATTAGGCAAAAGAGGCAACATTCATTTCTATTAAGGGTAATAAGACAAATGAAAACTACATTTTGCCAACGTTCCAACCCCTTGGCCAATATGAGTGTCAAATGTGGCTCAAAATTTTTCATCTAAGTTCAAGTACAAAAGGGGAAATAGTTCTGGATTGACCAAGGCATTGGTGTAGAGTAGCATACAGATATTGTGGCTATAAAATAATTATTAGAAACTATTTTATGAGTTATGTATAAATAAATAAATAAATAAATAAATAAATAAGAAACATATGGCCTGCATTTCCCTGGAAATACAGTTGGATTTGAAAATTAAAAAGAAAAAATAACCACTTTGGCAAAAAGCTAACAAGAGTTTGCCAAACCCCAACAGTTGGAAAAATAGCTTGAAACATTTGAGGAACCCAAACATGGATGAGTTTGCCCTAGTTAGAAGGCCTTTTACGGTCAGATGAATGTGGGTAACAGTGGAGGAGGTAGGATGGAAAAACAAATCACGAACAACACACAGTTTGGCATTTGTTCAGCCAATTTAATGGGAACCCAGATTAAAATATTCCACAGTACCTGACTCAAACTTTAACACCAAACAAGATCGAGAATTTCCCGGGTGGATGACCTAATTCGAAATTACAAGTGTTAACAGCTTGGTATACTCACATCGCCTGGCATCCTACTCTTTCAACCGTACACTCTGAGACTTAGTGACCAGGATTTCAAAAAGCTCAGGGAAAAGTATATGAATGACCACATGAACAAGCTCTCTGCAGGGGAGGAAGGACTGAGAGGACAGGTGATACATCACAAGTAATTAAAAATTCTGTCCATGGAGAAGAAAAGAATGATGTCCCCAAGGCATTTCACAAATCTGGACAGAGAGCCCTTGGTTACCTGAGTATTTGCCAAGCAGAAACATAGAAGGGAGCATGCTGGTTACTAGGAAAAAAATTATAATGGAAAAAATTAATGAAGAGACAGAGCACAAAAATTTCTCTTTTGAGAAAAGCTAAGAATCATAAAAATTTATCATTCCCTCAACAACTATTTATACTCCGAGTAAGAACCAAACAGATGAGATACAGAACAAATTTGTGTAAATTTCAGAACTGGGTAGAATAAACTACCATCACTACTATAATAAACTGCTATTCACAGGGTAGAATAAACTACCATCTTATATATTGTTTTCATTTTCCCTATCAGAGGAAATGATTATCATACTCAAGTGAATTCATTTCATTAAAATTTGAGCATCAAATTAGCAAAAAAATTAAATATATATATATTTATATATGCCATATATATATGCATGGCATATATATAATATGTGGCATATATATATGCATGACAGATAGATAGATGGATAGATAGATAACAAAGGACATTAGCTTTTCGACATGTTACAGTGTCTAAGCCTGGCAAATTGTGTTGTAAGGACCTGAACAAAACTGCAAGAAGAAAAGCCAAGTCCCCGTAGGTAACCTTTGGTAATTCGTGGGAAAGAGGAGAACTGACAGAGAATAATATGTTTATTTTCATGTCCAAAGTGCTTGAGAATGCAGAGTGAGGATTTCAACACTTATAAACCGGTCACCTTCAGGACGTATTTGCAATACCTTAGAATATTAACTCAAGAATAGTTTCCATCTTGAGAAATTTAAAGATTCAACTTCAGTTTGACGTATTAGAAGTTTTCTAGAAGAACCTGGAAAAGCATGTGTAGGAAGTAACAATCACTAGATAATGTCTCTGATTCACGGTTCTGGGAGGGAGTTTGGAAGAGAAGAAATAGACATGGAAAGAGATGTAGAATAGTAACTGATAAGAATAAACTAATTTCAAAAAAAAATGATATGGGAAAATTCAAATAAATTTTTAATGAGCGAAAAATAAAAATAATGTGATGATATTATTTATGAAACAAACCATAAAATTCAAGCTCTACAGAAAGTCAAGTATACCAGAAATATAATTCCTAGAGTGAGACATCATGCATTTGTTTATTCAGCATAAGGAAAATGAGAGCCTACTGTATGTTAGAACCTGTCCTAACTACTAGAGCACTCTGATTCTTAGTTTTATGTGTTCACTAGGCTATATTCCCCCATTCTTCAAAGAGTGATCTAGGTATTTCTGTGAAGGTATTTTATATAAGTGATTAACTTCTATAATCATTGACTCCAAGTAAAGGAGATCATCTTTGGTAATCTGGTGGGCCTGATTCAATCAGTTGAAGGGCCTGAAGAGTAGAACTGAGGCATTTCTGAAGCACACAAACTTTGGACTTCAGCTTCAGAGGGTGCTTGAGAAGTCCAGCCTGACTTCTAAAAGCCTGCATTAGGGATTTTTAGAGTGATATAGCCAGCCGCCACAATTGGACAAGCTGGTTCCTTGGCAATAAACATCTCAACGTATATGTCCTATTCATTCTGTTTCTCTGGGGCAACGTTAACTGATACAGATTTTAGTTCCAGAAAGTAAGATACTGCTGTAACAAATAAGTAAATCCATGGAAGTGGCTTGGCAATTGGGTAATTGAATATAATGTGGAAGAATTTTGAGACACTTAATAGAAAAAGCCTAGCCTGCCTTTACCAAACTGCTGGTAATAGATGTTAAAGCACTTCTGGTAAAACTCAGAAGGAAATAAGGAGCATGTTATTGGAAATTGGAGGAAATGTGATTCTTGCTATGTAGTGGCAATAAATACAGCTCAAATGTGCCCTACAGTTCTGCAGAAAGCAGAACTTGTAAGCCATGCCCTTGGCTATTTACCTGAGGAGATTTCAAGCAAAATGTTGTAGATGCATCTTGGTTTCTTCTTTCTACTTCTAGTAAGATATGAGTGAAAAGAGGTAATTTGAGGAAAAAAATCATTAAACAAAAAGGAAACCAGTACTTGATCATTGAGGACATTCTCAGCCTATAAGATTACAGGTTTTAATTAGCAGGTTCATTGTTAGGAAACTGTGTTCTGAAGAGAAGGCACAAGTGTGGCTGGACAACTTTCTGCTCATGCAAAGAGATGAGGCATAGGACTCACAGATCTCCTTAGCCTTCTCAGGAGAACATAGGGAAAAACATTGGATTGCACAGGCAAGATGTTTGGAGGACAATTTTGCCTAACGGGGTGAATCCACATGACATACACCAGACAGCCACAACATTTTTTAAGAATGTTATTTCAGGGGTGCCTGGGTGGCTCAGTTGTTTAGACATCTGCCTTCAGCTCAGGTCATGATCCAGGGGTCCTGAAATGAGCTCCACATTGGGCTCCCTGCTCAGTGGAGAGTCTGCTTCTCCCTCTCCCTCTGCAGCTCCTCCCGCTTGTGTGCACTCTCTCTCTCTCTGTCAAATAAGTAAATAAAATCCTGAGGAAGAAGAAGAAGGAGGAGGAGAAGGAGAAGAAAAAGGAGGAGGAGGGAGAAGAATGTTGTATCAGAAAAACAACAGCAACAAACTGTCAAGACAAAATGAAAGAGGGTTGCCAGACTCCCAAAATTCTAGAAGCAGGAAATAGGCTGATAATATGATTCAGACATGTGCTACCATTCAAGAAAAATAAAATACAACTCCAAAAGCATAGACTTTGTCCCAGAAGCTACAGCCACAGTTGGGAAGGCTGGAACAATGGGCACAGATGCTGGAACCATAGATCCAGGGATTGGAGCCATAGACCCAGAGGCCAGAGACTCCAAATCCACAGGGGATTATTCCCAGGCCTTGAAACCCAAGGGAACATGACTTTGGTTTTCATAATTGCATAAGACCAGAAACCCCTGTCTTCCTTTCATTTTCTCCATTTAGGGATAGGAAGTTTTATATCTAGCATACTAAGTCTGGCCCACCATCATATTTTGTGAACAGATTACTTCTTTTCTGGCTTCACGGTTGACAGAGAAGATCAGGTTGGATCATACCCAGAGTCTCATCTATTCCTGATTTAGATGATTTGGGTGATGACATTTGGGACTTTTAATCTGATGATATTTAAATAAGATTTTTGGACTTGAGTTGATGCTGTAATGAGGTGAGACTTTTGGAAATGAGGGCATGATGTGACCGTATTTTGTGTCAAGATGGACATGACACTTCGGGACCAGAGCAGACATAGTGAATTGAATAGTGATCCCTTAATCCCTAGAACCAGTAAGTGTTACCTTATTTAGAAAAGGAAAAAAAAAAGTTACTTGCAGATGTGATCAAATTAAGAATTTTGAGATGAAGATTATCCAGGATTATGTGGACAGGCCCCTAAATCCTATCACACGTGTCCTTATAAGAGGGAGTCAAAGAGAGCTGACACAAACAAGAAAAGGGAAAGTCACCAGAAAGGCAACAGATTGGATGGTAGGGCTACAAGGCAAAAAATGCTAAATGGCAGAGACACAGAACAGATGCCCCTCTAAAGCCTATCAAGAAAGCACATCCCTACTGTCACTTTGATTTTGGTCTCGTGATCCTGATTTTGGACTTCTGGCCCTCAGAACTATGAGAAAACAAATTTCTGTTGTTAAAGACACCAAATTGCGATCAGTTGTTGAAGAAGCCACAGGAAACTACTACAGGTAAAAATGAAAGTAGAGAAGGTTTCTTCCACAGCGATTATCACGGTTTTACGGAGGCCAGACACAGGTCAAGCCCTTGCAACAAGGGCAGGTGCACAAAAGAGGTTTCTCCTTGGGCTAAGGAGCAGATCACAGCAATGCTTTTAGCCGTAATTACAGGTTAAATTCATCTTCTCCAGATAAATAAGAGAAAGGAGGTCATTAATGTAGCAGAAATAAGAAGTAAAAGGGTGTAGGGGCAGTGAAAGTGTAAGAGGTGTTTGAAAAGCGGAAAGCAATCCTATTCAATCAAAATGTGAAATGAATGTAAGGAAAGCCAGCAATGAGTATCAGAGGCAATCTGGGGGCTTCTAGTTGATGGTCTTTGATTTGGTACTGAAGATTTTGGACTTACTCTTGTAAAAAACTCTGACACAGTTAGTCAATAGGAGTTATGATACATATATATATATATATATATATATATATATATATATATATCTCATTCCGTGTTCTCCCTAGAAGCTATACAGAGAAGAAGCTAAAGTGAGGGCTGACAGATGAGATCACTTAAAAAACAATTGTGACACACCAGCTGGGATAATATGACAAAGGTGACAGGGAGGAAGAGATAAATTTCATTATTTTTTAGAGTGCAGATTACCTGGACTTTCTGACCAAATTAAATGTCTGGAATGAGGAGGAATCCAAGGTTTTGTTTTGTTTTGCTTTGTCTTGCCTTTTTTCTGCCATGGATTGAATGGATGCCAATGTTGTGAACAGAAAAAGGAAAGATGGGGGAACTTGCAGACTGTTTACTCAACTCATTCATTCATTTAATAAATATTTACTGTCCACCTACTTTGTCCAGGCTCTGGGCTGGTGACGTTCAGCTTGGGGTGATTCCAGGACCTTAAGAAGGTCAAGCAGCACAAGAAGAGTGAAGAAGGAAACAAGTCACTCAGGCAATGTTTAATTTTTTGTGTTTGTTTTATTTCATTTTGGATTTTGAGTGGGTTGGTAGTGTAGAAAGTGAAAGATAGTAGGTGAAGAGGTTGTAGATTAGACAGGGGAGGTAGTAAATATGCCATTAAGAAGGTGAAAGTTTGCTCAAACAAGAGGTGAATTGGCTGTCAATAAAAATGTTCTATCTCCTTGAGCACAAATGCAACGTAGTAACTTTTTAATGATTGATTGACTTTGAAATGTTTTGGCTTTAAATATACCTGGCATTCCATATGAGTCTCCTCCTCCTTTTATATGAATTTCTTAGACTGTAGCACTCTATAACAATGTACAGTGATCTATGGATATGGACATCCTAGGATGTGTACATCAACTAGATAATGAGGCACTCTCAGTCTTGAGCTTCATTAAAATTCCAGGAGCAAACTTAACAAAGAAGTTCAAATGAAACTGCATTTGTAATTTAGTAATTCTTACACAGTAAAATGGTACATATAAAATGATATACATTTATATATAGTGAGATGCTGATTACATTTATATGCCGTCCAAACACATTTAAAAATATATAATGGTCTAGGAAATAAACCAGAATATTCCTCTTTTTTTCCCCACCCATGATGCAATGATACAGGATCACAAAAATAAACAATGATTTTTTTCTTATTTTCTTTTCTGTTTGAAAGCCAGGGTCATTCTTTGTATATGGGCGTGGTAATTCTTTTCGATTGATAATCAATCAGTGTGCAAAGCTTCACAGGCTAATGACCACATACAAACATCTCACAAGTTTGATGTCTTTGTTCAAAAGAAAGTGAATTGAAATAACAGAGAAACTTTCCATAGCAAGAATTATGTACATGGACTTGGCATCCTTTTTGTTTGGTGAATGGTTCCTTTTCATGAATGTAAAAACGGTCCCATTCATATCCTGAGCTGAGTTCTAACTCTATCATATCCTTTTGGGAGGCACTCCACAGCATTACTTTCTATAATTCTGCAGCAGAGAAATTTCTTTCTTTTTCTTTTTCTTTTCTTTTCTTTCTCTCTCTCTCTCTCTCTCTCTTTTTTTTTTTTTTTTTTTTTTTTGAAAGAGAGGGAGAGAGAGCATGCAAATAGAGTGGGGGCACAGAGAGGAAGGGAGAGAATCCCAAGCAGTCCACACCCATCACAAGCCTGGCGGGGGCCTCCAACCCAAGACCCTGAGATCATGACCTGAGCCGAAATCAAGAGTCTAACTGAGCCACCCAGGTGCCCAGAGCAATTTCTAATTATTAAAGGCTCCAAAGTATCTATAAAAATAACTTCTATTTCACCCAACATTGCTGAAGAGAAATGTTATTGTAATAGATATGGAAACTGGTAATTTTCTCATTTTAATGGATGAAGAAAATGTTATTTTGGACATTTTAATAGATGAGGAAATTTACCCGGCAGAATGGACTTTCAAACCAAACACGTGATTCTTCAACCCCAACGCCAAGCTATTCCTAGCACAGCAAACTACTTCATAAACACACTATTTAAAATAACCAAATAATTAAAGCACATGTTTTGGGGTATGTTTGACCCAGATTTTGTTCTTTGAGAAAAAAATATAATTTTTCTATTACAAACAAACTTCAGCATATTTATGAATGTTGCTTTTAGTTTGTTTAAAGAACATAAGTAAAAATCGTGCTCATTTCAACTACAGATGCTATATCTTTGGAGTTCAAAAATGTACCAATTTATTGATTTTTTTTTATGTTATGTCACCATACAGTACATCATTAGTATTTGGTGTAGTGTTCCATGATTCATTATTTATGTATAACACCCAGTGCTCCATGCAATACATGCTCTCCAAATACCCACCACCAGGCTCACCCATCTCCTCATCACCCTCCCTTCTAAAACCCTCAGTTTGTTTCTTGGAGTCCAGTCTCTTGCAGTTCGTCTCCCCTTCTGATGTTCCCCACTTCACTTTTCCCTTCCTTCTAATGTCCTCCATGTTATTCCTTATGTTCTACAAGTAAATGAAACCATATGACAATTGACTCTCTCTGCTTGACTTATTTCACTCAGCATGATCACTTTCAGTCCTATCCATGTTGATGCTAAAGTTGGGTATTCATCCTTTCTGATGGCTGAGTAATATTACATTGTATGTATAGGCTACATCTTCTTTATCCATTTGTCTGTTGAAGGGCATCTTGGCTCTTTCCACAGTTTGGCTATTGTGGACATTGCAGCTATGAACATTGGGGTGCATATGGCCCTTCTTTTTTTTTTTAAGATTTTATTTATTTTATTTATTTGACAGACAGAAATCACAAGTCGGCAGAGAGGCAGGCAGAAAGGCTGAGCAGAGAGCCTGATGCGGGGCTCGATCCCAGGACCCTGGGATCATGACCTGAGCCGAAGGCAGAGGCTTTAACCCACTGAGCCACTCAGGCGCCCCAGCATATGGCTCTTCTTTTCACTACATCTGTGTCTTTGGGTTAAATACCCAGTGGTGCAATTGCCAAGTCATAGGGTAGCTCTATTTTTAATTTTTTTGAGGAATCTCCACATTCCTTTCCAAAGTGGCTGCGCCAACTTGCATTCCCACCAACAGTGTAAGAGGGTTCCCTTTTCTCCACATCCAAAATATACAAATTACCATAATATTTCATCTAAATAAAACTCACAGTATAGTGAGTTAGATGCATTTTTTAGATAATGTTTTCATTTAAAAATTATTATTGTTGTTCTTCAACCATGCAAGATTGACAACATGTATTTACAGCCTCTCCCTTACCTTCTCAAGAACACACTGAAATAAAAAGACTAAGCAATTTATTCTCCTACTTTCCTGCCTCATATGTTCCTCCCTCCTCCAACCTCTGACACCTCCTTCCCTTTCTTCGCTCAGCCAAAAAACTTGCTTCCTGCAAATTAAGAAAATGGGACTTTTCACAAACTATTGATTGTATCCAAGCTTTTATTTAACTCTTAGGTATGGATAGGAAGGCTATTTAAGAGATCAATCTTTCGCTACTATAAGAAGTCATTGGTAAGAAGTCACTATACTATAAGAAGTCACTGGTAAATCATTATCAGCCTACCACCAATCAATATGGACACCAGTATCAAAAGAAATAACTAACCATTTTAAAATAGTTGCTTCTGAAAGGCAGAACTAGTAGGCATGGACGCATGGGAATACTCTTTTTTTACTCTAAGACCTGTAGTATTCACTTAAAAATCTATATACTAAAAAATAAAATTGATAAAATTGTAAAACTAAAGGTTGGAATAAAATACACAAAAATTATAGTTGCCTTACTATTAAGATGTTATTCTGGGTGATAATTTTGCCATGTTTTTCTCAATATTTCTAAATGTTACATAATTCTTAAAATTTTCCAACAATTCCTTATACCGAATAAATTCTGTTTTTTATTCTATTTTAGAAAACATTTTAAGGGTTTGCAAAAGAACTAAGTCAGTAGTAGAAGAGGAGAGAGTACATAAATTTGTACATATTAAATCATACTCCCGTAGCCAGGACAAGAGATTACTCTCTTCTGGACCCGTTATTGGACAGAACACATGATGAGAGGGGAAAGAAACATTTTCCACGATTAACAGAGCTGCTGGCTTTATCAGTAAATGTAATATGCCAAAGAAATTACATATCAAGGAGGGTTTCCAGATCTGAAAAGTGAGTGTGCCAGGAAATGAAAGATCCAGTTTCTTATCTGCAAAGCTAATGATCCAATCTTAGACCAGGAAAATTCATGAAGGCAGTTAAGAGTCTCCCAAGGTTTCTTGGTAGATAGTAAGCTGGTTTCAGAAGACAGTCCATTCACACCTCAGGATGATATATAAACCATCAGAATCATCAACAAGAATTGTTCTTGACAAGGACAATGTCAAGGCATAAGGAATTGGTTAGATTTCTGAATCTCTGATTTTAGGTCAGTATCACATCATCTACACCCAAGAATCAAAAATGAAGATGATTGAAAAAAATGAAGATGAAATTTCTCTTTCAAAGACTTGCCTTCTACTCGATCCTTTTCCTCAACCGCTGTAAGATACTCGTTAAATGTATAGCTAACCACATGGGTTGTAAATGAAATGATTCCAGTTCCTTTTTGTTTTGTCATGGATGCCATGTTGTAATAAGAGGATATTTCCTAATCAATATCCCGATGCTCAATTTTTTTCATAAAATTATCAGTTTCTCTATTAAAACTGTTTCTCATTAAATCACAAATTTCTATGCTGCACAGTATAGAAGTTGAGCAGTATAGAGAAGTTAATATACTTGAGTAATGCACTAACCAGACACACAAAAATACTTAGTTTACTGAAGGTATAACTCATAAATACTTCGTGGATAAAAGTAAGCAACCAAGGACCTCCAAGGAAATAACAAAATTGTCTCTTAAGGATCAAGATCTGGAATCAGGAAACTTGGACTAGTCTCCCCTCTGCCACATAACACTCTTTGGCTTTGCCCAAGTCACACATCATTTTCAAGTTTTAACATACCTGTAAGCAAAATAGAATTTATAAGGTCCCTGTCCTAAATTTCTTAAAGGATTAAATAAATACACTCATCTAAGTAAAATGACGGCTATCATGACTGTCACATGGAAAGTGCTCAGTTATTTGACTCTTGGTATCACTTGGTTAAAAAATGAAAGAATATGTTCACAAAGGTAAGTAGTAAAGCTTTACAGCATGTATCCTCCATGATTTTTATTGATTGTTGGTAAGGAATACTTAAGGCCAGGAGTCAAAGAGAACCCAGGCAGAGGGAGCTGTATAGGTTGTGAGGAGGCCATCTGAAGTCTTAAGTGTTGGTTCGTGTCAGAAAACAGACATTCTCAATTACATAACCATGCGTGGCCTCCTGCCAGAGCTCTGAGTAGTTGGCAGAACACTGAGCATGGGGCTTATCATAAGTCAAATCAATGTAAGTGAGGAACCACCTGTTGTTTAAAACAAGTGCCTCATTGAACTTGTTAGAGCATGAGAAAACTCAGGGAAAAAGTGGGATCTCTGAAGTAAAGTGCACAGTCCTCCCCTCTACTTTCTAAGAAATCCCTTTGCCACACCTGTATCTGGTCAAAGTATCTCTTCTAAGCTTCCTCTTTGGAGAAGACTGGGAAGTGGGAGCTGAGGCTTCCTATGGCAACGTTTCCCCAGCCTCTGCCTTCTTGTGCATCACTCTACAAAATAAAACAGGAAAGTGTTTCTCCTCAGTTTCATGTATAAACTATACTAGAAAGCCCTTTCCTACTTACTTAGCCTGAGTGCTGTCCCACATATAGGCATTCAAACTTCAGTTCAGTTTCCTAAACCAAACACCATCCCCATCCGAAAACCTGTTTATTTTTCTCTTTCCCTTCAGCTTAGCTAAGGGAAATCTCTCTCCCCTTCTCTCTCTCCTCTGTCCATCTCTCTCTCTCCCTCTCCCTCCGCCACTCCAGTTTTATTGAGAAATAACTGATGTACATCATTCCTTAAGTTTAAGGTATACAGCATGATGGTCTGATTTACGGATACTGTGAAATGATAACTATAAGAGGTTTTGTTACTGGCCATCGTCTTGTATAGATGCAATAAAAAGAAAAGAAAAAAATTCTCCTTGTGACGAGAACTTTTAGGATTTAATCTCTTAACACCTTCCCTGTATATCATACAGCAGTGTTAGCTATGATCCTTACGCTGTACCTGATATCCCTAGTGCTTAGTTATTTGATAAAGGAAAGTTTGTACCTGTTGCCCATTTTCCTCCAATTCCCCCCAATTGAAAATGCTTTGCTTTTTAATGTTAAAGCTAAATCCTGCTTGGATATTGCCACACATTAGCTGGTATTTTTCTTTCTTCTCTCCTCACTACTGAAGCTCACTAATTCTATCTCCCTCTGAGTCTGAATTAGCCTTCCTTTTTTTTTCTCTCTCTCTCTTTTTTTTTTATTTATACTTAATTTCTGTTTCACTAAGAAGCCTTCTGCACTTCTTATAAACTCCCCTTCCTTTCAGCGACTGAATAGAGGACCCCTAGACCGTATGGGCACCCTGATCTTGGACATCCAGTTTCCAGAACTGTGAGAAATAAGGGTTTGCTGTTTACAAGACGCCCAGTCTGTGGTATTTTTTGTCATAGCAGCTGAAAGGCACTAATACAGAGGCACACTAGGTGGATTAAATCTTTAGTACCTTCTTCCAAGTCACTATCTTCAGCTGCACGCAGAGTATATGGGTCTATTGTATATAACTTTATTTTCTGTGTATTGTTATGTTCTGACATCCTAAAACAAACAAACAAGCAAGCAAACAAAAACTTTCTGACGAGGGAGGCACTGGGCACTGTCCATCCCAGGACTAGGCTTTGATAAGCAAGCTGACCAAACCAGAGCCATACCTCCTCTATCTCACTCATGTACTGCAGAAAACAGTATTCCTCTGCCTTAACCATCCCATGGCCATGAATCAGGCCACCAGGGACCTCACCTATGGCTCAAAACCTGATGAAATGATCCTAGTTAGATAATCCTAAACTCTTTACCCTGCCTTGCCTTGCTGTGGAAACACCAGTAAAGGTCTCAGTGCTCGCCATCTCCTGCTTCTGGGTCCTGACCAGCACCTGGGGTTCCCCCACACCACCCCTGTGAGGCAGGCTGTGCCTGTCATTCCCGGGGCAACTGGATTGCTAATTTTTTTTCCAGTGGCATGGACCTCTCAGTATCCTCAGTCAGCACAAGGCACAGAATATTAGTTTTATATATATTTTTATAGGTCTGTTTTTTGTGTTTTTTTTAAATTTTATTTATTTGACAGAGAGAAATCAGAGCTAGGCAGAGAGGCAGACAGAGAGAGGGGGAAACAGGCTCCTGCTGAGCAGAGAGCCCGATGCAGGGCTCGATCCCAGGACCCTGAGATCATGACCTGAGCCGAAGGCAGAGGCTTAAACCACTGAGCCACCCAGGTGCCCCTATTAGTTTTATATTTTAAAAATGTGTTTTTATTTCCCATATTTCTAATGTGTTCCTTTTTACACTCCCCTCTTGTTCTTTTTTATTATACCTTCATGCTGTTTTATAATATCCTATTCTTTCAAGTAAAAACTATTTATTCACAGACCTCCATGTATTATTGAGCATTGTAGTTTTACCCCTAGTCCCTCATAGAACCGGAGTCCTAGTGCCATTGTCCACCTGCCCCAGAGTCCAGAAAACCTATGCCTTTATGACTCTGAATTTGTTTCTGGTCCAAAGAAACACCCTTTACAAAAACTTATTCCTATTTTTCTACTTTACCTTATCCATCTCTGTTACATTTTTGAGCAGAGGGATGTAAACATGTCCAAGTGTAAACTTAGTATAAATTTATGTACTCAACATGTAACTCACATAAGCTTTTTGAGTTTTTGATCATAAGTCTCAACACCTTGTTAAAAATAACACCCTCTAAATCAATAAGAATACAGCATATTGTTGTCAAAAAAAGCATAATTGAGCAAATACTAAGTTCTGGACTATCACTTCGTCTCCAGTAACAACAGCATAAATACTGGGCTCACATACTGGACTAAGCTTTGGACAGAAGACTCGACATCTGCTGTGTTTAGAGAAATGGGAGGGTAGTAAATTATCACAACCATCCCCTTCTGAGCAAGCTGAGAAATAGGCCATAGATCCTGGTAAGGACCAAAATATAGCTGTCACGTGGGACACCCGTGTGGTGCAGTCTGTTAAGTATCCGACTCTGGGTTCTAGCTCATTTCATGATCTCACTGTCATGAGGTCAAGTCCCAGGATGGGCTTTGCACTCAGTGCGAGGTCTTCTTGGGATTCTCTCTCCCTCTCCCTCTGCCCCACACACACTCTCTCTTAAATAAATAAATCTTAAATACATATTAGATACATATTTACTTTGTGTATGTATACACACACACACACACACACACACACACACACACTTGATTCTCCTTCCTTTTGACTTCCTTGTTTAGTCTTTTGGACCTACTTTTAGGAAGAATTATAAACAAGGTATTTACCAACCTTGCTCCATACAACTTTGAGCACAGAGAACTCACCCCACCAAACAAACAAACAAACAAACAAACAAAATGGTTCATCTAAGCATACTGATATTTACCATATTAATTATTTCCAATGGGGAACTCTGACCAATCTCAAATTGGTCAAGCCAGTTTTCTTTTTCATTTACCTATTAGCTGATCCTCTCTTTTTGTCTGGGGAGACGTCAGTAAGAGATGCAAAGCAAGCAACAGTGTCCTTTGATTTGTATCCTAAAACAGCACATTTTCTCAATTTAATGAGTGTGTGACATATGTAGAGAGCTTCTGAAAATGCAGGTCCAATGGGTCTGGGGCAAGGCCTGAGATTCTGGATTTCTATAAGCTCCCAAGGCATGAAGACACTGGTTTCCAGTACCAAGTTCCTAGAGCAGTGTTTTTCAATCCCTTTCAGGAGATCCCTGAGATCAAAATAATTTTTATAATAATATAAAGGCATCACACTGGAAGGTACATAACGTATGATATCACAGTGATTGAATACAGAAGCAGATATGAGAATCCAAATTAGAGAGATTTGCAAAAGTATAAAACAATACCAATCACTTTACTAAATGTTTTTCATTTTGGAGAATATAGTTGTTTTTTGAAAACAATATATAACCTAAATTAGCATTGAATAGGTTTATTGTTGTTATTAGTAAATGAATCAACAAATATTTATTTTTAAGGTCTCATTTCTATTATTGTAACTATTAGTACATATAACCATATATAGAGGACTGCTCATAAACCAAATTTTTAGAGGTTCTCAGTAACTTTTAAAGGGATAGAAGACTCCAAAATAGATGAGATTCCTGCTTTACAGAGGTTGGAAATTTATTTTCCCTGTTTCAGCAGAAAAATTAAGAAAGAGAAAGCATCCCACTCTGTCCTATGAAGAAAACATTGAGAACCCACACATTTTAAAATCCTACCTTAGCACAAAGTACTTGTGGACATTTTTGAAGGAAAAAATAAAAAAATCTGGCCATGGCTTATACTCTTTTTAATGGAATGTCAATAAACATTCAAGGAGTTCTTATTCAAGTCCCTTAAGGTTGGGAAATGACAGAACAGGAAAACAAGTGAGTCTTAATCCCAAAATATGTTACCCTGCCACAAAAGTAGATGAGTCATTTTATCCTTGGCCTCTTTAAATTCCCATGTTTTCTTACCCATCTCATGGATGAGCATTTGGGAAGGTGTGTTCCTTATTGAACATATTATTTCTTCTTACAAGCTTCTCTTCAAAACATCTGTGGGGCAATGAGGGAAATAATGCATTTGTTGACTTCACATGTGGCAAAAAAATACAATGATTCTGGAAGTTTCCAACCAATATTTTACTCCAGGCATGCTTAACCCAATTGCCTGTGTCTCGTCTTCGCCATCTTCAGCTTCGTAGAAAACTTTGCACTCTCTCACCTTTCAGCCTCACTTTATTGGCAATTCACTGTGCCATCTTGCAACTTTCTTCAAATGTTTACCTCCCTGGTGAGTAAACTGCATTGCACTAACCACCTCGAGGTTCCGTCCCATCTACCTCCTTTCCTTATCCTTCCAGAGGTGAAAACGTTCACGGGGTAGATCTAAGCCAACACTGGGTTCTCCTTTCAACTGTTTCCATCTTTTCTCTCTTAAAGCACAGGCTTATTTATGTTCTTGTCACTCCCACCACCACCAATAGCAGTTAACCTCCTTTGAACAAAAAGTTGTAGGTGTGTTTCGTTGGTTTTGACTTCAAGCAACAGACATGAGTTCTCTCACCTTCTGGAAGGTAGAAGTCCAAGATCAAAGGGCCAGCCAGGCCACACTCTCTCTGGAGGCACTAGAGGAGAATCCCTCCTTGCCTCTTCCAGAAGGTTCCCAGCAATCCTTGGCCTTCCTTGCCTTGAGCTGCTACGTCTCTCCAGCCTCTGTATCATCTCCACATGGCCATCTTCCCTCTGTGTGTGTGTGTGTGTATGTGTGTGTGTGTGTCTGTATCTGTGATTATTTAGGACACCAGTTATTGGATTTAAGGCCTCGCCTCATCCCAGTATGACCTCATCTTATTAATTATATCTGCAACATCCCAATTTCCGGATAAGGTCACGTTGTGAGGCTTTAGGAGGTTTCTTTGGAAGAAACAAAGAGTTGTGGTTTTAGGTTTTGCTCAATCTCTTTACGTTATTTGATTGTTACGTGATAATGAGTATTCAAAATGAAATAAACAAAACCCAGAACCAGAAATGCCAGACAGCTGCTAGGCTGACCACATTTCAAATCATGAATCGCTGTGTACTATATACACAAGTTCTTCAAGGAACCACCCAGTGATTGGAAATGTGAATACCATATCCACTAATCCTAAGGGTCTGATATATTACATCGTGTGGTGGGAAAGACAAGGATCACTGAGTCTTTCCTTAAGTACTGACAACTGCCGGAATTCTCTTCTGGATGTAAGGGTCTAGAATCCAAAAGCATCTATTAAACTGAGTTAGAGTCATGGTTCTTTTCATGACCTGTATTTCTTTCTCTTTTCCTTCAAGTCAGGCCAAGATTATAAAGAATAAGCAGTTACTATTATTATTATTACTATTACTATTATTATTTTGCTTTGTCTCTCCTCACTTAAATCCTGTGGGATTTAACTGAAATCAGTTAAACACAGGTCTGTTTTGGTGGTGCCGGAGGTATATGTGGATGAGGGTAGCAGTCCTCATGCTCTGTGATGTCAGGAGGGACAGAGAGACAAGCACATTAACAACTTTCATATTGTCAGGAGCATAAACACAGGAGGACACGAATGAGAGATACAGTGGTTGTTTTCTGAAAGTTCTGTCGGGTTTATCTGTGAAATACAGGGGAGAGACTTTCTCTCTGCAATACATGACGGTTTCCCTCTGTGAACGCCTCCACCTTTAGTCTAAATCTTCACTATTTTCTGAAAGAAAGCCACTTTATCTGTTAACGGATGAAACGAAATGATGCCAAATGAAATAATGATAATGCAACTAATGCTTTGGCAGAAATAAATGAAAAAGTGAAATGCAGAAAACAATGATAAAGTTTATTTAATTACTTGTAAATGTGTGTTTAGTAATTCACATCTAACTACTGTAATTAATTCTAAAGTTATGCATCAAAAGAACCCTTTCAGGTACCATTCAACAGAGTTACCTAAACGTTTTGGACTTAAACTGACATGGGCCATCAAAGACCTGATAACCTTTGTGGGAAAATCTGGTGAGTGATGTGGGAAACAAAGGCAAAAGAGAAATTAAATTTCCTTACCACTTACAGCCCATTGACAAGTCCCTGAAACAGCCTGAAACAGGCAGAGTGACCTTCCTCTAGAAACTCAGTTGCCTTGATGTTAATACTTTGCTAAGGGCAAAAGGCAGTCCTTAGCCCAACCCCCAGGATCCTGTAAATCTACTTTAACATATAAAAATTCCTTTGGAAACTTCCTTTTTCTCTACCCCCCACCCCCAAGATACGTGTTAGCAATCATCCCCCAAGCATGTGACTTACCAATGTACATCAGAAGTGTCTCAAGACCAAGGTCTTATTAGACAGTAATAAGTGACCTTTTCCCAACAATAGCTAGACCCCTCAAGGTCCTGGAAAACTTGCTTCCAAAACTCCTTAGAACTTAAGCTATCTCTAACCCCCTCCCAATTTGAAAGTATATAATGGGCCACTCCTTGTGATCCCAGTGCAGCTCTTTCTACCCATGTGTTCTGTCCCTTTTAATAAAATCACCTTTGTCCACCAAAGATGTCTCAAGCATTCTTTCTTGGCTGTTGGCTTCAAACCTTAACATCTTTCTTCCATCAGTGAGGACTCCCTATAGGGGATGATTTTGAACACAGATTTGAGTCTTATGAGTGACAAGTCCATCCTTTCTTACCCAGATCTGTTCTCGAAAAATTCGATGTCCTGCACGTGTGAGGGTCAAGAGGAATCTTGGTTTTATCATGTACCCAGACTAGAAAGGGTGTGGATGGATTGGAAGATCATCCCAAAATGAGGAAAAGAGAGAAACAAAAGCAAGAGTCTGGCTTTGGGAATGCAGGAAAATGCGGTCAAAGATGAGTTCCCTGAACCGGAAATCAATCGAATTTTACTTCTCTGTCTCTTCCGGCTGCCTCAAGCTCATCTGCTCATATTTTCAAAGATCAGAGATAGCAATCACGTTGGGACTCTGGGGTGTTCCAGCTACTGGGGAAAGGAAGTTTCCCACAGGCTCAAGTCTGACTGGTTGGAAAGAGGAAAGGGAGAGAGTTGATGGTGATCGACATGGAAGAAGAGTCCTCCCTGAGACATAGAATCGCATCTTCATTCAGGCAGTAAGTAATGGTGGCATTCTCCCTTGGTGTTTCCAAAATGATCCTGGGGACAGGAAGAGGGGTATAGGAAGAAGGACACCTCCTGAGTAAAAGAAAGTAAGTAAAAACCTCAAAGCCTTTACCTGAATCCCTGTCTTCATGGAGAATCATCTGTTCTTCCATCTGTTAGTGCCTAACTGGGAAAGATGTGTGTTAGAGAGATACGTATTAATCCATGGACAGTCATGAACAAATGATACTGGGTATCTTTCTTAAACCATCGAAGGGACTTGCAGTGACCCCAGCATTGTGGATGGGAGGTAGGCCGATCGACTACATGGTTCCTGTTTCTATTTCCTGCCTGCCCAGCGGGGAGGGAGACAGTAACTGATTGGTGTTTATCAACTTTGTTTTGATTAACAGGTCAGCATCTTATTTCACTGACCAGAGTAAGACAAAAACATTTAACACGGAGAGATTGAAGAGCGTCAACAAAGACTGTGATACTCGGGAGCTTGTGTAAGGTGTTGTTTCCATGAAACTTTAACTTAAAAAAAAAAAAAAAAACAATTAATTGTTGCTATGAAACAACTTTTACCCATTGCAATTACTACTCATTACAGAACTTGAAATCTTTGCTTACATTTGCTATCGTGAAGGAAAAAATAAAAACCTCAAGTGTTTCAAATTACTTTAGGCTGGAAATTCCTGATTTTCCATGTGTTTCCAGTAAGGTTTGATTTTGAGATGATTTCCGGAAAATAAAGGAGAAAAAAAAAAGAAACTGGGTAACTCATAAAAGCAAGTAATATGCGCATAATTGTGTGAGAAAAGCTAAAACAACATTTCACAGCTGGTCAGCATAAAAACTGACTTGTCGGTTTTACTTTACAGATAGCACCTGTATGTCTTAAATAATACACATGTACATTATTCATTTGAAGACTTTTATACAGTATAAAATTTCTGTGTGTAAGAAAAATTAAAATCTATCTTTTCAAAAATTTATTTTCCATAATATTAAGTAAAATTGATTCTGAAGTATATGCTATCCATCACAACAGATAGAATGTTGTGTAATACATCTTAGGCAGATAGCAGAGGCGATAGTTTTATGTATTATCAGGAATTCCAGTAAGTTTCGCTAAAAATAAATTTCTACTATGTCTGTCTCAAGAAAGTTTTCTTTGCAAAGGGTGAAGAGAAATTGGTGCGAAACCCTCTCTTATTATTGCAACTCTATTCTCATGACTTTCTGTGCACGGGTCAGTGCAGCCTAGAGGGGAAACTGAGTTAGGGGTGACAGTGTGTGTGTGCATGCATATGCTGCTGTGTTGTGCGTCCAATGTGTGCGAGATGGTGCATGTGGATTGGCGTGTCCAGATGCATGTAAGACCATTGTGGGATATAAGGGGATTTGGAGAAGGAGGTAAAGGATTGGGAAAAGAGAGAAGGACTGATCAGGTAGAGTTTCATCCTCTAAAATTTAGGATTCATATCAAAGCTAGCATAGTAAATACACTCCTTTCCATATTCCCAAAGTGTACTCTTTGGTTTTGTTTTGCTTTGCGGTAAGAACGTTTAACACAAAATGTACCCTCAATACATTTTTAAGTATACAATACAGTATGGTGGTGTAGAGCAGATCTCTGGAACTTATCCATGTGGCAGAACTGAAACTCTGTACTCTTTGAATACCAACTCCTGTCTCCCCCTCTCCCTAGGCCCTGGCAGCCACCCCTCTCCTCTCCACTTCTATGAGTTCGATTATTTTATAAGCAATAACATGGCTGAACGTGGAGAACATTCTGCTAACAGAAATAAGCCCGTCACAAAAGGACAGGCTCTGCATAATTGCCCTGCACAAGGTGACTGAAATAACCTCTCCTTTTGAAGCAAGTCAGCTGAGAACTAGAACTGGCAAAGCTGCGTGGTGCCTGAGGAAGGGGCTGGCCCAGAGTCTGTAAGGCATTCCTGAAAGGCCAGGGAGAGGTGCTCCCTGCACCCACCATCAGGCCGCAGAAAGAGAGGATACTAAGGAAGCTCAGAATTCAGCAAGGCCTGGGGTAGGGGTCTTGAAGCAGGAAAGGAAGATTACTGCACCAGTTGAGAGGCTGTGATTCTCCTCCATGGGAGGTAAGGAGCAGGTGTTTGGCTAGAGGGGACTATTTTATTGTCTTACTTCCTCACCCTTCCCAGTAAAATCATAGGTGGGGAAGGGGAGGAAATGACACTTTAGCAAATGGAAATTTGAGAAAATACTGCTTGGGAAGATATACAAATCCTGTGGACTAAAAGTGTCCTGGAAATACATAGCTGGGAGCACCAGGAGGAGGTCTTCTCTTGCTCTCTTCCCTCCCCATTTGCATTTTCCCACTTGTACTCCTGAGTATCTTCTGGTATGATTGGTTCCACCTCTGAACTGTGATCTGCACTAAATGTTAATCACGGCTTATTCATGTCTATGTGCCTCCAGAGAACCTCACACAGCAGTTGGCAGCCAGCCCTCAACAAATATTTTTTAAACTGGATAGATTTTAAGAGGTGTGGTAATTTGAACACCAATGGAGGGAGTAAAGACTTTAGGATTCAGGAGAGCTGGCCACTAGTGGACTTTTTATCCACAGGCAGTCACTTTGGTCTCTATTCTCAGTTTCGCATTGGTAGATGGAGGAAGTTGCCTTACATGATCTCTGAGATAACTTCCAACTGTAACCGTCTGGCGTAGAAAGTCTCACTTCCTTTTGGGAAATGTTAGATTATGTATCAGGTGTGATCACATCTTCCATAAATGCAGGAGAAAGTTCTCAGGAAAAATGCTCAAATAAAACTGCTTTTTGGAATAATGAAAGACTGAAGTGGCAATCACCTAAACATGATTGCTAATATATTTTAGCTTTCTACTGTAAAAAGAAAATAAAAACTTGGACGACTCTCATCCAGTGCAAATTACTTCCTTGGACTGACAAGACATTCATTGTTCTGGAACATAGCACTTCATCCTAATCCACTAGGGTAATATTTGAAAAGTATTACCAAATGAACTTCCTAAAGTATCCAAGCTACTTTCACAGAAAAATAAAAATTATACCCAACTAGAAATTTTCTGGATATGTAAGAATTTACTCATTATATTTTTATGCTGTATGAGTGCCTTTCTTTGTGAGTATGTGGTTCTAATACTTAGTACCTGATACTCAAGTTTGGAGCTTTATCTGCTTCTGCCTTGTTCTCCAACACATTTCTAAATATTCAAATAATCTGAGTACAAATGACATGTAATTAAATTTATAAGCATAAAATTCAGAGGCATGATTCACTGAGAAATACAGTGTTTTTGAAAAAGGAGAAAAACTTTCACTAAGAAGAAAATTCACCTGGAATTCCCATAAGTGCTAAAGAAGACACCTCCTGTCTATGAATACAAATAATCATAATTAATAAGTTTAAACCACTGTCATTCAAAATGCTTACCCCTCAGAATGATCCTTTGAAGTTAACAATGGTGACTTAACAATGTGGTTAAAATTATTAAATCACAGTTGCTTTAGAGAGGGTGTTTAGTGCCAAATATTGAACTACTTTTCAGTGAACTTGGTAGAACTAATAATAATAATAATGAAGTTTGCTCTCCATAGACATAAGGACCACAAGCCTTTAAGGTTATTGGAAGGACAGAGAAGACTAATGGAATCGAGGTTCTCTTTCTTTAAATCCTGATCCTGAACATCTCTGGTTCCTCACAACATTCAACTAGTAGAACTGGCTTAGGGCAACGGACCACTTGGAGACGGAGGGATTGTGGAATGAGAAGGGGATGATGGCCTTAAGCAACAGCAATTCCCTGCCAAGTCTGGAGGTAGTTCAGAATCTACTAGGGGTTGTTGGGTGGTCCCAGGTCTCAACAATCATTTCATTTATACAAGTGAACTAATTCTCAGGATACGCTTTTCTCTGCCTCCGGGGTGACTGACTCCAGAGCGTTCTCTAGGCACTGGCCAAAGGGCTTGATTGCTGGACAATTCTGAGATTCCCACCTGGAGCTCACTGCTACTCTTAGAACCTCGAATCACCCCAGGATCCTCTGATGCGCACCCTGAAAAAAGTGACCAGGTGTCTTAGCAAGGATCTGGGGAAATCACCTGCAGCTTAGGGTCCACAGAAGCACCCTTGCTCTCCTCCACATCTCCGTAAATTCAAGGTAGGACAGAACTGTGCTAATCCTTCCAGATTCAATTTTACTGATGTATTCACTAATGAGCCCTGAAGACTGAAGGGAGGTGGGAGGGGCTCCTGTCCTTTCAGTAGATCTTCTAACCACTGCCAGATAAATGGCTAGAAAGCCCTGGGATTTTCCTTCTCTGTGAGAGTTAATAATTAGAGGAAAGAAAGGGGAAACCTAGTTCCTGTGAAAATGCCACTCGCCTACTAATATGCACCTACCTGCACTCCCTTGTGCCCCACTTTTTTTTTCCCCCCTAACAGGAATTTCTGAGAATGACAATAAGTCAAGCCCTGGAGTGATGAGTGCTTGTTTTCGGGCAGATAAATACAAATCAGGGTATCTAATTTTTACTTAAGCAGGAGAAAGAAGAGAAAGTGTGGGCACAAATTTTTTTTAAATCTTAGGAAGAAAAGAGAAAAAAAAAAAAAAGCCGCATTTTCTGCCACGGTTAACACTTACTCGCCCTGCCTTCTTAAAGCAAAGCGGAGGAAGTTCCAATCACCCGGAATTAAGGAGCGGATTGCGGGCATCGATGAAAGGCGCGCGGAGAAAGGGAGAGCCCTGGGCTCGCACACAAAGGAGCAGAGTTCCCAGGCGGCGGGCGGCCCTGCCCGGGGCACAGCAGCTCTCAGGGCGCAGCGACGCGCCAGGAACCGCCTGAGGCTCCCCGGCTGCCCGGCCCCTCTGCTGGTGGCTGGGAGAAGTTAGTCACCCGGAGCCCGAACCCGACCAGCGTCCCAGCGCCGAGAGGCCGGGGAAAGAGAAGGGAGGAAACCCAGTACCCGGGCGGCTGGGAGGAGGCGAGAAGAGCGCGGGGCGAGGGGGCGCACGGGAAGACCGAAGCCCAAGGCTGCTGGATGGAGTTGCAAGGTCTTCCAGACCGGAGCGCACGGGCGTGCGAAGAGGAAAAACTTGCGGCAGGAACTTCCTACCGGGGGGGGGGGGGGGAAGGCAGGAGAGAGGGAGGCAGGGAGAGACTTGAAATGTCTCAGTAACTTTAAAAACACAGCAAAACACCCCTTTCAGAAGATGAGGTAAGCCGGGGTTAGCCAACCCCGATTGGTTGTGAAATATCAGACAAACCCGGAGCCACTGTGGCTTTAACTGGGGCCAAGGAAATCTGTTTTTCTTACCCCAATACTTTTTCCCCCTCGCCCTGGCTCCCTCCCTCGTCCCTCCTTCCACCTCGCTGGGTCCTTCTCGGTCTCCCTTTCCTCGATCACCCCCCCCCTCCCGCCCTCCCCCATCTGATTAGGCGCGGACCGGGAAGGGTGGGAGGGGTGGGGGAAGCTCTCCCTTTAAGAGGCAGCTTGCAGTGACGAATTGTTGAAATTGCCATTGCAGGATGGCATGCCGCTATAAATTCATTGTTCCACCTCCTCGCATCTTCACAGCGCTCGCGCTGCTCTCCGCGCTCGCAGCGGCCGACTGGGGATGACGGCCGGCGGGAAGACACTGCATCCGAAGGGACACGGACGCGCCGCTTCACGGGCTCCCCGCAGGCCGCCCCTTGCATTTTTTGTTTTAATTTTTATGGCTTTTTTTCTCTCTTTCTTCCTTTCCTCCTGGTTCTAGTACAGTCGAGGAAACCCACAAAATAAAGGAAGTGGGCTCCGGAGCTTGGAACCCCCGCCGCCGGCGGGTACAGAGCAGCAAGGGGGCGGGAGGCAGCGCGCACCAGTTGCCCGCCTGGTGCGCGGCACCATCCTTACTTTTCTTCGTGCGGCGATAGTGACTGCACTTGGGGTTTAATCTGGGGTAGTTTGGGGGGTCTTTTTTGTTGTCGTTGTTTTTCCCCTTTCCTTGTATTTGCGGAACCTCCACAACCCGGCTTTTCTCTTCTTAATTTTCCCCCCTTTTTCCGGAGCACGAATCCAAACATTTTCCAAACCAACAAAGAAAAGTTCGCACGCTGGCACTGAAGCTGGGGCAGGCTGGCGCTGACGCCGGGTCCCCCTCCTTCCGACACTTGACTCAACCTTGCAAGCAAGTGTGTGTGTGCCCCCATCTCCCGCCCCGGTAACTTCCATAGCGAATAACAAATACCCATAAAGTCCCCGTCGCGCAGCCCCTCCCTGCGGGCAGCGCACTATGCTGCTCGGGTGGGCGTCCCTGCTGCTGTGCGCGCTCCGCCTGCCCCTGGTCGCGGTCAGCCCCGCCGCGGCACCTGCCCAGGATAAAGCCGGGCAGCCTCGGGCTGCTGCAGCGGCCGCCCAGCCCCGCCGGCCGCAGGGGGAGGAGGCGCAGGAGCGGGCCGAGCCTCCGGGCCACCCGCACCCCCTGGCGCCGCAGCGCAGGAGCAGCGGGCTGGTGCAGAACATCGACCAGATCTACTCCGGCGGCGGCAAGGTGGGCTACCTCGTCTACGCGGGCGGCCGGAGGTTCCTCCTGGACCTGGAGCGGGATGGTTCCGTGGGCGCCGCTGGCTTTGTGCCTGCAGGAAGCGGGCTGAGTGCGACCCGGCACCACCGGGACCACTGCTTCTACCGCGGTACGGTGGACGGCAGCCCCCGCTCCCTGGCTGTCTTTGACCTCTGTGGTGGTCTCGACGGCTTCTTCGCCGTTAAGCACGCGCGCTACACCCTGAAGCCGCTGTTGCGCGGGCCCTGGGCCGAGGCCGAGGCCGGGCGAGTGTACGGGGTTGGGTCCTCGCGGATCCTGCACGTCTATACCCGCGAGGGCTTCAGCTTTGAGGCCTTGCCGCCGCGCACCAGCTGCGAGACTCCCGGGTCCCCGCCAGGGCCTCGAGAGCGCCCCCCGGCGCACAGCAGCCCAGACCGACGCTGGGCGCTGGCCCCGCAGTTCCTGGACCAGTCGGCTCCCTCTTCCGATGGGGCCCAGGAACCCCAAACGTGGTGGCGGCGGCGGCGCCGCTCCATCTCCCGGGCGCGCCAGGTGGAGCTTCTCCTGGTGGCTGACGCGTCCATGGCGCGCATGTATGGCCGGGGCCTGCAGCATTACCTGCTGACCCTGGCCTCCATCGCCAACAGGCTGTACAGCCATGCCAGCATCGAGAACCACATCCGCCTGGCCGTGGTGAAGGTGGTAGTGCTGGGTGACAAGGACAAGAGCCTGGAGGTGAGCAAGAACGCGGCCACCACGCTCAAGAACTTTTGCAAGTGGCAGCACCAGCACAACCAGCTAGGGGATGACCACGAGGAGCACTACGACGCGGCCATCCTGTTTACGCGAGAGGTAAGTTCACCCTGCGCGGGTGGTCCAAGCGCTGGTGGAAAGAGGTAGGTGGAGGTTCAGCCTTGCCAAGGGCCTTGCTTCTCCCACAAACCTCCTGCCACTGCAGATGTGCTTAACTGCTCCTCGCAGGAAACCCAGTCAGCCTCCAGCTTTGCTCCTGCAGTCAGGGGTTCCCCAGCAGCAGTCCCTGCCTTAAATGAGTAAACGCGCCTCCACGATCCATCAGTCAGGCTGAATGTGTCCAGTCGGAGACGTGGTGTCCTAGATGCATAAGTAGGATAACAAGGGACTGGAATGCCTGGGGAAAATGTGCATAGCCAAGTGGAAAGGGGGGGAAAGCAAGTTTGTCTTTGGAATGCAAGATATTTCTCTCTCTCTCTCTCTCTCTCCCCACCTTCCCTTCTTTCTTGTTTTGGTGCGGGAGAGCCTCTACCTCCCAGTGAACCTCAGTATAAACTTTGTTCAACCTAATGGGAAGGGTTTTATTCGTTCATCCATTATAGTCACCTTTATCCACACCTTTCCCTTGGAAAGGTCCATACCTTCTTCATTGAACCACTTCTGTGACATAAGTTGAGGAAAGACTCTCCAGAGGAAAGACTCTTCCCCCCCACCCCCCATATGGCTCTTTAATGGAGTTCTTACACGTCCACCTGGTGGAATTTCAGTTTCCGGGAAGGAAGGAATTCAGGAGGGCAGGGAGGCAGGGAAGATACAGAAACCTAATGCTGTCAGGTTCCTTAGCAACTCCTCTCCCAAGTCCTCCAATGCCCCACAAGCACCGCCTATCCCTCCAGAGCTTCCAGGGAAGGGGCACATCCAACTTGCATGTTTGGGATTTGGATGAATATGTTTCTGAAGCCCCAGTGTGGAAAGATCTGGGCAAAGAGTCAAGACACGAGGAAGGAATGTTTGCCCAGGATTTCCCTCTTTTAAGGAAGATGGTCACAGAAAGGGAAAGAAAGTGATCTTTGTAGGTCCAGAAGTTCTGGGAAGCACACAGTATCTATTTGCTCAATCGTTCCATCACCATGTTAAGTGTGACTTTCAGACACAGAGTCTGGGCTGTTCCGGAGCCTCGCTTGCTCAGAGCTCTGAGTCTACTTCATCACTCTCCTCTGATTGGCAGCTTTAAGTCATGCCTCTCGGGTGCCTGATAGAACCTGCCTTTTAAAGCTCATTCTTTAAGTGTTTGGGATCCACCCAGGGTAGCTGAAGGATTCAAAATTTTGAAATATCATGCAAAAGCTTGGTATGAAATGGGGCATCCCAGCTAGGATAGGAAATGCACTGATGATGGCTTGCAGGAAGTTTCGGAATCACACAGCTCCACTACCTAATTCTCTGTTTTTACTGAGGCAGCGCTGGTATGAAGGAAAAGTGTCGATAAATTTGGAATGGAGAAACACTTGTGGTGCATGGGGTGGACACAAATGTAAACCACATGTAAACAAGGGTGCCAGAGGGTAACAGCTTAGGAAGAACCTGGCAGCCCACAATGCTATGCACGATGGAACATCTGCCTTCTCATTAAGTGATGTAAAAACCATCCTTTAATTTCTCTGCACTACATAAATCTTTGACACGGAAGAACATTTGTTTTGTAGCCTTCCATATGAAGTGGAGTTCTCCTGTAAAACTAGCCCTTTCTTTATTTGGTCTCTAAGCCTTTTTTTTTTTTGGTAAGCAATTTTCCACGTCTGGATTTCTTGCTTTGCTGCATCACAAGAAGCTGCCAAGAAGAAGGCTTCAGAGAGTTTGTGGAAGGAAGTTCTCTAAAGACAGGAAAAAAATACTTTTGTAGGCACACTACTCCAAAGACTAGGTCATTTTAATAGTTCAGTTTCATTTTTTAATACAAATGCACATTCCACAACTCTTAAGACAAATAAAAATTAATAGAAAACCCCATTCCTCCCTACCTCCTGCCCCATCATTTTCCTAATTGCTTCCCAGAAAAAAAGAAAGGAAAAAAGAAAGAAAAAAAGAAAGAAAGAAAACTAGTCCATGGTTCTGAATGATCTGTCTGTTGCTTTTTCTGGATTTGTGTTTTATTTGGGAAGTTAGCAATTCCTATGTTCCAAGCTCTGAAACATATCAGAAACATTTTAAGTAGATAGAAGCAAGGGAGAGAGAAATTAGCGGTCTATCTTAATGTTAATAAGTATTATAATAACATACATTTTCCAAACTAGTCTGCACATGGAAAATATTATACATGGGCCCTCCCTGGCCTCCCTGCCAAGCAGAAGCATACTTTTGGTGAAGCAAATCTCATTTAGCTTGCGGTTGGCCCTCTGGTATATACATCTAACTTGAGGGGAACCAAATATTTGAAAAAGTATGTGTATGGTGAATATACATACTTAATTTAAAAGAATGCCGTTAATTTGGGGACTGAGAAAAATATTACAAGATCCTTTTGCGGCATTCATTAAGAGTACTTCAAAATGTGAAATTAAGCTCCATCTAATACTTCAGAATGTGGAAAATGAGAGGACTAGAGCAGAAATAATCTGAGCTCTTCTTCCATAGAAATCAGATATCTTACGACCTAAAAAAAAATGTTCATGACTATTTTTTTTTTCAATGAGAAATGCCCTGAGTTGGCACCAGGATCCAACTTTTACAACTCTGTTTTGAATGTAAGAACCGCGTTGCTTAGCAGCCAGACGCCAAGCCATCAAATCCATGTTTTGATGGGCTCTGAGCACTGTTCAAATTTTGTGTCCAGATGTCTTCTCTTAAATTGCTTGTTTTTCGGGCTTGAAGCAAATGTGTGAGGATATGTTTTCCACTCCTGTTTACTAGCCCAGGCCACCTTGAACGTTGTGTCTGGGAGTCAGCAGAATAGTGCTAGTAATTCTTTTATCAAACTAGCACACTTCACTGAACCCCGGCACTCTAATTAGAGAAACTTTGCACCAGGCAATTCTCTGGCATAGGAGCCGTTTTCATTCTGGAATAGCACTCATGCTGGAATTCACACCACTTCTGCCATCAAACAGTAGAAATCTGATCTCCCCAGGATTTAATTTTGCTTTCCAGATTCCTTTTCTTGTCCCTGGCTTCCTCTTTTATATTTAAATAGGTTCTTTAAAACCCACTTTGGAGATCATGTATTCTTCTCTAGAAACAAAAACCCTACCTGGTGAATGACAAAATCAGAGATTGTTTAAGGTCCCCCCATCCCAAACCTCACATGGGTCAAAAGCATTAGACTGAAAATGAACCAGCTACAGACCTTGCAATATACAAAGTCCATTTACTTTCGTTAACTATGACTGTGCCAATTAATGGGCAGTCGTCTCTCAGCTACACCTCTCTTTATGTTGTTCTGCCTTGCAGTGCTCTCCTCTACCAGCCAACCCCTTGTTAGGTTGTGACAGTAGGGAGCCCTGAAGGGCGAGACCGGAAGCTAGGAAGAGGAAGGTGGATGTACCCTTTATTTTCTTGCTTCTGGGATTGACTAATTCAATTGCATATTTGAGTTCAAATCCCGTTTGAAGTCTGAAGTGAACTCCAGTCCAGGGTTCCCAGCCTATAGATCAATTCCAATCGACAAAAATCTAAATAAAAGAAAGAAAGAAAAAAAATATGTTAAGGAATCTAATGTCCATTGCAGACAATATACCACAACACACAGGACGTGTGTCATTTTTGTCTTTCTCTCTCACTTTTGATGCATATCTAGGAGTGCCTTCTATGTGTGAGGCATGCATTTATGCAGCTGAAGGCAGCAAGATGGGATATACCTGCTCCCTACCCACCTGGGCTTATCACCCAGGGGAAAGAAAGCGAGTGCATGCATGAATCTCTCTAGTGTTAGGAACTAACTTGGGTAAATGTGACCGGAGTTATAACAAAGTCTGTGAAAAGAGAGGGGAGAAGTAATCAATTCTGCCTGTGGATCATTATATAGACTTTGATACAAATGTATGATTGAATTAGAACCCAAAGGATGGATACATTTGGATTCAGCCAGATTTATTGAGCATTTCTTAGGTACTCTCCATCATCATAAGCCATTCTACAGTTAATTCTTTCTATAATCTGCACCCATGCTATCATCGTAATTGAACAGGTAAGGTCATTCATGAAAAGAGAGAGTCTTCTACGAGTAATAACTACCAAATGGCAGGTAGAGAAGCTAGCCCTGTCTAGTGCCCTTTAAACAAGATATTGTAACTAGTTTATTCAGTCGGTATGTTCCTAATAAGCAGAGAGGGATTCAGAAATTTTAATGTGACCCCTTTCCTAAGAGTCTATTCCAGGAAACAGACAAGGAAGTGGGTAATTGTTATGTAGCATGATGATTTTTATGATACATGTGGTCATTAGATATCTTGGAAATACATTAGAAGGTTGCCTAACCCATCTGAGTTCAATTTGGAAGAAGGCCTAGGAGTTAGCCATAAAGAGGAGATAGGCGTTGCAGACATGCCCAGCTATCTTGTGCAATGGCCCAAGGGCAACATATGAAATGTAGGGGGTTAGAAGTGATATGATAGACAATATAAGAACAGAAGGGTGACAGAGTGTAGAGAAGATGGTAACAACTAGATTATAGAAGAAATTATGCGTCCTGAGAGAGAGACAGAGGGAGAGATCTCAAGTTCTCTTCATTTAAGGACATTAACTAATTCTATTGGATCGGGACCCCACCCTTATGATCTCATTTAACCTTAATTAGCTTCTTAAGGGCTCTGTCTCCAAATACAGTCACATTGGGGATTAAGGTCTTAATATATGAATTTGAGTTTTGGGGAGGGAGATGCAAGTCAGTCCAGAGCACCACGTTGAAGAGTTTAAATTGTAAATTAAATCCAGTGGGAATCTATGGAAAGGAAACAGCAGTGACCAGAAGTATGTTCCGGTATGAGTCTTCCAACATGAGTAGTTGAACTCAACCCAGGGGGAGCCTTTTGCAGGCTATTTCAGTAATCTGCAGGAGGAGACTTTAGATAACCAAAATTAAAGCATTAGCATTAGAAATTAAGAAGCAGGGACCAAATCAAGAAATTTTAAAATGAGGTGAATGCAAGTTCATTAAGCCTTTCCAGCAAAAGGAATGTTTGGGCTAAGGTTTGGCACCAAAGAGTTGATAAGATATGTAGGAAACTGTGGACAAGAGGGGACAGAACAGTGCAGTGGAGGCTGATAGGAAGCCTGGGTTGCATTGTGGAAGGCAGACTGCGTGGTGCAGCCTAATCAGATCTGGGCCCTAGAAGGTAACTGACTGCAGCATACAGGCAGGAATGTTATAGGAGAAAAAGGGACCACTTAGAAGCCTCAGATGACAGTGCAGGCAGGAAGGAAGAATGGAGGGAAACGAGAAGGAGTAGGCAGTTATCTGAAACATTTGGTAGATGGAATCAGTGACTTACACATCAGATATGGCAGGAGAGAAAGAGAATTGCAAAGAAAAGATGTCCAGGTTTCGTACCCAACACTCCATTTTCTTCTTTTTTGGAATATCTTTCTCAGCACATTTTGTAAATTTAGTAGGCTTCTAAATATATATGCAGAGAGGGATTCAGAAATTTTAATGTGACCCCTTTCCTAAGAGTCTATTCCAGAAAACAGACAAGGAAGTGGATAATTGTTATGTAGCATGATGATTTTTATGATACATGTGGTCATTAGATATCTATACCATAGATATAAAGACCACACCATAGTATTTGTCACAGGAAAAGAATTTATTTGACCAGATCATAAATGTAAAAGATAACAGTAATGTCAAGAAAAACATGTGTGATGGTTTACCAGTAACCTAGTGAAGGTGGTTCAGGAATTGGGATGTTTAGCTATAGGTTTGAATTTTGACTTCACCAGTCTCAAGTTTGCAACTTTGGAGCTTTGCAAGCCCTGAGCTCTTATTTCTCCACCTATAAATTGGAGTGTTTTCATTTAATAACAATACAGGGAGAACTAGACAGATGTAGAGATCACCTGGTCCAAATTCCTTATGTTAATGATGAAGGAACTTTGTCTCAAAGCATATGAACATATTAGGCAATGAGTCTTACTAATCGCATTAGAATTAAAAAGTGATCTACTTAAAAAAAAAAAAAGTGATCTACTTTGTATTCACTGTGTCTAATCAGCTTCCATTCCCATTCTCCAAAATGACGTCCAAGCATCTCCTCTCTGCAGTCTGTAACTTGCTGCCTCCCTCTTCCTTTCTTCTTCCTTCACATTTACAGACAGAATGTCCCATGTTGGATCTCTGGGCGCAGACTGTCTTTCCAGCTTCCCTTCATTGGTTTCCACCCAATTCTCCAGTCATGACAAACTCCCTGTCATTTGGCCAAATAGAGCCTGCCTTTTACCATCCCCTGATGTATTGACCAGTCTTTCCTACCTAGGATACTCTTCCTCTAAGACTGTCATGCTTCTATTCCGCCCTCAATATCTAGTTACTCTTTTGAGACACTTTTATTGATTCACTCCAGGAGAGCATGGCAGTTCCCTTCAGCATCCCCTCAGAAATCTGTTCATAATAGCATGTCATAATCTGCTTTCCTCTTGGCATATCTGTTCTATCACTAGACCGTGATGTCTCTCTTTTTTTTTTTTAAGATATTTTATTTATTTATTTTGAGAGAGAATGAATGAGAGGGAGTGTGAGAGAGGAGAAGGTCAGAGGGAGAAGCAGACTCCCCAAGGAGCTGGGAGCCCGATGCAGGACTCGATCCTGGAAGTCCGGGATCATGACCTGAGCCGAAGGCAGTCGCTCAACCAGCTGAGCCACCCAGGCGCCCCAAGACCGTGATGTCTCTTAAGGTCAAGATCAGATCATATTTATTTATCACAGTGTCAGCAGATTGTGGGCACATGGTAATTGTGTTAGGGATAAGTGAATCTGGACCCCTTGGTCCCTAATCCAGTTGGACTGTGTATGTTTGATATTACCTACTTGTACCCATAAGCGATAGAGATTGTGTAACATGGGTCATTATAACAGTCAGACTAGCTACCAGGCCTGATTAATGTAGTTTCTCTTGAGATCTAAATCAAAACCTCTACTATTGGGGATTATAGGTAGCCCAAAAGACAGATGCCACCTCAAGAATTAGATGCACAGGATAAATGTAAATTATGGCATGCGTGTATTTTTTGTTTGTTTTTAATATTTTAATGCAATCCCAATTTTTTTAAGATTTTATTTATTTATTTGACAGATAGAGATCACAAGTAGGCAGAGAGGCAGGCAGAGAGAGAGGGGGAAGCAGGCTCCCCACTGAGCAGAGAGCCTGATGTGGGGCTTGATCCCAGGACGCTGGGATCATGACCTGAGCCGAAGGCAGAGGCTAAACCACTGAGCCACCCAGGCGCCCCACAATCCCAATTTTTTAAAAGATTTTATTTACTTATTAGAGAGAGAGAGGATGAGAGAGAGAGATTGAGCAGGAGTAGAGTGAGGGGCGGGGGAAGAAGTGGACTGCCAGTTGAGCAGGGAGCCCTGTACACGGCTCAGTCCGGGGACTCCAGGATCATGACCTGAGCAGAAGGCAGATGCTTAACCAACTGAGCCACTGTATGTTTGTATAATACATGTAACTTAAATATGTGCTACACCAGATTAATTCTTCTATTACTAATCCCTCTTCATAGGAATTGGGAAGAGAGACAGACATTTAAGGCTGGTTAAACCCTCTTCCATGTCCTTCTCTTGAGCTCCATGCTTTACCGTGTTTACAAGATCATAATATCTCTAGAAACAGAAGTTGCTGTTATTTAACTCCAGATTTCATTGTACAAGGTATTCTTGGATTAATATGGGCTTTTATCACTGCAATTATGATGACATCTGCTTTTCTCCCCTTGTGCTTCTTTTGGCTCTTTCCCTCAGCATGTTTATGCTGCTTGAAAAACCAGCCTCCCAGTCAAGGCTAGAAATCCTACAGCTTCTCTTACTCATTCCACTTTGTGCATTCTCATGTCTGTTTGGTTCGTTTTCCCAACCCAGTACCAACCATTGGGATTTGTTAAATTGTACTATCTTCTGGGCATCTGCTTCTCAAGGCCGCATATTTCACTAGATCCCTGCCCCTGCCCCCTTCTCCATCCGAAGGAATAGATCTAGATGCTACTAGGCCTTCTAAATTCCACAATGAATCAAAGATATTGACATATTCATAGTCCTCTAAATGGCCACACCTGGTGAAAAGCCACCATGTCAGTGATGTCCTTGTCAAGTCTTCATTGGTCTTGCTGACCATCTCAGCTGTATTTTTGAGTCACATACAATGTTCCAGTCATATTTCCTGGCCAACATCACAAGCCCACCTAGTAGCCTCCGCATACTTTAGCAACCCTTCCATTTCACTAAATCTTTCTTTGCATTGTCGTCTACACCACAGTGATAAGAAATTGCTCTTGCATGAAGAGAACCATCTTTAGCATAACAAAGATGTAGCTTACCTTCAGATCTACACTGACCAAGCAGAAAATCTCTGGTCAGCACTTGTAATTTAATTACCTTTTATGTGGACAGTGTATGTGATTCACATTTTTCCAGTAACCCCTGTCTCCAGACCCATAAGATGGGTAGATGGATGGATGGATGGATGGTAGATGGATAGATAGATAGAGAGATAGATGCTATTGCCCCTTTAGTATCCTTACTCCTGTTCTGAATTAAAAAAAAAAAAATCCTACAAACTCCAAATAAGGTTTGCAACTGTAAATGTTGTTATAAATCTCCACCAGTAAATAGACATCAGTGTGATGTGCTGTATTCTTAATAAATTTGATGCACAAGCTGAGGTTTAATACATTGGAATAAACATTGGATAGCAAAAAAACACAGGCATTCATTGCAAGTCTTGGGAATGAAACCATGGCGGGGTGTCAAGGTTTGAAATTGTGTGAATGAAATTGAGAGGTTACTAGTTTACATAATTATAGTTACAAAAATATATAGAGTATGGCCGTGTCATCAAGGGGTTTAATCAGTGTGGTTTAAAAAAAAAAAATTGTTTCTGTTGATAATTTTGTCACAGGCACACATTTCTATGGCAAAGGGCCAAATGCACTTAATGCAATTCAAGGATAACAAGGGGAGTTGATAGCCTCTAATGAGCAATTGCTACAGCAAACAGAGAGATACGAAGAATCCAGTTTAAACTCTATTGACGAGGGCCATTTCCATTCGCTGTGGCTCTTCATCTGAGCTTATTCATGACATGTAGAATAAGAAGGGAAAATGATTCTTGCATTTTATTATTTAGATATAATGAACTTCAATTTGTGAAAATAAACATAGATCTTATTTTTTTAAAATGTGTGCAGAAATAACCCATGGTGTCTAGCAATGACAACTAAGTCTTTCGTCTTAAAGTTACTGAAAGGATTGGAGAAAAACAGGATTAAAAATGTATTGTACTATATTATTATCTCAAAGACTGATTATTATGCAAAAGTGTGTTCCAATTTCAATTTTAAAAACTACTAATTTGTTCTCAACAGCTGTAATTTGAGATCCCACGGGATGACATATGAGGATACACAGGAAAGTTGGGGAGGCTATCGCTGGTTTAGGGACTTGATTCACCAAGACTACTTGGTCTAAATTTCCACTGTCTGAAGCTATAATAACATGGTGGCAGCAATGTAATTCATCACAGCTGGGATCTCATAATATATGGAACACAATAAGGACCTGAAAATCTACTAGAAAGAAGATAATAGGGTATATCTTTTAGATATTCTTTACCTTGGCTGGATTTGTGTGCAGCAACATAGGGAAGATTTAGAAGAGTATGTTGACATTGAGTAGGTGACTTTGGTTATGTAGTAATAATATCTTACACTGACTTCCAGGAATCTGTTGAGATCTTGCTAGCATGTTGCATATCAAGGTGTGTGAGCTCTGCATTGCATCTGACTGTATGTCACAATTCACCTCAATTAAGCAAGTGTTGGTTGAGTTTGTAGCATAAGCCAGATGTGGTGATAGTTGGGGATGCAAACATGGTAGCTGTAATAGAAACAACACTTATTATTGCAACTGGTAAATAGTCATCTTTCATAATAATTGATGTTTTTTAAAAAATCCTTTCCTTCTATGATTATTCACTCATGGCTTACTAGGATATCGTCTTGCTTTTGTGGATGTAAATGTACATGATGTTAATTAATTTTCATTGAAAACAGTAGTCAAGCACAAGAAGTTCTAATGTCTTTTAAAGCTCAAATAGCATTTAAATGGATGCTTATTACAGATCTATCATGTCAACAATTTTGGTTTATATTTTCTCTTAAAGTTGTCTTCTGATGTCTCTTTCAACCAAACAGATCATTCCTAATGATCATTCTAAGGGGGTGTGATCATGTTTTCCTTTGAGAATCTCTTAAGAGCTATACAACTTCTCACTAGAAAAAAATGCACACACTCACTTGTATAAACACAATATATTACATATATCTTCTGAAGATTGATCAGATTGAGAAATCTACATGAAATATACATCTTCAATATACATGAAATGCTATGAGTACGACTGTATACATTTTTGAAGACACAACCCACGATGTTACAGCTCCATTTAGAAATCAGGAGATGCTCTTCCAAGGAATTATGCTCTTGAATTACAATTCAGTTTCCCATTCGAATTACCAACACACTGACATTGTGCCACAAATAGGTGGTTGCAGTTTGCCCCAATGATAGAAGATAAATTATTAGGCCGGGCTTCTGATAAATTTAGCATGAATTTAAGCCAGAAGAGCAGGGCTTTAGTAAGCCTGACTATATGTGAAAGAGATCCCAGACAAATGTGCCTGCATATATGCTCCGGAGCATTAGGAAAGCTACCGAGGCTGTTGTAAGGGACAAACCACAATCCTAGGACATCTTTTTAAATGTAATTGAGTCCCATCATCCTTCTGTGCCTCTGGGGCCCAGAGAAGCTCGGAAGAGCCGATGCTGTTCATTTGTCATTGGAACATTTCCAGAGCTGAACAGGTGATACCATAAACATATCCCGCTCTTGCTGTCTGGAGTGAGCGAGAGGCTCTACAAGGTGGCTCCTTCTGGATGGCAATTGATTTTAATGATTTCTTTCTTTCTCCGGGGCAGGATTTATGTGGGCATCATTCATGTGACACCCTGGGAATGGCAGACGTCGGGACCATATGTTCTCCGGAGCGCAGCTGTGCTGTGATTGAAGATGATGGCCTCCATGCGGCATTCACCGTGGCTCACGAAATTGGTATGCAGTGCCTTTTCCCTTCCCTCGCCAAATCAAACACTCATAACAGCTGCAACAGGAACCCAAATACTTGGCAGTTAATCCCAGATTTCTCCAGGTTCAGACGTTCTGTTGGGGATTACATTTGTTTATATTTGCACTCTCAGGGTTAACTAGTTAAGGAGGAGGATGGCAAATCAGGCACCCAGTGGACGATTCCTTTTTGACAGTGTCATTGAAGAGTTTAAGAGAAATTTGCTACTGCTCCTGTCTTCTAAAGCATCCAGCAATGACTCTTAGATGGAATTTGTCACAGTTGATTATGGAATGCAGGAATGCCCCCTCTTAAAAGTTACTGAGGCTCTACCGACTCATCCAGGGCTAATCAGTTTACACAGAAATTTGTCATGTTTATTCCATTGTGAGTGATCAGAGCTCCTGTCAAAGGGGAACAATAGCTCATGATAAACAGTCCTATCTCCTTTTTAATAGCAAAGACAGAGAAACCAAGACCAGCAATCAACAGGGTTTGTCTTCATATGTCACCCGATTTGTGTGTCATAAGAAACACACCTAAATCTTAAAATTAGAATTTTAGGACCAAGCTCATTGTCAAAAAATATCCCGCCAGTTGGGAAATGTGTTTTCCAGGTGATGACCCAGGTTCCTAGGTATATGAATACTTTAGTACTTAGAATTAGACATTGGAATCAGACACATCTGGGCTCAATTCTTGCTAGAGTACTTTCTACCAGTCTTATTATTGGTCTTATTATTTAAACTCTCGAAGCTTGTTTTCATATCTGAAATACAGGAACAATGGTGCCGATTTCATGGGGTTATTTCAGGGACCAGATTGGGTAGGTTGTAGATACCAGCTGTTATTTACACCCGCGTACACTTCTGTTTTTGCTTTTAGTTAACTAGTTCATTTTGTTTTAAATGTATGTATCACCTTTAGCATCATCCTTTTGGGAGCAAAGTATGGCTTGATACTTTTTTGTTGCTGTATTTTTATTAAACGGATTTAGCTTTTAACCTAAAACCATATTTTTTAAAAAGAAACTAAAGCTTCTTTTTCACATTCCTAGTAGTAGGCAGAGAACATTTCACAAGGGGTAGATTTCTAGCTGCTATGTTTTCTTTGGAAAGTTAAAGTAACTTCAAAGCAAAGATGTCATTGTATAAGTCAATATATTGCAGCAGTGAAAATAGAAATCAGTAGTTAAATTTCAATTCCTAAGTATTAATCGTGACCTTAATTTTCTTAACTGACACTCTTCTTACCCTCTAAGGAAAAAAAATAAAAAGACACAAAAACATAAACCCTTAACACGAATAACCATCCAACGGCAACACTGATAATAATTTACACGTTATTAATTAGACTACTTTAGCTTCGAGATGGAGTCCCCTCTCTGCCTCAGGGGTCTCTGTTTTGTCTCATGCAAGAGATTCAGGTCCCCAGTCTCCGTCTCTTGTATGTAAGGCAGGCTAACAATGAGGTGTGACTCTCTGGTGTGCTTCTCTAGAAGACCTGGTATATCCGAAAAGCTTTTTAAAACACGTATGCCGTCTGAGCTTCTGGCCCCTGGGAATATGTTTTCACCTATCTCTCATTCGTACCTATTAAACTGATAATAATACAGCCGAATATAGATCCTTAATCAGTATTTCTTACCTATCTCTATCAGTGCACGAGGGGGTCAGTGGGAGAAACACAAGAGCTGCCCAGAGCAACATTTAGAATGTGCAGTGGAAGCTAAGAAGAATTGGACCAAATCCTTAAGAGGATTGTGATTGAGCAGAGATGATTTCAAAAGTACACCAGTAATCAGTCACCATTATTCAGAGTGATGGAACATCCAAAAGAAAGGTTCTAAATCCCTGGGTAGGCAAAGACTGGTTCGTTTTGGACTGGGGAAGCAACACCGCTGATCTGCGACATCATCCGTCCATAAGATTACGAGCCCTAAATCCTGATCTTCTCAGAAAAGGATTACAGAGTTCTTGAGGGAAGGGCTGTTGCTTCCTCCAGTCCTGCAGTGAACCGCTCTCACAGGTTGATAGAATTGGGGAGGTTTCCTGTAAGAGTATCACTGTGGAAGTAAATGCAACTTCTTTGGGGCTGCAGTGATTCTCAAGGCAACTGGGCCGGAATGTAGAACCTTCCAGCATCACCTTTCCTGGCCCTCCCGAATTCCTAAACCAAGGGTTGACACTGGCCGACCTGGGAGTCTGAGAGGTAGGAAGACAGGTACTGATGAAAACAAATGTTTTATTAAAACTGTACATGTACGATAAGAACTTTTCTTAACAGTGCAAGATTGGACACAGTTTCATAAGGGAATGGTGAAAGAGAAATGTAGGCTTCTATGTGAAAAATCAAACCTGAATCTTTGCTCCATGACTACGCCCTGACTTCCCTTTAATTTCTTGGTTGAGCCAGCTCTATTTCCTTCTTTAGAATTCTCTATGATCCATCCTTCAGTCAAACACTGCCTGTTTAATTTGTCTTTCTGCATTGCATATAGCCAAATCGGGGAAATTTAAGATCTGGGGATGGGGGATATGGACTTAATTTCCCTTTCATAAGGGGATCTGGCTTTCATTTGCTCTATTTTCTAATTGCTTTATTATTCTTTAATTTCACTTTTTGCCTAAATATTGTGAGCATGTGTTACAAAGTACAAGCCTTAAAGAAATTAGAGACGATAACCTCACAAAATATTTCCTAATCATCTGTCTGTGATTACAATCTTGCCTCCACAGCCAGTGTGATCTTTGGTAACGCCGCTGGCAGATCTGTTTCCAGTGCTTTATTTTTAGATCGTTGCATGAAAACATGGGTCTGAGCTAACCATGCTCGTGTCTCCGTACTTGCTCTTCCACTCCATTCTTATGTAATTTCCTCCCTCCCCTTTTATTAGACACTTATGTATATGTAAACACTTTCCAGATTGGGAGGTTATATATACAGACCATGGATGGTGACAAAGTGACCTCCGTTTTGCCCAAGTGCTTTGAATCTTCTTGAGCCCCTTCCCAAATGTGCGATCCGCGTCGTGTACCCAGCGTAAATACATGACTGTGCTCAAAGCATAAGCAATGGAAAAAGTTTCCGGACTATTCCTGTAATTGTTCTACTTTATTTCTCCCGTACGGAGTACGAGGATATATTTGATTAAGATTAAAGCTTTTGGGGTGCCTGGGTGGCTCAGTGGGTTAAAGCCTCTGCCTTCGGCTCTGGTCATGATCCCAGGGTCCTGGGATCAAGCTCTGCATCGGGCTCTCTGCTCAGCATTCTTCGACTCTCTGCCTACCTCTCTGCCTACTTGTGATCTCTGTCAAATAAATAAATAAATAATCTTTAAAAAAAAAAAAAAAAAGATTAAAGCTTTCATGAGGCGCCTCAGTGGCGAAGTCATTGAGCGTCTGCCTTCAGTTCAAGTCATGGTCCTGGGGTCCTGGGATCAAGCCCTACATCGGGCTCCTGCTCAGCGGGAAGCCTGCTTCTCCCTCACCCACTCTCCCTGCTTGTGTTCCCTCTCTCGATGTGTCTCTCTCTGTCAAATAAGCAAATAAAATAAAAAGCTTAAAAAAAAAAAAGAAGAAGAAGGCTTTCGTCAATGGACTTACACTCTCTCGTGCAATGCCCTACCGCTGCTTCCTCGAGCAGATAGTGGTTTAAAATACAAAGTCGTTCTGTCTGCATCAAAATTTTCCTTTGGCCTTTTATGCCCTCTATCTGAAAAATGTCCTAACTTGAAAAAGAACATGTAAGATAAATAGCGGCAAGTCTGAAATACCTATCTTACCCCTTTTCTACCCATCATGTAAAAGTCAGGATGGTTTCAATGAACAGTTCTGAAAAGTGACTCTTCCTGGATCACATGTTAATGTGGATACATCTCTTTTCCTGCTAATTGTTTCTTTAGAAAGTTGGGGTGCCTTGGTGGCTCAGTCGGTTAAGCATCTGCCTTCGGCTCAGGTCATAATTCCAGGGTCCCGGGACTGAGTCCCATGTTGGCTCCCTTCTCAGCGAGGAGTCTGCTTCTCCCCCTCCCTCTGCCGCTCCCCCTGTCGCTCCCCCTGCTTATGCTTGCTCTCTTTATCTGTCAAATAAATAAATAAAATCTTAAAAAAATTAAAAATTAAAAATTAGAAAAGAGCTAGACTCTGGAGTTATATCATCAACTGATGCCAGCACAGGCTTCTGGAAAACAGATTTTGATATGGATAGACTCTATAGAGGCAGTAATAATTTGTCTTCCCCATGGCTCTTATGTATATGTAAACATTAACTTAAATCATTAGGACATTTTAAAAAGTTGCTTTAAACCATCAAGAACACGGTCCCCATCCCTGTGCCTTGACTGGAGGCAAGAATGTGGTTATGGCCATTTTACAACCCAAGTGTGAACTGTAGAAAGTTTTCAAATGAATGTAAGTTTACATTTTGAGTTTATATTTTTAACTTGTCAAACTTTTATTATTGGCTTGTAATACTAAAGATTTCACCTGCTGCCCACATGGTTCTTCAGAATAATAATTTTATTGATGTTGTGCCAGCTTCTAATATGCTAGGGGGAACAATCTGATTTTATTTAGGCTAATGAAATCCATAATTTGTGAACTTGCTGAAGCTTGGCTTTATAGTAGTTCATTATAAAATGTGCTAAGTGAATCTCTCCACCATGAAAGACTCCGAAATGCTTCCTAAGCCAAAGTCAGTCAACTTAAAAAATCAAAGCCAAAGGCGCCTGGGTGGCTCAGTCAGTTAAGTGACTTTGGCTCAGGTCATGATCTCAGGGTCCAGGGATCGAGACCTATATTGCACTCCCCACTCAGTGGGAAATCTGCTTCTCCCTCGCCTTCTGCTTCTTCCCCCCCTTAAGCCACCACTCCCACTACTCGCTCTCTCACTTGTGTTTTCTCTCTCTCTAAAATAAATACATAAAATCTTTTTTTAAAAAAAGTCAAAGCCAAATATTCAGCTGGAGGCTGAGGAAGTGGCTAAGAGGCAACAGCATGGCTGCCCGTGTTTTGCTGTGGTTAGACGGAGTTCTCTGGTTGTGCTGATCTGCGTGTGACTGAGCTCCCATGGATGATTAGATTAAACAAGGCTGGGTTTTGAAAGGCTGCAGAGGCCCTAGAAATACCGTAGACCGAAGCCAATTCCCAGAGTCAGATGTCAAGACTGACTGTGAGATGTGAAGTGAAAGAAAACTGGATTAAACTTGGTATTTACCCCCAAACCTATAGCTTTAAGCAACATGAATTGAGCCATTTTTTTTTTTTTTTTTCTGTCCAGCCTGGAGCAGTGCCACACTGTATCTTTCTCAGCCTCCAGATGAAAGGTGGGAATGGGTCTATACTAATATGTCCAGCAGCACTGAGAGATTGAGTGTTTAGTATCAGTTCTGTATTTTGTAAATCCTATCCCAATTTCCATTCCTCTTGGGGAGGCCTAGAGATTGTCCGTCACATGAGTGGAATCCAAGTTGAAGGTCGCATAAAAAGTAAATACATCACAAACGTAATGCATTGATTTTTTTCACTCTAATGAGTAGCCAATTTCCCCCTTCTCTCCTAAATCAGAAGTGTCTAGTAATATCAAAATGTATCAAGTAAGTAAAAACTGACACACAGAGATACAAGTGTTTTTAAGACGTTTCCAAACCTGTCTGAGGCCAACAACTAGGATACAACAAGGGTAAGATTTGAACCTAATTCACCTGGCTCTAAAGCCCAGGATTTTGCTGCTTTCCTATAATGGTCTGTTAGTGTTCATTTTTCAGGAGGTAATCCTGAATTTGATTGAAAAGGAGATGGACACAGCTAGCTGTAAGGTGAAAAAATTGAGTTTTCTTCCTTCCAGATTATATAATTGATACAACATGTACTTATCCTTTATGTTTAATGTTTTGAAATGGGACTTTGAGAATGTTATCACTTCTATATAAAGATTTGCATTTGAGTAGACATGTATAATCCAATTATTAGAGCTCCCGAATCTCTTCTTCAAGGATTCTGGATTCTGATCCCATGTGAGTTGTTGGCTCACTCTTCAACCCCTGGCAAGACCTTCTTACACCTCAATAATCCCAGCTGGAAAATTAGGTAAAATAAAAACATGACCTCATTAAGAAACAGATGCTTCATCTGAGCAGTGCTTTCTTAAGTAAACACATTATAGAGCTTGTGACTTTTTTTTTTAGGATGTGGTTCTATGTCCCCTTGTTCGTTGGTCAGTTTTGGGTCAAGAGACAAGAGTTTGAAATTCTGTTTAATTTTCAGACCAAAGTTTAGAAAAACAAACAAGTTTCCTTCCTGAGGTTAATGTGATAAGTCAGCCCTCATGGTACAGTAACACCTGAGCTGAATAAAAAGTTGGACCAATGTTATCCTTTGTCGTAACCTGTCTTCACCCAGTGTACATGATCTCAGATTTTCTAACATCAGATTCATTTGTGAATTGAAGGAGGCAAAATACATTTTTTTTAAAGATTTTATTTATTTATTTGACAGAGATCACAAGTAGGCAGAGAGGCAAGCAGAGAGAGAGAGGAGGAAGCAGGCTCCCGCTGAGCAGAGAGCCCGATGCGGGGCTCGATCCCAGGACCCTGAGATCATGACCTGAGCCGAAGGCAGAGGCTTTAACCCACTTAGCCACCCAGGCGCCCCGGCAAAATACTTTTTAAGTCTATATTGTATTTAATGAAATGTTGCCTTTAATTTAATTTAATGTTGCCATTTGCCTTTAAAAAGACGATTATCATACTAGAGAAATTACCAGTGACTAATTATTTGCTAATTCCGAGATAACAATATAATTCAGACTCTTATCCTAGAGACCTTGCTTTGACATAATTTACTGTGAAATTCATTTCCTTAATGTAATCCAAATAAACTCGTTCCTGATGTCACCTTGTGTGATGGGCACTCGTTAGCAAGATTGTTGTATTTGCGATATGATTTAGTATCTATTAAGAATAGATCAGTATTTTCTCCAAAAGCATTTTCAACTTACATCTTGATTTTTACTAAGGATTTCAAAAAGCAAGATAGAGTTCTGAGGTCTGCATCACGTGGGAAAGTACTGGATTATACGGTTGCATTATTCTCTGAGTTTCCCTCTGACTCCTGTAATACCTTTTATTTTCTTCTTTTGTATATAAATACAAATGCCATTAACTAGTGCATCCACTACTCAAGTGTGTTTGTTCCTTCGTCTCCTCAGGATTTGAGATGAGAGGTTACCAATTACATCGATCAAGAACTAATGATTGACTAAGAAAGATAGCATCATGAGCGAGATTACTTTAAGCCAACAAACTGCTCTTCAATCTTTTGCATGTTTACTCATTACAAAATACTAATACCTCCAAATAAAAATACAAATAAAAATACAAATACTAATTCGTCCCTAGAGCAAGACCTTAGGGCCTCTACTTGAAACCCTGACAGAGAATTGCCTCCTTAAATTTAGTATCTGCATTGTTGCTTCTCAGGACAGTTCTACTGCCTGAGTTTGGTTGAGCTTCTTCAAAACTCTTACCTTCAAAATTGCTCTGACTCCTCTTCACTCCTCTTTTCTACATGGACTCAAGAAAGAAATATCTATATTGCCTTTCTCTGTGGGTTTCTTGGCCCTGTCACCCCGCCTCCTCCAAGGACCTCACGCCTCAACTAACTCTGCTCTGTGTTGTTCCAAAAACTCATCGTGAGATAAAGCTCAATAAAACAACCAGTTACTTTAGGGGTTGTAAACATTTTCTCCAACAATTCTTTATATTCTTCCTGTGCTGTCTTATTCTCTGGGACATATTTGTTGTAAATCCCAGCTGTGCTAATCCTACTAGAGGCTGCTTAGTGGAGAAATGCTTAGTCTCCAACCCACACCTGTGATTTGAAACATCTCTGTGGGTGATTGATGGACAAACTCTCACCGGAAAAGGCAGATGTCCTAGGAGATCGGTGACATCCTGATACATTCCGATTAAGCCTTTCACAACACCAGCTTGAACTGTATCATTGTCAGCTACAACATTATAGTTTGAATTTCTTGGATTTCTGGATTTTCTGTTCATAATCTTTTAGCACCATGGTGTGCTTTCTCTAATGTGAATGTCCTTTGAAAACAGTTTGTGCCTTTGTGTCTTGCCATGTCTTGCTCAAAGAGATGGGCAAATTTCAGACCAACATTAGATGTCTTAGCATCATGATTGGGGGATCACATTTGAAAATAACCACCTCTTTTGCTGTTCCCAGCCCTTAGTATGGCTGTCACGTCTCTCCTGAAGAGCATCCAAACACCCTCCCATTGATCTTCCATTTTAATTCCTGTCCAGCTCCTGAAGGGAAGTCACATGGGTCTCTCTCACCGTGTCCTGGTTCCAGTTATTGGAACCGGCTGCCTGTTTCCATGGGTGCTTAAATGTTCTTCACGTGGACCATGACTCCTGTTGTCCTTGAGAGAGCATGCCTTTCCCCGCAAGCTGACAGACTTTCTTCATGGAAGACAAAACATTCCTCCAAAGAGTCTGTCTCTCAGTGGACCTTCAAGCAGCCCATTCCCGACTCACGTTTGCAGAACTGACAAAATTCACATCTTCTTTTAGCTCTTGCTGAAGTGGAACTAAGGTTTGTTCATGCTCAGAATGGCAATCTTTTTGGTTGTCATATAAAAATACCTCATATGTATCTTTGGCAGCAATTAAGTTACACTGATAAATTAGCAAATTTAGGGAGTATAAATTTCACAATATTATGCCAAGTCACATGCCAAAAGATTCATAAAACTGTACCAAAATATTTTTAAATAAACGGCTTTCCTTATATAATTGAAATCTTTATAAAATTAGATGCCTCGTCTTTCTGTATGAAAGAAAAATTTGAGGTACTCTGCTGGATTTCTCAAAGAGAATTTGGTGTTTGCTACACGGCCTGTATTTTATTTATTTATTTATTTTTAAAGATTTTATTCATTTATTTGACAGACAGAGATCACAAGTAGGCAGAGAGGGAGGCAGAGAGAGAGGAAGAAGCAGGCTCCCTGCCAAGCAGAGAGGCCGATGCAGGACTCGATCCCAAGACCCTGAGATCATGACCTGAGCCGAAGGCAGAGGCTTAATCCACTGAGCCATCCAGGTGCCTATACATGGCCTGTATTTTAAAACAGAAATCTGAAACTTACCCTCCAAATGAAGTGAAAATCACTCGGATGCTATAATAAAAATTCATCTAGGGACACCTGATGGTTCAGTTGGTTAAGCATCTGCCTTCAGCTCAGGTCATAATCCCAGCCCCATGTTAGGCTCCCTGCTCTGAGGGGAGTCTGCTTCTCCCTCTGTTTCTGTACCTCCCCCTGCTCATGTTTTCTCTCTCTCTCTCTCTCAAATAAATAAAATCCTAAAAATATTCATCTAGAAAGTGCTAATTGTTTAGATACATTTGGAGGAAAAGACTATTGCTTTGTTAAGTAAATATGACTATCTTATGAACTAGAATGAAAAGTCACATGTTTTTCTAAAATACAAAACCTGGATTCAAAAAAATGTTATGTGGCAGAGGTCACCTTAGGCCACTTTCCCTCTTTCTTTTCTATGCCAGGGAAAAAAACCCAAGTGTGAAACTTCCACACAAATCCCATAATGTTAACTGATAAAGATTCTACGGTGGAAAAGTTCAAGAAGCACAGAGTGCCTTCTCAATAAGTGTTAGGTGTACCAAGTAACTTTAAGCCATTTTAAGCCAGGCATGATGAAATGTTCGGGTTTTTTCTGAGCTGTGGGTTGCAGGAAAAAAATCAACGTACCACCCAAAACTTGGACAAAGCCCTGCCAGTCTGTTGCATGTGACTTGGGCCATACTTCACAGACTCTGATGCACATTCGTGCTACTGAGCAAATAAAACGTGAGAGCAGGAGGGTTTCCCACCGAAAACTTGCTAGGCTGGCAAATGCTATTGAAGTAAATAACTGCATAAATACCATAAAAATGTGGAGCTTCGGAAGGTCACCGAGCCCTAGCCACTTAACTTTAGCCACAGCAGCAAGCAGCTGCTTCAGTGGACAATTTTGTTACGAGGTGTTGGTGATTTAACAAGTTGGCCAAAAGTACTTGGAATGTGGCATGAAAGATTTCATCTCTGTTGGGTTTTACTGTTGCATGCTGGACTTTTTTTTTTTTTTTTTGGCAGAATGGCCAAAAGTCCCTGCCTTTGGCATACAGGAGCCCAAAAAGAATGCATTAATCACTTTTCTGTAGTATTTTATACACCCTTTTTAATGCCATGTGTATGATTCTATAAAGCTTTACTAAAAAACAAGAGAAACTGAGGTCTACTTGTCTGCTTTTTTAGAGTCTATACAAACCACTGTCTTGGAATTTTTTTAAAACAGTATTTTAGATTTACTGGTGAGTGTCATTTTATCCTTAGACGATGTGAAAATTAATCTTATATAATAAGAAAACAATTTTGATGATAAGAATGTGGTTAGGATACCTAGCTTGATAGACTGGAAATGCAGTGTGGGATTGCAGAGACCATGTGTGGTGGACCGAGGCAGAATGATAAACTGATACATTTGGACAATGACTTATCTTTCTAGTATTTGTTTTCTCTTTAAGCTTTAACACTCCATGATGGGCATCTTGGTATTTTAGACATTTCTTCAATGTAAATGGGTGTGTTTTCAAAATATATCATTCATTTGTGGGATTAGTAAACATGCAGAACTTTGCAAATGAAAGAATTGAAAGAATTGGAAGGGTGAAGGCAAGCTTATCTTTGCCTGGAATCGGCAAGTTCATAATTTCTCTTTCTTTTCCCCCCACTCGTCTCTCAGATTGCTGGCTACCTATTAACTTGGCCAAGAAAATAGAAGTCACTGATATTCAAAAACGATCTATTAAGTGCTTGCAACTTGCAGAACATTGAGTTAAATACAGAGATTTCAACAGTAGATGGAGGAGATGCTCCCTGATCTCATGGGGCTCATGGTTGATCGGAGAAGGCGGAAAATTAGACAAGTAATCAAAATAATATGTAGTGAGGGCTATGACATAATCCCACCGTTGCCAATTCTGGCTTCTAAATAAGGCCTGTTTCTTCATGTCATTGAGCATGTGTGATCCAGATGGATTATGGGAACATCCACTCCTTAATGTAATTTTTCAGTTTTCCCCTGAATGTTCACCCAAAGTGACTGCTCTGACTATATGCAGCTTTAATTTCCCTGGGGGTCCAGCCTGTGCATGAGAAGGCAGTTAAAATGAACTCATGTACATTTGGGGGAGGGGGGTGGGAGGTGGGAAACCAAGTGCTCGTGTAATTGTCATAGAAAAGTAGAAATGCAAAATCACCCATTATTGCACTCCTTCTCTTTTCTGCTTTAGGACATCTCCTTGGCCTCTCCCATGATGATTCCAAATTCTGTGAAGAAAACTTTGGTTCCATGGAAGATAAGCGCTTAATGTCGTCCATCCTAACTAGCATTGATGCATCCAAGCCCTGGTCCAAGTGCACCTCAGCCACCATCACAGAATTCCTGGATGATGGCCATGGTATGTGTCATTTAAGACAACACAGGCTCAATAACAACACTGAGGGGAGATTATTACCAGTGTTACTTTATGACATCCTCATGAAGCCCACCATGCCTTCTGAGACAATGGTTGTTTAGATCGGGTCAGGAAAGGAGCAGAGGGATGGTCTGTTGGTGTATAATGCCAACGTCCTTGGTGGCATTGTAGCTATGGTATTTTTGCTTTGGAATTGAAAAGTTCAAAAGAGAAGCAGTGTGGGAGACCACACAGAATGCCTCGCCAGTGCCCTGAAAGCCTGGCTTCTATTCCGTCTTTCACCACTAGCTTCCTGTGAGAATGTTGGCAGACATCTTGTTTCCCTGCTATTAATATGACTCTCAGAATTATTTGTTACATGCCTATTATAGGGGTGTGGTTAAAACGTAGGTGACAATTCTGTCGGATCCTCTTTATGGCAACAGAAAACCAAAAAGGAAGCTCTTTAGATTTGCATTCACTGGAAGAATCTGGCTTTATCCTGACAGCAGAGTCTCCGCGAAGTAGAGTGAAAACTGCAGAACAGAAAGAGAAGAATCAATCTGAATGGTGGGAAAACACTTTAAGAACTTCGAAGCAAAATCTTTGACTTTACCCGCTAGATACAGTTCAAGAGCATAGCCTATTTTATTAAATTCTGCAAATCGGGGATTGGTCCTTTAAATTACATAAAAATACCAAAGAAGTCGAGGTTTTTAGAAATAATAAATTCTGACCCTTAAGTAGTCTTCAAAACAAGCTGTTGCTAATTTCCTAGCATCCCTTAGGACTTGAAACTACTAGAGGCACAGGAGGATAGATGCTTTAGAGTCAAGTGATTCAACTACAGACGTCAATGTAGTTCAAGTTTCTCATGTTATAAAAATGGACTTATTCTCATTCCTTCTTTTTTTCTCTTAAAATTTGTCTCTTTCCAAAAGACTGAGTATGGACTGAATATGACAGAAATTTTTTGATCATAATAACTGTCCATAAAATTATCTCATGATGTGTGGTTCAGAGTTAGCTAAGGAGAGTCTGTGATAGTTGTTTTTCCTAGTTCCACAAAGTTTATGGCCCATTTCATAATATTAAGATATTATGGCATGCTGGCCACTTTGAACTTTGGCCGTGTAATGTCAAAACAATTGATGAATTCAACTCTTTTTAGACAAAAAGGAATTCTGCCACACTGTTCTTTAGTCTCTCGGAGGAAAAATCTGTTCATTAACTCAGTTTTGCTGCAATAGTGGTGAACCAGTAGTGTTTTAGTTACTTTAAACTTTTAAAAATATCCTATTCCTGAAAACAGTCCACATGCCTAGCCTGGTTTAAAATTTCCCTTAATACAGTCTGTTCTCTGCTCGTTAGAAGGACATCCCAATAACACAAAGATTTAGGGGAAAAAAATACTAGGAATCAATGTATTAAGCTTTTCCTTTAGACTAATACTAAGTGATAATTTTCTGTGTAGCTCAGTTTACAATGCTGATTTAATGCTGGTAAAGTCCTGCAGTGAATGTTTACCTAATTATCTCCCTGACCACACTGACCAAGTCAGTATCTAATAAAGTCCTTCTTGGGTAGAACCCTAGTCTCCACTTTTAATATTGCTTTTGCTGCCTTCTTTTTCAGGTTTTCTGAAAATGAAATAACATTAATATTTTATTTCAGAATCACACATTACACATTCCAAAAGTTTGAGCTAAATTTTGAATCCCTAAGTGAATGGATTTAGTTGCTAAGGCAGCAAATAGTTATGGCTAAAATGGGACCAATTCTTTTTTTCCTGTGCAAGTATTAGGTCAGCTAATTACAATGCTGTGCAGAATTTTGTTCCTTATTGCCATAATTTTGGAATGATTCGTTTATTTCATGTTTGTGGAATTCATGATCTTACGTTCTGTGCAGTAAATATGCTTTCAGTATTGTCTTCATTTCTTAACATTACTTCTGTATTTAAGTCTCCACACTCAGCTTTTTAAAACTTTTCCAACAAATGACATATTTTATAGAGCTCACTGTGTCCATTCCAGAGATCCTTATGGTAGATAACAACCAAGGAACATACATCTAGTAGAGGTAGATTTTATTTACTGGCACTGATACAATCTTTTCTGAATTTCCCATGTGGGTATGTTGAATAAACTGATTAAGTTAGCAAAATTCTTGGAACAATAAATACCTGATAAACCTACTTATTAATTAACTCATTTCATCAACCTTAGACTCTCATTTTTTAATACATTGCTTAGGCAGTCTTGTGTTATAACCAAAACACACACGCACACACGCACACACGCATGCACGCACACACGCACGCACACACTGATTTTATCAGTAGCCTGTAATGAATGAAGTCATTTCAGAATATGGAGAGCCAAAGAAGGCAGTGGTACCATGGTTAGGGTTAGCAAACCTCAACTATGCTCATTTGAAAACAGTTCTCACAGATATCGAAACAGCGGTATTCTCTAAGCACTGTCATTTAAACATGAATTCAAATAATTTAGTAACTTTTACCCTGTCACCAAAAAACTGACTTAAGTCAGTTTAAGTGAAAGTGTGATGATGGGAACTAGTAAGCACAATTTTGAGATATTTGAGGCTCTGACATTTCAACTTCAGAGCTTACGAGAGAACCAGGGAGAGCATCAAAGTCCTAGAGGAAAGGAAAAACACACAAACACATCTTTCTTAGAAGACTCCACTGATACCAAAAAACCATATGGTAAAACCATTTTACATTGCTCGTAGGAAATGACTCAGACTTCCATCCCAAGCCATTCATTCCGAGTTAATAGAAATAGTTCTACTCTTTTTCTGAACTAATTTTATAGGCCATAACAATTTTAAGCAATGAAATAGTCATGGTAGGGAGCCCGGGGGTGCACTTCAGACAGATAGACCAAGAGTGAAAAGGGATATCATTTGACAATAAGGGAGAAACCAGAAAAGCTGTAAAGGCTAGCCCTGAATCATTGACAGTTCAGAGGTCTGGCTCCTTTTCCCAAAAGGTCAAAAACAGTATCACACCACCATGATCCCCGAAGGTATCCCCCATATTTCGCATGTTACCATTGTTGATACTCAGAAAAAAAGTGATTTGCAATTACTGAGGAAAATTGAATTGTGACACTAATATAGAGGCTGCAAAACCATTGCTATGTTGAAGGAGATATTCTCCCAAGACTTACACAATTTTTCAATGGGACCTAAAGTGTTCTTTTTCTGGAAAATCCATTTATAGATAACAACCCATCTCTCCCTCTCACCTCCAGTGGCTCTAGAGAAATGAGGTCTTAAAGCACAATTAAATTCAAATCATTTGATTTGTTTTTAAAATTATTAGCCATAAGTAGCTGGACATTTGTAGCACTCTCCCACTGCCAAATTTAAATTCATTAATCCTGAGTGTTTCCTGATTTAGTTCCAAGAACTATGTAGCAATTCAGTTATGGTTGAAAAGTCTACATGCACACGCTAAAATAACTGTGCCTGCAGATTTGTGATTCAGAAAAGGAGAAGCCATGTCTCAGGCGAACCCCCCCTCCCCAACCAGCTTTGCCAAGATCCTTGTAGACATTCTGCAGTGTTTACACAAGTTAGCTCTAGGCAAGCTGGCAAGGCCTCAGAAATAAAGGTAAGCACTGGCAAGGAAATTATGCAGTGAAAGCAGGTTATTGAATTTCCTTTCTCAAATGCTAATAACCTTGAAGCCAAGAAAGATAGCCGCCTCTGCTCTCTCCCTAAGTCCACGGTGCCAGGTGATGAAAAAGGCCACCTCCCAAACAGGCACAGCTCAGGAACCCTCTTGACAACAGACTGCAAAGGAAAATCTAGAAAGAACTGTGAAATATTAACATGCAGCATGTTTAAAGAGCTAAGTTTACAGCATCTACTAAACTCAGAACTTTGGAGATAAAATGCTATTAGAAACCTGGTTCTCCCAGCTCTCTGAATTCTTTGTCCATGGAGACTATAGGCTAGTAATAAATAAGATCTTAATGTTCAGTTTTTAAGGTAGTACTCATACATTTCAAGGTCCGTCATGATAGGATCTCAATTTTCACAATAAATATGTTCTTTGAAAGAGTCTGCACATAAGACATATATTTTAAGGACACGGTGACCTGTGTTTAAAAAAAAAAATACGACTATGCTTCATTCTTTAACAAGGACACTTTTCCATCTAATTTCCTTGGCATCACCTCTGCTAAACAGAGCCCTTAAAGCTTGTGGCAGTTTCACAAACAGACCCCCAGGATGGCTTTTGGTCAGCAACCAAGCTTTGTACATTTCAGTGCCTTTAAACGTTCTCTGTCACCTCTCATCTGCCACTGATGCCCATAATACACCAGTTTCTCTTTCACGTTAGCCATTCAAATAAAGACCTAAAAGAACTTTGAGTTGCCAGGCCAGGGAGATGCGCTTGGAAGTCAAAGGGGACAGTCTGCAACGGATGAGTTTCATTAGGAATATTGATTTCTGATATGCCGTGGATATCTGGGCTGATGCCTAATTTCATGCCTGTGTATTAGAAAGGAAGAGAGGACAGAAATAACCATAGCATTAGAAACAGAGAAGAAAATACGAAAAGACTAGAGAAGAGCTAACTTTGAGCTGATAATTTTCATTAATCATTAAAATGAAGGACAAACAGTGCTGGCTGTCAGGTACAAAAAAAGCCACGATTTTTCTGCTCTGTTTCCCGGAGGTCTGGCACACCTTCCATCACCGGTAGTATACTCTGTGGCCATGGACAGACTTCCACTTTCTTTCCTTTGTTTGCCCATCACAAATCACTGCCTTTTACTTTTTAATTTTTTTACCTTTAAGCATTTAACTGAACATGGATGGTAAAAAAAAAAAAATGCAATATGGACACATTTGTATTGTCTTTCTTTTGGAAGCTATCCATCTTTATACATAGGAAATGCTAAAAAAAAAAAAGAAAAGGACACAGGGAGGAAAAGAAAAAAACAAGTTTGCAATTCGTGGAAAAGAACAAACAGGCAAAATGTTGGCAACAAAGCCCAGATAGGATTTCAGACTGGGATAAAGTGAAATATTTGCGAACTGGATAGGAAGGAGTGGTTGAGAATAAAAGCCAAGCAGATTCAGAAAAGTCAGCAGTAGATTGGCTGCTTTTAGAGCTCAATGTAAATGATACTGAAAGATTGGCAGATAAAAAAAATGGACAATGTACATCCAATCCAGCATTAGATTTTAAATTTTCATACCATGAGATTCAGAATCAGGCTCTAGATTATTTTTTGTTGTTGTTCCGTAATACAACAATGGAAAGCATTCCATTTGCGAGAGATGTCTATACCTATTTTATTGCAAATGGACAAAATTCAATGTATAGGGTAAACAGAAACTAATGCAGCAACAAATCCTGATGAGAACATTGGAATAATACATTAATGGCAATTCTGGAATAAATCATTTGATTATAAGCAGAAAGTCCACCCCAGTTCCCTTTCTCTAAGGGAAAACCATAGAGCTGAGATACGGTATCTTTCATAGCAAAGCAAAAGTGTGATTCATTTTTTAAAATTTATACTTTGGACCTAAAACTAATGTATCATTATCTGTCAGCTATATTCAAATCAACAAAAACAGAACAAAACTTTTACTTTGGCATTAAGCTTTTTTTTTTTTAAGATTTTATTTATTTATTTGACAGAGAGATCACAGGTAGGCAGAGAGGCAGGCGGAGAGAGAGGGGGAAGCAGGCTCCCCGCTGAGCAGAGAGCCCGACGTGGGGCTCGATCCCAGGACCCTGGGATCATGACCTGAGCCAAAGGCAGAGGCTTTAACCCACTGAGCCACCCAGGTGCCCCTGGCATTAAGCTTTTTAAAGAGATGGCCGCATCTTGAAGTCTCCTTGTTATTAAGTTGATTTCGAATTGAATTCTACATTTCTTTCTGCTCATCATGTCCTACGGAGGTAGAAAGAGGCAGTGACTGCAAGTCCACAAAGAGGTGGTGAGTTATTTTGGCTTGAGACAAACAAGGTGGATCCATGCCACGTGTACCCACACATGTCGAAGACTTCCCAGCTAATCCTTGGTAGTGCAGTCTTAACGGTTCTGTGCTTTTTAGTAAAATAAGAGCTTCTTAAAACAGCACTTTTGAAGAATTGGAGAGCATTCTTGCTGTCTCAGAAATTTGTTGACAGTCTTGTAACATCAGCAATCTGTGGGGCATTCCCTGGTTTACACAATCTTCTTCCCTTTTTTTTTTTCTTTTTAATGTAACAATGAAGATAACGCTTCTTTTGGAGTTCTCGGTGCCTAATCTTACTAAACAAAGTTTAGTGAGGGTTTACTATCATTCTTTCCTATTGACTCTGTGTTGATGTTTTTCTTTTAACTGGATGTTTTTCTCCCAAAGTTCTCTTTGGCTGGTTACTTATTTTTCATGCTTTTTCTGGCTTGCCTTCAGAAGCTTTACCTCTTCAAACGTTCTGGCTCAGAAATTAAATAGGAACTCTGCTCCGTATTCGTTTTCATATAATGCTTCCATCACAGATTCACAAATTCTAAGGTATTCACTTTGAAGAAACTTGAATGGAGTTGCGAAAATCTTTGCAGTATACTTAAAACATGCTGACTCTTCCATGTGTCAGTGGAAAGTAGGATTGAAATGTGATTTTCTTTTGTTAAGTAAAAAGAATGACTCGAATATATCTAAAATTGTTAAATATGTTGAGCATAGTATCAACTGTCATTGCTTTGTATTTTTCTGGTCACCCTTTACATCTGTTAGTTATCTACCCTTACAGTGTCACAATGAGGAGAGAGACATTTCCCAGAACTTGAAAATCCTTTAAGGAGATGTTAATTAACTTGGTCAAGAACACTCAGCCACTTAGTATTTGGCCAGAATTAGACTTTAGACTGGGTATTTCCACCGTTAGACACAGTATCTGCTATTTGAAGGATTCCTACACACACCTGCCAGGTCCACAATAAAACAGGAAATCTATCCACATGCAGAGGCTAGATGGTACGTGATGAAGAAGGCAGGCTCTGAGCATAAACCCCTAATAGCTATGTGACCTTGGCTCAGTGACCAATTTTTTTCATTTCTTAATTTCCTTATCTGTAAGAAAAGGAAATACTAGAATCTGCTCTGTGGAGTTCTTGTCAGGATTAAACAAGTGAATACATTTTTTAAAAGATTTTATTTATTTATTTGACAGATAGAGACCACAAGTAGGCAGAGAGGCGGGGGGGGGGGGGAAGCAGGCTCCCCATGGAGCAGAGAGCCCAATGTGGGGCTCGATCCCAGGATCCTGAGATCATGACCTGAGCCAAAGGCAGAGGCTGTAACCCACTGAGCCACCCAGGCGCCCCAACAAGTGAATACATTTAAGAAAGGGAGAATGGTAGGGTGCCTGGGTGGCTCAGTGGGTTTAAGCCTCTGCCTTCAGCTCAGGTCATGATCTCAGGGTCCCTGGGATCGGGCCCCGCATCGGGCTCTCTGCTCCGGAGGGAGCTGCTTCCCTCTCTCTCTCTCTGCCTGCCTCTCTGCCAACCTGTGATCTCTGTCTGTCAAATAAGTAAATACAATCTTAAAAAAAAAAAAGAAAAAGAAAAGAAAAGAAAGGGAGAATGGTGTAAATGTGTAACAAATTTTTTTTTTATTTTTAGTACTATGAATAGTTGATGAGAAAATCCCAAAATCTTAAGTAGACAAAAGTGGGCAGAAACTGATGGGTGATGTGCGTGATCCCATAGACCCAGAGACAATTCATGGTGTTAACCACAGCTCAGGGAGTCTTAGGGAAGCTTCTGAGGGGAGGGGAAGAAGGTATCATCTTCTGAATTTGTATTGCCCGAGTGTGTGCCCACTTCTATTGATTCCCCCAAACTTACTCCTTTATATCCCCCATATTATGTAAGGAGAGCACCAACTTCTTTGTGCAACATACTTCGAGCACCCAACAACTACTAGTTGTGTTAAAGAACAGACCCAAACAGTGACAAAGAAGAAGGATTAAAAGATGGGTTTCATTCCAAATTATCAAAGATAATGTCTTTTCTTTGCCCACTGCTCCTTTATTCTTGAATTCTTTATTAAATAAATAAATAAATAAATAAATTTATTAAAATTTATTAAAATTCACATACGTCTAGAAGAAATACTTTATTTCTTCTGTTTTCTCCACCTTAGTGGGAAACCGCGGGGGTGGGGGTGGGGGGTGGATCTGGGTCTTTTTTGTGTTTTCCCAATATCTAGTATGTTTGCTAGAACATTGTATGTGCCGACCCAGTGCTTGTTGAGGGCAAGAATGAATCAGGTCTCACCTTGTTATTGTTTATGAAATTAATGGGGAGGAGACTTGGGTGGGCACATGAGGAAGAGAAAAGCTGAAAGTGGACCAAATATAGAGCACATGGATAAACTCTTTCTCAGAGTTCTAAATGCTTATTTACTATGATTGTTGTTGTTGTTGTTACATCCATTATATTATTTCCTGTAGGTCTGTCCCAATTTCTCCTGGTCCCTCAGCACAATGGCTATTTTCACAGCTAATTATTACAAAATAATTTTATTTGATCATCCCACTGCCATTATTAGAGATGTCCCAGAGCACACAGCTAGCCCCCTGAAAATCCTGGAGGGGGTTCAGGAATGCAAAGAGGTGCGCTCTACCGGCCCCGAAGGAGTCCCTCCTCCAGGGCCTCAGCCTGCAGATCTGCGAGCACTGCATTTTCAGAAGCGGGATTTTAGTAGCTTGAAACCCAAACACAGAGCAGTGGTCAATCTTGGTTATTCTTTTAGGTAACTGTTTGCTAGATCTACCCCGCAAGCAGATCCTGGGCCCGGAAGAACTCCCCGGACAGACGTACGACGCCACGCAGCAGTGCAACCTGACTTTTGGGCCCGAGTACTCCGTGTGCCCCGGCATGGACGTCTGCGCCCGCCTCTGGTGCGCCGTGGTGCGCCAAGGCCAGATGGTGTGTCTCACCAAGAAGCTGCCAGCCGTGGAGGGGACACCATGTGGGAAAGGGAGGATCTGCCTGCAGGGCAAGTGTGTGGACAAAACCAAGAAAAAATATTATTCAGTAAGTGATTTGCTTGTCACGCAATGCCTGGGGACACAGGATCTGAAGTCCATTCCTGTGACATGTCTGGGCACAGTCACGAGAAGGCTTTCTTTCCCAGTTAAAATATTTTTCCTTGAGATGCCCAGGCAGAGCATTTGCGGGCTCATCTCTGAGTTTCGAAGTCCCGAGGAGAGCACTGACAGAGGGCACAATGCTTCTGTCTTTTTTTTTTTTTTTTTAATTTATTTGTTTGACAGACAGAGATCACAAGTAGGCAGAGAAGCAGGCAGAGAGAGAGGAAGGGAAGCAGGCTCCCTGCTGAGCAGAGAGCCCGATGTGGGGCTCGATCCCAGGACCCTGAGATCATGACCTGAGCCGAAGGCAGAGGCTTTAACTCACTGAGCCACCCAGGCGCCCCAATGCTTCTGTCTTTTAAGACTGTCCTACAACTGTGCATTCTTACATACTCTGACAGCAGCCAGAAGAAATTCTTCACCCAGTCCTAAGCAAAGGGGTTTATAATAGTCTTCCCTCTGCAAGCCTCTCCGCCTCCTGCTACCATGTTTGCAGAATGATAGACCCGGAGTCTATTACTCCCCTGTGGTGTGGGCGCAGGTGGCGTGTGCGTGGGGGGTGGGTGCATTTCAATATCTGTCATATTCCCTCTCTACAGAGAAGGACTCTAGTCTAATGAGGACTGAAGCCGAACTCAGGTCAAATGCATTATGCATGTGAGGGAGGGTCTGTCTCCAATGGGATGTGTGATATCAACAAGGGAATGCAGAATGTCAGTGCTAAACAGGGAGAAAAATGTAAATGCAACCAACCATTCCAGGCATCATGCACAATCTTTAGCATCATATATTTTGTCAAAGATGCAGGATCAGAGTTGACAGAAAGTTAGCTATGGTTCAAGTGATTATTAACAGCAATGCACCATATCAGAAGGCACAGAGAAACCCGGGAGTCCTTCTTGTAGTGTGCTTCATTCTACCAGGGAAACATCCAGATCCTAGTGCCAGGGGGCAGCAGGGAGCAGAAGCAATGACCTGCTTGGAATTGGAATTGCACTATAATTCCAGAATGTCCAATATCTGTGGCCATGTTCAAGTCTGTGAAAATTTATACCTGTGATGGGGTTTCCACTATGGCATTGAATGCAAGTGATTCCTAAATGTACATTTTGAATATCTTTTTCTCCCTTCTGCATTAAAATGCCTTCTATTTTCTGTTTCAGACATCAAGCCATGGCAACTGGGGGTCCTGGGGGCCTTGGGGCCAGTGTTCTCGCTCATGTGGGGGAGGAGTACAGTTCGCCTATCGGCACTGCAATAATCCCGCACCCAGAAACAGTGGCCGCTACTGCACGGGGAAGAGGGCCATCTACCGCTCCTGCAACGTCATGCCCTGCCCACCTAATGGTACGCTGCTCCCAAGTGTCAGCAACCACCATGTGCCACGTGTAATTTGTATTCTAGCAGTAATAGAGAAAGAAGGCTGGAGAAATCCCCTGTTCTTCTTGTACTTCACAGTTCCACCGGTGTGCGAATCAATATTTGTTATTGTAACAAATACACGAGCGATTTTTAAACCACTAATAAAAGAAATTAGATATTTAGAGAGTAGTAAGAAAATAATTGTTGCTTTCAACTCCCGTGTACAGATAAAACCCAGCGCTGGTGTGTAGAGAAGCTCTGAAAAGAAAGTTTGCATCTTCACGTTAAAATTACTTAAATGCACGAGACTATGGCTGAGTTTCAGAAGAGACAAAGTAATAACGCAACGTGTTTGTTTTTTTAGGTAAATCTTTTCGTCACGAGCAGTGTGAGGCCAAAAATGGGTATCAGTCTGACGCAAAAGGAGTCAAAACGTTTGTGGAATGGGTCCCCAAATATGCAGGCGTCCTGCTGGGAGACGTGTGCAAACTGACCTGCAGAGCCAAGGGCACCGGTTACTACGTGGTGTTTTCTCCAAAGGTACCTGCACACCAACTGTCCAGAAACAGCAGGCGTCCTCGCCGGAAATTATTTGGTAGAATAAAGCCTAGAGATACCAAATACCAACCGTCATTATTTATTGGGTGACTAGGTTTTGGAAGGTTTCATTTTTATCTCTGTAGTGTCTATATTTGCAAACCTTATACAAAGAACAAAAACAATTCTGTAAACAAAACAAGTTAATGTTTTAAAAGCTATTTTGGAAAATTTTAACTCTCTGTCAGGGAAGGTGAGATGTGACCTGCACTTCAGAATTGCCATGAAAACAACTACAATTTCCTTGGTCCGTTGGTATAGGAAACTGAAAGCAAGAAAGCTTTCTATTTTTCTATCATTTAATTAAGAATTTCTTTGGTGACTTATGAAGATAGATCAGATAGATAAGATAGGTAGGATCATCATCTCTGACCCAGACCTTTAGATGTCTTGCACCCTTAATATGAACCAATGTCCTTATAGGTATTGACATCATAATGTATGCACATGAAATTATCCCTTATTTTTCAGGACAGCATTTTCTAAATTACCAAATTTTATTTCTCACAATTGGTGTTACGAAACAACATAAAATAATGTTTTTCTAATTTATAATTTATAAACATTTTATAATTTATAAATTTATGATTTATAATTATAAATTTATATAATTTAATATATAAATTAATGATTTAATTTATATAATAAATATATAATTATAATTTATAATTATAAATTTACAATTTCTAATTTATAATTTATAAACATTTTATAATTTATAATTTATAAACATTTAAATCTCCATGAGAGGGGATTTATAAAAATCCCCTCTCAATTTGGCCTCCAGATTTGTGTGAAATGTGACTGAAAAATAAGTTAAGTTAACATCCAACTTAAGTAATTTTTAAAATACTTTGTCCTTTTATCACAAGATAATATATTTTTCACTTGAAAGATAGGACAAAGAATAAGAGCAGAACTATCAGCTGGCATTGTCACCACCTGGAGAGCCGGGAGCCTGTTGAAGTGTATCCTGCTCCAGTTCACACACATACACACACTCACATACTCACACGCACATGAAAGGAGTTGTATATACACAAAGCACGTCTGTTTATTTACATACATGACTGTATATATTTCTTATATATACTCACATGTACAAACCAGAGAGTCTATATATGGACTATTTTACAACTAGCTTTTTTTTTTTTTTTTTAAGATTTTACTTATTTACTTGATGGACAGAGATCACAAGTAGGCAGAGAGGCAGGAAGAGAGAGGGGGAAGCAGGCTCCCCGCTGAGCAGAGAGCCAGATGCGGGGCTCGATCCCAGGACCCTGGGATCATGACCTGAGCCGAAGGCAGCGGCTTTAACCCACTGAGCCACCCAGGTGCCCCTACAACTAGCTTTTTTTAAAAGATTTTATTTATTTAATTGACAGAGAGAGAGACTGAGAGCACAAGTAGGAGGAGCAGCAGGCAGAGGCAGAGGCAGAGGGAGAAGCAGGTTCCTTGCTGAGCAGGGAGCCCGATGCAGGGTCCCATCCCAGGACTCTGGGATGATGACTTGAGCCGAAGGCAGCTGCTTCACGGTCTGAGCCGCCCAGGCGCCCCCATAACTAGCTTTTTAAGAACATACTGATTCCTTTACTCAACATACAGTCAGTGTCTGCCAGCAAGTACTTTCCTCTGACTTCCCCAGACTCTTTCTACGCTAATTTGTTGGTCTCTATTTCAGCATCTGACAGTTCAGCACATGATAGGGAATGTTTTCCAGCCATTAACAAGGTTTTGAATGTCAATTTCAGATTTTCAAATCTTTTTCTATAGTAATAATTATGCCACAAAGAATCTGGAGCGTGTTCATTTTATGCTCTCCACACAAGTGACAAGTCCCCCAGGCTAAGGGAAATCCTACTGGGGACTGTGCTCTGCATGCAGAAAGGGAAATGGGTACCTTAGGTCTCCTGGCATATTTGGAATTAAGCTAAGAGAAAAAGGGCATAACCCAGATTTATCCCAAATCTGCTTTCTGGCAAGACATCAGGATTTTTCAGTTAGATACTCCAGGCCACTAGGGTTTGGGATTGGTTGGTTATTTTTTGATGCACTATCCGTGTTAAACAAAAAACTCCACAAATTGGAACTTGCTGTTTTACCATGGAAACCAAGTACCTGCGCTCAGGTACCTTCCCATTGCTAATGCGGTCCTTTTTATTCAGGTGACAGATGGGACCGAATGCAGGCCGTATAGTAACTCCGTCTGCGTCCGGGGCAAGTGTGTACGCACCGGCTGTGATGGCATCATCGGCTCAAAGCTGCAGTATGACAAGTGTGCCGTGTGTGGGGGAGACAACTCCAGCTGCACAAAGGTGGTTGGAACTTTCAATAAAAAAAGGTAAGGTGAGAGAATCATTGCCCTGACAGGCATCAAGCGAGGCTTTAGACTTGCACAACTGAGAAAAGGCGACTTGTGTTACACCCTAAGGTGTCTATGGGAGGAGGTCCGGCATGGCCCTAGTAACATATCATACGTATGACAACCAAGGAGGGCGTGAGAAAGTTCTGGTTGCAGAGTGCAAACTCCCCCTGCTTCTGGAAGCAGAGAAACTGCAGTGGCTCTGAGGTCAAAATCTTGCAGTGTGCAAGTACCGAAAACAAAAATGCTGTGACATCCCCACTAGTGATCTCCGGCAGATCTGTTATTCCTGAAACCGCATTTAGGAAAGGACGGCTGGTTTCCATCATAATCATTTCATGTTACAGACACATTTTCGCTAGGCTGTATTTTTCTTGAGAAGACATCTCTCGTTGCAAACGTAAGTTAACTGCAGGGATGGAGACAACAGTGTCATTTTATAGTGAACTTTCCTGGTTTATATCTACTCTATAAAGAACATATAATAATGTCTGCTTCCTCTTACGGTCTTTGATTATGCTTTCGTTTTAAATATGTAAGTTTATAAAGTACCAATTTCTGGAATTAAACATTTTTTAAGGTTTATTTACTTATTTTAGAAAGAGTGAGAGCGTGCACACACACACGTGGTGGGAGGGGCAAAGGGAGAGAATGTTCGAGCAGACTCCCCACTGCCCTGATCCAGTGCTCCACAAGGGGCTCAACCCCGTGACCCATGAGATCATGCCCTGAGCCGAAACCAAGAATTGGTCACTTAAGTAACCGAGCCACCCAGGCATCCCTCCATTAAGTATTATGTTACCAGTGAGGATGAGGGAGAGGCTAAAGGGTCTGCTGGAATGCAGGATTGTCTTTCTTCTCCACCAAACCGCTCTGAGGCTGAGTGGTATTGGTCCAGTGCATCTGTATTTTTCTTGATGTGTGTGCTCTGTTCTCTTTAGCTGGAGGGTAATATGCAAACCAATTAGCCATAAGGATTTATTAAAACAATCACGTGCCATGTTAGTATGGAAAACTGGAAATTATCTTTGATACAATAAAAAAAAGTGGCATGGCTAAAGAATTTATTCTGACTTTAAATACGCATTACTAATCCTATTTGCTAGTGAGTTAGTAATTATTCATCCAGTTCTATTGAATTCTATTTATAAAATATCCCACATGTCGACCATATGCTGCATTTTTATATATTGCAAAGGTGCAAGACACCTTAGAAATGATGAAGTCTAGGAAACTGGGACTCTGAAAGTTTAGGGCTCATCTCATTTTGCATGGCTGATTAACGCCAAAGCAAAGTCTATATCTTAGGGCAGAAAAAAAGGAAAGAAGGAAGGAAGAAGAAGAAATTCAGGAATCAAGTAGGAAATAAAATACCTTATGTAGGGGCACCTGGGTGGCTCAGTGGGTTAAGCCTCTGCCTTCTGCTCAGGTCATGATCTCAGGGTCCTGGGATCGAGCCCCACATCGGGCTCTCTGCTCAGTGGGAAGCCTGCTTCCCCCTCTCTCTGTGCCTGCCTCTCTGCCTACTTGTGATCTCTGTCAAATAAATAAATACAATCTTTAAAAAAAAATACCTTATGTACTAGGTACTATGTAGTCTTCCTACATAAACTTAGAAGCCACTTTTTCTAAATAGTAAATTTGGCATTTTGTTTTTTGGATTGGCAACCAGTGTCTGCACATTTGTTGTCCCATGAAAAGATGAAGAAATTCATGATAGCGATAAGTGGTGGGCAACCTGACAACTTGCAAATTGATTTGACCAAGATTATATTATGTGATACAAATGGTCTGTTTAACGTTTCCAGATAAATTACCTTGGCCTAGTGTAGTGTATAAAGAAGGACATTGATCTTGGAGCTGAAATCTTTGTAATCAAGCTCCGGTTCAGTGATTTACAAAGAGTGTGTGATCTCTCAAGAGTCACTTCATTTTTATTTATTTATTTATTTATTTTTTTACTATCAGGATTCTTGAGAGCCAAATGGAATTAATAGTAATGTTCTTGCAAGTTCATATTGCTGCGAGGATCCAACGAGATCATGCATATTAAAATATTTCATCAAGTTAAAACCACTTCACAAATACGATCGTAACCTCAATTCACCCCTCTCTCAATGTTTTTCGTCTCAGTAAATGGCAACTCGGTCCTTCTGTTGCTCGGTCCCAGGAGAATAAGAGAATCATATTTTACTAAGGCACTAAGGATCAAGGCACCAGTCCTCCCACTGGCCGTGGCCTTGCGAAGCTCGTCTGAAGGCCCCGGCAGTGCAGCCAATCCCAGCTGTTTCTCATGAATCTGAGACAGGCTCTCAGGAATAAGCATTAAAAAAATGCCCTCCTAGCAGATCCCCTTACCCTGCATTCTTCATTTTCTCTACACTCTGATAGGTATCATTGAAACTCTGAATATAACCAGAACATATTTTCACATAACTGTTAGAAAGTATGACTGGCAGAGGTGGCTTTGGGGAAGATTTCGGGGAAGGAGTAAACTAGGAGTAAGGGGTCATGGCTTTAGAGCCTCACACTGCCACTGGTTTTAGAGTGCACTTGTTCAAACACTTTATATGTTTAATATATGTACCTACACTTTGTATGTTTTCTATGTAAGATGAGATATTCTCTCCAACATCTCTCCTGGTTTTTTTCCAAGCCACTGTAGGTTTGCATATGATCGCTTGCTATTAGATATTTCAAATAAATAAATAAATAAATAAATAAGTCCTGTAACAAATCCTAATCTAAAATGTATTACAAAACTAAAAATAATGAGTCACGTTGAATGGATAAGCAAGATCAGTATTGTATTTTCTCTCTTCCCAGCAGTAGGAAACTCCGACCCCCATGTAGCCATCAGTCCCTGTCCATCAGATGCCCAGTAGACAGCGAGCTTCCCTCGGGAGGAGCCTCCCCTCTAATTCAGAGGGAATGCCTAATTCAGAGGGAAATACACTTGGATTTTCAGGGTATGAATCAGTTGCCCTATCACCTCTAAACCTGAATAAGAATTTAGTGGTAGTTAATTAAATTTCACACACATCAAACTTCACAATTTATTTCTTTATATTCAAATAACTAAGAAAGCAAAACATGGGGTGACCTCATTATAAAATTACATACAGAGGCAAAGAGTTTCACAAATGACTCCTTACCGGTATAGTCCCTTGGCACTAAATTGGCATTTCTGCCCTAGCCTTCTTCCAAAGCTCTGGATACTAGAGATATTGATGCCTTTGCCCATTTTCCTGAGCAGATGATGGCTCATTAGAGACCTACTTTATTTGTCACCCATCATAAAACCTCACTCAATCTATCATAATGTTCATGGACACAAAGTATCCAAGGAAATTTACTATGGCATTAAAGGTTCTTTATTTTTTTTCTTTTGATGATACTGGTAAGTTATGGTTACATACTTATAGAATTTTATATTTCATTTTTTTTCTGCTCAAGAAATCCGGTGTTCTAGTTGAAATAGAGGCAGAGCTTCTACTCTGTCTCTAGTTCAACAGTGAAACCCATGGTTCCCCAACTGCTCTGCTCATTTGGAAGGACTCCCAAAGTCCTGCTGCCTATGCCCCATCCCGACAGATGGGGTTTAATTGGCCTGGGGTCTGGGGATTAAAATGTTTAAAAGCTCTCCACATGATTTTAATATGCAAATGAGTTTGAGACACATTAATTTAAAAATTTCTGTGAGAGGGAGGACAGATTTTTGTTTGTGTCTATATGTATCCTATTTGATTTGATAAGGATGTATAATGTTTTTGTAAATCTTTAAGTGAAGTTGGTGTACATTTTTAAAACAAAGGTTGCTAACATCATCTTAATTTTGAACATCGTAATAAAATGTATACAATATCATAGTCTAATTGCAATTTTATTTTGTTATAAGAAAGCTAATCTTTGAAGGCAATTTTAAATGAATCTCTTAACTACATTAAAACTTTGTGTTAAGGTAAGATTTTTAGAGAACTTTGATTTGTTTGTCGATTTATTAAGGGTTTACTTATTTTTTTTCCTTTTCTCCCTCTCCCTCTTTCCTCTCTCTTTCTGTCCCCCTCTCTCCTCTGGGGACATTTTTGCTTCCAGTAAGGGTTACACTGATGTGGTGAGGATCCCGGAAGGGGCAACCCACATAAAAGTCCGACAGTTCAAAGCCAAAGACCAGACTCGATTCACTGCCTACTTAGCCCTGAAGAAGAAAAACGGTGAGTACCTTATCAATGGGAAGTACATGATCTCCACCTCAGAAACCATCATCGACATCAATGGAACCGTCATGAACTACAGCGGTTGGAGCCACAGGGATGACTTTTTGCACGGGATGGGCTACTCAGCTACGAAGGAAATTCTCATAGTGCAGATTCTTGCAACTGATCCAACTAAAGCATTAGATGTCCGTTACAGTTTTTTTGTTCCCAAGAAGTCCACCCAAAAAGTCAACTCTGTCACCAACCACGGGAGCAATAAAGTGGGCTTGTCCACTCCACAGCTGCAGTGGGTGACAGGCCCGTGGCTCGCCTGTTCTAGAACCTGTGACACGGGCTGGCACACCAGAACGGTGCAGTGCCAGGATGCAAACCGCAAGTTAGCGAAGGGATGTCTTCTCTCTCAGAGGCCTTCTGCGTTTAAGCAATGTTTGCTCAAGAAATGTTAGCCTGTGGTGATGATCTTCCGCAGAGATAACTGGATGTTTCATCACGGATCAGTCCTGGCCAATGGTGGTGATCAGTCGTGGTGAACAAGAGGTCTACCTGACGCACAGAAAGTCACGCTTCGATGGCATTGTCAACAGGAGTCTAATTATGGGCAGAATCTGCTCTCGGTGACCAAAGGAAGATGTGCACTGTTTCGTGTGAACAGCGGTGACCTTGGAATCTAGAAACACTTGGGAGTTATCGAACATCCCCTGGGCTACAAGAATGAAAAAAACACTGATGAATGTAGAATCAGGGGACATTTGAAGATGACAGAACAACAGTCTCCCCCTTGTCACCTACCTCTTCTAGAATGTCTTCAAAGGCATCATAATCATTATCATCCACAATACACCATAGCTTATTTTTACTGTTTGTAAATACATTCTCCCTTGGTATGTCACTTTATATCACTTGGTTCTATCAAAAAATATGTGTGTGTGTGTGTGTGTGTGTACCCCCCACACACACATACATATATATATTTCTATAAAAAATGTTTGACCAAAGTAGGTCTGCAGCTATTTCAACTCCTAGTTTCCAGAAAGAGCTGTGGATGTTTTACTGGAAATTAAGAACTTGCTGCTGTTTTAATAAGATTTCACATACTTTCAGACTACAGGAGATCAAATTTTCATCAAAAACAATTTTGACAGCAAGCATCTTCTGAGAAATTCTAAACAGAAAAAGGATCTCAGTGTATCTAGTCATTTAAATACATACACGGGTCCATTTCCTTAAACTTTCGACTGCCTGCATTTTTCCAGGCAGCAGCCAAACTGATGCATAATTAGGAAGTAGTAATAGTGTTTGTGTGTGTGTTCTGAGTACTCATGAGTCTGAAAACTAGTTTCTCACTCTAAAAACTAGTTTTCTTGTGTTAGAATTTAAAAGGAAAAAAAGAGCATATTTCACCATAGTCATTTATATTTTCACACCACCTTCCCCATTCAGAAGCTTTCATCTGATACCTTATATTGTGTAATATTCATGCAAAACACACTGCAGAGTTTTCTGTTCACATCCGACACCTTCAACACTGGTATACCTCTTACCAGCAAGCCTTTAAAATGCGTTTGTTTTCGCTTATCTGTTTGTTCAAGGGTTCTGTAAGACCGTCAGTGTTTTTTACTTCTTGCTGACTTAGTTTGATAGGAGTATTAAAGATCACTTTGTAGTTAGCCACATCTAGAAGTGGTAATCATTAATGTGGCTCTTGCTAAAAAAAAAAAAAAAAAAAAAAGTGGTTAATATTAATAAGACTGTTTCCACACCGTACAGGCAATAATTCCTTGCATTTTCTTTTTAAATCCAAGTATACTGATACCGTACTTAAGATTTTTCCCAATTGGAAAGCATTTGGTTGTACCCATAAGTGTTTGAGTGATGAAATGTGATGATTTTTGAGAAGTTTGTTGCTTCTATTTCCATAGTCTGTCTAGGTAGGTTGTTAAGTTTGGATGTTAGATACGGAAAAGTTTTACAATCATATGCATAAAAATATTTTTTTTAAACAGTAAACTGCACCCCTGCACCTCATAGCTCAGAAAATCCAAGGTGTTCAATTTCATTGGGATTTCTTTTTCTTTATGAAATATTACAAAGCCAATTGTTTGTTATAAAATTTTATAATAATCATACCAAATGTGCCTACTATTAAAGGTTTGCATATAAAGGTGTTAAGGGACCATTGTTTGAGTTCCCTTAAGCTCATAAGAGTTTATTTTTATTAGAAGATATTTTTAATATAAAAGAATTATGTAATTGATCTAGCTATATCACATTCATTTCAGTGGGCGTGAAGAATGGATGTCTCACTGTTTTAAATATTTTCTTAGGAAATTATTTGGTAAAACAAATAACTGTTTTACAAAACTGATAATCATCCTTTGGCTTTCCATAGACTCTCTTTGCTTTAGACTTGGTCATTTATTCTTAATAAATTATTAATTAGAGAAATGAGGCCCATATAGAACTTTTGGTCTCCAGATATTTGATGGAATTCAGCAGATGTCAGGGAGAGGTAACAAAGCTATCCAAATCAGTCAGAAAAAAATGTTTATATCACACCATTTGACTATTGTGAGAGAATTAGTAGAAGGCCAACATTACTTTTTCCCAATTTCAAAATAATTTTAATCAATTAACTCAATCCTGACAAAGTTTATTTTTATCTTTTGTGGTTATGTTCATGGCAACATTAAGAAGTAATAGAAGGGCAAACATGCTTGTCTCCTACTCTGCTTCTCTATACTGTATTCATAGAGTTTTTTTAGCATGGTTTATCATTTATTTTTCCCCCATATAATGAAGTTTTATACTTCTCAATGAAACGATCCAAGAGAGCTTAAAAGGAATAAACCACTATTCTATGCTTTCAAGGAGTTTTCTTTAGTTTTTCATATGAGTATCACTAGATTGACTGAGGAATGTATGTCTATCTAAACTCCTGAGAAAAACGATATGGACTGGAAACTGAAATTCAGAGAAATGGAGTGTTCAGTAGATATAAGGAATGGTAAGGGAAAATCCTCCGTCATGAAATTTAGTTCAGACCAGTTGGATCCTGGACTATGCACTTCACCTTTCCAGACTTACATCGTGAAAAAGGAGTCTGTGATTTGTGAGGCTGAGGCTCCTTCCTTGGGGGGGAAAAAAAGTTTGTCTGAAAATGCTCAGGTTAGTAAGAATCTAATCCCACAAAACTAAACACTTCAGATTAAGTTTCACTGAATAAAAGGAGCACAGAAGAAAACAGCATTTCTTTCTTCCGGAACAGAAAAGGCCAAATTAAGCCCTGCCTTGTTAAAAGTTTAAGGGCGTTATTTTAATCGATTCAGTCAATTCAACTTCCTTTGCCTTCCTGTGGAAACAGTTTTATCCCATTAAACTAATAATTAAGGGATTAATCACAAACAAAAATAAAGTTGCAGCACTGAAAAAAAAAGTAATTTATTGTTTTTGCGACTGGTATGTGAATTTGTGTGACAAAAGTATTTATTCTTATTTAACAAAAATATGTGCAAATTCTATATTTAAAATGTTTTGCTGTTGTCCTACTTTTAATTTATGCTTCATGTTTGTGTATAAAGTACACTTTGTGAGTTTACATAATATACAGCACTGGTTGCTTTTGTATTTTTTTGCAGAAGGCTTTCTGCGTGAAACAGGCATATATGTATATATTCCCCATGTATCCTTATTCTAATATTCTAGTTTTCCTTTCTAAGGAAGTTTTAAATTTAATCTTTCTTGACTAGTAGTGTTCATTACTTGTAGTGACATTAATAGCTCTTTTGGGTTTCATTAATACTAATTTTTTCAAGTCACAGATAAGAAAAATCTTATTCAACCAACTAAGGTCTCAGTTCTAAACTTGAGGTATAGATAACCTGGAAGCTTCCATAGAAACCAAGACACAAATGAGAACCAGGTCCATTCATTTCCTACTGATAAAACTTGGGCAAGGAGCTGTTGAGGTATTCCATGAAATTTGTGTACACACAACCTCTGAGAGACATTGATGATAATTAAACCAAATTTTATCCTTTGCTGCTTCCAAAACACTCCTTAAAAGTGAAAATCATTTGGTCGCTAGTATTGGTAAGATTCAAAAGTGAGAGTAAACAAATTGAATTTAAGTTTTTCAAATATTAGTAGTCATGGATATTTCTACAAATACGGGGTCTCCACTGATAGATGTGACTTTGTACTACTACTAATGAATCTCATGGAGTGCAAATAGGACTTGGGACAAGGAGGGACACCTTTGATCCCATCAGCTTGCCTCTGACTAGGATTTCAGTCTGGTCACAGCAATAAAGCAAAACACCCTTGGATATACAACTGACTAGCTCAATCTCTGGTTCCAACGTTTTCCCCCTTTGACTCCTTCCTTAGCAACAAGGTCATTGTAATAGTTTAGGTGAGCATGGCAACCAGATTCAGTGAAGTCCAGAACTTGTGTATGACTTAGAGTTCACTTCTTTTGTGAAATAAGATTGAATTTAATAATGGTCAAATTTTGCTAATAGTTTATGGTTGAGGATTGGTGAATATTACTAATCTATTTATAATTAAACTTGAGGCAATAAAAATCCGTGGTATTTTTTAACATTTCAAAGTTAAGAATAACCATGAGTACGGAAGCTGTCATAGAACCAAGGTCAGGGTCCAGGTGATCTATCACTTAGACACATAAACAAGGAACTGGTATATTTTCTCTATCATTTTTCTTTTTTGCCAACAACCTGTAGTTTCAGACTGTCAAACAGGTAGATCAAGTTAGCTAATTAGTGTACTGAAAAACCAATCTTCCTAATAGTCTTCCTGCCAGCATTAACTAGAGAAATAACTTCTCAAGTTATATGATCACGAAACATATCAGTCTATAATGTATAATCGTCTAGTCCATTAACATATGGGAACATATCGAAATAAGAATTTATTGCATTAGTGAGACAAAAATGGAAATATACATGATGTTCAGATCACAAAAGCATCCGATCTGCCAAATGTCTTTCTGGTACAATGATACCATAATTCTCAATGCAGATTTCGTGGGGAAAAATAAAAGCATATGTTGTTAGAAGCTGTTGATTTTAAAAGAGATTAAGACTGAAATGTACATATTAATTAACCCAGTTAGTTGCACCTTCCTAATCTAGTAGCACTTTAGCAATAAGTTGGCTACCTGTGGTTCTGATCCTGGAGCTCTACCAACTGGTCCATGTGGACTGCCAGAGGTCAAATGAAAAACCAAATGGCCCATCGTTTAAGACTTGGCCACATCAGAGTGATCCAAAGTCTAACACTGTGAGGAGAACTGTGATTTGTAAATAAAGCAGCACTCTTTTTATTTTTTTTTCCATTTTATTTTAGCACATCCAACAAACAATTGTAATTTTTATCAAGGTGCTAATATCTTTAGCGATGAACTGTCAAGTGTGGTATATCTGAGTTACTATTTTATTCTACATGGTTTTTCAATTTGCAAAAGAGAACTCTAAGTTTTGGGTCAAGGCAAGGCACAACTTGATACTCAGTGTTTGGGAAATTGCATCTGAGGGTCAGTCTGATCCGCAGGGTTCAGTGACATAAACTACAGGCACATCAAGGATGTTTAAGGTGACGTCAAAACTTGAAGAGTGTCAGGCTAGAGGAACAGACCTTCAGAAGAGTCATGTTAACATCACTTACTAAGCCATTGGTGTTCCTTTCAAACTTGCCTTTCAAACAAACAAACTTGTTTCTTATACACAAACTTGTGTATTTAGCCTGAATTTTTTAGCTTTGTGATATTTTATGTCCATGGTAAACACTTGGCTACAACTTAGTCTTTCGTTCAGCAATGCACAGCATATTAAAAGCCCTTCAACCCAGACTGAGTATAGGAGAATAGGAGAACAGAATAGGAGATCATGTTGTGTGTGACTTTGTAAGACTAGACTTTCGATTAAGAAAACTACATTGTGTCTGGATGGTGTTTTTGCATTACATGCTCAGGCATAACTTACATGTAAGGAGTTGACAAATACTGATTACATTTTAGTATGATGTATGAGCAGAAATCATACACATGCTTTTTAAATAGACCACAGATAATTAACAGATTGCAGAAATGTATTTAATTTGATGTAACCAGTGGCACAAATATTTGATTTCTGTATTAGAGTCTGGGAGTAAAGACAAGTGATCTACCTAAGTGGGTACAACTGACATTTTTTAAATCATGAAACATGCTTTCAAGGTAGAGTAAAATATTAAAGATTGACATGTTGTTGTATATAAATGGTAAAATGTCAGCTGCTTACTATCTTCAATTTTTTCAGAAGTGATGGTGTTTTTCCATAAATGTAATGTAGTTGAAAAACCAAAAATCTTGGAAAACTAAGACGGGTCTTGTTTAAAATGTCTCTTCAGCTTTGGCAAATTTTGAACGTGAATCAGCTATTGAAAGCATTACTGTGTCTTGTAGCCTGCATTCCACAACAGCTCTGTTATTCAGGTAAACCACTTGAACTGAGTCATTTGGGACCTATACTGTAATATTTTTCATTGAGGAACAATATCCTATTTTGTAAAGCATTTCCCTATGTGTGACTTTAAACTGTAAAATTAAACATTGGCTTTGTGGTTTCAGTGGGCATAATAAATGTTAATTGTAAACTAGGTTAAAGTATGTACTGCATATAATATGTTTTAGAGTTGGAAACTATTGTCCATTTATTTTTAATTTTCTCGTAACAACAGTAGGACTAAGCCAGGTCTTAAGGAAGCCCTAGGCTCTCTGTAATTTCTGCCATTCTTCTCCCATTTGGCATAGACAAATCATACTTCTACATTGGTTATAGGACTTTGGACTTACTGTTTTAAGTTCTTCTTACCAGACTGTCACCCCCTAACGTGTTTCTAGTGTTGAAATTCTGGTGTTAAATTAGGAATAGCAAGCACCCTAATCTACCTGCTTTGTTTTTACTTTTTTAAAGATAAGCTTACGCCACAAAGAAAATGAAAGAGTCAGTACTAATGGATGCATGGAAATTCAAAGAGAACTGGCATTCATTCACTAGGGAAATCCTGGTTTGCTAACAGATTTATGGCATTAAGGTTCCTAAGGACATTGATTCCTTCTAAACCCAAAATCATTAATATTTAGTGTATGCTGCAAACATTGAATTTCTCCCTTATATCAAATAATATTTCAGAATTCCTGTACCTTAAATTCCCTTCTTAGTAGGATATATAGATTTTTAAAAAGTAGTTCTAAACACCTAAACTTTTAAAAGATGGTGCAGAAACTTAATCAGCATGATAATACTGCTAAGATCAGTTGGCCATATCTTCGGGTCACACCCTGTGCTAAACATCTCGCAAACTTTCCCCCACGTGTTTCTCCCCATGACCAGTGTGAGGTTGGTCTTAAGATCGTGGTATTGCAGATGACAATCACGTTGGAGCCACTGTTAGTGGTGACCCAGCTGTGACCAAGTGTCAGGTACTGGGATAAGCACAATAGATATTTCTTATCAATTTCTAGCTTCTTGAAGCACTGAGAGTCTTCCATCCGCATGGATTGTGAGTCTGAGGGAGCGACTGTGTGGTGAATGGATGACTGTGAGAGATGGGAGAAATTCGGGGAGTGTTTCCATGGCCCAATATGGGGTGGGCCCCTTGAGTAAATGCAAGAGAAGTCCTGAAATTCCAGTAAAAACAGCAAGGAAACTATGGAGAGTCAGAAAAGCAGCAAGAACAGAGGCAAGTGCTCCGAGTGTACAAAGGACTATTGTTTAAGGAGTGAGAAGAGGGCATTTGATTTAGAAAACTAGCAAATTGCTGGGAAGAATTAAAAAAAAAAAAAAATCGGTATTTAACCTTGCAAACTCCTTCACAGCTCATAATGAGCTGGTTCAGACAAGGTCAAAGACATAAAAAATGGTCCTGAGGGGAGCTTTGAGATTAGGAATAGAGTGAGCAAAATGGTTAGAAATGGTACTCCAGACACTGGAAAAGTCCAAATCATCTGTGATTCCTAGATTTCGTGGGAATCTTTCTTGATGTCTTTTTGTTTCAGCTGTTCAATTAAACTTGTGTTTTCCCACAGAATGAATGATCACCTGTCTAAATGCAGACACAAGCAAAGGGTGTAACTTCTCTTTCTCTGTTCCCCTACCATGCCAATGTCACAGGTGAAAAGAATAAAATCTCAGGACGATCAACTACCTGGGCTATTCCTGGAAATGGAAGAAGCTATGAAGCAGCCCCAGGACTTCATTTGACATGAATTCATAGACTTTGCTGTAATATTTATTCTTTTTTCACTTCTAGCTTTCCACAGTACCTTGTCTCCCTATTTTAAGCCTTCTCAGGGTTTGCCTTGAATTGGACTTACAGTCATTTTGTTGTTGTTATTCATTACCGAAAGCATCTCAGTCCTGGGGGGCAGGAAAGTGCATGCCTCAATCACTTGGAAGTAGACTCATTCCAAAAACAGGGGCTGAACTAGTTTTAGGTTAAATGAATTCTTCATCTACGAGAGTGTTGGGGGCTGTTAACCCACTCATCTTTTAGATAAGTCTGGTACCTACCAGGCATTGTAAGAATGTACCTACATCGCTTCTTTTCTCTTGAGCCTCTTTACTATCTCTTTGCTTCTTCAAAGGTGTTTGTTTTCTTTCCCTCCTTGAATCTTCATTGTATTGTTTTAGTCAGTTTCAAGATGAGAGCTCAGACTTTAGAGCTGGGTAAGACTGGGCAGAAGATAAGACACAAGGGTCTATACAAGTGGAACCCGGAGGAGGTGTCTGGAGTTGTGACTGCAGTTGGCATGCCAGATGAGATATTAGTGCCCAGGAACAAGCAACAAAGGTCCCTTTCCTCCAGATTATACTAGGAACAGCTCCTTGATAGTTGCTCTGCTGCTGTCCTCCTAGTCCAAGCCACCACCTTTTCTACCCTGAGCAACAGCAAATGCTTCCTGTTTCGTATGTCGCAGCCAGACTGATCACAGAAAGCCATGAGTCAGATCAGTAAGCTCCTTTGCTAAAAATTCTCCAACACCTTCCTATCTTACCCAAAGTATGAAAGATTCATCTTTTCATGGCCTTCAAAGTCTGCAGGGATGTGGTTCATGTCTTCCACCTGACTTTCCCTCTTAGTTCCCTCACCCTGGTGCTCCCCTCCAAGCATGAACCCCATCCAGAGCCTTTTGCCTAGAACATTCTGCCCCAGAGAGACCCTTGTTTCTTCCCTCCCTTCCAGCCTCTGTTTAAGTATTACCTCTCAGACAGGCCATCCCCAACCACCCTAAATCAAATAGAACCATTCTTCCTTCATTTTTCCTCATGACCTTTATTAGTACTTGAAATCACTTTACATAATCATTGCATATATATGTCTGGTATCAGGATACATACATTTATATGTGTACATAATGTACGCATTACGAGGGCTCTTTTTGTTCTTTTCACTGCCATATCACCAGCTTCTAGGAAGATGCCTGGCATATAATAAGTACTCAATTAGTCCTTGCTGAATGGATGGAAAAGAATGGATGAATAAAGAGATGGCAATCCAGGCAAATAATCATCATCAGGGAGGTGTGGGAACCGTCAGCAGAGATGAAGTAAGTGGGCGCAATATGGTAACAGGAATATGTTAAACAGGTCATGCTGACATTATGGACAAAAGGCAGGCCAGTTTTGGCCAGGGAAGCAGAGAAGCCAAGGTAGTTGGGTGGTAGCAAGAACTCAGTTCCTTGATTACAAGACAGATCTTTACTTAATTCCTGAGATGATAGGTTGTAGAAGGAAGAATACTAAAACTCTCCCTCTATATTTCCCATTGCTTGTTTATTCAATCAAACACTAATGCAGAGACTGATGTGAAAGTATTTTGCAGACCCAATTAATGTTACCAACTCACAAAGCTTAAAATCAGGTGATTATTCTGGGTTCACGGGGTTGGGGGGGGAGCTGCTGTAATCACATGAATTCTTAAAAGCAGAAGAGAACGGCAGAAGGGGAAATCAGAGAAATTCCAAGGATGTGAAAGATTCCCTGTGCCATTGCTGGCTTTGAAGATGGAGAAAGGTATCAACCAGTCAAGGAAATGCAGAATCTAGAAGCTGAGAATGCCCCCCGCTGACAGCCAGGGAGGACACAGGGACATCAGTCCTACAACGGCGGCGCATGAGATTCGAGCAACAACATGAAGAAACTTGCAATCAGATTTGTCCCCAGAGCCCCCGGAAGGGGGTATATCCCTGCGATACTATAATTCCAACCTGGTAATACCCAGAGCAGAGACTCACCAGAGCCATGCTGAGCCTCCAGTAAAACTGGGAGATGATAAATTGGTATTGTTTTAAGCTGCTGAATATGTGGCAATACTTATGGTGCCTACAGAAAATGAAAATACAGGTGAAAACAGGAGGGATCCCAATCTAGAACGGAGTATCAGAAAGACGAGCAGATTAGACCCTTAAGCAGAATGACAGGGTTAAGGTCCAGTTACTGGGGCTACAATATAAAGGAGAAACACAAGACAAATACAGTATCTGAGTTGGTAGAACTGGCATGAAGGCATGGGATGAGACCCCCATTTAAGCTAACTTTGATATGGAGTCATGGGGGCTGCTGGATGAGAGATCCATATGTACTTGGGGACCCGGTTAGTGAAAAGCTGGGTGTGGAGTGAGAATCACAGTTATAAAAATAAGCAAAAACAGGCTGAGAAGGGACAGGAGCTGATGGATGGGAAAATCTGTCACCTGCAACAATGGTTTCCAAAATGCAGCTAACAAATCCTTTGTTGCAGTATATAAATGAAGAGAGGTTTTTGTCAAATAAGTTAAAAATTTAACAGGGATGTTTTGATTCTATATTGCTATTAACAAGCCATCCCAAAACTTAGTGGCTTAAGACAGTGGTTTATTGAACCCTCGTGATTCTATGAGTCAGGGCTCCGTTGAACAACATGTCTGCTCCACAGGTCACCCAGGGTCATTTGGTGAGAAGCATCTGGTGGCTGCCTGGAGTGGAGGGGCCAAGATTGGTTCACTCACATGCCTAGTGTCTTGGCAGGGACAGTCAGAGGGCCAGTGTCAGCCCCCCCTTTCCCTTTTTATGTAATCTTGGGCCTTTTTCCAGTGCTATCTTCACCAAGTTATAGTCAGTTGTCTTACAAGGTGGTCCTGGGTTCCAAGAGCAGGTGTTTCTAGAGAACCAGTGGAATCTACAGGGTTCCTCATGGCTGAGACCTGGAAGTCTCAGAACATTCTGTTTTAACACAATGAATTAAAAATTCCATCATGTGTGAACTGGCCACACTCAAAGGTCTTTTCTTGATTCTTCCAAAAGTTGATGTTTTTCTAGTTTGGTTAATCAACTTTTTAAAGTTAATTTTTCTTGCTAACGTGTCATTTCTACACACATAAAAATGGAGGCTTTCATTTCAGAAATGACACTGTTTAGAACTGCAAAGGCATAATAGTTAACAATTAAGTGGAAATCATTACTCTTTATATTTATTTTTGTATAAAACAAGGAAGCTACAGACAATAAGTCACACAGTCGTGTAATTAAATTGTTGTACCGGCCCTGACTCTGGGGAATCTCCCTGGTTGGGTGGGGAAGATGAATTGATTTTTATTGTTTTTTGTTTTGATTTTGTTTTCACAATCCGCATGCCTTTCCCTAAAATAACATTTCAACATGTCTAAAAATTGTTGCCATTCTGTGGACCACAAGTGCCTCACTTAAGAAGGCACCAAATTTAATGTTGTAAAGAAAGACTTTGATATCAGTTGTCCATATGGAGTTGAACACATAATAAATCTTTATTTTCCAGAACATATTAAGCCAGATGTATACAATAGCATAATAAATTGTTCAATCACCTACAAGTCATTCACGAACAAGTAAAAACCCTCTACCTTAAAAGGATGAGGACTCAGTAGATGTGTCGTTTAAGTGATACAAACAGGACCTAATACAACTCTATTTAATGTAATGGTCAGGTTCCAAATCCTTTAAAGTGATGGACCTCACTTCTGATCCCACCAGTTCTTCCACCATTGGTGCTACAGAGGGCCAGTCAGATTATGTAAATCCATGAACACAAATTTTAAAAGGTGTGCACTGTTGAGCTTTTAGAAAGGTCTTTAGAAAGGACTTTTAGAAGGGAGCTTTTAGAAAGGACTCTCATGTATCACATCTTTTTCCTAGTGAAAGAACCAAACCATTTTAGTATTGGAGTAAAGTGTTTCTGGAGCCCATTATTTTGGGTCTATAATCCAATAAAGATAGATTCCTAAAACTCTTGTTTTTGTTTGTTTGTTTGTTTTTTAATTTCACCATTGACTGGTCTCCAGTATGGGAGCTCAGTGACAGAATTTGACATGAAACCCAGGCCTGTCACTGAAGGTGTTTTTGTTTGTTTGTTTGTAACTTTAGGATCATAGGAAGAAACAGAAATCTCCAACAAAGATTCCTTTCTGGTTGTTTTATTTTCCTGAAAATAATCCTTCTCTCAAAGTACTTTTCCTTTGATCTTCCATTTATCCTTTTTTTGGACAAAAATATATATTGTATGAGAAGCTTAAATTTCTTGAACTAAATAACACTTTAAGAAGCTGTTCAAATCTGAGGTTTGCTTAATAAGTGCAATACACACAAAATATTATATATAATATCTAGAGAATTCATGGACTTACAGAAGCTAAACAAGTAATTCCAATGAAACAAAAGGAAAAATAAACATGTTCTAATTGACAATTTTCTAAGAAACAGCTTGCAAGTGAAAATTTCGCTCTTACGTTGAGAGCATATTTAGAACACATTGACAATTTTTAAAAACATATGTACTGATCATTTATGTAATGTGGTCTGTAATAATATTGGAGTATGATAACAAACAACACAGAGTTCCAGGATTCAAAGATGTAAAGACAGGAAGATGCATACGTAGGTGACAAAGAAATCATATTGTAGTAGAATCGTTTCTATAATACACTTAAAAACAATGTCATTTGGGACTCCTGAATGGCTCATTGAGTTAAGCATCTCCCTTCAGCTCAGGTCATGATCCCAGCATCCCGGGATGGAACCCTGCATCAGGCTCCTTGCTCAGCAGGGATCCTGCTTCTCCCTTTGCCTGCTGCTCTATCTGTTTGTGCTCTCTCTGTGTCAAATAAATAAATAAAATCTGAAAAAAAATGTGTCCTTCATGTAATATAGTCATCAAGAAAGGATCTAGACTCTTGAAGTGCATTGATAGAACTCTACACAGTGATCTTCTTCCTCTTCTGCATATTACAAACACTGCTAATGCTAACATCCATTCCACCCTCCTTCCTATGTCCATATGACCCATGGTGGGGCAGATGGTCAGGGAGAGACTGGGTCCTTGAGCAGTTTAACCAATGCCAACAGTCAACCATCTATGAAATTCTTGTTCAATGGGAACTTTTTTAAGGTTTTAAGTCCTTACTAGATTTTCTTTTTCTTGCAGACAAAAGCATTTTTATTTGACTCGAGTTTTCATTCTAATCCTGGAAATCCTAATTTAGGAACTATATCAGCAGACTGAAACTCCGTTATAGAAAAGAAGTGGGAGAGATGTAGGAACTTAAAACTATGTTCTATTTTGTATGATGCAAAAAGTTGGAAAGGAACTTTAGAATGGCATAGTATAGTTTACAGGCTAATCATGAGGAGGAAAAATTATGATTATTTTATATAACCAGGAGGGTAGATTTTAAACCAGTGAGTTGGTCAAAATAGGGACCGGTGTTGAAAAACATCTCTGTTATTCTTACACCCTAATTTTTCTTGCAAACACAGTGGAATCAGAAGTATCATAACTGCGAAGGTTCATTTTTACCCCTCCCATCCCCCCACGAAAGTCTTCTAAAAGTGTCAATGTATGCTGTGTGGGTGTATTATTTTTAAGTATATTTAGTAAATATTTGTCTTAATCTCTTTCATCTTATAAATTGCTGTACACTTCTTGCATTCATTCATTAGGCAGTGCTGCCCATTGTGAAAGCTTCGTTTTACTTTTTCCCAAGCACAGTGGTTCTCATTCAGGGGACATTTTACCCACCCCACCCCCTATATTTGAAATCCCCCAACATTTGAAAATGTTTAGAGATATTTTTGATTGTCACAATGGGGGGAGGGGAGATGCTATTGGCTTCTAATGAATAAAATCAAGGGATACTGCAATGTACAGGATAGCCCCCCCATGACAAAGAATTACCCCATCCAAATGTCAGTAGTATTGAGGCTGAAAAACACTACTTTAGGGGCACCTGGGTGGCTCAGTTGGTTAAGTGACTGCCTCCAGCTCAGGGAACTCCAGGATCATGTCCTGCATCAGTCTCTCTGCTCAGAGGAAAGGCTGCTTCTCCCCCCACCCCGACCCTCCCCTCATCATGCTCTCTCTCATTCTCTCTCTCAAATAAATAAAATATGTAAAACAAACCAAAAAACCACACTGATTTAATGGACCCCCTCCTGTCTTACTCTGCCTGTGTGATCCACATTCTCAGGGGACTACTTCTTACCTTCCAACAAGACAGTCAACATGTCTGTGACTGTTTTCTCCTCCCTGTTATGGAAGTTGGAGCAGCAGAGGCTGGGGTCCAGTGCTTCATTCTTGGAACATTGGCACTTGGTGTGCATTTTGTCACATTAAGAACCAAACAATCTCAGGTAGGTTAGGAGCCTGGGCATCGTCAGGACAATCGATGGATTATGCAGGTGAACATGGCATAGACTGATGACAGGCAATTGCTATAAATCACTGTTAGTCTTACTTCTAACCACATGCAACTGATTGCAAGAAATGCATAGAAACCAGCCCTTGTCTGTCCATTTTAGAAAATTAGTCTTGTGCCTAAAGCCAGGTTTGCACATTTTTCTGAATGAGCCAAGCGGAATATTTTCCATATAGCCAAGTAAAAAGAATTGAGAATAATGAAAGTTTTGTTCCTTCAGGGGTACTTTTACACACTATTTTATTTTAGGTGCAAATAGTATTTATTTTTAAATAGTATGGGCTACAAATGAGCATTTTTAGTTTCTAGGGAGTGTTTGAAATATGAAAACATTAGAAAATACAAAAATACAATACTACAACAGACAATCCCGAGTCAGTTTTCAATGTAAGCCACTAACTATAAATATTGGGGTTTTTTTGTTTGTTTGTTTGCTTGCTTGTTTGTTTTCAAGATTTTATTTATTTGTTTGACAGAGAGAGAGAGAGAGCGCGCACACCAAACAAGCAGGGGGAGCAGCAGGCAGAGGGAGAGGGAGAAGCAGGCTTCCCACTGAGCAGGGAGCCTAACTTGGGACTCCATCCCAGCACCCTGGGATCATGACCTGAGCTGAAGGCAGATGCTTAACAGACTGAGCCACCCAGGAGTCCCTAGATATTAGGTTTATGGCTTTTTTTTAAAGAATCTTTTTTAAGGATGACAGTTGTATAAAGGCTTGTATAGGAAGATTTATGCCAAAATACATATTCTCAAACTTGACTGTTTAGAATAGCCCTAATGTTATTATAATTGACTGAAGACAGGAGAAAATGGGGTTTTGTTTTCTTTTTCTCTCTTTTTTTAAAAAAAAAAACCACAATTTTGAAAGGAAATCACCAGCAGTAAAAAAGCTGGAAATTTGGTCAAAACCAAAAAGAAGCCACAAACATGGCATCTTAAAGATAGAAGAAGAACGTGAGACAGAGTGGGGTGGGGCAGAGAGAAGGTCACAGGCATTGTGGTTAAAGAGCAGGTAAGATCAGGGGATCAGGGGCAGACACGCTATGAAATTCTGCTTACATTTTCATGAGGCTATTATTCATTTTCAGATATATACAGTGTACTTGCCACTGGATTCCATCAGCCAAACCAGAAGGATTCCTGAGGTTCTCGTTTATTTCTGCTGTCTAAAGCCATTACCTTCCACCTCCTAAAAGACTCAACACCACAGCTTTCAAGTCAAGGCCAAGGACACTACATCTCTAGAAGCGAGTGTACCACTTGAAAGATGATTGCACTTTGATGTGCTTTTTCTCTCACAGAAATGATTTTCAGTCATAAAGGCCCATCTTGGCTCCATTCGAAACCTGACACACAGTGACTGGTATGCTCACACAAGTCATCAAAACTGAGAACCATCTCTGAAAACATATTACCTTGCTTCTGAGTCACTGTGCATGTGATATAGATGGGGGTGACTAATTCCCTTTGTCAGTTCAAAGCCAAATACTGAAAGCAGCATGTTTTCCTGGATATTTAACTCAATCTTTTCGGCTCCGTTTACCAGGCTAGAGCCACAAACTTCCAAAGTGCTATTGCATTCAGAAACACCGTGGGTTCTCATTCGTGGGGATTCCACACTTTGAAGAGTATTTACAGGTCCATTCTTCACCCGAGAGGGTCTGGCTCTGGAATCTAGTAAATGACGGTTGGTGGGTCCTCAGAGCGTTTAAATCCCAACCGGCTTTTCCAGCCACACATCCGACTCTCATATCTGATCGTGCTACTCTGTATATCATTATGTGAATTTGAATGGGAAGTTGGAAAGAGCTATATTATTAAGCATTCCTAGTGTGCTAATCCAGAAATCTTACAAACTTGAAAAATCAGAAGAAAAAAATGAATCTAGCATTCTGGTGTTGGGTCTACATTGTGCAACATTACATATCAATTTAGGAACTCTCTGTGGATTTCTAGGACCTCTGACCCTGGTGTCTTTGCCTTATGCCCAGATCTCTAGTCCTGAAGCATTCTTCCGCCTTGTCCCTATGGAAGCTCAGGCTTTGTTCATTCAACAAACCTGGCTCTGAATATTCAGTCCACAGTGCTAGGCAAGTTTTCAACCTCTCAGCCCTACTTGCCCAGTCTGTTTAATGGGGTATTTAGCATGCTTATGTAATGCATAACACAGAGGAATGGCTCCATAAACATTGGTCGTTCTTCGTTTCTCCTTCCTAGCATACCCACTTTAGCTTCATGGGGCTCCTCTTAAAATTGTCAATGTCTACCAAGTATCAATTATTCAAACAAAACTCCTAGTGCTGGCAGTCTACGGCATATGCAAGCCTAATTTTCCCACTTTCACCACCCCCCCATTTGCCTTTGTCCTGTACCATAAGGTCACTCTCACTCGTCTAATAAGAGTTGGTCCTCCACCCCTGTCCTAACATTCAAGGACCCCATCCCTTCTGAAGGGAAGACTCTACCCCATCATTTTGTTGCTGAAAGTGTACTCCTTTTCTAAGGGCCAATTTAACTGCCACTTCCTCCAGGAAGCTAGGAGAACCTCACTCCAAATGCATTCTTCCAAATTTAGAGACTGAAATTCACCCTTTGCCTTTTAAAATCAAGTCAAATAAACCAAGAACACACGGAGAACTTATTTAAATTCACAGTAGAGTCAACAAATGTAATAGAAAACAAATATGCCTGAAAAAATAATAAAAAAAAAAACATTTGTTTCATTTTAGCTTAACCTTTTGTCACTCTAAAAGATGAGTTTGTGTTTACATTAATTCTCAATGTAGATGAAATTCTTAGATCCTTGAGGGGTCTGGTATACATCCTGTTTGCAAACTAAGGTTTTTTCATGAATGGAGAATAAAATGTGAATACACAGGCCTGAAACAGAAACCTTGCTTTGGGGCACTGCTATTAGTTTCAATCTTTTTAATCGGCATCTCTGAAACGTTCCACTTTTCCAAAGTACAAAGCCGGTTTTCATAGTTCTCTCTTAACTTGTTTTCCTAATGCACTCCAATCAGTTTGATGCCAGTGAATTTCTGTTGTGTTTATTATATTTTGTCTTCTCTCCACCCAGCCCTCCCCCACCCTCAGATCCCACATTGTGAGCAAGCCTTTGAGTAACCAAAAGCTTATTAGCAAATTTTCCAGCAAATAGAATTTTTTGGAATTTTTTCCACCTTTGGTTGATGGGCTTACACTGAAATAAACCAGTCATGTTTGTGCTAGACTTCTATTGGAACTTTGCTTCCAGTCATATTTAATGAATGAATGACAGACTGAATATACCAATAAAATCAAGCCACGAGTAAAAATAGAGAAAGGCAGAGAGACATTGAGTAAAAGAGAAAGAATATGAGAAGCAAAAGTTGGGAGAGAGAATGAATGTGTACTCTGGACTCCTGTAACAAAAACTTAAAAAATATAGTTTTTCCTACATTTAATATGAGTATGTGCATGTCCCAGAGAACTAATTTAAGTAGCGAATTATTTTCTTTTCATGTAGATCTATTCTGTGACTATGACATCAAAATATTGACAAACCTACTGATAATGTAAATGTTAAAAGTCACAAAATGAGCATGAGATCACAATTAACTGACTTTAAGTACTAACGAGACATATTTAGGTGAGTAGAGAGCCACATGAACATCAAACAAAATTGGGGGGGGGGGTGGATCTAAACTTCTTTACTTCTGAAAAGTTTCCAACCCACAACTAAATTCACTGCCTTAGTATTGGGTCACACGTTAAACACTCATTTAATTTTTTTTCATTTGATTTCTCTGTAACTTTCTTATTACCTTTCAAAATGTACCAAAGAACAGTTTCAAACTAAGATGAATAATTTAATACCAATGGGAAAATGTGAAGAAAAAAAAAAGAGCTACAAAAGAAATAACATCTTGTAAGTGGAAAACTTTGAAAATGGCCATCCTTTAAATCACAGTTTCATATCTTTTTATTTATTTATTTATTTATTTATTTTTATTTTTTTAATTTTTTTTAAGATTTTATTTATTTATTTGAGAGACAGAGATCACAGGCAGGCAGAGAAGCAGGCGGGGGGGGGGGGGAAGCAGGCTCCCTGCTGAGCAGAGAGCCCGATGTGGGGCTCAATCCCAGGACCCCGGGATCATGACCTGAGCCGAAGGCAGAGGCCTTAACCCACTGAGCCACCCAGGTGCCCCCACAGTTTCATATCTTGACTCAACCTACAACATGTATTGTTAATTTCACTGAAATTTGTTTCAAGGATCTGAGAAGACCCAAGGTGATGATCAACATCTACATCCTTACCTTAAGTCATGCTAACACCTAACACTTTCTAAATACCCCAAGATCCTTCTAAAACCTCCAACTACTAGATAAATAATAATAATTCCTCATACATAAAACAGTACTGTGTATTGTTTAATAATTGATTTCAAATATTGCATCATACTTTGATTCCAGATGAGTGCTGACTCAATGCTTGCTTCATTGGATTAAAATATATAGAAATTGTGAGATAGAAATCATGAGAGAAATTCAAGAGTATTATGGACCTGGGAATGAGAAGTCAAAGCAAATATTAAGTTGGAGACAGAACTAGGTTTGTATGCAGCCAACTCAGAGCTAGGGGCCAACCTCGTTGGAAGAGTTGACACGGCAGTGCACCTGGAGTTAGTTTATTTACCTGTGAAAGAAAACACGTACACAGAGAGATGACCAGAAGCTGATGATGCCAAAACTAATTAGAAAATGTGTGGTCACCTACCCTTTTGCATTTTTACAGAAAAGATCAATAATTCATGACTAGAACTCAAATTAGCTGCCAACACTGTTAATAACATCCTTTCATCTACTGACTCAAAAGGATCAGGTCTATATTCATGTCCTCAAATACCTCACATTTCCATGTCATGTCAGGATGCTCTTCTGTGGCAAGCATGGTGTCATGCCCAACCTCGCTCATTGTTCCCCACTCCACCACAAACATTGACCCAAACCAACACCTGTTTGAGCTTCAGGGATTCAGGAAGTACATAGGACTTCTGGTCCTCACTAGGAATTTGAAATTGTCCTACTTACAAATCCTGCCTCTGTGATGTGTCAGTCTGATTTAGAGCAAGAGCAGACAGGATGTAAGAAGGGAGAGTAGATAAGGGGATCAAAGTGAGATTGTAACCAGAGTTGGAAGCATTGGGTAGACATGATTGTGAATAGAAAGGAGCCTCTTTAAAGTCCTGTTTGGGGGCAGAATACTATTTAAACTTCCGAAGAAAAACCCTAAAGCTCATCTTTATATATTATATGCCAGGGGGTACTAATGTTTTCTTGTCTCTTTTGGAAATGTTTATTTGCACGGCAAAATGATCCAAGAAAAAAGAGCAAAGAAGTTTGTGTTCAATACATGATTTTATGTGTGTGTATGCTGATATTCTAATTTTTTTCTTGTCTTTTTGTTTTTTTGCTTTGAAACTTAATGCAAGAATATGATTCTAATATGTAAAATAAGATAAAGGAATGAAAATCTTACAGCAACACTAATTTATTCTAAACATGAATTTTACTTTGAAACTTGTAAACGCAAAAGTGAAAGAAACAAACACATTTTGCTGCTTTGGGGGATTGGTTTGTTAAAAGGTTTTGGTCTTGGATGTTGTCATCAAAATTTAAGTCATATGATTCAGACAGAAATATCTAAGAAATTCCATAATAAAATCATCTAATACTACTTCCACTTAAGACCAGTGTGTATGACAAATGAGGATTTTGAAAGTATACAATCACAAATTATTGTTTTGACACAGATGTAAATTTAAAAAAAATTTTAAAAGATTACAATTTTAACAAAGCACTGTCTCTTCTGCATGTAACCAGTCATAGGATTTGGAGTCACCCTCCCATTATAAACAACAAGAAAACTGAAAAAGTATGCAAAACACCTATTTTAAGGTACCAGACAGCTAGCAGTCTAGGACCCTGTTAATGGAAAGAAGGGAAACACATGAGGTGAGCCGTGTGATCACTGCAACTTTCCTCCTGGAAGCACTTGCTCAATTTCAAAATAGGGAAGGGGAGTCCAAGCAATATGTGGCAGTCCCACTGAGTTGATTAGATTAGAATTAGAATTTGGAGATGAAGGCGGGTGGATCTGACGGCAGAGTACTGATGATGAGGAAGCTCAGAGAAATAGCCCTAGAAATCTGCATGGGACACCTTGAGACCTTAACTGAACAGTAAGTAATGTGTGTGGGGGGTAAAACTAAACATGGTGCACAGTAAAACACAATAAAACTGGCAGAGATTAAAAAAAAAAAACTGGCAGAGATAAAAAGACACAAAGGAACTATAAACTGAATAAATCCCAAACTCACACAGGGGTGGGAGACTATTTTGTCTGACCACTCCATCTGGAGAAAGGTTGTTGAGTGCCTGAGGCATTCAATAGACACCCCAGAAAAATGTCCTTATGGTAGAGCTACTCCTTGCTACCCCAAAAAAGTTAAAATATAATCTCAAAATAATCCATAGGTATCTACATTTCCTGTCAAAATAGACTTCAGAACTCTTGAACTGAAGACTGCAAAACCCATACACCTATAACCATAACATATGCAATGTCTATAATTATATAAAGAAGTACTGAACAGTGGGCACCTGGGTGGCTCAGATGGTTATGCATCTGCCTTCAGCTCAGTCATGATCCCGAGATTCTGGGATGGAGGCCCTGCGTTGGGTTCCCTGCTCAACAGGGAGCCTGCTTGTGCTCTCTCACTCTGTCAAATAAATAAAATCTTTTAAAAAAATACTGAACAGGAAAAGAAGCAGGAAAATGTAGCTCATAATCAGAAGAAAAGTTGGTTAATAGAAATAAACTGAGAAGTGACAGATGATGGAATTAGCAGACAAGCATATTAAAACATTTATCATAAATATTCTCAAAGATTTAAATGAAAATAAAAACATAATGACAAAAGATAGGGAAGATTTTTTTTAATGTGATTTATGGAGTTGACAAGCATATTTGAGAGGAAAAATTAACAGGATGGGCTTAATAGCAAATTAGAGACTAGACGGTGAAAGATTAATGAACTTGAAGACATAGCAGTGGGAATGCAAGGGAAGTGCTAAGGAGAAAAAGGTTGAAAATAAATAAATAGAACCTCCATTATCTGTGGAACAACTTAACTGTCAGAAAAAAGAAAAAGAAGTTAAAAGGCAAAATTTAAAAAAAAAGAAAGAAAGAATGGCCAATTTCTCCATAAAACTGCAGTAATCAAGACAGTATTTACAAATCAAGTGGTATTTCCAAATGCATAAATGTATCACTCAAGAGAATATGATAAAAATCTTAGAAATAGCTCCCCATATCTATGATCATTTAATTTTCAATGTATATGCTAAGGAAATAAAATGGGGAGAGGAGTTCATTCAACAAATGGTGGTAGAACAACTAGATATCTATGTGGCAAAAAAGAATGTCAACACTTACTACCATGGAGACAATTTTCTCAAAATGGATCATCAAGCTAAATGTAAAATCTGAAACTACAAACCTTCCAAAAGAAAACACGGGAAAAAGCCTTGAAGAAATTTGTTGAAGACAAGGATGTTTTAAGATAGAAACAAATTGTTGTATACCTATACAATGGACTCAGCAACAGAAAGCAATGAACTTACATGATGCACACACAACACAGTTGAGTGTCAAAAATATTCTCCTAAGTTTCAGAAGGTACAAACCATACTGGTGACGGGTGCATGACACAAGGACATACAGCCTACACTTGTCTGCTCAGAAAAATCCACCAATCTTCAGATTTGCAGCTTGTAAAATAGAGAAACAGAGATGATAGGGAATCCCTTCTAATGTTGGCTGCAACCACATATATTTTCCAGACCCCAGTAGAAGTGCTGCCTATGAAATCTGATCTGCAAGTGAAGGCTGTATAAGCTGAGACACCCTCTATGCCACTATCCTTGTCTGTGCTGTTATGGCTGTCTCCCAGCTTCCTTGGCTCATGACAATTTCCTGTGCCTTGTTCTTAGCCTTCCTGTGAATTCCGTGAGTTACCCGACATCCATTCAATATTCTTTTCTTCTTGAAATGGTCGGTGTTCATTTTTGTTTGCTACTAAGAATTCTGATTAATACAAATTGTGTCAAATACCATGCATAGAGTGATGATTTGAAATTGTATATGTCTAGCTCTGATTCCATTTACAGACACATTAACACCTCCTTGAAATGTCCCTTGGACACACACTCAACATCTATAAAACAGAAACAGAATCCTCAATCTTCTCTCCCATGAAACAGTAATTGGCTAAGGTATACTATTTCTTTTCCATAGTACGTCAATTCTCAGCAACCAAACAGTTCCTTCTTTCTTTCCATTATCCTAATTATCAAATTATACAGATTTCGTACAATCCAGTATACCCCTTTCTATTTGTTTCCCATCCCAATTCACCACAGATAAAAGCATCCACAGAATCCACCAGCAGGCCAGAGGTTATCACCCCTTGACTTTATCACAAACAACAGGAACTCTGTTGCCACCTGGCCATTGCGTGATCCAATTCTTGATTCTCATTCTGAGTCAGCTTCCTAGAACCACTTTCATACCTAGGATTACCGGCATAGGGTTGGACTCCCCAGAAGCAAATACTGAGATAAGGATATTTGAGAAAGAGATGCATTTCAAATATGTCTAGCAAGCAAGTAAAAGAGTAAGGATGTAGGACCAGAAAAGGAAGGAGGACAAAAAACAGTGGGGTAGCAGCAAAGCCCCACAGAGTACAACTTCAGTTCAAGAATTCAAAGACACCCTGCCCTCCTTGTAGATCTCACCTCAGAGTCGGCCCCTTAGGGGACAGAGTATTTATATTCCCTCATGCATCAGCCAATGGCTAAGAGCTGTTTCTAAGAAAACAAAATTCGCAGGCATTTCCCCTCTCTGTGCTTGCAGGCAAGGCGGGTTCCAGCAGCCTGGCCCAAAACCCACAAGTGTTTGTTTTTGTGCCTCTCCCATTAGACTGTGGGTCACAGGAGGTCACAAGCCAGGTCTTCCCAAACAGTGCTGTATCAATACCAAGCAGGGTGCAAAACAGCAACAGCGCCTTTTGCCCCCAGCCTGGCACTGGTCTGGGTGCCTAGAGTTGGGGTGTGGAAGTAGGAAGATATTGCTTAGGAAGCAGCATTCTGAGGAAGGCCACGTGAAGTCATTTAGATCAGGATTAACAAGTGCCTCTGGGATGTGACAAGGAGAGAGTGCAGAGGTTTAAGGCCAAGTTCCGAAATCTGCAGGAATCAGCATATTATCGGGACTGAAGCACATAGAATTAAGAGAACCTGAAAGCATTCCCGAATCCAAAATATTAGCACAAAATATTTTTAATGCCATGTTCATGGCTGTTGGCACAAGTTAGCCTGGAGAATTAAGGGGCTCAAGGAAGAAAGGTAACTTTGCCTATCTGTTAACAGTGCTCAGAAAAGACAAGCTACTCTCCACGGAACTGGGAAATTGCGTGGAAGAATCAGAGTCATTTCTCCCTAAACCAGTTATTAAATCAATTCATGAAAAAGAGATATATAGCTATCTTTTTTACAGGGGAGAAAAGGGGGTGAGTTTAAGTAATTTAGACATCTTTGAGCTACTACCGAGTACAAGCGCTGTCCAATAGAAATATAATGCAAGCCATAAAGTAATTTTAATTTTTTTGGTAGTTGCATTAACAATAAAGTATGAAGCTATGGGTAACATTATTATTAATAATATACATAATATACTGTATTTAACCCAATATATGAAAAGGTTATCATCTTTACACAGAGACAATATAAAATATTAATGACATTTTATATTCAGTTTTTAAATTTAAAGAAATCTAAAAATCCAACTGAATTGAAAATTCAAATCTCACTAGCTATATTTCAAGTATTCAATGATTAACTATAGCTAAGAGCTATTACATTGGACAAAGTAGACTACAACCAAATATAATGACAATATGAGACTATCTGAAAAACACTTCATTTAATGATTTTATCTATTGTTTATATCAGTGAAATTCTTACTCTTCTTTCAGGAGAGCAAATTTTTAGAAAATTCACGTATTGAAAGCTTCTTGATAGCAGATTATCAGTGAGGCTACTATAAAAGCCAAAACAATCATCACTTACTGAAGACCATTCTGAGTTAAATCTGCTTTTATTTATAACTTGGGGCTCTCTGAAATGATCCATGACTTCAACTTGACCTTTCCACTCAGTTTCCAAATGTGTTGCCATATAGTGGTCATGTGCTTACTGTGATCAACCCATGAGAGGAATGTAGCATTCTAAATAGTTCTGATGTAAGTATTACTGAAAATTTTGGTGTAAGCTTCTCAGACTCCAAATAAATATTATCAGTACTATCTTACCCAAATCAAGACACAGCAACACAGGAAATATATATTCTAAAAATAAGGTCAACTATTAAAACTTTCTCTTTTTTTCCAAAGATTTATTTATGGGGGAGAAGGGCAGGCAGAGGAAAAGATTCAGACTCCCCCATTGAGCATGGAGCACAACACAAGGCAGGGACGGATCTTATGACCCATGAGATCATGACCTGAGATGAAACCAAGAGTGGGACACTCAACGGACTGAGCCACCCAGTCACCCCTAAAACTCTCTTATAACAACTTATTAAGATCTTTCTCCCACTTCCCCTCTCATTCCTTCTCCCACTCCCAGGGTAGGGAGGAGAGAATCAAGCAAAGTCAACTTACTGCACACTGGAACACAACTGGATTTGAAAACTCCAAATTGGGAATTTATTCTTATAAAATCAAGCATACCTCCTATTCATGAAAAATGATGAGGAAATATAATCATGAATACAATGTAATTTTTGTAGACATTTCTCAGGGAATACAATTTTTTTTTTTATTTTGATAGATAGCTCAAAATGCCTTCTGGTCCAGTAACTTCCATTTCGAACCTCTCTTGAAAGAATCCCCCAAGTGAACAGTCTCACAATTTTGTTGCCAATAGTAGCCTAGATTAATTTAGTTCAAGGAATTTCTCCAAATTGTCATACATGTTTCATCACTCTCAATAAATGATGACCTGAAAGGAATGTAGAGATGACCAAGGAAATTCTGGGAAAAATTTGACCAAGATTTACTGGGTTTTCATCCCCAACATGCCCCTCCATATTCCATATCAGAAACTATCTTGATTGTCACATCTGGGACAATATTTGAACATTCACATCAATCATACTCTCCCCTCCAGACTGAAAAGGAGAAGGATCTATCTTGAATTCTGTTTGATCTCCACCTACCTTCTTGTCTCACCTGTATTATAAAATGTAGAGTATGCTAGACAAAGGAACTAGTGCAAAGGGATTTAACCCTGCTATAACCCTACTCCACATGAAATGGGTTAGAAAAGCAGTATTACAATAATCAGTCACTGGTGGCTGAGTTGGTTAAGCTTCTGCCTTCAGTTCAGGTCATGATCCCAGGATCCTGGGATTGAGCCCCGCATTGGGCTCCCTGTTTAGTGCGGAGCCCACTTCTCCCTCTCTCTTTCTCTCCCTGCTTGTGCTCTCTCTCTCTCTCCCTGTCTCTGTCATATAAATAAATAAAATCTTAAAAAAAAAATGATCAGTCAAGTATCCCTCTTAGGATAGCTTGGTGGTATCAAGAGCTGTCTTCATCAGAGCTCTCAGCTCTTTATCAGTGACACATAAAATTCATTAAATACATATTTATATGTACACATACATGTATATGTGTATACATCATTTATCATCATACATATATGTATATAAACAAAAACACACAGACACACACTTTTTTAACTCTCTCCAGAACAATCAGATTTGAAAGCAACTGATAAAGTGAAAGTTCCAGGACTTTTTGGATCAGCTAATATGTATACTTAGAGCTCTACGCAAGACCACCTGTTTGTAACTCACAGATGGTATCTAATTCCATAGTTGAGAGCTGATATTCAGATCCAAGCAGTCTGGATCACATCCTTGACCACAAGAGCAACATAAATATTCATTTTTGGAATTTAAGAGGCTCCCTTGTCCAACTCACAAATCAATGTTTAATGTGTTCAATATCATCCCTGACAGCGTATTAATAATTCTGCTAGCAGTAGGGATAGGAAAATGTTTCTGAAGCAGAAGGGGTGTATAAAGGTGTGTTTTGTTTTGTTTTTCCCTGTGCGACAAATTAAAATAATCTACCTACTCCTTAGGCAGTTCTGTTCTCTGATTTACAAATTTTGAAGAATTATCCCTCCCATCTGCTGTTCCATAATCTTTTTTTTTTTATTTAAAGAAAGGAAAAACTCACATCCAGGAGAAGTGAAATAAAAAATGTAAGTCAATGAACTATCATTCATTATATATTTTCTAAGATGTCTCTGTATCTTGGTGGGGGGAAGAAAAACTGAAAAGTGCTAGAGTGAGTTATAACATTAACTGGGCAGATGTGTTAAGTCCATCTGTATAACATGTCTAATACAACCACATTGGTCTCAGAAAATGCTAATTAGGTTTTCAAAATTATTTTTCACACATTATGACATCTAAAAGAATGGATTAGATGGGGCACCTGGGTGGCTCAGTCATTAAGTACCTGCCTTCAGCTCAGGTCATGATCCTGGGGTCCTGGGATCAAGCTCTGCATCAGGCTCTCTGCTTGCAACTTCTTCTCTTTTTCCCACTCCCCACTCTTCCTGCTTGTGTTCCCTCTCGCTATGTCTCTCTGTCAAATAAATAAATAACATCTTTTAAAAAATAAATAAATAAAAGAATGTATTAGAAATGAAAGAAAATACAAACATCACCAAAATTGTGGTTTCAAATACAGACCAACTTAAAATCCTTCCATAGTTTTTGGAATCAACCCTAAAAGCAGCCCTATCAACAAAAGAGATGGGGTTAGGCACTTCATCGTGATCTCCAAGCAAAACTTCCAACAGGACTATGGTCTCGCTTCCCACTTTTATATAAACATCCTTCATGGTGGTTCAACGGCAGCACCAGGACAGTCTGGCATCCCAAACAAAGCCATAGTTGGCACAGGTATCTCCCCAGCTCTGGAGTGAGATTAGAGATGGAAGAAATATCAACATCTCCCAAGGCCAGTGGAAGCAAATTTAAACTCTCTCCTACCACCAAACAAACAACCACAATGGCATCTTAAAAGCTGCCATCAGATTGATGGTTCTGGCCCCGCAAGCCTGAAGTGGCTTCTATCATATCTGCGTCCTGTAATTAGTGGCGGGTGTTTCCTCCAGACACTCAAGAGTTCGAGATTTGGTTTGAATGTTGTTCTGAAGTCAATCCAAATCAGGCTGGATTTTTTCTTCTGCGGGTGTTCTTCCCTTCCCTTGCATATTTTCTGCTCCCCCACAACTCCCTCCTTATTTCAATTTTCTCCTGCAAAATCCATACATTTCCTTTGAAGTCCAGAATTTCCTATTGTGTCTCATGAGTTTAGTGCTTGTATTTTATTTTCTAAATGTTCGTTTTACTTTCCACAGACGAAATAAGAGATTAAATTGTTTGTCAGAGCGTGGCCACACTGAAAAAGATCCAAATTTCTTTTAGCCAGAAGACGAATTACTCATGCCCATACTTCACAAGCATCATTTTTGTTTTCAAAAAAAAATTTTTTTTTGAAACAGAAGACGATAAAGGCAAAAATCAGCATTGTCTGTATTTGCCTGGCTAGCCACCTCCTTCTCTTCGTAAGAACACCACGATTCCCAAATGTTAGAGGAGTTCCCCACTTCCTCTCTTGTGGACTCTAATTAGGGCCCCAAACCTCTTGTAGTTAAGGAATGGAAATGTTCCTCAAGGTTGGCAATAATTTAGAGCCCTCTGGAACTGGAATCTTGAACACAGACACATAGGGACAGGAAGTTGTAGTTCATCTATTTCTACTTTGGCTTCCCGACTGGATCCTTCATGTTATAGAACACTTCCCAGGGTCCTTGCTTGATTCTCTGCATCTGTTTTTCTTCCTGCCTTGTTCATGTTAGAGTCAGTTTCCACTGCCCGTAACCAGTGAATCCCAAGTAACACTCAGTTAAGACCTAACACTCATTCTTAGGTGGGTAACACATATACTGGATTCACGGGGTTATGTGTAATCAGTACTGTTCTTGGTGTTGGAAAAACTGCAAAAGAAAAGGACTGACTTATTCTCAGGGGGGTTGCTGTATAGTTAAGATTACTCCCCATGCAACAGTTACTGTTCCCAGGTGCACAGAGACCTCGGGAGGAATGTGTTCCTGTTCTGAGCAGTGACTTTTCTTGTCACCCACTTAGTTTCACAAGCCTAAACCTGTACCTCATCCTTGAGTTCTCCCTCCTCCTCACCCCACACATCTAATTAGTCACAATTCACTCAGTGAGAAAATATTTATTAGCAAACCATGTGAACTGTGCTGATTTGATGTCTCCTACTTCTTTCCACGGACAAAGCCTCTGCTTTAATTCAACACCTCATGATGCGTTTCTCACCGAAATCCAGTAACCGCCAAACTAACACCTCTGATCTCTGTCTTCTCTCCTTATGGCTCCTTCTCTTCTAAAAAAAAAAAACCAGCATTTTCTTCCTAAAGGACAAATCTTATCAGGTTGCTCTCCTGAGGCTTGCCAGCATCTCAGGAAAAGCTCCAAATCTCTAAGTATGGTGTTCACAGCCCTTCAAGGCACTTGAAAACCCTCCTGGAACAAAGGGGGTTGTAACTGAACAATTGAAAAGGCAAAGTTATCATGATGTTGGCTCTACTTATCCTTCCGGCTTCCTCCCTTATCACTCCGTTCCACAGGCATATGGAGCTACTTACAGGTCTTCCCAGAACAATCATCTCATCTCCTGGCTTGAGCACCTGCTACTCCTCTACCCGCAGTGCCCTTCCTGCTCCCTGCCCTCATGTCACCTGACTCCCACTCTCCCACCCTCTGAGCCTAGGAGAGCTACGCTTCCTTCATTACCCCTTTTGTCACTCTGTGACACCTCCCACACACCGCAGCTCCCTATATCATAATATACACACTAGCGCTCTATAGTATAATGTTCTATTCCTTTGTATGCCTTTCTTTCTAGAAGGCAGATTCTATTCTTCGAGTTTGGAAACACTGTCAGATTCATCTTTGTATTCTCTGTGCTTAATAGAACACCTAACATGTGAAACCATTCAATAAATGTTTCATTGACTGACTAGATACACATAAGATGTTTTCAGAAATAATGCCCGCAGAACCTTTTTTATAAACCCACATAACAGAGAAGACCTGGGTAGAATACGTTTTCAGGCATTCTATTTATAAACCCAGGAAACATCCTAATACCTAGATGTTGTTTTTCAAGACTCTAAAAATGCCAACCCTGAATCATAACAAATGTATTACCTCAACAAACAAAGAAATTTTCTAGAGTCATGCAAATTTCCCATTGACTGAGTGCTCCATGAACTCTCATAAAAACATCTTTAAAAACTATAGATTTTCATAAAGCTCGGGATTTTGTGGTTTAATATTTCATACATTGTGCATCACGCATACTTGGAAGTATAAGCCAGTCCGGCAGGATTGGCTTTATAGAAGAAAAAGGATGAATTAAGCCAATCTGTTATAGCCAAAGAGGAAATATGCAAAAATTTTTGGGCAATATTCTCTGATTAAATGAGTCAAGACAAAAGAAATGGAGAGCTGCACAAGAAACAAGAAACAAGAAAGCTGTTATTATGATAGATACTCACCTAGCATAAAGTCAAAAAAGCTACAAAACAGGGTGCCTGGGTGGCTCCGTGGGTTAAGCCTCTGCCTTCGGCTCAGATCATGACCTCAGGGTCCGGGGATTGAGCCCCACATTGGGCTCTCTGCTCAGTGGGGAGCCTGCATCCCCCACCCTTGCTCTGCCTGCCTCTCGGACTACTTGTGATCTCTGTCTGTCAAATAAATAAATAAAATCTTTAAAAAGCAAATTAAAAAAATTAAAAACTTGCTCTAATCTCAAATTTATGAAGATTTGCACAAGTCCACCATTAAATCCTTTCCGGTAATATAATAGTACCTCCAGTGACCCACGCAAACTAACTTGGATTCTTATCATACATAAAGCTCTGGATAACTCTATTGGGCAAGATAGACTCATTTATGTTGTACTAACCAAAAAAAAAAAAAATCCCTGAATTTCCGCAACTTAACAAAAGTTTATTTCTCATTTATGCTGTATATCCCACATGAGTCATCAGAAACCTCTACTGTGTGATCACTCAGGTATCCCAGCAAATAGAGACTCTAATATTTGGTACTATGCTATCCTCAGTTATCATGGCAGGGAAGAAGGAAACTAGAGAATGATGTAGAGGATTTTCTTTGCCTCTGATCAGAAGTGGCATAATTCATTTCAGCTCACATGGTGTCACTGATCTTCAAGTGGGCCATGAAATGCAGAGGAACAATAGAATACTTAGTAAGCCCTGCTATTTCTGTCCCAATGTATTTATATTAATAATATCAGCTTAGCTTGTGTAAAAAGGGAAGGTCTCAACCCAAGCATCGCAACATTTTACATTGGAATGTTACTATCTACAGGAAAATAATTGAAGACTATGACTGCCTCTCCCAGCAGACCCTGTATGTCTCCTGCTGTCAGAGACCAAATGGAAAGCAACATGGATAGGAGCATAATCTTAAAATCCCAAACCCAGCATCCCAGGCACATTAGTAGTTCCCTAGTCAAAGCAGCTCCTTACAAAACACTGCCACTTACTGATGTGGAGTTATGCTGACAAGAGATGGCCTTGAACATATCTGATGTAATACAGCCAAATGCCCTCCAACGTCCAGAAATATATGAAAGTTAGAAGTTAGCAATTGTTTTGTTTTACTGTTTCAAGTGTCTATGTGTTCTCTGTATTTAGAGAGAATTCTATGATCATAGGAATTTCTTAAGATAAATTCCACCTTGTGCTCCAGTACCCTATTATCAAGAAATACTCAAGGCTGCTTCATAGTGGACAAGAACCACTTCATTAGAAAGACCGTTTGAGGAGGGGCAGGAAAGATTTCTTCACTCCTTGCCTTCCCTTCTGTATGGAGAGCGTTCCATGGTTGGCGTACTCCCAGCTCCCCTGACTCACGCTCCTTCCCTCACAGCTTATCTAACTGGGGACTTCGGAAAAGGAGCCCAGGCTAGTGAAACCAGCATCTTCTCTTTTTCTGTTGAGAAACAGCTGCCTGTATGTTCTACTTTACTTCTCTGTGGGTCAGCTGTATTTTTGGAGGCGGTGCCCAATCATGCATGCCCATGAGTAAGGTGAGTAAGGCTACATATAACTCTATATAGCTCCATATACAGAAGCCTACATCCTCCCAGATGAAAAAAAAACAAAAAACTCTCCAGTTTCAGTTTGAACTGTAATAAGGATGATATTTTTGTTCTCCATATGTTGGCTCATGTACTGTATTTATTGTATTTATTAATCAATAAAGACTTTAAGTGGGAAGTAAGGTACAATTTGTTACATCCCCCAAATAACCTCTAAAGGTAGCATATTGCTTTATATTATTTACTTAAATACATTTGTCATAAACATTTATAGTAGGCTTTTTTTCTACTGTTAACATACTACAACTACTACTTTAGCATTCAGCGATACTAACACATCTTTGTCAGTTATTAGAATGTTCAGCTATCATGAATTTTTCATAGAAATTTGTCATTGAATATTGAATAATATTTGAAATAAATATTTGCAAATTTAATTTGTAATATACACACATTATATTCTTAATCTGCTTGTATCATGACTTGGTTATTTACATAGAGGCAAAAAAAAGAAGCAAATAATAAAAATCAACTTTAACATAACATTTTTTACTGGCATTTTCTATAACCCATAGATATGTAATAATGTATTCATTTGGATTCAGATAAGAGCATCTCTTCACTCGAAGTTTACAGTAGAGGCAAAACTTCAGAGAAAATCAAATTAGCCAACAAATGTCAATGTTTTCTGATGAAAAAAAAAACTGGTCTTAAAAGATATTAAACACAGCTACAATTCAAATCAACTTCCAATGTCTCATGTTGGATTGAAAATAGAAGTCATTTCTTCAGTACGTACAGTCTACAAGCTGCTAAGAAGATAACGTATACATTGAAACATAAAAAAAACCGAAGTTTGTCAACCATCTCTCTCTCTTTTTTCCCCCCCTCATTAAATTACATTTACTGGAAGGTCACATAGTGACTATCTGTTTTTTAGTGCCACCTTTTGGGGGGGTCTTGTTATTACATAACATCAAAATCGAAAAACTAGAAATTCGTGTGTGTTAATTAAACTCTATCATATTAACTTTATACTTTTTATTTTTCCCATTAACTGTACACTTTGTCAGTATAAGCAGATATGTAGTTTAATGAATATCTGCTCCGTTATATTCTGCAATGAAACAGGAACCGAAAGGTTTCCTTAGAGCCTTCTGATTGAAAGGATTCAATCCCCGTCCATCCCCGAAAAAAAAACCCTAGCGCTTACATCCATATAAACTCTGATCCAAGCCATGTCTACTCTTCCCCTTGTAGGGAACTTAAAATTCAGTGGACAACCATGGACACTGTGTCATCGATTGACAGACACAGCCAGAGAAAACTCCGTGACTTTTCTAATGCCTCATGATTTGCAGGTGGTGGAGATAAAATCAAACCCAAGTCCATCACTGTACTTCCATGAATCACATTCCCCCACTTCAAAGAAAATATTGACTCTAACAAACATCCTCTGGTACTCCTGTCCTGGTGGAGTGGGTTGAACTCCAAGAAAGGTGAGAAGACGGTTTTCAAAATTCCACAACCAAATAACAGAAATGCTGGCTGATGTCTGGTATTTTTAAAATCACAGTTCTGAATCTGGCCAATGACAAAGACTGCTTTGCTCTAAGTTGGAAATGGGAAACATTGTTGACTGACCCAACAGTACCTTCCACTGACTCCCAGAAGTCGTTCACGAGTCTGCTTGCCATATTACCTACCTATTCATCTAGACTCCCAGAGTCCTATCCTATGACAAATTAGATCATTGAAAAATAGGAACCCTAAAAAATGTTAACTTAGTTGACACAGAAAATATTTCACAGATTTATAATATGATTTTCCCAGCCTTCAGGTCAGTAAAAACATGATCTCTTTACACATGATTTTAGAGTGTGTTGTAAAACCAGAGTAGTTTGCCACTGAAGTCTAACGTTCTTTATACAAGTACTTCTTTTACATTTGACTCTTGGAAAAAAAAACCGGTTGCAGGTGAGTTTGTATCATTTAAATTATTATGACTATAAAACAAAATTAGCCTAAATCTCTTTGCCTCCAGGCAAATCAAACTTTGTGCCCGATTATGGTAACTAAATTATCTCAAGTACTAGATCCCATTCACTTTTCCTCTCTTTGCCATTGACCTTTGTTCTATTTTGTTTTCATTCCCAATTGTTCTACCTTATGCTAAGTTTACTTTTACAAATTGTCTTAAATCTTGTCAGATTTAACTCAAGTGCCAAAATGAAGGAGTTAATTCAGGAATCCAATCCCAGCAAGGAGGTCCTTGTTCCCAGAGCTTAGTATCATTTAGGAGAAGCATGGAAGAGCCAGCCACTCCTGAGCCTTCCAAGACATCGCGGGTCTTAGCGGAGGCCATGAATAATCGTGGCCCACGGAGAGGTAAACCGAAAGAAAATGATAGCAAATGCAAGTACACGAGAGATATGCATCCAACACAGTGGGATGATAGGCAAGAAGACTAGCAATCTGTTTAAACAGAGCTAATGATTTTTAAAAGAAGGCTTATGAAGGCCCCCTGGGTCTGAACAAAAAGCTGGGTTAGCAAGAGTTTAATTACTAATGAGAAGTCAGGGTGTCGTATCAGAAGCAACACCATGGTAGTCAAGTATTTAGTTCATGATGAACTACAGAGGTCGAGGTAACACTTGAGAAAGGGTCCAGTGCTTCCCTCCTGGACCCATCCATTCTGAAAAAACATTGCCTCCGTGTGAGCAATGAGGGATAAGATAAAGGAACAGTACAAATCAATGAATTGTGTAAATGAATATATTCCATACAAGAAAGAGTACGGAATTGCATGATGTTCACTGGTTTTTCTAAACTTTGGATCTAGTTTCCATATGTCACATGGTGAGATGAAACACAACTTTGCTTCAAAGTCTTTGTCTTCAGGAAGTGTAGTTTGCCCACTTTGGGTTTGTGCATTGACAAAAATTAAAGCCAATCAACTATGTGCTATACACTAGAGTGGAGGAGAACATTGTTTAGGAATCCATGTAAGTGTCCACAAACATAGGAAAAACAACTTTTCAGATTTTTTTTTAAGATTTTTTAAAATTTATTTGACAGACAAAGATCACAAGTAGGCAGAGAGGCAGGCAAAGAGTGACAGGACGGCTTGATCCCAGGACCCCGGATCATGACCTGAGTCGAAGGCAGAGGCTTTAACCCACTGAGCCACTCAGGCGCCCTAACTTTTCAGATTCTTATTTGCTTTAAATTCAGGGTAGTATTTAAAAGTAAACACATTAGGGGCACCTGGGTGGCTTAGTTCATTAAGTGAGGTCATGATCTCAGGGTCCTGGGATCAAGGCCCAGGTCAGGCTCCCTGCTCAGTGGGGAGCCTGCTTCTCCCTCTCCCTCTGCCTGCTGCTCCCCTTGCTTGTGCTCTCTCTCTTCTCTGTCAAATAAAAAAATAAATAAAATCTTCATTTTTTTTATTTTTTAAAGATTTAATTTATTTATTTGAGAAAGAGCCAGAGATAGTGAGAGAGCATGGTGGGGAGGAAAGGGAGAAGTGGACTCCCCACTGAGCAGGGAGACTGACAAGGGACTTGAACCTGGGACCATCATGAGCTTAGCCAAAGGCAGACACTTAACCAACTGAGCCACCGAGGCACCCCAAATAAAATATTTAAAATAAATAAATAAACACATTAACCCATGCAAATCTTATTGTCCTCTCTTTGTTAGTACATCAGGAAACGATTACTTCTAATAGTAGGAAAGAAATATAATATCTGTGATAAAGTATTATTTCTCTTCTATTTACAAATTCTACAAATCAGCTGGTTTGTTGTTTACTTAATAGAATCCTCACATAGGGGCGCCTGGGTGGCTCAGTGGGTTAAAGCCTCTGCCTTCAGCTCAGGTCATGATCCCGGGATCCTGGGATGGAGTCCCGCATCATCGGGCTCTCTGCTCAGCAGGGAACCTGCTTCCTCCTCTCTCTCTCGCTCTGCCTGCCTCTCTGCCTACTTGAGATCTCTGTCTGTCAAATAAATAAATAATAAAAATCTCAAAAAAAAAATAAAAAAAAAAAAGAATCCTCACATAATGCTTACACACACCCCATAGACTTGTCTTCATATTTGAGAATTTCAATATGTTGATTGTTCCTCTTTCACAAACTGGAAATATAGCCTCAGGAATTACTTGATTTTTACCAAGTTCATTCAAATTTGACTTGCTCATTGAACTCTAGGAAATGTATTAATTTAATGTTGCTTTTGTGTTTTATATATTTATGTGTTAAAACCCTAAGGAATGTCCACAGTTATCTGTTCTGCCCATTTGACTCCCAACAGAAGATCTGGTTGACACTTAGAGACCTTTATCTGAAATTTATACCTGGACTCATCTAAAAGAAATGTTTTCTAATGTGGATTTATATCTTCTGTAGGCAACTATATGTTTTATATTGCTCAAATAAGGAACATTTATGTTATATGACTTTTAATTATAAAATTACATTAAATGCAACCCAATTTTCAGGAAACACAGTTTAAAACATTAGTTCAAAACTAAAAATGATATTCATTATTGCATACCACATATAATAAGCTTACATGATAGAAAAGTACTAAAAACTACCATTAATCTATAAAAGGCTTACTATTAACTGAGGTACCTAGAAACTAAATTTCTAGGAGTTTTTTGATTTGTTTTGTTTTGTTTTTAGAGAGTGAGGGATAAGATGGGGAGGGGAAAAGGGGGAGGCAGAGGGTGAATCTGAAGCAGGCTCTACTAGGTTTTATAAAACTTAGAAAAAAATTTAAAATATGTCTCTGATTTTAGTCCTTTTGTTACCTCTAGTATAATTATTATTTTCATTTGCTCTCAGTTTTTATTAATTTACATGAGTCTATTGTAGAAGCATAAAATTATACAAAAATATTGAAATAATTTCACATAAGCTCTGAAAAAGTGGGATTTATATTTTCACGTGTTTATTATGGTGTTATCTGCACACTATATAGAAGGAGGCAGGGAGATAGGGTAACTGGGTGATGGACATTAAGGAGGGCAAATGATGGAATGAGCACTGGGTGTTACAGGCAGCTGATCAATCACTGAACTCTACCTGTGAAACTAATGATTCATTATATGTTAATTAATTGTATTTAAATAAAATTAAATTTAAAGAAATAAAGATGGGTTTCCATGACCACAAACCAACTGGGTTAGGAAAAGGACCATTTACATAGAGATTGTAAATAACATATCTGAGAAAGTGGAGAGAGAGAAAGAGGATGAGACTTTAGCCATATAGCTTGGCTATATCTAAGGAATTGTGAATAGAGAGCTATCTTACAAAGACTTTCCGGAAATTGAATCTAGAACCACAACCTATGGACTTGTAACTGATGTCATAGTGGGTATAGCAGGCAGGAATCAAGAGGTCATTAGTCCATTGCACTCAGTTGTCATCAATTATACCGAACAAGGTTTTCAAGCCAAAAAGTTAAGAAAAACTCAAAAACCAGAGGAATCATGCAAATACAGTTAAATGATTAGAGAACACGATCTTTATGACGTGAAATTATTTACTCTAAAGAAAGAAAGCTAAAATCAATCTTCAGTTTGAAGCTTGGCTACTACCCAAAGGACGCAATTACTACATCCAATTCACCCATAACAGATGGAATTAATTGTAACAATGGAAAGATGTATGTGAGATAAAAAAAGAAAAACTCTTCCTGATTGTGGAAGTTATTAAACTGTTGAAAGTTCAACAGTGTTTTGGTCTTAGTAAATACAATGAAATAGCAATTTTAGCGGAATTGAATATTTACCATGTCCTTGATTTTCTTTAGACTGTCACCACTCAAGGCTCCCATTCTTTAACAATGTGCTCACTTCTGGGTATTTCTAAACGTCATACAAATAGAATGATACTGTATATATTCCACAATATATATACATTATATACACACTATATTATTATATATACCCAATATGTATATTGTGGGATATCCCACAATATCCACAATAGTCCACAATATATGATACTGTATATATTCCACAATATATTTGTTTGATTGAAATTATACTTATATAAATTAATCCATCTTATGGTGGGGTTTTTAGGTTTTGGTTTTTTGGGGGTTTTTGTTTTTGTTTTTTCTTTTTTTTTATAGCGATCATATTTTCTGCCACCATAAGGTATTCCAAGCACATCTTATATTTCCTTTTCCTAGCCAATCACTTCACAAGGAGCCCTGGTTCCTTCTATTGCAAAATAATATTTAGGAATCAAGATCTGGGCTCCAAATGTGCTTATTTCTACTGGGTTGTCATTACTTTTAGACCTGTTCAGCACATAGAATATAAAGATATGTTTATGTGTACTAACCCATGCATACATACACATTCTATTTATTTCTGTATCTACTCATTTGTGTATTGAAAACATAAGTAAATATTTGATAGAAAATGAGATGTAAGTATACACATTAAGAATATTGAAAATATTAAGTATTATTCAAATATATATATCACAAGTTCATACAGATATTTCCAATTCCTATCCAACACCTCAGGGTTCCCTCTTGCCTTTCCCCTTTGCCTGTTTGTAAAGTTTTCCTCAGACAATAAGAAAAAAATAGGCTCCCATTTTCTACAATATATTTATTTATTCAATCATAATATAAATCATACTACGTAAATGGTTTCATAATTACTAACCCATACCTCTGTGAGAAACAAATTTACCCCCTTCATGCATTATTTGTGTAATGCATTTTTTTTTGTATTTGGCTTTAGATTGTCTACTTATTTTTTGTGGTGTACAGTTCTATTGATTTTTTAAAAATGCAAAAAGTCATGTATCCGCCATTATCGTTGTGACACCAAACAGTTTCAACTCCCCCCAAATCCTCTGAGAGGATTGTTGTGAACATCTCCCTTCACTTCTTACCCTAGCAACTATGGATCTGTTTTCCAGCCCTATAATTTTGCTTTTTCCGTAGTAGCATGTAAATGGAATCAAGCAATACATAGTCTTTTGCAGTTGGCTTCTTCTACTTAGCAAAATACATGTAAGATTTACCTATATTGAATAAATTGATAGCTCCTTCCCTTATATTGCTAAATAAATATTCTATTTTACGATTGTATAACAGTGTCTTCATTCACTAGTTAAAGGACAGCAGAGTTGTTTCTAGTTTTGAGCAATCAAGAATAAGCTGTCGTACACATTCATGGAAAGGTTTTTGTTACTATAGGCTTTTATTTATCATGTGAAAATACTGAGGAAAAAGATTATTGAGTTATGTGGTAGGTATATGTTTAAATGTATAAGAATAAAGAGTTCAGGGACGCCTGGGTGGCTCAGTTGGTTAAGCAGCTGCCTTCGGCTCAGGTCATGATCCCAGCGTCCTGGGATCGAGTCCCACATCAGGCTCCTTGCTCAGCGGGAAGCCTGCTTCTCCCTCTGCCTCCGTCTGCCAGTGCTCGCGCGTTCTCTCTCTCTCTCTGACAAATAAATAAATAAAATCTTTAAAAAAAAAAGAATAAAGAGTTCAATGATATTCATTCAAATTATTAACATGGTGTTAATGTAATCCAATGGGGAAAGAATGCTCTTATCAGTGTGATGTCATGATGGAGAAAGGATGGCCACAAATTTGTAGATATCCCTTCCACTGAGACATAGTCAGTCTCCCTTCCCTTGAATCTGAGCTTCTTGTGAATTTTCTCCCCAAAAGAGTCTGAAGGAATTGACACTATACCGATTTTTAGACCATAAGTGGGCTAGCAGTTTCCACCTTGTTCTCTTGATGCCACGAGCTGCCATGTAAGAAGTCACCAGACTCAGGTCACCAGACAATGAGAATCCTAAGGCACATTAAGAAGCCCTCATTGAGGATGAGCCACCATGTGAGGTAGAGAGCAAGAGAGAGTGGTCAAGGAGACTGATCACCACACATTTGAGCAAAGAAGCCATTTTAGAAATAGATCCATTAGCACCAGGTGCCTCCGCTAATAACAGAAATCAGAAATGAACCACCTTACCAAGGCCTCCCAGAATTCCTGATCCAAAAAGTTTTTATGGGGAAAAATGTAAAAGTTGTCTCCTCTTTCATTTTACATATTCAAACATTATTTTGAAATGGATTATGACTCTAAATGTAAAAGGTGAAGTTAGAAAACATGTAAGTAAAACGTTGGAGAAAATCTTTATGACCTAGGATTAGACAAAATTTCTTAAACAAGATTAAGAAAACACTAAACATAAAAGCAAAAGTTGATAAACAGTACTTCAATAAAATTATGAGTGCTTGGGTGGCTCAGTTAGTTAAGCATCTGCCTTTAGCTCAGGTCATGATCCCAGGGTCTTGGGATTGAGCACCTTCTGTTCTCTGCTCATCAGGGAGTCCGCTTCTCCCTCTCCCTCTGTCTCTCCCCTACCACTCATGCACATGCTCCCGCTCTGTCAAATAAATAAATACAATCTTTTAAACAAATTATAATTTCTGTTTTTCTAAAGACACCATTTAGAATTTCAAAAGATTTACCAACAGATTGGGACAAGATACTTATAAAACATTCATTTTTTTTTTAAAGATTGTATTTATTTATTTGTCAGAGAGAGAGGGAGAGAGCACAAGCAAGGGGAGCGGCAGGCAGAGGGAGAAACTGGCTCCCCGCTGAGCAAGGATACCAATATAGGACTTGATCCCAGGACCCTGGGATCATGACCTGAGCTAAAGGCAAATGCTAAACTGACTTAGACATCTAGACATTCCTAACACATATGTATATATTTTTAAATTTTTCATTGCATATCTTTTTCCAATCTTTATTTTCAATCTATATCTATTTTATGCTTCTTAATTAAGGCATAAAAATATGGAGATGGTTCTTTTTTATTATTTTAATCTGCTAATTTGTCTTTTAACTGGAATATTCAGTAGACTCACATTTAATTATCTACTCATATAGTTACTTTATTTTCTATTTGTCCCATGTTGCTATTCATTTTTTACATATGAGCTATATATCCATAGCTCTCTAATGTGTTTCAAAAAATATTTTATTTTAATTTTTATCCAGTTTTTGTGGTTAGTACAATAGAAACAATGGTCTTCTCTTACCTTCTGTATCTTATCAGAAGTTCTCCATATTAATTTTTCTTATCAGATAAGATTTTTCCTTTGCAGGCATGTGATGTGTCCCTCTCTTCTTTCTTGTAAATTTTAGAATCAGTTTGTCAAATCCAATAATAAACTTTTGAGGTTTTTATTTTAATTGCATTTCATTTATTGATCAATTCAAGTGCCAACTATTTTCTTTAGATATGTTTTTCAATCCATAATTGTATTATATCTGTCCATTTGTCTTCTTTAACGTCTTTCAGTAAGATTTTATATTTGCAGGAGAATTGTTTGTTTGTTTACTTACTGGGGGAGAGAGATTGCAAGCGGGGTGGGGGGAACAGAGAGAGAGGGACAAGCCAAATCCATGCTGAGCATGTAGCACAGAGCCTTATGAAGGGCTCAGTCCTATGACCTTGAGATCATGACCCTAGCAGAAACCAAGAGATGGTTGCTTTAACTGACTCAGCACCCAGGTGTCCCCAGACTTGTGTATCTCTTATGAAATTTACTCCTACATACATTTTGTTTCCAGTATAATTAAAAATGGCTTATTTTATTTGATTTCATTCTGTTTATTAGTATTGAAATGCAAATTAGTGTTGTATATTAATCTCATATGCAAAAATTTGATATATTTTCTCGTTAATTCCAATTGCCTACAAATTATTTTGATTAGATCTTCTATAATGACCATCACATAATTTATGAGTAAGGGTATCTTTCTTACTCTCCAAAAAGAATGTTTATTAAAAATGGCTACAGCAGGTATCCCTGATTAGTTCATATGTGTAATATTTCCAACTCTTCTCAATTAAGTATGATTTTTACTATAGAATTTTTATAGAAACCTTTGGTTAGGTCATAAAATTTCCTTCTATCCTTGGTTTCCTATGAATTTATTTACAGTGAATGGATGCTAAGTTATACTTAGTATTTTCCTGTATCTTTTAATACAATTGTCACTTTCCCCCCCTTCACACTGTTAATTGTAGTAAATTGCATTCACTAGTTTTCTTGTATTAAACTTCTATTGCACTTGGACACCAGGGCAAACAGTATTTATCTTATTTTTTATACATTGCTCAGTCAGGTTCGCTAATATTTGGCTAAACATTTTTGCATCATTGTCACAGAAAGATAGCCAGAACTCTTCCTCATTCACTCTTTTGGTCTAAAACTTACACTATTCTTATTTCATGAGCTGGAATGTTGTCTCTTAGTCTATACTCAAATCACATTTAAGTTGTTGACGAGTCCCCCAGTGCCCTCTCCCCAGAAAAAAATTTCCATTTGGAATGATGTGCCTTTTTTCATGTACATATTTTAGATTTTCCTTAGAGTTTATTGCAGGCAAATTCTTTTAGGTTTTCTTTATCTTAAAATGCCACTATTTTGCCTCATTCTTGTCATATATCTAGTACACTATTCTGCACTGATAGCTATTTTTTCTCAGTATATTAAATGCATTATTGCATTTTCTCAGTATATTAAATATATTATTGTACTTTCTTTCACTGTTGTTGTTAATAAATCATCTCAGAATAATTGTAGTTAACTCTAAGGGTTACTATCTATCCTGCTGGCGGAGGTTTTTAAACCATATCTTCTGATTTTCTGAAGCTATATTCATCTGTTTTCTACCCTATGGACTCTCATACATTCATGGAAATTTCTCCATTATTTCTCTCCAGTTCACAGATTTGCTCTTCATCTTTGTCTAATAAACTGATAAACTCATTTTATTTAAATTTTATGTGCATTTTTATGGACACTTACTTATATTTTGTATCTGTTAATTCTAATATCTAATGGTTTTGCAGGTTTGATGCTGTAATTTGTTTGTCTGGTTTTTGTTTTAGTTTTGATTTGTTGTGTTTTTTTCCCCCTGCTGGTTCTCACTTAACATGGTTTGCTTAGTTTGTTTTATTTTGTTTTGCTTTGCATTGTTTTTATTTTTACTGTGAGCTCATATTACTGAAGATGTTATCTGAGCCCTGAGTTGAGATGTTTTTGTTTTTTGTTTTTTAATGAGAGAAAGCATTTGTTCTGCCACATCCCAAAGGCACTGCTAATCAGGGACCACTTTACATTGAATATTTGTATGTTTAGCATTGAGACCACCCAGGAAGTATGAAGTCAGTCCTTTAAACTAAAGTCAGTTGGCTGTGGTTACTAGGTAGAAAAGAAAGATTTTATTCTTCTCCATACAGTATCAGAGTTCAAGGTGTTAATTTTGTTGTCCTCTTTCAATAGGTGAAGGTATGGTGTACGGAGATGCAGTTCCCTGTGAGCATCCCATCTTGTATATACTTAGGGTTTAGCTGCATTGCCCACTTCCAAACAGTTGCAGAAAACAAACTTCATCCATACAGAAAATTCCTTTAAGGGGAATTGATACAGAAGTTTGTTTTCCTCTGTTGATTCCCTGACTTCTAAGAATTCCTTACTTTCTTAACTATTCACAGATGCATTCATAAAGATTTTATTTTTAATATTTCCTCCCTTTCTCTTTAGTTGTTTTCAGCAGCAGGGGTCTTAAGAAAATCTAGTTCATAACACTGCCTAAAATAGAAATAAAATCCTGTTCACATTTAAATCCTATATTATAAATTGACATACCAACTCTCAGTTATTAACTCTTATATTAGAAAGTTCTTGTCTAAATTGAGGGTCACCAGGGGGGAGCCGGGGGATGGGAAAAATAGGTGATGAGGATTAAGGAACATACCTGTGATAAGCACTAGGTGTTGTATGGAAATGTTGAATCACTGTATTGAACACCTGAAACTAATATTACCCTGTATATTAACAACTGGAATTTAAAGAAAAACTTAAAAAAAAAAAAAAGAACAGACCAACAATTCAAAAACTAAAAAAAGTAGAGTTCTTGTCTACAACAATTGAACAGTAACTTAATGTTGTTTTAAATTGTAAAAGATCAAGGAAAACATTAAAAAATCTGGCTCCAAGTAATTCCCTCATCATACAAGAATTCATTTAAAATATGCCCCTCTTTGCCTCCCATCATGGGCAAGCATCATTTGTATATCAGTCTTAAGAGTTTTCAGTTCAGTTCACCTGAAAGAAACATTTGTTGGCTAACTGTCTATAATTTTAAAAGAAAGAAAGAAGGAAAGAAAGAAAGAAAGAAAGAAAGAAAGTCAGTTGCAGGGGAAGATAATCCAATCCCTTCCTTCAAGGACTTTACCCTCCAGTGGGAGAATTGTATAAGCAGCCAATTATCAAAATTTGATACATATAAAGAGTAACAAAAGAACTATGGATACAGTCACAAAAATAGAAGAAGGGTGCTTGTTATTACCTCAGTGTGTCTTTTTGGATGTGGGGGAGGAACTGGCATCATCCAGCATTTTTTCACCATGGAGTCGTCATAGAAGCATACTGAAAGTAAACAAAATTGCTCCAGCTCAGAAGAGGCTAAAGGGTGTTTGGGAATTCAGGAGAGTCAAATAGAACAGAGAAAGGTACAGAGATAGAAAGCAGCTTTGTGTATGCAGAAAACAACAAATAGTGTTTACCCTGAGGATTCAAACGGCAAGGAGGCCTGTGAGAGGTGAGATTGTACGCATTGCCATGGGTCATGGGAAGGAATGTGAATTTTATCTGCCACATGAGTAGGAAGCATTGTTTGAAGCAGCAAAGGGGCAAAACAATTTTGTAAAACAGGTATGTTAATTAGGAAATTTACGGAGGATGGAATATGTAGGACATGCCTACGTGGTTTTTTCTTCATTCTTTATTGTATTTCTTTATTTTTGGTTTAGCATTTTCTACAGATTCTTCTATGTATTTCTGTAGCATTTATTTATCATTATAATGGAAGTATATCATTTTATCACCCAGAAAATTGATTTGATACACACATACACACACACATCAGAAGTTTTATATATGTATATGTATATCTATATACACACATATATATATATCCTATCTACCTATACATATCTATAGATAGATGGATAGATAGATGGATATTAACATATAAATTTTCTTTTACGCATGTGTACACAATTTTTTAAAGTATACAGTATAAAACACACACTTCACAATGTTTTGTAAAGTTTTTATTAGCTTAAAAAAGATACCATGAAAGGGACATCTGGGTGGCTCAACGCATCTGACTCTTAATTTCAGCTCAGGTCATGATCTTGGGGTCATGAGGTTGACCGCCACATTGGGCTCCACGCTCAGTGTGGAGTCTGCTTAAGATTCGCTCTCTCCCTCTCTCACTGCCCTCTCCCCAACTCACACTCTCTTGAATAAATAAATAAGTAAATAAGTAAATAAGTAAATAAAATCTTTTAAAAAAAGGTACCATAAAAATTTGCCAGATCTTTAAGGTTTTTTTTTTTCCACAATATTTTAATGCTGCATAGCACAAACTCATATGTCACTATTCTAATTTATTTAAAATTACTTTTATTGGGATGCCTGGCTGGCTCAGTCAGTGGAGATTGTGACTCTTAATCTTGAGGTTGTGAGCTTGAGCCCCACATTGGGTATATCTAAAAATAATTTTTTAATTACTTCATCTAATTTTATTACTTAAAATAATTTTAAAATCTTATAAAATAAAATAAAAATAAAATTGCTTATATTGGAATACATTTTGATTTTTCATGTTTAGTAAAAAAAAATCACACAGGGAAACACTATTATATATAAATGCTTTAGCATACCTATAGGTATCTCTTTAAATTACATAAATAAAAATGGAATATTTCCCAGCTAAAGGTGAAGAACATGTGGAAAACATTTGTGGCACATTTCTAAATTAACTTCCAAAATGTTATGCTCATTTCACTATTCCGAAGAGTGCCAGTTTCTTCGTACTCTCTTCAATACGGGAATGTAATTTGAGATTTAATTTAAATTTATTTGGTTATTAATAAAGGGTTTCTTGATATTTATTCTGAGGTCAACTATGTTTCTTCTTTGGTGAATTGTTTATGTCTTTTTTTTTTTTAAAGATTTTATTTACTTATTTGACAGAGAGAGCGCACAAGTAGGCAAAGAGGGAAGCAGAGAGAGTGGGGGAAGCAGGGTCCCTGCTGAGCAGAGAGCCCAATGCGGGGCTGGATCCCAGGACCCCGGGATCATGACCTGAGCTGACAGCAGAGGCTTAACCCACTGAGCCACCAAGGCACCCCTGCTTATGTCATTTTAATTTTTTTATTGCAACGCCCGAATTTTAGTCATTGTTTGTAAACGTGCTTTGTGTTCTAAAAACATAGATACTTTGTCACACATGTGTTAAAGAAAAAAATATGATTCAACTGATAAAGAACAGTGAGTCAGCCTTTATTCAGGGGACCATAGCGAGAGGTGTAGGGACCCCTACAATCAGGTTTTGTGCTGGTGAGAGAGATGGGGCTCTACTGCAAACACAGCAAGGTAAAGTAAGAATTAAAGCCAAGGAGCACTGTAGGGCTACGTGGATGGAAAATTACCCAGAGGAAACAGCAGGGGCGAAAGGAGATTTGGTGTAACTAGCCCAACAGGTTCATTGCTGAAGGCAGGGTGGTCAGACATCCCCTGGGGGGTAGTGAGGAATGAGGAATCTGATCACATATGGAGGATAGGGGATTTCTAGCTAAACTGACTTAGCAGGGTTCTTGCTAAAATTGGGCATTCCAGAGATAAACATGGAAGCCCCCTAATGAAGGATTAAAGAGAATTCAGAGAAACTTGTGTAGAGTTTGGTCAAAGAGGGACATTTGTCACATGGATTTTTTTTTATATTATCTCAATTATGATCAATTTAATTTTTTCTTACATTTTTAACATATGACAATTTTTTAAAGATTTTATTTATTTTTTTGAGTGAGAGAGCACAAGCAGGGGGAGGGGCAGAGGGAGAGGGAGGAGCAGACTACCTGCTGAGTAGAGAACCCAATGTGGGGCTGGATCCCAGGACCCTGGGATCATGACTTGAGCCAAAGGCAGATGCTTAACCAACTGAGCCACCCAGGTGCTCCAACACATGACAACTTTTAAGTTAAATCTATCGATGTTTTCTTTTTAATAATTTATTTTCTGTTATGCTTTAAAACACTTTCCTTTCTCAATGATAAAACAGGTATATATGTCCATGTTCTTGTTCTCTTCTTATTTCAATTTTTAACTTTAGTTGTTAAAATTCCACTAGGATATGCTTGGTATGTGGTATTAGAAAACCAACTTATTTCTTGACAATTTAGCAAATTTACTAAAGTGCAATAGTAATATAGTCTCTACTTGAACAAAATATCACTTTTGTCATAAACTGATTTTACAAGTAATCATAAGTTGTTCATAGACTTTTATTTTGTGGAATAACTATTCATGAACTAGTTGTTTGAACAAGAGTAGCATTATGACTTTGAATGTCTACGTTCTCCTTCACTGTTGTCAAAGATTACTTGCCTCTTCTTATCTATTAATTCTTGTATACAAAATGCAAAATGATTTTGTCATATTACAAAAGAAATATCATTTAGCCCCTTCCAAGGGTCAAAACGTTATTACTTTTTGTCCACATAGTTAAAAAATAAAAGGGATGGGCACCAGGGTGGCCCAGTTGGTTAAGCATCTGCCTTCAGCTCAGGTCATGGTCCCAGGATCCTGGGATCAAGCCCCATATTGGGCTCCCTGCTCAGCAGGAAGTCTGCTTCTGCTTCTCCCTCTTCCTCTGCCACTCCCCCTCCCTTTGTGCTCCCTGGAGCAGGCACGTGCATGCTTGCTCTCTGTCTCTCTCTCAAATGAATAAAAATCTTAAAAATAAGTAAATAAATAAATAAATAAATAAATAAAAATTAAAAGGAACAAAAGGCTATAGAGTGAAATGTGTCTCCTATATGCTCCCGAATACTGGTCTCCTCTGCAGAGACGATCAGTATTAATTATTGTGTATCTTTGATATATTTCATGCATATTTATCAAAATTCTGATCTATTTACCTTTCTAGTGGTGTGGGAAACAAAGGCAAAAGAAAAATTAAATTTCCTCACCACTTACAGTCAGTCCGTTGACAAGTCCTTGAAACAGGCCGAGTGACCTTCCTCTAGGAACTCAGCTGCCTCAGTGCTAATACTCTGCTAAGAACAAAAGGCAATCTTAGCCTATAAAGATCCTGAAAGTCTACTTTACCATATAAAAATTCCTTTGGAAAGGTCTTTTATCTCTATCCCCCAAGATACATGTTGGCAGTCATCCCCAAAACATAAGATCCACTGATATACATATGAAAGGTCTCAAGACTAAGGTTTTATCAGACACTAAGAAATGACCTTTTCCCAACAATACCCAGCCCCCTCAAGATCCTAGAAACCTTGTTTCCAAAATTACTTAGAGACTTACACTATCCCTAACCTCCTCCCAACTTGAAAGTATAGTAAGGGGCCACTCCTCAAGACTCCTTTTTCTGCCCACATGTCCTATCCTTGTGTTTTAATGAAACCACCTTTTTGCACCAAAGTCATGTCAATAATTATTTTTTGGCCATCAGTTTCGAACCCCAACATCTTTTCTATATCACTACCATAGAGGTTTTTCTTTCCTGTTTCTTAGAAAAACATGCATTTCTGGGTCAAAAGATTTATTTCCTTTTTAAGTCCAGGAAACGTGTCACTCAATTGTCTTCTGGATTGTATCACTGCTGATGAGAATTTTGCTGTAACTTTGATATTCATTGCTCTGTATGTAATGTTTCTTTTCATTGTGTGCCTGTAAAATTTTCTCTTTTTTTTTTTTTTCTGGCAGTTTACGATGTATCTAGGGATTTTTTTCATATTCTTATTATTTATCATTCTTGGGATTTTCTGTGTTCCTTACATCCATGATTTTTTTTTTGTCTTTCATTAATTTTGGGAAATTCTTGGATGTCTTTTTCTTCAAAGATGTCTTCTGCTTTATTCTCTTTCCCCTCCCTGCAAGTGCACTTACTTGTATGTTAACAGTTAGAATATTATCCCACAGATCTTGAATATTCTAGGGGTTTTTGTTTGTTATTTTAAAATATTTTCTTCCTATTTTAATTTGAATAATTTTTATTGGCCTATTTTCAATTTTAGGGACTCTCTCCTCAGCTATTTCAGTTTACTGGTAAGTCCATCAAAGAGTTTCTTATGTCTTATGCTGTGTTTTTATATCTTGCATTTTCATTTTGCTTCTTTAGAAAGTTTCCACCTCTCTTTTGACATGACACATAGTTTCGTGCATGCCGCCTAGATTTACTCATAGTTGTTTTGAAGTCCTAGATACTTTCAATAAGTGTCATTATGGGTCTGGCTCTGTTTACTCCTTTACCTCTTCATTTTTTGCCCTAGCTTTTTTAGGGCGCATTTTCCTTTTCCATTGAATGATGGTTATTGTGTACAGAAAAGTAGAAACCAAGGTAATTGGAATTTATTCCAAGAAATGGGTACATCTTTCTTTCTTTCTTTTTTTTTTTTTTTTGGTTCAGTCATTATATAGGGGAGGGCAAGGGTCAAGCTATTTAGTTAGCTTCTGTTCTCTTCAGTGCACCATATACTTCTACCTTGTGCTAAAAGTGGTGTGTAGGGTACCGAATAGTTTCTATGTATTGGGCCCATAATCAAAGGAGTGAGACTGATACAAAGCGAAAGTCAAGCAAAGCTTTATTTCTCACCAAGCATTGAGAATCAAACCAACCGTCAAACCGACTGGTCGGGGCCGACTCTTACAGAGAGGGCGACCCCTCCCTGCCTTACAGACTAACTTTTATAGAGCAAAGGCCATGTGGTTGGGACTGGCCACACACAGGTGGCCAATGAGATTGCAACACACAGAGAAAGCCGCACAGTCATGCTAGGTCACACACGGGCGGCCAATTGAATTACAATTTACCCTAGTAGCTATTTGAACTAGCCTATCACCTTGGTCAGAATTGGCACCCAAAAGGCAGGACCCACACTCCTTGGTAGCTAGGGAGACAGTATGTGCGCCCCACTGATTGGATGTCTCCACCTGGCCTGACTTGCCCTTGTATTTGGGCTTTGTTACCTGGGACTGGTTCCCGGACTTGCTTTTAGGTAAGTTTCCTGAGGGGGGGGGGGCGGGCAGGGTCAGTTTAAGTTTTACTGCATAAACAACAAAATCCCTGTTTAACCGGATGGAATCACTCTGGCTAAATAGGCCCTTACACTATGATGTTGTGTCTTCCAGGGACATGGATATGATATTATTTGACCAAATCATTTTATATCTTTCAAAGGTTGTCCTAAACGTGTTATGTTCCAGTGTGTCCGGATGGCTCAGTTGGTTAAGTGTCTGCCTTTGGCTCAAGTCATAATCTCAGGGTCCCGGGATCAAACCCCACTTTGGGCTCTCTGCTCAGTGGGGAGACTGCTTCTCCCCCTGATCCTGCCCCCTGCTTCTGCACTCTCGCTCTCAAATAAATAAAATCTAAAGAAGAAGAAAGAACACCAGAAATATTTCACGGACAACACCAATGATTACATAAACTCTCTCTTAGCTATGGACCACCAAGCAGGTCGGTTAATCTCTCTGAGCCATTGATAGTAATAGAATATACCACATGGGGCTATTTTGAGGGTAGATGAGCTAATGCACAGAAAGTCTTTAGTGTAGTGCCCAGCAATCCAAAAGTTGTCCATACACGTGAGCTGTCTTCATTTCTACCACCACCACCACCATCACTATCATCATCATCATCATCATCACATATCCAAATCAATTTCATTCACGTATTTTTACATATGTTTATCTTGGATTATGCAATATTTTGAATTATTTATGTCTTTGGCTCCACCAAGGAGAAAAACTTACATTTGATCATGATTATTTTCTTAATTCTTTTTGATTATTTGGTGACCGTTCTGGGCCTGTACATGAATGTCCACTTCAGCATTTACCAGAGAGTGAAGGGAAAAAAAGGAGTCGTGTTGAATAAGTGTTTTGTTTATTTTCTTTGAAGATTTTATTTATTTATTTGAGAGACAGAGAGTTTGAGAGAGAGCAGGAGCGGGGTGAGCGGCAGAGGAAGAACCAGACTCCCTGCTGAGCAAGGAGCCTGATGTGGGACTCAATCCCAGGACCCTGGGATCATGACCAGAGCTGAAGGCAGATGTTTAACTGACTGAGCCACTCAGGTGTCCCAGTAACTGTTTCATTTAAATGGTACTTAAGATATGTGTTTAAAAATATAGTATATTACTCAAAGTGCCAATTCAGAAAATGGGCTCAAAACTACAATATTATCACAATTTGTAAAAAGAGGATTGAAGGCATATATTTAGATTTCTCTAATATATGTGTATATAATATCACACCAGGAATTAGTTGTAGGATAAATATTAGATTATTTTTCACAAACTACTTTTGTTCCTTAGTAGAAGCATTTCCCACTAATCTGAAAACAGAATACAAAGGAAACTATTTTTCTTAGGAATATAAAATTCTCTTCATGGTTTCACTATTTTGTACCACCATTAACAAGAATCATTAAGAAAGTGAGGAAACGTCATGTAAAGAGCCTAAAAACTTATTCCTATTACTTTACCCAATCCTTTTTAAAAGAACAAATAAAACACGTGTAAAGGAGAAAATATTAGAATATGAAAGATATTAAAAATTTTAATATTAAATTTAAGTCTTCAAGCTTAAAGGCTTGTTTTGTTTTGTTTTACAATGCTCCAGTCAGTCTTTACACCACATAATAACATTTTAGTATTTTAGTCTTATAGGCATCCATAATCTTTTTTGTTCAAAAAACAAAGAAACACTGATAACATTCCTAAATGATACCAAAGAGAAGTTTTGCAGAAATGCAGAAAGAGTTAAACAGTACAAGTTATTCGTTAAACTTTCAAAATTAGATCTTAGCATAATTTTCTTTCTTATTTCCCTACTGCTAAATGGATCTAAACCGAATTTCTCAGTAACTAATCCCTTTCTTCTGTGTCTATCTGTGAGTTATCATACCAATTCTATGTTCCTTCTATACAACATGATTAATAAGGGTAATTTAGTGGAATGTAGAAACTAAGCCATACCAAACAAAATGTGCTAGGCCAAAGGACAGAAAATACATAGAAAAACTATTTCTAAAGTATATGACCCTTTTCATAAGAAGAGAATTTTCCCATGTTCTTTACTTAGAAAAGGCACAGAAGTGGTAGTACTATTCACATATGATGTATTTTTACGATGTTTCAAAACAATGAAAAGAAGAAAATTATATTGAAAACTCCAAATCTTCACTGCTGCCCCCCCCCACCCCGCCCTTGGACTATGCCATCCCCTCCACCTTATCTATATCCCCCGTGTAGCCCTGACTACACTGGGAGCAACTATTTCGATACATTCATATTTATTTTAATTTAAAATAAATTGAATTAGCCAACATATAGCACGTCATTAGTTTCAGATGTAGAGTTCAACAATTGATCAGTTGCATAGAACACCCAGTGCTCACAACATCACGTGGCCTCCTTGATGCCCATCCCCCAGTGACCCCTCCCCCACCCACCTCTAGCAGCCCTCAGTTTGTTTCCTAGAGTTCAGAGTCTGTCATGGTTTTTCTCCCATTTTGATGACTTCCCATTCAGTTTTTCCTCCCTTCCCCTATTATCCCCTGTGCTGGTTCCTATATTCCACATATGAGTGAAACCATATAATTGTCTTTCTCTGATTGACCTACTTCACTCAGCATAATATCCTCAGTTCCGTCCACGTTGATGTAAATAGTAATGGCTGATAGTTGAGTAATATAGTCCATTGTATATATATACCACGTCTTTATCCATTCATCTGTTGATGAACATCTTGGCTCTTTCCACAGTTTGTCTATTATGGACATTGTTGCTATGAACATTGGGGGCAGGTACCCTCTCCAATCACTGCATTTGCATCTTTGGGTTAAATACCCAGTAGTGCAATTGCTGGGTCATAGGGTAGCTTTAAAACAAACCAACCAAAAAAAAAAAAAGGAGGGCACTTGATGTAATGAGCACTAGGTGTTATATACAACTGGTAAATCACGAAATTTTAACTCTGAAGCTAATTTTAGAAAAAGTGCTTTCTATCGAGAATCACAAGTGAATCAACATTAAAATTTAACTTCCCACATTTACAAAATAATGGAGAAAACTTAGATGATTGCTTCAATAGGTTAATAAAATGCACAAAATAAATAAATGTATTTGTATAAGATTCGCAAAAGCAATTATTTGAACAGTCCCGTGTAAGATTGAAATTTCAGGGTGCAGGGCAAATATCGTAATGCCCGGTACAGCAACTGACACGGCAGATATGTGATAAACATTAAAAATTTAAAAAGGAGAACACAGAGAGAAGTATGGGAAAGTGGGAGAATGGGAGGTAAGAAGATTGACAAAGCCGCAGAGGAAAAACTTGATACAATTGTTAAAAAGCCATTTGAATTGGTAACATAATTTCTTCTCCCATTTTTTTGGCCTGGATTTTCTGCCTACAGAGAATGACTTGGAGCTTTCACCAGCCAACTAAAGTGAGTAATATTCCTGGAAATAGCAAGATGGCTATACTTGTTGTAATAGAATCAAACGAAAAATGTAAAAAGGGAAAGAAAAGTACCAATATAAAATCCTAAATGTTTGGAAAGAAATGACTGACGAGTCATAGTTTCAGCTTAAGTGAGATTTTCACACTGCGCACTCACTTCTGATGTGCAAAGTATGTAAACAGAGATATCTCTAATTTGATGTACTGCTGATGGGGGAGAAAGAACTTTTTTTTTTCGGTCTTTTTGGTTTCATGATATGAGTTTTATACTGTCCCTAAAATCATCAAGTCTGTTCTTAGAATTCAGGTAAGGATTGCTTTACCTCATGGCACCTGGGCTCAAAAAGGAATGGGTGACAGTCTCAGTGTTCTGTAAATATCCAAAGACCCCAGCAACTCAGAAACGACATCTGGGTTAGAAGATTGACTCATTATGTTCTTTAAGATTGTATGGTTTTGCCTTATGCTTTCTGCTCATTCCATGTCATGTTGTGAATCTCCTTGTGTTTTAATTTCTAATTTTCCAAAAGAGGAACAAACACTTGACTTGTGCCTTCTCCCTCTCTGTAGTATGTTTCGGCATCACCCAGTGAGCTTGCCTGACTCAGGCACTTGTGCCTAACAGGTGTGTCTCTGAAGCTCTCTCACAACGTTCTTTTGGGTTTCACCTACTTCGTTTTATTTGATTTCTAATTTCGAATGAGACGTATATATAGCTTATGCAGTTGCCATGAGTTTGGATGAACGTCAGTTCATCCATTAAAGCCTCTGTCTTCCGCTCAGGTCATGATCCCAGGGTCCTGGGATCGAGCCCCACATCGGGCTCTCTGCTCAGCAGGGAGCCTGCTTCCCCCTCTCTCTCTGCCTGCCTCTCTGACTACTTGTGATCTCTGTCTGTCAAATAAATAAATAAATCTTTAAAAAAATTAAAAAATAAAATAAAATTAGGAAGGGCTTTTTGGCAGAGCTGTAGTAACATGGCTCAGTCTCTGTACCTGAGTATTCAATATATGTTAGAGATGAGGGTGGTGTGGATGGATTCCAGAAAACATTACATTTACCTACTCAGAATCCAGTGTGCTTATTTTAAAGTTACAAAGCCATAAAACTGAAGACTTTGTATTTCCTGACTCTGGGATACAATATGGAAATTTGTAATTTACTTTTTCTTTCTGATATATAAATATATAGACACATCCATACATAATATTTATATTTATACTTACGTGATGCACATATACATATATGTCACTTTTCAACCAGGTCACAGAATCTACAGACATAGCACTGAATCCTTTGGAAACTACATCCCTTTATGCCATCATATTCCCCAGTTCTTTTATAGGTTTAATTCTGTAAGACAAAATCGTCTCATTCGATGTCTTAATTCATTGTGTCCTCACACTAGTGACAAAAATACTATTAGCCCACAGTGGTTTCATAGAAAAAGAAAAAGTAGGTTTGATTTTCTCATACGAACAACATTCTAATTATGTCAAGATTTCATTGACCTAAAATTACTGAATAATTACCTCAACAAGGACACAGCATATAATAAATTGCTTGCACAGCAGAGCTATACCATTAAACACATGTACAGCAATTTGGATACCTACTGTCATTCTAAGTGCTAAAATTGCCTTTAAATTATAGAATAGTGGAGCTGGCACTGTCCAACCTGCCTATTTCACAGATTTAGAAGCTAAGTTCCAGGGGCGCCTGGGTGGCTCAGTGGGTTAAAGCCTCTGCCTTCAGCCCTCTGCCTTCAGCTCAGGTCATGATCCTAGGGTCCTGGGATTGAGCCCCGCGTCGGGCTCTCCGCTCAGCGGGGTGCCTGCTTCCCTTCCTCTCTCTCTGCCTGCCTCTCTGACTACTTGTGATCTCTGTCTGTCAAATAAATAAATAAAATCTTAAAAAAAAAAAAAAAAAGAAGCAGCTAAGTTCCAGAGAGTCTATGACTAAGGTCATTGAGCAGGTGGTTGCACATGGGAAATCGGTTGCCCTGACTCCTGTCCAGTCCTCTTTCTTCTATACTCTCCCCTCCTTTAACAAGCTTTAACTAGAATTGTCTGCATATTGTGCTTGATTGTATTAAAGGTTGAGAGAATAGATTACCTGACTCTATCAGTCATTGGCTGTGTGAGCTCGGCCAAATCCCTTAACTTTTGCTGCCTCGGCATCTGTGAAGCAAAGATAATAAGAACAATAAAACTACAGATGAGGATTAATTAGCTTAAATATGTAAAATATACATGGCACACAGTGAACACTGAAGAAATACCATACATTATTGTCATGGGAAAACCCAAGAAAATGTGAATTCTGATATAATGTCATTCACAATTGCCTCTCTTCCCCTGCCTAGATTTTTGTTTTTATTTTTTGTTGTATTTATTTATTTATTTATTTTTAGCATACTGGAGCTCTTAATTGAGGAACAACATGAAAAAAAGAAAAGAAAAAAAAAAAAGGCACAGCTTAGCAGGGAACAGCAGGCAGCCCCTGCTCAGAAAACAGGGCTTTGGAAATGGAATAGGAGTTAGCCTGGGGCGCCTGCGTGGCTCAGTGGGTTAAGCTTCCAACACTTGATTTCAGCTCAGGTCATGATCTCAGGGTGGTGAGATCAAGCCCCAGCATGAGACTCTATATTGGATGTGGAGCCTGCTTAAAATTCTTTCTCTCCCTCTGCCCCTCCCTCACCTCTAAAAAGAAAAAAAGAGTGGGGGTCACTTGTCTACACACACACACACACACACACATACAGCCCATTGGTGTTCTCCCAGCCCAATCTCCCTAGATCTGATGGACAAAGACAAAGTTTCCTAGAATCATTACTATTAGCCTAACCTAGAAATCTCAGACAGGTACCAGACGAGAACCACCCCCATGGATAGTAATCCATTGTGGACAACCACCACCAATTCTCAGACAGCAGGTGGAACTAATCTGTTTTTGGCTATCACTTCTAGACCCCCAGAATTTCTTGTTAGCTAATTGCATATACTCCAATAGGCCACACATTCACCTTAAAATAATACAATTCTGCATTTTCACTGCATTTTTTGTGCATGATGGTGAAATTTTTCACAACGGTACGACAAACTCTTCCATAATGTCATATATGTAACTAAATTGTCTTATAACTGTCTTAACCAAATAGAATTTGATAGTATTGCCATTACTATTACAGTGCTTTTGACTAACATTGTTTCCACTCTTAGATTTTAGAAAAAAACTGCGGACCATAATTTGTATGACCATTGTTTCTTCAAAAAATTTCTCCAGGAAAGAAGAGGCTAGAAATGGAGGAGACGGGGCAGATGTTAACGAAGGCAAGCATCTTTCCGAGAAGGGCTGAACTTGCCCCTGCTGAGAACATTAGGATCTCTTGGCAACAAGAGGCTACTCTGTGGTCCCAAAGAGGTGATACCTGCCTCTGACAATCTGGACGGCTCAGGAGAATGTGGAGCTGCTAGATTCTCAGGCTCTATCTTAGGTCTCCATCTCGTGTCTCAGGGCCCCACATTTTTCTATTGGGACCCTGACTTTGGCATGAGGCAACTGTAAGATGATGCATTTTCAGATTTTCAGCAGCATCTGTGCTCTGGCTGCGGGAGATAAGGATGACTCAGGACATGCCTTAAACTTAAGAATCAGAAAAACAATCTCTCTTCTCAAAAACGTTTTCAAGGCTTTTAAGGCAGGGATTACCACAGTTTTTTTGTTTTGTTTTGTTTTGTTTTGTTTTTTGTAAGAGGCCAGATAATGAAGATTTGGGGCTTGTGGGCCACAAGCCCCCTTTTGCACTTGTTCAACTCCACCTTGTCATGCAAATGCAGGCAGAAACAACACATAAACCAACGACTGTGGTTTCCTTTCAGGAAAATTTTATTTACAAGAATAGGTGGCTGGCCCACAGGCTATAGCTGGCCAAACCCTGCTCTGAAGCAATTGTCAAAAACCATCCAACCACATGCTCTTCTTAATTACTCTTTTCCTCATTCTCTCTAAGAGCCCGGCTGCAAAGACCCGCCACCTCAGACCACAATGGCGAGAGTCTCTGCCATTAGAATGCCACTGCCTGGTGCAGGCGACGCCACCCCACCTACCGGCAGCTGTCCCATCGGGGAGCAGTCCACCTACCGCAGCTTCAGATCCTCATGGTTTGACGTTCAGTGGAGCCCAGGAAGCAGCCTCAGGAAAGGGCTTGAGGGCATGCAGTCTTTGAGGAGATCGGAAGGGCAAGGAGCAGGTAAGCTAGCTTAGGAAGCAGGACAAGGAGACAAGCAGGAATAAGATGAAGAAGGGACAAAGCCAATGCAAGGGTGCATTAGGGACACTTGGAACTTGGTTCTATCAGGACCCTCTGAAGACACATGTACAATGGACCTTTATACTGTCTCTAAGGAAAAGAAGAGGACTACGGAGACGAAGGTAGAGTCACTCATGTCAAGCAGAGACTCAAGCACTGAAGCATGTTGCATCTAAGATCATTAATTGCTGAGACCCAGTGGCATGGTAAGACCATCCTTCTGCAGCTCAGATGGACTCCAGGTGAGAAACTTCCAGGACATGGGGTGCAGCTGGGAAATACCACCAGGTTACACCTGCCCGGAAGTGTTTAGAGCAGTGATGACCAGAGTTGAGGGCTCAGAATAAGGGCCAGGAGAATGGGAGGTAGGCAGCAATCCTAGGACTTTGAAGATACTCAAATGTCAGTAATTGTGAGCTACTCATGGCCATGGCAATGGTGAATTGCCAATAAACCACAGAACTTCATAATTAGGTCACTGGTAATCAATAATACACAAAGGAGCATTAGTAAGTCGTAAATCCTTCTTACAGGAAGGAAGCTTAGAAATCTTCAAATTTGCTCTTTGGAATCTCAAAAATTACTTCCAAAATATCTGGACAATTGATTTTCCAGTCTCTGCTTAAATAGCTTGGGGGGGGGGGGACCAAAAACAAAACAAACAAAATAAAAAGCTTCTATTTCATTGAGCTGATCAATAAATTATAAGCTAGGTGGGATCAGTTTAAATTTCTTATTCTGTGGTCTCATGTGCCTCCTACTGACTAAAATTGTCCACTTCTAATTCCAGAATTTATTAAACTAGAGATACTATGCTAATATTAATCAATTTTAAGTAATAAAACATCCTCGATACAATTTTAAGTTCGTGTGACATTTGGAAGTCACTTGTATTTGGGGTAGTCAAACATTTGCATGAAGTACTGGCCCTTAGGAGTGATTTAAAATTTTATCGTTTGTCACCACCTGGTGGTAGAACATTTTCTTGTCTTCTTAGAATTTTGCGCTTTAAAAAAAAAAAGAATTTTGTGCTTGAAGTTCTTTTTTGTTGCCAAGGAAAATCGCTAAACCAAGAGAGTAAGTTTAGCAAGTAAGTAACTTTAGCATTGATAGTCAGGTATAAATGTATACTAACCATACTTAGGCACTTAATAATAACATTTGTTTGATGAATGATTTTTTTGTCTTAGTAAGCTGCCATGTCTATGATTTTTTATTTGAATTGCAAAAAGCCCTCAAATGTGATGAATGGAAGTTATCCACAGCATTATCTTATGAGAGGTAGTTTCCTTTTTTTTTTTTTTTTAAGCTTAATTGATTTTTGGTTTAGACTAATAGAGCTACATGATTAAGGAGTTGGTTAAGGCATTTTATTACTATTTTAAGTTTTATTAACTACGCTTAAAGTTACAATATTTAAAAGATATTTTCCATGATACCAAAAGGCAAGAGGAAATTGGGTGGAAATGTATCAAATAAGATTGCAAAGGTGTTAAAAACTTTTAAGTTCCAGCCTTGAACTCTTTGGAAAACAGCTTGAACATTATTTGTTGTAGAACGTTGCCACCTCGTGGACACAAAAAGAAGTACTGAAGGCCGTGGAGTTTTTAAGGTGGAAATTTCCTGTTGCCAGAAAGTTCCTAGTTAGAATTTTCAATAAAATTTAATCACTGGAAACAATAGTAATGACAGATCTGACAACATACTTACTTACCAAAGCAATTAATTGGTTAAAATTCCCAAAGGCATTTGATGAAAAAGTATGAGCCAGAGTTATTTCTAAGTCCATAATTTGGCTACATCTTAGGCAAGTCGTTTAACCTCTGCGAGGCTCAATTCCACATCTGTCAAACAAGGGGAGTGGATTAGACAGGTCTTACTCTTTGGTTCTTGCAAATGCACGACTTTGAGGTCATAGCTATTTTAAGTCCAAATGCAATTAACAACAATTTTTCTGTTTTTTCTTAATATTTGTATTTCTGGGTATGTAACTGGCTTAACATAAATGTTTTCTATCTATTTTCTCATTTATAATCAAATAAAATGTCCACTGGTCCAGTATTACTTTGAGCCGTATGTTTCCCCCCCAAAAAACACTAATGTTAAGCTGTTTTCTTTTTCTAATTGGTAAATCCTCTGGTCTGAAAATATGAAGAGCATTACATGTTTATGAAATATGTACATCGTTCCCGTAGACAATGCTTACACTACAACAATGCTAATAGCTCGTGTATTTTACCAGATTCCTTCATTTCATGGCTATTTGAATACTTAATTTGGTATAGACTTCTAGAGAATTGTGAATTGAGTATTGTGTCTGTAGTCTATAAATGAATGAAGCACATACAAACATGTAAAGGGTAAATAAGAATGAATACTTGTTTATTTCTTGTATTTTAAAACGCACGAAACTTTTTCTTTTCTCTGTTAATAGAGGACACAGATGCTTTTAAAAGCCCAAACTATTAATTATAAAACTATTCTATGCCAAATATTTTCACTTTTATTAGGTCATCTCTACTAATAATAAAAACTGGTTAAGGTCTATAAATTAGAACATATCAAGATTTACATTTCCATACGCACATATGTATTCTATAAAGAGAAAACCAGAAATATGGTGAATTCAGCATGTGAGCATTGGGTACACGTTTAAATCAAGAAGCAAACTTTTTATGAGTGGGAGTACAAAACTGACTAACAAGGATCCAATATCACATGTCACTTTTACTAGCACCATGTACAAATTTGATTCCTTTGGTCTTGTTTCTTCTCTAGTAAAGTATGTTTTTCAATTCACAAGTTTGTTTATAAATATATGTACATATTCATGTCATACCACAAACGCCTGAACAGAGTGCTGGTCCTTAAAAACAAAGAAGTAAGTAGATTAAGTGTTCTACTGAGCATGGATGGACTTTTTCAAGCTTAGTAATTGGCAACTTCTACATCCATGCCTCTGTTGAAGCGATTAAAAAAGAATCATTTCCCAGAACTACAGGTGCACAACAGATTGGAGTCATTATGCAAAAGAACAGAAATCTGGAGAGAAACCCAGTGAATAAAAAAGCCATGTTCCTGGCCATTCTTTTGCCATTAGTTCTCTGTTTTTTCAGCTCTATTTGTATATACAACATGAAATCTGCAAAAATTATAACGGATTTGAAGTAAACCATTCAAGATTAGAAATGTATGCCTTGAATTAAACAAACTTCCCGTAAGAACCGCACTGGAGGCAGAAAGAGACTAAAGGCCCAACTTGCTCTAATATAAAAGCTAAATTTTACATAGCGGAGTTCAAAGCTGGGAATGTATTACATGATTTTTTTTTTTTTGAAAACTACACATTTTTTCTGCTGGTTTTCTGAATTTCCCATCCTGTCCCCATTCAAGCGAATCACACTGAACCTTACTGCTCTGGTAAGTCTTGCAGCCCCTAGACCACCTCAGGAATCTGAAATCTTCATCTCAAAACCGGTCTGATCACCACCTTTTGGTCACCATCTACTGTTTCCAGAACCCTCCTCTAAGCAAGGGGTTTGAAAACTTACCAATGGCTTTGCCATCGTGTTTTCATGATCCCATCGTCAATATCTTGTAAGTGTAAAGTGATTATTTCCCTCAAATGTTCTCCCAAGTGTCTTCCCTTCTTTCTAGGTAAAATGAAAGAACAAATGAATTGAAATCATTAAAAGGAGGCACGTTTAAAAACTGAGAGGAGAGAAATGTAAAAATGAAGACGAAGAAGGAGGAGGAAGAAGAGGAGGAAGAACAAAGTCTAGAAACCAAACCTGGAGAAGCAGGGCTGTTTGCATAGGAAATGACACTTAGAAGCACAGGGAAGTGAATCGCTTAGTTCCAAGATGAACAGAAACTTAGGTTGGACTTTGTAGAAATGAATGAGGGCCCTCATGAGTGTAGGCTGATACGAAATTTGAAGGACAAAGGGAATGGAGTATGTGGGCTGGGAAGGGAGGCTGGGTGAAAGGAGGCGGGCAGAAATAGTGTTAAAATGTTAGCTAGATGGTGGGAAACGTGGAACAGCAAAGACAAGGGGGACACTGGTCATCGACACCCTTTAAGCTGCTATTAAAATGTATTAAAACATCATTCTCGGGTTGATCATTCAGCATTTAACCATGACACTGACCTTAGCCAGAGAAAACTGCATTCAAGAATGTGTCCATCCCTCAGCGGGTGGGGCCCCTGGTGACTGCCTTAGCAAGTGTGAAGCCTGTGTGCGTCTCTGTGCCATTCTTTCCCATTGGATCTCTCCTAAAGAGGGGCAAGCAAGGCTTTGGTGTTTGTGTTTTCCAGCAGGCGATCTAGAACTCTGACAGGAGAGGAAGTTGGAAAGTATTCTGAAAGCAAAAGTTGTAAGAGGGGCGTGTGGGAGGACTGGAGGGGCGCTTCTGGCTGGGGCAGAATGAAGTTGGGAAGGTCTGGGGAGGACAGAGGAAAGGGCTGACACAAAACTTGGTGCAGATGGCGGGGCGGGAGCGGCGAGACAGGACACCGGGCAAGGAAGAGGGAGCCCGCGCGAAAGGGATACAGGTCTGTCCCGAATTGAGGCGGCCGTTCTCACCATTGTCCCCTGGTTTTCCGCCTGTGGAAGCATTATGAAACATTTCCTTCCTCTGTGTCACTGAGCCCCTCCCTCCCTCTTTTTCGATGGAAGAGCGGCTCAGCTTTTTCTTAGGGACCTAAGAGGTGGAAAGGCTCATCTTTGCTCGCTTTCATAACGCGGATGCAGACTTTCCCCTTCCTGGTGGGAAGAGGTGGGAGGGGTCAGGGAAGGAAGCCAACCTCCCCATTTCCCCACGGCACACTTTCTAGCCTCAGCGATCCCGCCGGTCCCTGGGTGGAAAAGTGGGGTTCCTTCACGTTTCTGCCAGCCTGGCCTACGTTCTGCGGCAGCTGTTAGGTAGAAGGAGGCAGACTGGGCGGGAGTTGGTTGTTTCTGGAATGAACAAGGGAAAGCGCAAGTCCCTCCCTAGGCTCTAGGGAATTAACACACGTTCCAGATCACCTATTCCGGAAGCACGAGCCTGGTCCCCAAGGAGAAGTCTCTAAGTCAGGCGATAAGACGGGTGACGGTAATAAAGGTCAACGAGAACGCATTTTGAAACCTAGAGCCTGGGAAGTGACCCCCAGACCTAGGCATGCTTTCTAGGGAGGCACTGACCAAACAAGCTTTCCCCCAGAACTGTTGGGGCGAAGAGAGAGCAAGCTGCACAAACCGGCCGAGGCAAGCCAGCGAGATGGAGAGGTGGGGTGAGGTGTTTTTCTGGGAAGGCTCATCTCACAAAGTGGGGAGTAAGGGGCTGCGGGAGGGGGTGACAAAGGCAAGAGGCATAGTGACAGCCCCCAGGCAGGGAAATCTTGGAGAAGGGACTCAGCTCTCCACCCCCAACGTCCCTTCTGGGAACTGCAGCCCAGCGCGCGAACTGCGCTCCCGCACTGGGGCGGCCAGAAGGGAGGGTGGTCCGGGAAGCCCACGAAGAAGAAGGCGCAGTGGAAGGGAGTACCTTCTCCCCGCATCAGCGCCAGACGCACAAAGTGCTGGTCACAGCGCCCCTCCTGCGTCTTCCGCCCCCAGATTGACGAGGCCTTGGCGCCCTGCCACCGCGGAGGCCGTCCCCTCCCCCGCCCGGGCCCGCGGCGCTGAGCGCGGTTTAGCACCGACTGAGTTTGGGGGCGGTGTCTTTGGGATGGAAAGGAGGCCAAGAGGGAGAGAGAAGGGGGGAGGGAGGTGGAGACGCAGTCTAGACTATAAAAGGGCTGCCCGGGCTGCCTGGTTCTCGCACTCGCTGGAGAGCGGCTCCACGCCAGGGGCCACTGCAAAGCCGGGCGCAGAGTAGGGCCGAAAGGACCGAGTCGTGCGCAAAGCCAGCAGCCCTGCGGCCAAGGCGGAGACCGAAGAGGGGCTCCAGGCACCGATCCTCGCGTTGCCCGTTGCCCCCTGCCCCGGAGGCGTTCCAGGGCACTTCTGGTCTCTGCAGCAGCCTCCCATCCAGCCCCTGCTGCGAGGTGCCTCCAACTCTGCGCCAGAAGAAAAACTTCCCGCGCTCCCGCAGAACTGCAGCTCCTCTTTCCCAGTGACTCCGGAGTCCTGTACGCGGCCAGCTCTGCGCGCACTTTCAAAGAGTAACAGTAATTGTTAACATCCCAGAGCGAGGCCAGCGAGGCTCCGTGCTCCCGACCCGAACAATAGTCCCCTCGCCCGGTGCACTGCGGCGTGCGGTGCCTCCCGGGACTCGGGTGCAGCGACCGGTCCCCGCAGGGTTTCGAAAGCGCACAAGAGGCAGCGACATGGGGAACGCGGAGCCAGCGCGGCGGCCTCGGGGCTCACAGCCTGCGCCCGCGCTGCTACTGCTCGCGGCGGCTACGACGCTGCTGCTTCTGCCGGGCGCGCGCGGGCGCCCCGCAGAGGAAGACGAGGAGTTGGTGCAGCCCGCGTTGGAGCGCGCGCCGGGACACACCACCACGCACCTTCGCCTGGACGCCTTCGGCCGGCAGCTGCACCTGGAGCTGCAGCCCGACCGCGGCTTCCTGGCGCCGGGTTTCACACTGCAGACGGTGGGGCGCAGGCCCGGGCCGGACGCGCTCGGTCCGGACGCCGCCGGCGACCTGGCGCACTGCTTCTACTCTGGCACGGTGAACGGCGACTCCGGCTCGGCCGCAGCTCTCAGTCTCTGCGAGGGCGTGCGCGGCGCCTTCTACCTGCAGGGCGAGGAGTACTTCATCCAGCCCGCGCCGGTCGCCGCCACCGTGCGTCTCGCCCCAGCGGCCGCCGCCGCCGCCGGGGAGGAGCAGCCGGAGCGGCCCCAGTTCCATCTCCTGCGGCGGAGGCGGCGGGGCGGCGGCGGCGCCAAGTGCGGGGTCACCGACGACGAGACCCGGCTTGGGAGGGGCGAGGGGCCGGCGGGCGACGACGCCGGAGCGCAGTGGCCGCGGCGGGACCCGGCGCCGCAGCGGGCGGGACAGCCGACAGGTATCGATCCCTGAAGAGTTGCTCTCACTTGTCTCTCCATTCATCCCACTTTCCCTACCGTCTCTGTGCGGCGCGTGCGGAGGGTAAACCGTTCGCAGGCAGGAACCGATGTCTGCGGCCCGGATGGAGGCCTAATGTGGAGGAATGCGGTTTGAGGTTTGGGTTGGTGAACTAATCCCATCCTTGCTAGAACAGAATCCCGTTTGCCCGAATAATGAATGGTCAAGGGAGGACAGACAAATCAACGATTTTCTGCTAAGGCGCAGCGTTTCGACAGGGAAGGGAAGAGCTGATAACCTACTACTCCTTCCACCTTAGTCTAGTGTGAGCGCGTGTGACTTATTTCAGTCATGCTAGTTTCTTTTTAACGCCGGTACATGTGTTCTTGGGTCGGGTTGCAACTTTGCGCTTAGTCTCCTAAGTGCCAGTGCGCGTACCCTGCGCCCAGAGGAGGGCGGAGATGGAGGGCGGAGGAGCGACGGCGGCCTCGCGGAGCGCAGTCCGCGGGCCTGGACAGCCGCGCTAGAATCTCGGTTCCGCTGGCCTCCGCATTCTCCTCCTGCCCCCTTAAGAGGCTGACCCCGACCGGCTGGCGGCGGCGGCGGGGCCCCTCTGCAGAACCTGCTTGGGAGGTCTTTGCCCAGCTGGCCCCGCCTCTCCGCGCCTCCCACTCGGCCTCCCAGTTTGCGCTCCCTCTCGCGGCCAAAATTCTGCTCTCAAGCCCTGTTAGTCACTGCCGATCAGCGCCTCACCCTCACTCTTTGCGTTGTGCGCGGTGATTACTGCTCTGTTCTCTTCATTCTATCACTTGGGTGCCTCTTTTCGTCCTTAACTGTCTCACGTGTCTTGTTTTCGAATTTTCATCTTTTCCCCTGGACATCAGCTCCTTGAAGCCCGTACCCGGTCAGCGTCCAGTTCAGGACTTCCCTGGGGGCTGGTTTTCAGTCCAGAGTCAAAGGGCTCTTTTCTGAATAATCAAACGTGGCCCCACGGCTCAAGACAGGAACTTAGTTCCCTGGGGTAGTGGGAGTAGGGCAATAGGCTGCTGGGCAGAGTGTGTGGTCCTTGTGCCCGGATTTGGCAAGAGCGGAGCATCCCCGGGGACCCCTGGAATGAGAGAGCAGAGCAGGCCGAGATTCCTCCAGGCCCGGCCCCTTGGCAGAGGCCCCAGCCCTGCCCTGGGCCTTCCACGTGGAGTCGGATGATCTCATTCAGGATTTGAGTACTGGCCTGTGAAAGAGTGACTCAGGGGCTCTGCCTGCTGCCCTTGCTCCAAGTTTTTACTACAGCTGGGCAGGGTGATGTGCACACTGCCTTGGTCAGCTTATAGGATTTCAAGGAGGACAAAAGAAATCCTGCTTACAAAAAAAAAAAAAAAATGTCCAAAGCCTCAGTGACTCACAGGGCTTTTTTATTTCTACTAAAGGAGGGAGAAAAAATCATAAAGGGGAAAAAAAAACTTTAAAAATAACACTTTCAGTGAAAAGAGATGCAAATATTTTTGTTATTGTTGTTCCAGGCCTATTTTTGCCTTATTTGCTTTGACGGGTTAGGCTTTCCTTATATACTCTGGGAAGGTCACTATTCTTGGCAAGACTGTCCCTGAGCAAACGATTTTTTTGGTCTCTTCACAGGAACTGGAAGCATAAGAAAGAAGCGATTTGTGTCCAGCCACCGCTATGTGGAAACTATGCTGGTGGCCGACCAGTCAATGGCAGAGTTTCACGGCAGTGGCCTGAAGCACTACCTCCTGACCCTGTTCTCCGTGGCAGCCAGGCTGTACAAACACCCCAGCATTCGGAATTCAGTGAGCCTGGTGGTAGTGAAGATCCTGGTCATCTACGAGGAGCAGAAGGGGCCGGAAGTGACCTCCAACGCGGCCCTCACCTTACGGAACTTCTGCAACTGGCAAAAGCAGCACAACCCACCCAGTGACCGGGATGGAGAGCACTATGACACGGCGATTCTCTTCACCAGACAGGTAGGAGCAGGACCCTGCGGATTAGGACTGTCCTCTAGGGAGTCCGCTTTGTCACAAGCAAATGTGGTCAAGGCACTTCCCCAGTGTTTTTGCACTTACCTTTTTTTTTTTTTTTTTGAATTGGCTAGGCTGGTCCCCCTTATTTAGGTCTTCCTTAATGTTAATATCTCAAGTCTCACAGTCCTATTTGAATAGCATCAGAGAAAAATCTTAGTTAAAGTCACCCACAGGGGTCCCCAAAGCACAGCTCAGCAGAAGGGAATGTAAATGCTCCCACACAAATGTGGAGATACATGTTGCCAGAAAGTTAGGTCCCTGCCAAAAGGTTTGTGCTGTCTGTCCCTATGAGTCAGGACCCACCTCTGTTCCCTTTAGGACCTGTGTGGGGCCCAGACCTGTGACACTCTTGGGATGGCTGATGTTGGAACTATATGTGACCCCGGTCGAAGCTGTTCAGTCATAGAAGATGATGGCTTGCAAGCTGCCTTCACCACAGCTCATGAACTAGGTGAGTCCAATTCAGACTTGGAGTGGAGTCCGCTACACGAGTTTTCAAATGGATAAACCGTGTGCTCACTGAAGGGGGGAGTGTCTGCAGATTTATTGCTATTTTAGGTTCCGGAGCTTTCTAGAAACTGCAGAAAGTATTTTTTCCCCCACTATTCTAAACAAGGGCCAGCCTTATTTGGATTCAAAAATAACCCAGAAGGAGCTCTGGACCTTTGGAAATTTGCATATTTGTTTGCACCTTTTAAAAGACAGGCACGTTGTGTCCAAACTAGATGGTTGCCAAAGTACATTTCTTCTTCTAGAAATCACGCTTTGAGACAAACAGAATCCCCGATGGGGGAAACAAATGCTACGAGTGACCTATTTTTTAATGTGGGTTTTGGATTGCTTCTTAGGCCACGTGTTTAACATGCCCCATGATGATGCAAAGCAGTGTGCCGGCATTAATGGCATCGACCAGAATTCCCACATGATGGCGTCAATGCTTTCCAACCTGAACCACAGCCAGCCTTGGTCTCCCTGCAGTGCCTACATGATTACGTCATTTCTGGATAATGGTCATGGTAAGAAGCTTGAGCTACTCTTTCTAGGTATACTCCAGCTTCCACATGGAAGGTTCTAGATAAACCACCTCGTTCTCTCTTTTTTTGTTCTTTTGATGTCTCCTCCTTCCAAGTTACCTTCATTGTCAAGAGCATACATTTTTAGGCCTTAATTTCCAATAACAGATCATTCTTCTGGCCGGGTAGCTCCTAATGTACGTTAATTTGATATTTTTCAACAGAGCAGTAACTTCCCGTCACTGTTAACGCAGAAATCCCTTTGAGGACAAAATCTTACAAATCATGTAAACCTCTCTGGCGTTTTCCCCAGAAGCTCTGGTGTTCAAGACACTTTGCTATATATAATGTCTTAAGATATATATTTTCTGAAACCGATCTGCCTTCGGTGTGTTTTCATCTCCTGTTTTGTAATATGAGTTGGCATTTCCTTTGCAGGAGAATGTTTGATGGACAAACCCCAGAGCCCCATCCAGCTCCCCTCGGATCTCCCCGGGACCTTGTATGATGCCAACCGGCAGTGCCAATTTACGTTTGGAGAGGAGTCCAAACACTGCCTAGATGCGGCCAGCACTTGCATGACCCTCTGGTGCACGGGCACCTCCGGCGGATTGCTGGTGTGCCAAACCAAACACTTCCCTTGGGCGGACGGCACCAGCTGTGGGGAAGGAAGATGGTGTATCAACGGCAAATGTGTGAACAAGACGGACAAGATGCACTTCCATGTGAGTTTTCCTATCGCCACGTGTGCATACTCCTTTAAAATTCACAGCTGGGAAGGAACAAAGTGATGCTAAAGCATCAGGTATCACCATAAACATCCCTGCCTGTGGCTTTGATGGTTGCTTTTACAGCTGATTCTCTGTTTCTTATTTTTCTCTTTTATTTCCTAAAAAGACCTCTGTAGAGAGTTCTAATGCTGACCACTTGTGTTCCCATTTAGACTCCTGTTCATGGAAGCTGGGGGCCATGGGGACCCTGGGGAGAGTGTTCGAGAACGTGTGGTGGAGGAGTTCAGTACACAATGAGGGAATGTGACAACCCTGTCCCCAAAAACGGAGGGAAGTACTGTGAAGGCAAGCGTGTGCGCTATAGGTCATGTAACATTGAAGACTGTCCAGACAACAATGGTGAGTAGAGATGGGGTGACAGCCACGTGGCTGCAAGCCAGCAGGTAAAGATTAAACACTGATGATGTCATTATATCCTTTTCTTTCTAGGAAAAACCTTTAGAGAGGAACAATGTGAGGCACACAATGAGTTTTCTAAAGTTTCCTTTGGGAGTGGGCCCGCGGTGGAGTGGACACCCAAGTACGCTGGAGTCTCCCCCAAGGACAGGTGCAAGCTCATCTGTCAAGCCAAAGGCATTGGCTTCTTCTTCGTTTTGCAGCCCAAGGTACTTCCTTTCATTCATACTCTTGTCTAAGAAACGAGGGCTTGAATTGTGACCTCTTCACACAACCTCTGATGCAGTTTCATTAGTTTACATATATATATATTTTTAAAGATTTTTTTAATTATTTATTTGACAGAGAGAGATCACAAGTAGGTGGAGAGGCAGGCAGAGAGAGGGGGAAGCAGGCTCCCTGCTGAGCAGAGAGCCTGATGCGGGGCTTGATCCCAGGACCCTGAGATCATGACCGGAGCCGAAGGCAAAGGCTTAACCACTGAGCCCCCCAGGCGCCCCTTCATTAGTTTATATATTAACGCCTTCCATTTCAAATTAGATCTCTTTGTCTTCTGGATACATTAGCAACTGCCCGCTTTGGGTGTGGTGGTGCTTTCAGTTATGAATAAAGCTTGAATCTAGCACTCAGGATTCTTATCGTTGCTTGTTATTCCTCTGATACACAAAGAAAAGTTCTTTATCGTTAGATAAATTCACATGGCAACCAGCCAGTGGTTTTGGAGAATAACGTAGGCAGAGACCAAACTAGTAACTGGTGATTAGCAGTAATATGCGCAAATGGACTTATTAAAATTAAGTCTGAGCATCGATAACTCTTGTGTTTGAGGACTTATCTTGAAACTGTAGAAGCATCGTTTTGCTCTCTTGCTGAGGGGATAAATCTGGTTCTGAGGTTAAAAAAAAGGAAATGAATTTTGGTTGAGGTTATCATGTGCTGTTATCACTGTTGGCTATGAAAATACTTCCTAGATTCAACACACAACTGACTAATTCAGTGTGTGCGATTGCTGGGTATTATTCTAGGCACGGAGCAGACCACCGTAAACACATTGACAAGCTCTGCTTTGTTAACTTTACCTGGAAGTGACATAGCTCAATAAACAAATAATCAAAAAGAAATTATAATTTTTTCAGACGTCTACATCTACTGTGGGGAAAAAGCCACCAGGAAGAGTAGTACGTGACATGCGTTGAGTTCAGTTTTAATTGTGATGATCGGAAGACGATGTTAATGAGAGAAACTTTCCTAATTATCAGAGCATCCTCTCTTTCCCGTGTTAACCTGTGACGCAGATATATTTCTCCTCTTCTTCAGGTGGTGGACGGTACCCCGTGTAGCCCAGATTCTACCTCTGTCTGCGTGCAAGGACAGTGTGTAAAAGCTGGCTGTGATCGCATCATAGATTCCAAAAAGAAGTTTGATAAATGTGGCGTCTGTGGAGGAAATGGATCCACGTGCAAGAAAACCTCAGGATCGGTGACCAGTGCAAAGTGAGTTTTAAAATCGTCGTACTCCCAAAGATCTTACTATTTACATGTAATTTCATGGCTCTAGTAAAAATTTCATGCTCTGTTGATTGACGAGCGTGGTTTCAAGCCAATTCAGAGAATGAGCCAAGGGACTGAGAGATTCTTACATCTGTTTTTTTCTGGCCCGCAGACCTGGCTATCACGATATCGTCACAATTCCGGCTGGAGCGACAAACATTGAAGTGAAACAACGGAATCACCGGGGATCCAGAAACAATGGGAGCTATCTCGCCATCAAAGCTGCCGATGGCACCTATATCCTGAACGGCGACTTCACTCTGTCCACCTTAGAGCAAGACATTTCCTACAAAGGGACCGTCCTAAGGTACAGCGGGTCCTCCGCCTCGCTGGAACGAATCCGCAGCTTCAGTCCGCTCAAAGAGCCCATAACCATCCAGGTCCTCACGGTGGGCAATGCCTTCCGCCCCAAAATTAAATACACCTATTTTGTGAAGAAGAAGAAGGAGTCTTTCAACGCCATCCCTACTTTCTCCGAATGGGTCATCGAGGAGTGGGGCGAATGCTCCAAGTCGTGCGGACTGGGCTGGCAGCGGAGACTGGTGGAGTGCCGGGACATCAACGGGCAGCCTGCCTCCGAGTGTGCGAAGGAAGTGAAGCCGGCCAGCACCAGACCCTGCGCCGACCTGCCCTGCCCGCACTGGCAGCTAGGGGATTGGTCCCCATGTTCCAAGACTTGCGGGAAGGGTTACAAAAAGAGAACCTTGCAGTGTCTGTCTCATGATGGGGGGGTGATGTCTCACGAGAGCTGTGATCCTTTAAAGAAACCGAAGCATTACATAGATTTTTGCACGATGGCAGAATGTAGTTAAGCAGCGTCCGTGTAGAGGGAAGGACGAGGTGTGGAAGGGCTGAGGTATTGACATCAAGAAGGCTGGAGGGGTCCAGTGTACCTTGCCCGTGAGCAACGAGGCCTGTCAAGGAGTTGGGAGGGTAGAGGTAGGTAGAAAAGAAATTAGATCGTCAGAATATCCTGCCAGTTACGAATCTGATAGGGTAGTTAAAGAGGGTTATTAATCTCTGAGCAATGATATAGCATGATAAAGCCCCAGGGCATTATTATTATTCCCTTTGTTACATCTATGACAAGTTAAAAAGAAAATAGAAACAATTGTCCAACTTAGTTTAAGGAGTATACAATCCCTGTGTTGTGGTACTGATTGAATACTTTGTATATTTAAATCGTGGGTGGGGAATGAAAAGCAGGAGAGAGAAGAGATTTGTTTAGCTTCAGACAGGGCTTACTTTACCTCACTAACAACAGGGGGAGAAAAGGGGGTACAAATAGCATCTTTAACCAGCACTGATAATGGCTGCTACCATTTCAGAGAATGTTCCTGCGGTCTCTTCTACCCAGAGGTAAGAGTTCAAGACTGTCCACCATGACAGAAATGCTTAACAACCTCACATGACCCAAATGAACTCTTTCCTTTCTTGTGCCCTTGTTATGTCTTTATTCATGATTTTATTTTGACAAAGAAACAATCCCACGTCTCTGTAAAAATGCAGGAAGTATACGAGGGTTAAAAAAGCAGCAACGAATCCGATGCTCGGAAAAGCCAGAAGGCAGGATGGGCTCAGTACCTCCTATTTTCTTGCCTCTGTGTGTAAGCCTACTTTAAGAATGTGGATGTCAAAAAACAAAACAAAACAAAACAAAAACAACAACAACAAAACCGTTCCTGTCTCAAGAAAGACTGGGTGATCACACAAAAAAGGATGTAATGCCGGTATAAGAATGGGGTGTGTAGAAAGGGATCCCCAGGGTTTGGGGACATGGAGATCACTTGTCTCACAGTGGGGAGGCTACTGAGGGGTAGCAGGTCCATCCCCAGCAGCTGGCCCAGCAGTCATATCCTGGTGAATGTCTGTTCAGCTCTTCTACTATGATAGAGAATATGACTTTTTTTTTTTCCATATGTATATAGTAAAATATGTTACTATAAATTCTACATACTTTATAAGTATTTATGTGTTCCTTCTAAGAAGGATTATAGTTTGTAATAAATGCCTATAATAACATATTTATTTTTATACATTTCTTCCTAATGATAAAACTTTTAAGTTATATCGCTTTTGTAAAAGGGCATATAAAAATAGAGTATTTATACAATATATGTTACTAGAAATAATAAAAGAACACTTTTTGAATGTGTGTGTCTATTTTTTTTTAATGGGACTTAATTCCTGGGAAGGAAATCTGAGACACAAATACTGAGTTTGAAGACTAAATAACTTTCTTAAATTCTATAGAAATAAGGTTTCATTCTAATGAAATGCATTTTATGTATCCTTAATGTATGTGATTGTTACCCAAAAAAAGAAATCTATCATATCTTCAGTAACAGATTTTTGTTACACATACACCAATGGTTGGCAAATGTTTTCTGTGAAGAGCCAGATGATAAATATTTTTGGTTTTATGGGCCAGATCACCTCTGTCACAACTACTTACCTGTGCTGTTGTTGCGTGAAAACCGCCATCGGCAATACATCAGTGAACGGGCATGATGGTGTTCTAATAAAACTTTATTTGCAAGAACTGGGCCAAATTCGTTCTGTGGGTAGTTTGCCCACCTCAGATATATAACACAAATGAGAAAAGGTGGGCTTCGGGGTGCCTTTTGAATTGGTATCTCTTCAATTATATCATGTGAGTAAAATTTGTGACAGCACTGAAGCCACTGAGTTGAAAATGACGCCTCAAAAAATGCGTCTGGGGACAGAGCCGCACGGAGAGCCCAACCGTCCAAATGTTCCGCTCGCTCTTCAGGAACAAAGGGGTGTTTTGAAGACCCTGGAGCGCTCTGGGCGGCCTTGCATCAATCACTGTCATTTAAATACTAAATGGTGCATCAATGACTCTGAATGTTGAGACTGCTTCCAAAGTAACTACATTGCTCTCAGGAAATAACTTATTTACTCAGAGACTCGGATTATGTGGTTAACCACAGACAGCTCCCAGGTTACATTTTCATCCTTTTTTTTTCACCCTCCTTCGTTTTCTCAAATAGTTCTATATAACATGCTAATTTCAGGTTGAGATGATTATTTTTAATTTGCCCTCAGAATTACTCAAAGCGTTCTTTCCCTGAGCAGTTGAATTTAAGATGATCAGGACCGGGTGCATAGGTCAGAAAGCAGGGCAGAGGAGGGGAGAGCCAAGTTAGTCTCTGGTGGGGTTTGTTCCTACCTACTGGCCACTGAACTGAAAAGTGAAAGTCAAGGAAGTCTTCTTATCCTGGGAACTAGTCCTGGTCTCAGAACACAGTTAAACATGGAATTTGGCCGGGGTGCCTGGATGGCTCAGTGGGTTAAGCCTCTGCCTTCGGCTCAGGTCATGATCTCAGGGTCCTCCGATTGAGTCCCGCATTGGGCTCTCTGCTCAGCAGGGAGCCTGCTCCCCCCCCCACCCCCGCCTGCCTCTCTGCCTACCAGTGATCTCTCTCCCTCTGTCAAATAAAAAACAACAACAACATGGAATTTGGCCAATGCGATTTAGTGGCCAAAAGTGTTCTTTGTACCAACTACTATCATTATTTACTTGCCTAGATTACTGTGTACAAATCCCCATGATAAGTAATACTGAGGACACACACACACACAAGAAATGTCCTTACCCTCAATTACTATACAAGCTACTTGATAAAAAAAAGATAAATATACCTAAAATGATCATCTATAATACAAAGAAGTCATTTGCAGATCTCACATAATTCACCAATGAAAGTATTTTCCCTTTCTTTTCCTTCCTTCCTTCCTTCTTTCTTTTTTTTTTTCTTTCTTTCTTTTTCTTTCTTTCTCTTTTAAAAGGCTTCTATTGATTGGACATGATGAGCAGGAGGATGAAATTTAGGACACAAAGATAAAAGCAGCCAAAAGACTTTCCACCATCCTCCTTATTCTCCATCCGAGGTAATGCCAACTTTCTAAGTTGCATCATTATTTTTTTCAGCCCTCTGTTGATAAGATTTTCTTTTTGTCAATAAACCAAGTAGTTGAAGAGACTCCATTTGGGCAGCAGAGAGAGTTTAAGTCCAAACACACATCTAGTTCTGTGAGCTTGATCAGGCACCTGCTCAAAAGGAGGAAGCTCTGTGCTCACTCATGTTGCCGGTACCAGTGATAAGCGGGCATGATGCTGAGTACTACGCCAGACACCTAATTTCCAAAGCAGGCAATGGGCACTCCCTAGCGTTTCAATAACCACCATCAAAGCACAACTTTTGGGCCACAGCGTTCACTTAAAAATGGGCAAAAAAAAATCATTTCCAACTTTGCTCTTGACTCAGTTTGTCTTCTGGAAGAGGGCACTACAGATCACAATGTGACTGAGGGGCAATACACAACTGTTAATCTCACCGGTTTTCCAAAAGAAAGAAAAACAAAAATTATTCGTGGAAGGGTTGGTGATGCTAGACCTGTCAAGGAAATTGACCAAAGCTTCCTCATTATAGAAGTGTGTCCTGTTCAGCCTTACACACACTTCTGTGACATGAATCCACTCATATGACACTGGCAGAAATGGAAAAAGGAAAACATGGAAAATGCTTTAGTTCATCAACAAAACTTCCCAGCTAATAAATGTTCTGTACCTTCTCTTAAGAGCAACAGAACTGAAAATATACTAAATCATAAATATGGCAAGTCACAGAGGAATAGAGAACTACACCCAATGCCCACTTACCCTACTTATCTCCATTTGGTCTCAGTCCTAAAGACTGCAAAGGCCTAATGTGACTTTTTTTTTTTAACATATAATGTATTATTTGCCCCAGGGGTACAGGTCTGTGAATGATCAGTCTTACACAATTCACCACTCACCATAGCACATACCTCCCCAATGTCCATCATCCAGCATCCCCATTCCTCCCCCACCACCTCCAGCAACCCTCAGTTTGTTTCCCGAGACTAAGAGTCTCTTGTGGTTTGTCTCCCTCCTCGGTCTGAGACTGGACCTAAAGGATCTTTGTTTAGTTTGCCCTTGGCTCCATAACTCAGAAGCCTGAGTTTCCTAACAGCTGCCTCCTATTAATCACATTGCCTTTATTTAAGGGTAAATTTCTATAATTACTATACAATTATTTGTTTCCAGTTTAGCATATTTTGTTAGCTGTGGTCACTTCTTTTTCTTAAGATTACTATCATTTTATGTTATACTGATCTTAAGAGAAGGTATGAAACATTTACTTGCCGGTGTGGGAAGGAGGTGGAGTATAATTTTATGTGGATTAATCCAGGAAAGCTTTCTTGATAAGGAGATATGTGGGAGGAAACCAGAGGGTTGTGAGGGGACAATTCTCTGAGGGATGAGATGACGCAAAAGAGAGGTGGCCACCACAGGTGAGAGTGAGTTCAACTTCTTGGAGGGAACAATGGCTAGAACAATGAGCAAAGGGGGAAGAAAGGAAGTCAGTGGAGAAAAGAGAGGGGATTAAAAAGAGGTCAAATTCTGCACTTCAAGACTTTGATATTTGCAGATGGATATAAATGTGAAAGCAAAAAAAAAAAAAAAAAAAACCATCATGGATGAGTCCAAGTTTTTGTTTCTTTTTCTGTGCTTTTTGTTTGGGGTGGGTGGGTGGATATTCTGTGCAACATCAATGTATACTCTAAAGACAAACAGAAATTAAAAATACAAGATTTTTAGTAAGTATTGAAACTAATTTTAAATATATAGCTAAATATAAATAATTGTTAAAAATATGGCTTCAAAATTAACTGGAAATATAAAAATAATAATTAAAACAGATGGCATATAATGTAGAACATGTTAATAATAATAATTCAAATTTAAAACCATATGTCATATTGATCAAATGGGGAAAGAGGATGTATGTAAAACATAACCCATAAAGAAAAGAATGGAAAGCAAAAAATGAGGTATCAGAATGCCAACAACATTATCATGACAATACATTGTTTAAGCTGTCCTATTAAAAGATAGACATCTTCAGAATGTGTTTAAAAATAAAATTCAATGACATAATAACTTAAAGGGAGCTATCTAAGTCAAAATGGCATTTCTTCAAAAATGTCCAAAGATATATCAGGCAAACACTAGGGAAAAAATAAGAATAGAATAATATATCAGCCAAAGTGATATTTCAGATGGAGAAAAACACTAAGCAAAATAAAGAATAATATTTCTTGTAGATTAAAGGTGGAATCTATAATGAAATATGTGTTCCAAATAATAGAACATCTATACAGATTTTATTTTTTTTTATTTTTTTTTTTAAGATTTTATTTCTTTATTTGACAGACATAGATCACAAGTAGGCAGAGAGGCAGGCAGAGAGAGGGGAGGAAGCAGGCTCCCTGCTGAGCAGAGAGCCCGATGCGGGGCTCGATGCCAGGACCCTGGGATCATGACCTGAGCCGAAGGCAGAGGCTTTAACCCACTGAGCCACCCAGGCGCCCCCATCTATACAGATTTTAACAATTAAAAATTGTTAAAAGTATAAAGGCTAATCAACAGATAAGAACTATTCTCTTTTGTCCTCAAAACCTCTCTCTAGGTAAAGCAGACTTTTTTTCTATGTAAGAAAAAAATCTATAAAACTTTAGAAAGACATAGAAGAAGATTTAAATACAGCAAGAGACATAGATTTCTTTTATTCCAAATAATAAACCTTTTATTTTTTCCCCAAATAATGAGTAGATTTAATAATATTCCAATCATTAGTCATTCATTAATTTTTTGGAAATCGACTACATGATTCTAAAGTTCATCTGAAGAAATACATTTAGTGAAGATAAAGAGAAACACAACTGAAAAACAAAGTGTAAGATAAGATATTTATTACACTTGACTTGAAAATGCACCATATATTGTAATAGGGTTGTATAGTGACAGGTGTGAGCTACAACTGTGAGCACAGCATAATTCAGAGTTGTGGATTCACTATGCTGTACATCTAAAACTAATGTAACATTAGGTATCAACTACATATATATATATATATATATATATATATATATATATATATATAACTGCGGGGCTTCTGGATGGCTCCAAAGGTTAAACATCTGCCTTTGGCTCAGCTCATGATCCCAGGATCCTGGAATCAAGCCCCTCATTGGGCTCTCTGCTCAGCTGGGAGTCTGCTTCTCCCTCTACACCTTCCCCCTTCTTGTGATCTCTCTCTCTCGCTCACTCTCTCAAATAAATTAGTAAAATCTTTTTTTTAAATATTTTATTTATTTATTTCATAGCGAGAGAGAGCAAGAGCTGGAACACAAGCAGGGGGAGTGGGAGAGGGAGAAGCAGGCTTCCTGTCAAGCAGGGAGCCCGATGCTGGGCTCGATACCAGGACCCTGGGATCATGACCAGAGCTGAAGACAGATGCTTGATGACAGAGCCACCCATGCACCCCAATAAATAAAATCTTTAAAAAATTTATTGCAACATAAAACTACACTTAGAAAATAATGATAATGATACTTGTGGAATTATGGATAAGGCCATATAGATAGTGAGAAAGATAGCTCAGAAATACACCTTAGTAACCATAACCATAAAACATTACTATATGATGAAGTCAGCAACATAAATCTGTGAGCAAAAAAGAATCACTCCAAACATAGTTTAAAAAAAAAATAGAAAACAAATGAACCAAAAAAAAAAAAAAAAAAAGGAGAGAGAGAGAGAGAGACCGAAAAAACAACCCACACTTAAAAGAGAGAACAAACTGATGGTTACCAGAGGGGAGGTGGGTGGAGGGATGAGTGAAACAGGTGAAGGGGGAAAAAATAGAAATTCACTTGGAAAAAAAAATGTAGACCCTTCTTTCAGACCATTAGTCAACTTAAATTCCAGATATATAAAAAGTTAAAACATTTCAATGAAATTCTAAGAAGTACTAGCAAATACAGAAAAATATTTATCTGATATCTCAACATAGAAACTATGAAAGACATCACACAGCCAAGACACACACACACACACACACACACACACACACACACAGGCTGATGCGACTGGCTTAAAAACTTTAAACTGTGTTTCAGAAGAATCCTTAAAGAAAATGTAAGTGTATTTTCATTAAACACAAAAGACAACCAAGATTGCATCTGAGCTTTCCCATGGGCCATTGGCTTCTCCCCATGATTCCAAATGGCCACCCAATTAACTGCTAATCATGCTTCAGATCTCAAACTCAATATGACTTTTCCAGAGAAACCCTCCTAGAACCCTAGGCTAGGTGACCCTCTAAAAGCACTTTGCACTTTCCCTTCTTGTCACTTTTTACAAAAATTCTCTACTCTTCTAGGTCTGGGGCTCTTGCGCTCACTCTTACGTCCCCAGTTCCTAGAATTTTGCCTGTGTGATATTTTTATTCAATGAATGACGCTTAGAAATAGTCAAGCTACTGGACATAGAAATTTTCACTCCTAAGAATCTGTGCTAATTAATCAAAAAAGTTCACAAAGAATTTAAATACGAATGTTACATAAATCTGAGTACAGGCATCAAAGGAATACGATGCTGAAGACTATGACATAACAAAACGTGAATCACAGACAGTAATAATGATGACCATCATCCCTGGAAGTTAACTGTGTGTTTTACATAAGTTAATTCCATTAATAAACACCCCCCCAAAAAAAACCTCTGATATAGATATTATTACTATTTATAGCTTATAGCAAAGGAAACAAGCAAAGAGATATTTAATTACCTGACCGAGATAGAACAGTTAGCAGGCAGCTGAGTAAGTTTCCAATCCAGTTAGCCAACATTAAGAGCCTCTCCACTCTTCAGCATTAAACCATATTCGGGGCTCTTGGGTGGTTCACTCATTTAAGCATCTGACTCTTGATTTTGGTTTAGGTCATGATCTCAAGGTCCTGGAATAAAGCCCCATATGGGGGGTCCATGCTCAGTATGGAGTCTGCTTGAGGAATCTCAATGTCCCTCTTCCTCTGCCCCTCCTCCCCCAAAATAAACAAATAAATCTTTAAAAAAATTATTGTTACCAGGTTGTATATATGAACACACACACACTCACACTTAAAAATGCATATACACAAAAATAACATAACTGGCTATTTTTATTTTCTTCTTTGTACTTTTATGCATTTTCCAAATTTTCTACCAAAAACACAACTGTATCTTTTTTAGAATCAGAAAAAAAGTTATTTTTAAAAGATAGGAAAACCCTAAGTGGAATGGTTTTCATTGTGTGAATTCATCCTAGCCAGTAATTTAGAGACAAAGTTACATGTTTTTGTTTTGTTTGCCCCCAATAAGAACCCTTTAAAAGCTGAAGCTTTTTTTCAATACCATAACATTAAGGAAAGTCAGTTTTGTTGATATGTAGATGATGATGGTCATTCTCAGTAGGGAAGCAAAAATCGAGAGAGAAATTGGTCAGTTTGTTACTAAGTGATTTCATATTATAATTTCAGTATATATGTTACTTTCCAAAGAGATATATATTATACATCACTAAAAATTATTTAAAAATTGATTTCAGAGGCACCTGGGTGGCTCAGTGGGTTAAAGTCTCTGCCTTTGGCTCAGGTCATGATCTCAGGGTCCTGGGATCGAGCCCTGCATCGGGCTCTCTGCTCGGAGGGGAGCCTGCTTGCCTCCTCTCTCTCTGCCTGCCTCTCTGCCTACTTGTGATCCCTGTCTGTCGAATGGATAAATAAAATCCTTGAAGGAAAATAAAATAAAATAAAAATTGATTTCAAATTCAAGTGTGTTTGGGTTTTCCACCTCTCTGTCCTTATCTGTCAGTGAAGAGGATGAATGAGCAGTAAATCCCCAAGAATTTAGAATCACTGACTCTAAGAAAAAAAAAAATAATAATAATGTGTACCTAGCAACTGGAGGAGATCCAGGTGAATCAAACTCATATATTCCCATCAGGCAGAAAATCCACATGGCTCATGTATCTATGTGTGTGCTTTTCATTGTGTTAGGAAGAAGTGCTTTAGTTCCCAAGCTGTGCAGGGTACAAAAGTAGCCAAGTGTTAACGTTAAGGGAAAAGCTGGGCTCAAGTTCCGCACTGACATTCTCAATTATCCTATATTATCTATGAAACAGAAGGATTCATCAAAAGCCAAGAGCAGAAGAATAAACTGCAATTTTCCATATAAACATATGCATAAAGAATAAAGCCAAGATGTGACAATGATATTCTTCTTCATTTACAAAAATTTGTGAAAGTAACTTTCACATTGCTTAAATTGTCCTTTTCAGTTGTGCACATTTTCCTTATGGAACTGTCAGAGGGACAGGAAATTTTTTTTTCTTTCAGCCATAGACAAAAAGGATATCCAAAAAGCACTTACAGTACCATGTTAAGACGGAATAATGGTCTTTTAATTCAGTGATGTTTATTGCCTTGAACAACACACCAGCGGAAAGGTCCTATCATCTCATAACCGAGGAGATATTTCCAAATTGTCTCTTGTTTCAAAAACTAAAGCTAGATCCTGAAGTAAAATGATATGCCTGGAATTTTCTTTAAAAATTTCAACCCAAAACAGAAAACGTGGGGATAGATGAAACAAGATCAGCGAAGCAATAATTGTTAATGCTGAGTGATGGAGAGAGTCTCATTATCCTTTGTTCTCTACTTTTGGGTAATTAATTTTTCTTTACTTTTTTACGAAAAGTAAAATAAAAAGAAAAACCAACAAAAAAGCTAAAGAGAAGTTAGACTTCTTTTGTCCAATTTACAAATCAAGTCAGTCTTGAAGTAATTGAAGATACAACATATATGAATCTGCTTTTCTACCCTCCCATGTGTTTTGGGGGAAGAATAAATGTATTTAAAGTACATACACTTAAAAGCAAAGAAACATTCTCTAAAACAGGTTGGTGTGAAGGGTAACAGGCAATCACACTGTAGCAGAGAGAAAGAAAGGAAAGAAAGGAAGAAAGGGGGAGGGAGAAAGACATTCTTTTTACTTGTAGCACTGCAAAATGTAGAGTGATTCAGGGAGTTCTCGGTTCTAATTGGTTGTGAATTTTATCACTTTTTTACTGAGGTCTGATTTACATATTATCAGAGTTTGTAAAAAAAAATTCACTATTATATGCTACAGGTTTTGCATCAAGAGGAAGAAAAGCAAGTGAAGAGAATGAAAATGGAAAGTCCCTTTTATTCATAAATAAATATAAAAGGCAAGTTGTGTTGGGGGACTATGAAGAGACTCAGAGGGATTCTCAGTCCGGAAGCTGAGGGAGGTGAGGCCATCACTGGTGAAGCAGGAACACAATGTTGGGCACAGACAAAGGACACATTTGGTGACCTTGAAGTTGCAGATGAGGGAACTCAGCTGAAAGAGTTAAGAAATGGGCAAGGATCAAAGATCTGTGATTTCTATCTGAAGCTCTTCACCAGATGTATTAGATTAGCGGTGTGCAGAGTTTCTTTCCTTTTTTCTTCTTTAAAGTGGGCTAAGCTTTTACCAGTTCATGCTGCATCGTGCATAAAAGCAGGGAAGGGCATCAAATAAAGAACACCAGAGCCAAGCAGCCTCCTGCAACAAGGGACATTATAATATTGTCCTGGTTTTTCACTTATTTCAAGTTGGTTTACTCAGTTCCGAATGTTCCAGAACTTTTCACCTTCAAAATTTTCACCAAAGTTGTTAACTAGAGTAGAAGCAACAGGCTTGGCTTTCATCCCCTCTCGAGCATGCCAGAGGTAATGAGAAAAATGCGACTCATTCCAAAGGATACTGGAGAGGAAAGGGAAGAAGAGTGGGAGCATACACCATCCATTGGCTTGATAAACAAATTTTGAATAAAAAGGTCACAGATTCTCAAATGGTAGATCTTCAAGTCTATAGGCAGGCTCCTCCCCTCTGGCAGATACAGAGAGATGATAACTAGTCCTCAAAGTACAAGATATTCTAGAATGTTCCCTAAAATATTAGTACAATTTCCTTTAGAAGTTGGACAACAGTGAAACCCTGTGTTTTTCTAATTAAAATACTCTCACACCAATACTGACATTCCAACAGCGTGCCTTTTAAATATCCTACAAGTAGGTAGCAATGAGAGTAGAATTTTCTTGCATAGACCTTGAGCATAACTTTAGACTGGAGCTCCACCTTTGAGAAACAGCTGTGCAAGATTGTTAAAGAAATTTGTTTTCCATCGAGACTCTCTTTTCTTTTCTTAAAACAAAGGCCATTGGTTTTTCTACCAAAAGTCACGATAGTAATGCATTTTATTTTCTTTAACAACTGTATGCCTGTGAGACATTTAAAAGATCAAAATGTAAACAAAGTTGAACACCTGGAAAAGTTGTGATCCCTTACATGGTAAACATGTCTAAAATCCTCACTTTGGATTACACAAAAAATTGCAGGCACAGTTGAAACACAGGAATATTCAGTTCTTAACATGACTGGGACAAGGCAAAGGTATAATTTTACAAAAACAAAAAAACCAAAAGGCATTAACTGGGAGTCCAGAATCAGAGAACTGAGCATTTATTTTTCTAAGGGATTTTGCCATACACAACTGTGGGACTTTAGGGGGAAAGTACCCTACCATTTGTTCTTCCTAACGTATTTGACTTAAATTATCAATAACCACCAAAAAGATACAATCTAAAATATGAAGTTTTGTGAATTACAGAGCATGAATCACAATCAAGTTGTTTGTGTGCAAACTGCTAGATATCATACTTATTTGATTTGCAACCTACAGGAGATAGGAAACTTACACTGTCAAAAACAAATGCTTACTTTTAAGTAATATTTTGGCAAAGAGTGCTGAAAAATCAAATTGTCAATCCCGAAGGTTTAATGGAGCAAGAAGAATCATTACATTTAACGACCTAAGTTAAAGAAAAAAGTCACTTGTTAAGAAAGGCTGCCCTTCCCTAAAATATAATTACATGTCTTTCAAGAGGTACATGCTCAAGACACACACACACACACAGGTGAAAGAAAAAAATCAACTCAGTATTTTCTTAAGAAAATTATAATAAAGATGGTAAATCTGTAAGACAGGCCATTAGATCATCATTCCACAGACACAACAAATATCAGTAAGAATCAGTGTGTATCACTGAGCCCCTATTTTGTAGGAAGTACTGTCCTAGGAACTGATCCTAGGATCCCAAGAGAAAAAGAAAGTGAAGGAGAAAGATAAGAGGATGGAAGAGACAGAGAAAGACAACCTTGTCTTTAGTCTTACAATATAGCTGGATAAATAAAATGTATGCAAGTGAAAAGTTAATTAACAATACAAGGAAGTGAGTCTGATGATTTGTATGCTTAACGTGAGCTCAGAGATACGGAAAGGAGAAATCACTACAGGTCAAAGAGTCAAGTATAATTTCACAGACGGAGCGCAGATATAAAACGGACATTTCACACACATTGAATGGACTCAAAAAATAAGCAGGGGATGATGTCTTAGCTTGGGCTGATAATAAAGTATGTAGACTAAGTGGCTTATAACCAAAAGGAATTTATTTTCCACAGTTCTGGAGTCTGGAAATCTTAGCTCAGGGTGTCAGCATGGTCAGGTTCTGGGGAGAGCTCTCTTCGGGGTTACAGACTGCCAACTTCTTGTTGTATCCTCATGTGGTGGAAAGAAAGCAAGAATCCTGTCTAGGATCCCTTTCATTCGGGCATGAATCCCATTCCCGAGGATTCCCCTGTTGTAACCTAATCACCTCCCAAAGGCCTCCACCTCTTAATACCGCACTGGGGTTTAACTTACAAATTTTATGGGAACACAAACTTTCAGTCCATTTCAGACATGTTCCAGGTATTAGGAGAGGAATTACAGTAGCCAAAGGGACTGATTCATGATCCATTCTTTCCCAGCTCCTCATAATGACAAGTGGAATGCATAGATGATGCCACCAGCTGGATTGAAGAAACAGGGGAAAGAATAAAAACTATGTGTAAGAGACCCGGAAAGATGCTTTCTGCCTTGCTGGCTTCATCCCAACGCACTCCCCTAGGTAGGCTAACTTAATTTGCTGAAAAGTTACCTAGAGAAAATATTGAATATTTGTATATTATAATTTTTAAATAAATAAACAGAAACCGCAGAAGCAAATAATGTGACAATTGAAGATAAATATGCCAAAACTCACATATCTAAATGAATGACCCCCTACCACCCACGCCCCCACCCCAGATTTGTTATTTTGGACTGTAAGTCATGAAACCAAGAGTGGCGAGTCAGAGAAGCAACCTGTATCATTGCCTCACGTCCGTGTTCCATTTTTGACCAAAAATGGCATCATCCAGCTTAGAGACCCACCTTAGTCATCATACTTGGCTGCAAAGACCCTTAGTTGGATCCAAAATAAAATCCTCCTTCAAAGAGCAGTTTGCCACAACAGGGGATATTCAAAGAATGAACTGTAGCCTCCAAAGGCAAATTCAATGGATCCATTCCAGAAATACTGAAGCCGTGGCAGCATGACCAGGAAAGGTGTATGTACTTCCTTCCCAAATGACAACCTTAAAAGGGCCAGAGTGTTGTTGAATGTGGGCTTTGGTTTGTCCATTGTAATTAATTCTATCCTGGTAATAGAATTCAACTCACAAAGCTGCACATAGAGGCTAACATCATGCAGGCATTTTCTTTTAAAATGTTATATTATTTTTTTCATTTCCCTCCCATTATACTGTCATTTTAATTGTTTGCTAAAAAAAGATATACCAGATTTGGTTTAAATGACCGCCCCCCTTTTTTTTAGCCCAGAATCACTTGAAGGTTTTCACTTTTAACTGTATCATTTTTCATGTGCTAAGCTCTCTGGCAAGCATGCATTTCCCATAAAAGTGCTCATCCGGATTTTATGCTCTTTTGCTATCTCTCTCTGAGTGGATTTTATGTTTCTTAATAATAGAACCACATTTTTTTTTATAGCTCTCCCTCCTGTTGAGTTCCTAGAATTGTAGTTCACACGGAGTAGAGACTCAGTAAAAGTTGTACTCGAGACAAACGTGGACATCGGGCAAAGAGCAACCGTGGGTTCGAACTTCAGCAGTTACTAGCAGTTACTTGCGGCTCCTGAAGCTGACAGAGCTGTGCTTGCACATTTCATAGGAAGCTTGCAAATTACTTCATCTCTTTTGAGTTTCAGGCTCCTCTTTTGTAAATAAAGATCTACCTAAAGGATTGTTCTAAACTAAGGGACATTCCAGGTGGAGCTTCTGACACACCCAAGTAATGTTACTATTATTATAGAGATTAATTTCTGGTGCACATGACACTCCATCCCCCAGCAACATATGGATTTAGCAGCTCAGGTGCTTTAGAAGGTTTCTCGGTAAGAGGAACTGATCCGAATTAAATTAGCCTGCAGAAGCTTCTAGAAACTGACAAGTTTATCCGCTCCAACAAAAGCATGGACAAGCTAGAGTTATCCATGCCCTGGAGGGTGCTACAATAGAACAAGTCACCGGGTGGTAAATTCTACTCCACAAGATCAAACTATTTTTCCAAGTATTGAGTTAAGAGTAGAAATATTTTTTTGATGATGAAATTTAATCAATTCCCAACTTTATGAGTGTCCTTTCGAGAAATTTTATTTTCATTATAATTGAGACCAGATGATGAGGGCAGTGGCTATCTTAGATGACCAAGGTCTTGGACTACTCCTTTACTGTCTCAGTGCTTGAAATCAAATTCCATGTTCCGCCTTTCCAGGGTTTACATTTCAGAATAAATTACAAAATAAATGGCATGCATTTTTGATCAATCAATTTCCATGGAAAGTCAGAGCTTCTAGAAATATCAAATCATAATAATAAGAAAGGACAAGCCTTTGGGTGTTTTGTTTTGTTTTTTCCTAATTCACTAGAAATGACACAAACTGTATTTCTCTTTTATTGTGATCTTTTTTTCATGTAAAGAAACACATTGTCGTATCTATTCAGATACACAGGGTATTGTGACTTCCTAAAAAGACTTTTTTTTAAATGATGAATGTTATTACCGTAAAAGGCGATGTAGAACAAAAGTTTAAACATTGGGTAAAGGTACTAGGACTTTTTTAATTTATGGTGGAAATCTCTTACTTTCATGGCTATGACACTTTTTAGAAATATTTTGTTATTAGAGAATCCACAATAGCAATATCTTAACTTGCCTGGAAAGAAGGTAATATAAACTGAGACCTCTAGTGGGGCGAGGTGGGAATGTCCCACTTGCTTTCACCTCACACAGTAAGAGATTTTCCCCTGAAATACATAGGGGTTTCAGTATCTTTTAAAACCTGTCTTCTTACCTCTTGAACAGTTAGTAGTAACATTGTACTATAAATTTAAATAGTTAAGAGTGAAAATGATGATATATAAAGTTTGAAAAACCAGTTGTGGGGCGCCTGGGTGGCTTAGTCGGTTAAGTGTCTAACTCCTGGTTTCGGCTCAGGCCATGATCTCAGGGTGGTGAGATGCGGCCCTGCGCTCAACACGAAGTCTGCTAGAGATTCTTTCACTCTTCATCTCCCTCCCCCCCCTCCCCCCGCACAAGCTCTCTAAATAAATAAAGTCTTTAAAAAAAAAACACAAAAAACAGTTGTTACAATTGTAAATGTTTCTGGGAATTTAACATACAGTCTGAAAACTAAAACATCATTTGGATGGAAAGCTCTTTCATTCCCTAGTGAAATGACTCACTGTGATTTTGTGCCCTGGGGATGAAGGGCACACTGGGAGTCTGCAATCCTGTCGAAACGATGATGCAGAGACTAAAAATACTTGACATTTCTACACTGTTTGACATACTGTGACATGAAAGCCGTGTTGCAGTGCTGTATCACTATCCTAAGCCCAAACCAAATGATAAGCACTGCAACGTACCTCCTGAAATAGGAGACCAACTCGAGAAGGAGAAATGGCAAAAAAGAGGTCATACAAAATATTAATAGTGGGACTGTGAACAGAACCTAAATGTCTGCACAGATTTAAACAGCTGTACATAAGTTTGCTGAAAAAGCAGTTTAGATCATATGTTTTCCATGTTCTTTAATTTATGGTTTTATTTGTTTGCAATTGTAAAACAAAAACCAGATTGAGTCTGAAGAGAGGATCCCTAAGGTATCATTTATAGATAACTCTGGTTGGAGATTATCCAAGAGGAATGAGACGATTCATCTTGGTAAACACTGTGATCAAGTGAAATAGCTCCACATTTGGTAGGAAAAAAAAATGCTCAAAAGATAAGGTTTTGACATGACCATTAAAATGCCAGTGCTTCAGTATGAAAAATGTTGTTCCCAAAGTCATACATAAACCTAATGTCAAAAACACTTGCCCAACACACATACACTTACTACAAACCCAACGTAAAGTTTAGAAATATACAGGAATGATCTTATACAGAGCAGGATTGTGGTATGTTTTGTTTAATTCTTTTTGAGGGAGGGGAGAAATAGTTACTAATTATCTCCCTGTATAGAGAAGGGTAAGGCAGATAAAATAATAAATTTCTCCATGCTTGAACTCTTCTTTGGGAAGTCAACGTCAGATGAAACTACTAAACTACAACAAGAAAACAACTGTGTAGTATGCTTTGCTACCAACAGTTAAGTTACAGATAAAATGGACCATTGAGTGAGCAGAGAGTAATATAGACTTGGATACTTGGGAAAGAAAGACTTTGTGGAGGAAAAGGAATGTGAACTATTCCCTAAACAATGGGTGGAATTGGGATAGGCAAAAAAAAAAAAAAAAAAAAAAAAGGCATTCCAAGATGTATGACAGGAACTGAAGCAAAATCTTAGAGGTGGAAGTGAGGTTAGGACAAGAGATTTTGGGGGGAAAATCATGGAGGAAAAAGTCTACGAAAGAAAGAAAGAAAGAAAGAAAGAAAGAAAGAAAGAAAGAAAGAAAAAATGACAGGCCCACTGAACCATTTTGGACTTGGGATAAAATAGAGGTAATAACTATAAGCCACATAGATTCCAAGAAAACCTGATGGGTACTATGGGAGGGATGCTGGTGATTCTAGGAAGGAAGTCAGCGATAACTTGAGGCTTCAGAGGCTCCATATCAGTATTTGCTAAACAGTGAATTTCCTCTTAATGTCTTAATGGGTGGTATTAGTAGGATATTAAAAAAATATAAATCTTTATCCAAGCTTTAAGGAAAATGTAGGTCAATTATCAAGACAAAATTTGTCCTCAAAAATACTTGGAAACACATACTAATAACTTACGAGTAATATGAAACCTGATGAATGGCTAAGATAAGTCAGAGGCTAAGAAATGATGCACCAATGAAGTTACAGAATTTAAACTTTCTATACATTTCATCCTGTTTTTAAAGGAAGTATATTATTATTATGATGGCTCAGTTTGTGTCAACTTGGGTAGGCTTCAGTCTTCAGATAGTGGACCAAACATGCTTTATATATTGCTGTGTAACTATTTTCTAGATGTGATTAACATTTGAATCAATAGACTTTTGAGTAAATTATTCACCATAATATGGTGAGCCTCATCCAATCAGTTGAAGGCCTTAAGAAAAAGACTGACTTCTCCCAAGGGGGAGGGTAGTCTAGCTACTTTGGTAGACTTTTGGTAGACTGCCTTTGGACTTGAACTACATTATCAGCTCTTTGTTGGGTCTCCAGCCTGCTGGCCTCCCCTGCAGATTTGGGACTTGCCAACTTCCACAATCCCATGAACCAATTCCTTAAAATAAATTTTTGTCTCTGTCTCTCTTTACACACAAACACAAAGATGAAAGCACCAAACAAATCCCTGCATGTAGAGAACTTCATCAGATGTTCAAATGTGTTTTGTTAGCCTGTTTTCTGTTTTGTCTTCTTTTCCTTGGAATGGAGGATTCATTTCAAAGCGTGATCAGAAATAAAGTTAATTAGAAGAAGAAACCAGTGAGGAAATGGTCTACCCTAACACAGGTAGTGGTGAATTGGCCTAGAGTCATATGATTAATGTGAGACATTAACATGACATGAATGAAATGTAGCCATTAGGAAAAATGAAAAATCACATAATTTTTTATATCACCAAATAATATATTTACTAGGAGAATGGTCCTCTTTCAAAGTATGACTTTACGACTATGGCAGTTCCTCAAAAATTTAAACATAGCATTGTCATACGATCCAACAATTCTACCTCTGAGTATATACCCAAAAGAATTGAAAGCAGGGACTCAAACAGATATTTGTATACCAATATTCATAACAGTGTTATTCACAATAGCCAAAAAGTGGAAACGACTCAAATGTCCATCAGTGAATGAACGAATGAACAAAATGGGATATATAGGTATGATAGAATATTACTCAACCACAAAACAGGAATGAAATTCTGATATACACTACAATATGGCTGAATTTAGAAACATGCTAAGAGGAGCGCCCGGTTGGCTCAGTCGGTTAAGCATCTGACTCTTGATTTTGGCTCAGGTCATGATCTCAGGGTTGTGAAATCCAGTCCCACAGTGGGCTCTACACTGGGTGTGGAGCCTGCTTAAGGTTTTCTCTCTCCCTTTTCTTTGGCCCCTACCCTCCTCCCTCTGCTCCTATCCCCGCCCCCTCTAAAACAAACAAACAAACAAACAAACAAGCAAACATTATGCTAAGAGAAATAAACCAGACACCAAAGGTCAAATGTTGAATGAGTCTACTTACATGAGGTGCTCAGAATGGTCAAATTCATAGAAAGAGAAAGTAGAATGTAGTTAGTAAGGGCCGAGGGAAGGAAGGATGGGGAGCTTCTGTTTAGCGAGTACAGAGTTTCTATTTGAGATAACAAAAAAGTTCTGGAGATGGATGATGGTGAAGATTGCACAACAATGTTAATGTCCCTGAATTGTATACTTAAATATGGTTAAAGTGGTAAATTTTGTGTTGTACAATTTACCACAATAAAAAAGTACCTCTTTTCTGGGCAGGCAAGTGAACCTACAAATGGGGCTGAAAAAAAATAGGAGCTATCAGAGTTTGGCAGAGACATCCTGAGTTTAGGAAGAGAAAGATAATTAGACTGGGACTAACACTGGCAGAGATAAAGAAATCTGCTGAATGTGAACTTGAGGGTCCCAAGACAATGATAGTGTCTGTATCCTGCGCCAGTAAGAATTGAATGAGCCAAAATACACATAGTAGTGAGTAGCATAAGCCCCTCAGAGGATACGCCCCCACACAAAAACACACACAAGAACTTTCCATCTAAATATTTATTCATGAATAATAGTGGCGGTTGCAAACAGTCCTGAACTTGTTCTTGAAACAGTCCTATAATTAAAGTAAAAAAAAAAAAATATATTGAGCTCCAACAGAACACAGAAAGAACACGGGCTATATGGTTTCCCATTTGTCCCTGTTTCTCATTCCGTATGAACAAGTTTAATTTAATATATTATGGTCCTTTCCACTTCTTTACTAGAGGAATTTTAATTCATTGGAAATACTCAAAATGCAAATTTCCAAGACCTGATATAACAAGACATGTTGGTTGTCTATTGCTACAAACAAAACTCCTAAAAAAATGTAGTGACTTCAAACAACCATCAGTGACTTAGCTCACAAATTTGTAGTTTGAGCGTGACTTTGTAGAACAGACTCTTCTCTGCTCTCTGAGGCATCAGGTGGAACAACTCAGCTCAGAACCTGAGGAGCCACTTCCCAAAGGGTTCCTCCACGACTGGGAAGGTGATGCTTGCTGACAGCACGGAGCTCACCTGGGTCTGTGGTTGATTCCGTGAGGGCCTAAACCCAAACTGCTTGGGCTTCCTCACAACCTGGGAGTGGGATTCCAAGAGTAATTGTCCCAAGAGAAGGTCTTTTAGAGGGTAGCCTTGGAAGTCCTATCAGCTCTAATGTAAACTGGCTCTGGTCTTAGCTTACCTAGCTCAGACTCAAAGAGGGAGGAGGGGACTTAACTATCCCTTCACTGCCCAACGGGATGAGTGTCAGGAACACGGTGTAAGCGCGGCACGTGGGGTAGATGTTATTGCAGCCATTTAGGGAAAATACCATCTGCCACCCTGGAAATGATAAAGGAGAAATACAGCCAAATACCATTTTTAAAATTTTAGTTTAGTTAAATTTAAAATGAATATCAGACTTAACTACATGGGGTCTCCTAAAAGTGACATCATGAAGTTGAGTTTGCTTTTGGCAACTTGCCAATTTACCATTCCTCCTTCTACTCCCCTCCTCCCGTCGGGACCCTGAATCTTCCACAGGTCACTTCTAGAAGCTTCGTTATCGCTGCCCCTGAAGGTGGCCTTCTGATAATCATGACTGATAGTATTATGGTATTCTTCCCTTATCTTTAGCTCCCTGATACTTATTTTGAACCTCATCTTGAACTTTTCAATTGTTATAGTAGGGGTGCCTGGGTCACTCAGTGGGTTAAGCCTCTGCCTTCTGCTAAGGTCACGATCTAGGGGTCCTGGGATTGAGCCCCACGTAGGGCTCTCTGCTTGACGGGGAGCCAGCTTCCCCCTCTCTCTGCCTGCCTCTCTGCCTACTTGTGATCTCTCTGTCTCTATCAAATAAATAATAAAATGTTTAAAAATTGTTATAGTAAATTAATATCTGATACAGAAAACTGATAGCTTGAGTTATACATGTATGTATACACACACACACACGCACACATATCTATCTTTTGATAGGTGAATCTTAAAGTAAGATAAAATCATGATTCCCATACAAATATAAAATGAACATGTGTCAGAGGTTTTCTGTAACTCATTAATTAGTGAGTGACCCAGTGAGGTGGGATGACAGGTTCCAAGCACACAAAGGACTGCACACTCACGGTAGAAATGTTGAACTGAACTTACAGATGCCTGCAAAACTGGCAAAACCACTCAGTACCCACAGGGTGATGATCGTCCGCTCTGGTTCCCAAGGGACACAATGTATACTTTCACAGACAGGAACTATTTCCACTTCTATGGATTGCTACAAGTTAGCTGCTCTCTCTATGGATATGTAAAGGAACATAACTGAAGATAAAGGCAAATCCCCCTGTAGGATAACTTGATCTCCAAAGCCTCCTGCATTTTCACTGAAAGGATATTCAATAATCTCTTCCACCCATTTCAAAATCTAACATGATCCTCCCTAAATCTTAAAGTATCATCATTATTGACTTCACCAATCAGGCCCCACTGGTTTTCTAATGTTTTAGTGTAAAAGCAGTAAGACCATAGCTCAGCTAGAAGGGATAGAGGCAGCACGCAACAAGGTGTATGTTGGTGGATTGCTCATTTCTAGATGCTTTCATCTCAACTTCCTGACTGATATGCACATTGGCTCCTGACATACACAGTCTTTTCCACCAAGACCATACTCTAGAAGATGCGTGGCCACTACGGACAGACCAATGGATGCAGTGAGAAGAAGAGAATTCCCAACAGATGAACTTCCAGATGGCTATTAGGCCTTGTGGATGACCATGTTTCCACTTGTGCCCAGCGGTGAACAGGAGACCATTGTGGAAGTCCCAGCTCAGCTGTTCAGGACTTAAGATGACCTCTGCAGAAGCCAAGTCCTACATAAACAGGATTTCTGGGTGGTCATCCTGGCAACATGAAGTATGATTCACTGAGGTAGGGAGTATTAGAGATGACAGAGGCACAGATGACCCCTACAAGGTTCAAATTAGAGAGAATCCAGGAGCAATAACAAATCCAAAGAGAAATTGAAGTTGAGTATTATTTTGTCCAAATTCAAACTACTCTCTCAGCAGGGAACATAGCCCATCAACAAACATCTCTTCATTCTATTGGGCTTGACACCAAACCAGATTTCCTCATTCAACTCTCTGTTATGCTCAGGCTCCATGCCGGAATTAACATGCAGAGTTTGTCTTATTTATTCCTGACTCTTTCACTGGGAACTAAAATATTTGGATTATGGTACCCATGACAGTGAGAGTTCTGGTGGTAAAAACATGGTCACAGTCGCCAAGCTCATCAGATACAGTGTTGCATGCCATGCATACACATTTGCTTAATGCGTTAGTGTTGTGTTTTAAGTTCTCTCCACATGTTTCCTCTTTAAAAAAAAAAATCCTGTTATCTTTGCCATAAGTTCTAAGATAATTGAAGCAAGTACTGTCATCATAGATCATAGAAAAAGAAGCTGAGTTATAGCTAATTTGAATTTATTTTTCATATCATACACGATCGTGGGGGTGAATACTTCGGCAAAAATCACATGCACACAAGACAGGAGCTAGAAGTGAACATTCCGACACCAAACCTTGTTCACCATGTATATAAATAACAAATGACAAGGTTAGAGCACCCCTGGGGAGAAGAGATCATGTCAGCCAGATGTTTTCAACTCAAATTTCAGGCTCTTGAAATGGTTTATTTAGGTTGGTTGGTGTTTTGGTCACCAGTTTTGGAGTTTCAAAGGGGCTCTGACCTCGGACATAAAGGTACGTGGAAATGAAAGGCGGTTTCTACAGCAGAAAAATAACACTGAGGGGTTTGCTGACTTCTTATCATATTTTGCCTTTTAAAGAACTTAGAAATGGAAGAGCAGTCTGTGAACATTTGAAAAATGTCCTGGAGGAGTGAAGGAAATACTTGTATGCTGAACGTTTGTCACAGAAAGTTCCTTATGACCTCCTAAGCAAAGCGCAAGTATTAGAGCTTATCAACGTACATGTTGGAGAGAACAAAATGGAGTCTCTCATGTCAAACACCGACGCAGGCAGTTAAGGTCCGGCAGCTGGGAGATAGCGCCTGGACCAACATCAGCGGACATCCCAGATCTGAGGATTAGGAGAAACAGAGGTGTCTGAGGAGACCCCAAACCAACTAAAACCCTTTAAAAAGGTGAGGATTTGGGCAGCAAACTTCCGATAGGACCCCTTTTTTAGATGACACTTAAAAAAGGCAACCGCCATGGAAGGCTCTGCCTGATTGATCTCTGAGCAGAACCAAATCCTTCACTGCTGGAACATAAGAGGCCGTAAGTGCCGAGAACTGACCCAGACCAGACCAGGGCCTTATTTCAACCGCGAACCCAAGGACTGACTTCGTGTTTTGTTTCCTAACTTCCTACGCCCTTCTGTTGCCTCGTCTGTTGTGTGGTTTGTCTTCTGCCCTGCAGTGCACACTGTGTAAGAAGCCAAGTTTCATCACATGGTGAAACCTCATTGAGTTTGGAGTCCTGAGCCTGCTTTAAAATTGTGATTTAACTTTGCTTTATGATTGAAGAAAGCTGGCACTATGGAAAGACACAGTTCGTGTGTGCGCCTTCATCGTGTGCCCATGACAGATACAACAGCAACTGCTCTGTCATATAAGTATTTCTTGTTGACCTATCTCAAGTTGTGTCACCGTAGGATGCAGGGGCAGACATAAAATCAGGGTTCCTTATCACTCGCTCCTTTACATCACGGGGTGAGCAAGGGACTTTCAGTATCTTGGATGACTGAACAGATCAAAGAAACACTGCTCCTTCTAGGTATATTTTTAACTTCAGTTTAGAAAGTGAAAGTGGGGCACCTGGGTGGCTCAGTCGGTTAAGCGGCTGCCTTTAGCTGAGGTCATAATCCCAGGGTCCTGGGATTGAGTCCCACATTGGGCTCCCTGCTCAACGGAGAGCCTGCTTCTCCCTCCCCTTCTGCTTGCTGTTCTGCCTCCTTGTGCTCTCTATCTCTCTGTTAAATAAATAAATAAAATCTTTAAAAAAAGTTTTTTTTTAAAGAAAGTGAAAGTGTATAGAAGTAAGGTTGTTTTCCAAATTAAAATCCAATTTAACATCTAATGCAGGTTAAAAAAATATATGAACACAAAGTTGGATTTTGCTTGTGTGTTTGTTTGGTTTTTGAACTAAATGGGACTTTACAATAGGCATATAGGTACCGAGGCTCAGATTCTAAATTGTTGTGGCTAGAACAACACTGTCCTTATAACAAAGCTAATGACAGATGAGTTTCAGGCACTGTTTTCATCACTTAAAAAAAAAAACAAAAACGAACTATTGTAATTTTCCTCTCAGTTCTAAAATCTGGAGATTAATGAATCTTTCATAAATAAAGATTTGGACAGGAAAAGCCTGTCAGGACAGCATCGCCTAGGTAAGTTCAAGAAAGTTTTATTTCTGATGTAGATGATGTATTTTTCCATCCTACTTTGACTGTCTCAAGATTGAATATTGAAAAAAAAAAAAGTGGAAGAAGCGTCTAGTCAAAAGCAGGAATTGTACCCAAGCTGTTTAGAATTTGACAGTAGTTTTGCAAAGTAAGAATATTCTCTACTACCAAATCAGGAATTGATGATCCCTCCAAACGCATAAAAGCCCTTTGATGATGAAAGCAAACTCCCAGGACAATTTGAGTCCTTTTTTCCAAAGTGAGCCTCCACCCTTAATTTCCAACCATAATACTTAATTTGGCAAAGGGACAGTAGCATAAAAATGCATTTTGTTCATGAATTATTTTTTTTCCTGTTCTCCATGACATTTATGCACGCCAAATATAAATGGCCACACATGTATTAAGTAACAAAGGTGTCTTTCCTTTCCAGTAGCACACATTTTATTAATAAGGATTTGACCCAATAGTCAGAGTAAAGAAAAGCTTTAAACTGGTTTCTGGAAATAAATAGCATAGCCCATCTGAGGTAAATTATCTATTTCAAAGTTCCAGTTCCTTTTAGCATCTCAGAAGGTTACTTGCCCAAAAAATAAAAGTCATTTCTTGGAAGAAATGATTTACCTCAGGTGGAAAAGCAGCAAAGGTATAGCTCTCGACTTAACAAGGTCTCCAACCAAAGGCTTGGGGTCACAATTATTGAGTGGATCTCAAGAGTCTAATATTGAACTTACGTTGTAAGGTCTGACTGAAGCCATTGGTTTTTATTTATAATGTTGTATTTGAAGGCTCTTCTGATTTTAAAAGGGCTACTTAAAATGTGTTACCACAAAAACCCACACCCTCACAAAACTCAGTACTGGTACATTTTGCCAGATTACATACATTTTCTGACCTTTCTGGAGGAAATCACTCATAGAGATGAGATGCTCAGCTTGGTCTGGGGCATTTATTGGTACAGTTAGTTTTAAAATATTATCTCATTCCTTCTTGTTCTAGATATACATTCTTCCCAAGTAGCTTCCGTTGTGCCAGGAAACCTGAAAATCTGATTTACACATGGATGTGGGTACCTTCCGAATTCTGTGTTCATAATTCACATTGTTTTACTTGTATTCGGTTTGCTCCATATGTGTATTTTAACTTCATTCTAGATTCTCACACCAGGGTTTAATGAGCTCTATGACATTCATTTCTCAACATTAATCTTCACCAGCTGTTTTGTAATTACCTTCTAGGGGGCCTTAGGTAGAGTGGCATTCTAGTTTCTATTTGCCTTTCTTTCTTTTTTTTAAAAAGATTTTATTTATTTATTTGTCAGAGAGAGCGAGAGCATGACCGGGGGGAGGGGCAGAGGATAGGGAGAAGCAGACTCCCCGCTGAGCGGGAGCCGGATGTGGGACTCAGTTCCAGAGCGCTGGGATCATGACCTGAGCCAAAGGCAGACACCTAACTGACTGAGCCACCCAGGCGCCCTCTACTTACTTGCCTTTCTCATCTCAGAAGGCCATGCTTTGCTTCTATAACACTGCTGGCTCTATTATCCCCACCCTGCACAGACTGTCATCTGGGAACTTCAAATTCCAGATTGGGAGATAGGAGAGGAAACAAAGATGTAGTTTCTCTCTGTCACAAATATTCCCTAGTGACAGCTCCTTGGGCTGGCTTGAAGGAGGTTTTCAAAAGTGAAGATGATCTATCTAAGGAACTCATCAAATTTCTTCTCCATGCAGAGAGGCATAAACAGATCAAAAACTGTAAACTGTGATTTCCTGTGTAAGTGAACCCTCCGTGACCTGTTGGGCATATAATTTCAAGAGTATAAGTGCACCGATTTGACCTAAGCGGTGGAGAGCATAAGTGCAAATGCACTTGGAAGCTGGAGTTTGAAGAGAAAAATCATTCTGACAGCCTGCAGTAGGTATGGGTGTGGATGGCGATGGGCAATGAAGTTAAGAGAGGGAAAGACATATTGCACTTAGCATTTAATGAATAGTAACTTTTTTTGGTACATAAATAAAGAGTATTTGTTAAAGGTAATAAATCCCAGCTTAGCAATTTAAACTGAATTTACCCCTTGATTTGGATAATTCAGAGGGTACTCAATATCTGTGGGAGGTTGGCATGAAGCTTGGGAAAGATCCCTAAGATGAAAAATCACACACAGGGAAAAAAGTTAAGGCATATGAAGTTGGACCAAGAAAAGCACCCTGAGAATTGAAAAGAGGATAAACGTGAATATGGAAGGTTTTCTGCTACTTGCATGATCCCATGGCCAGGTTATGTGATTCTACTTGAGTGCTATGGAGTGAACCAAACTAGAAACAGAAAGAGTTTTTCCAGTTGACACTCCACAGAAAATTAAGAGCACAGAGGATGACGTGATGCAGGGAACTCACAGGTGATGAGAAGGAAACTCATCACTACTGAGGTTTGCATGTCTTTTCCACACAGTGTCTCGAGGAAGACAGTCACTGTTAGCTGGATTCTGGGTGTGAATGCTGGGGGAGTTTCTGCAGAGAGGCTGCACAGGACAGTCTTGCCAATGACTGCAGTGATAAGAAACAATAGGTTATGGTGGTCTCGACACTGGCTTGTAGCACTTTTAGAAACATCAGACCCCTCAACAACTGATCACTATGTGAAGCCAATATAATGCAAGAGGAAAGTGGACATGCATGGTATATTTCAGAGCTGAGTTTGTGCGTACTCACAAAACATCCTCAGGAGATGTCCAGAAATATTTAGGAGGATTGACTCAGGTTCCTATAGGTCTGGAATAACACGTGGGCGAGAAGTCCGAGAACACTCAGGGAAACTTAGGATGACACATATTTTCACCCAAAAACCTGTGCAGTCTGAGGAAACCCATGTTATACCCATAAAGAGCTGCTGCTGTTGGTCAGAAAAATATGAAGCCAACATTGTGAGCTGGTGTGTTCAACTTCTGTTCATTCCTGCCGACAGAAATTTAAAATAAAATTCTCATTCTGGCTTGCTGTTAAGAAGTAACAGTGTAAAATGGCGTAGGCCAATGAGTCTCACAGAATTCTTCTCAAATGATAATGCCAAGACCCTGTGAGAAGAAAGCTTTGGCCGTTTATACTTTCCCTCTTCTTTCTGTCTGGAATGAGGGTTGTGATGGCTGGAGTTGTGAGAATCCTTTTGTGACCATGAGGTCAAATGTAGTACAAGACAACCCAGGGTTCCTCAGTGGCATTGTTGACATCTGCAAAAACACTAGACTGTCTATTCCCAGACTTTCTGGCATATGAGAAAATAAACCATTTATTTAAGCCACTATTTGGTTGCTTGTTCTCATGTAGTCTACTGGCTTCTAAATTGTTTTGTTTGGTACACATTCTACTGTTCTAAATAAGCTGTTCCTTAGCTGATAACAAATTTAAATTTACTGTTTTTCAGTTAGTCAGGATGACATAAAAAAAAAAGCCCCCAACATTTGTTTGATCATTACTGCTTGATCATTGTTCTGTACCCCCAACATTTGTTGGTACAGAACAAAGAGGATCCTTTGAAGGGAAACTGTTCATTTGAAAGACAGAACACCATATCTGCTTTATTGTCTTTTCTTTCTTTTCATTTTTGTAGCAGGCCAATAGAAATGGACATAAAAATATCCTAAAATATTAACTGATTGACAATTCATAAATGTTAGCTTTCATCTTTTATCTAAGTTATAAATAAGAGAGTCAAAATTCCAGGGCCTTAGTGATATTAAATTAAAAACACCAAAAAGGAAGGATTTTAATATTCCAGTTTTTAGTTCCTGTTTTCCTGTAACGTTGTACTTTCACATGTATTATACCATATTGTTAATCAAAGTGGTTTATTCCATGTGAACACACAAAAATCATCAGGTATGTGTGTAACAATTCCTGAGAATCAAGCCTCGAGGAAGTTGTAAGCTAAATTTGGGGGCCTGGTCTGCATTTTGGCAAATAGACCTCAACCAAGCTTGACCTGAAGCTTTTCTAGATTATAGAATTATCTCCAAAAGGGAAGGTTTTTGTAGTAAATTTCAGTCCCACCTCCTCCCCAGACCTAATGTGTAGAAATGGGGGCAGAAGTTTTCAGCCGTTTGTGTCGTGCAGACAAAATAAAATTTATAGCAGTTTTATTTTTTAATATCAGTCAAGCCATCAAATATCCATTCAGAGGAGATAAAAGAGAGGGGTAAAAGAAAAGGAAAAAGCACATCCAAGAGTTAGTGAGCCCGACTCTCCAGTGGAAATAGTGTCAGCACCTTGTATGCTCCACACACATACTGATTAGGATAATATGATCCAGATGGCCACGGCAAGAAGATTCCTTTCATGAGGAAAGTTCTGGGTGGGGTGGATTATTGTGATCAATGGAATAAACTGCAGCTGGATGAACTCTGGGTTACCTTTGAGAATTGCTAAATTAATGATGATTACATAGATTCTGACAAATTCCCCTGGAATTTTTCAAAGATGGCTGGTTAAAAAAAGAAGAAGAAGAAAGAAAGAAAAAAGAAAATGTATTTAGGGGCTAGGTTCTTCTCATGGCAAGGAAAGGCAGCCTCCTAGAGATAGCTGAGCCTCCAGAAGGATTGGAGGTTATAGGATTTGTGAGCACAGCTGAGTTTAGTGGGAAAGCCCCCCACCAGAGTGTAGTAGGCAAGCACCAATGCTGACTGATTGGAGCACTCCCTGTACCAACTGAAAAATATTTTGAATATTACCCTTGCTTTTTGGCAGGGGTTATCGGATTCAATTTCCAGGGCAAACCAAAGGTGGGTCAAGTCGATAGACCTTAAACATGTAAGTTGGGGTGGGAATAGAAATTAGTTTCGTCCAAGTGCTCATGAAGTGCTCACCATACACACGGGTTTGTAGGAGATAATAGATGTTCAGTTAATAATTCTTCATTTTGTGTCACACAACAGCTTAGGCTCCCTAGTGCTGGAACTCCTTAGATGCACCCCAAAATTATCTCCCTCAGTGATTCTGAATCAGTTCATTCCATTTGTATTTATGTATTGAGCCCTTCCTACTGGTTTGATAGGGACTAAAGTTAAATGAAATAGGTGGGCCATGACTGCATACATTAATTCTTTTAAACCATTATATTTCAGAATACTTAGCAGTAATTTGCTTAACTAAGTAAACATCTTAACTGTGTGACCCAGGAGCTCAGCTTCCTACCATAAAGGAAGGAAGGAAGGCAGGCAGGCAGGCAGGTGGGCAAAAATCTGAAGGCATAATTTCCCACCTTAGGGTTTATGAAGAGACTGTTGGGCAGCATCCAACATCCACAAGGTTACTCTTGATTTGGTCATTTTGGAGAAAAATTTCAATAGACACCATCTTTGAAATAAAAGAAAAGAATGGATTCTTAAATTTGGAGGGAAAAAAATCCCAGAAATTATGTTTACAGATAAAAAGAATATTTGGGGCACCTGGGTGGCTCAGTGGGTTAAAGCCTCTGCCTTCGGCTCAGGTCATGATCCCAGAGTCGTGGGATTGAGCCCCGCATCGGGCTCTCTGCTCAGCAGGGAGCCTGCTTCCTCCTCTCTCTCTGCCTGCTTCTCTGTGATCTCCATCTGTCAAATAAGTAAATAAAATCTTAAAAAAAAAAAAAAAAAGAATATTTGACCAGCACATACTCCTCCAAAACTCATTATTCTCCTCTGCCTTTATGGTTTTTTCCTTAGGAGATATTCTTTCCTCTGTTGGGGGGAGATTTTTGTGGGAAAGCGTGAAACACTATGAGGCAGGGTGGGGAAAGAAATGAAAGAGAGGCCATGCCCTATTACAGAAGCAACTTCTCAAACACATTCACAGATGAGTAAGGGCAGGTGCACAACACTTTCTACTGCTACAAAGCACAACCGTGCCCTATTAAATTAAGAAGTGTTAATTGGCTGCCGAAGAAAACCAAAAGTTTTCCCCAATTCACAAAGCCACAAGGGAGCAGGTTATACTAAAACTGGATGGAAGAAGAGAGGGACAAGAAGAAAGGAAGGAGTAGTAGAGGTGGGCAGAGCTGAGGGACAGTTCTCTTAATTGTATGATTGTTAATGTAATTATTGAGTTTTACAAATATTTATTTAAAGACATTGCTTGGATTCCAGAATTAAAGTTGTGCTGGGCCAAGTAGAGAACTGTATGAAATATTTTCCAAATGAGCACATATTTGTTTCATTCAACATGGATAACAATGTTAATAGTAAATTAAAAACCACATGACTACATTATCGTGAGCTGAGTGATGTGGAGGATTGTTGAATCAGTATCTGAAACTAAGACAACATTGTATGTTAATTCAATAAATAAATAATTAAAAATAATAAAAGAAATAAAATGACAAAAAATAATAAAACACACAAGTATAATATCAAAATTCTAATTCCATTGTCAATTATATGTTACATAATATGTCATTTCTACAAGGAAATGATAACCCCTCAAGAAGAATTTTCAAACTTAATGGCTGCATACCCACAAATCTCTAGCCTAGTTTCCCACAAAAACATGCCTTCAATCCATAAGGGGCTAGGATTGGGTCTTCATGGTACCCAAGACCTGGCTGATTGGTAACTGACAATTTTTCAGTGTTGGTTCTAATGGTTAGCATGTTAAGCATAGCCTAATTTGGAAAGCAAAAATTAAATGTACCAGAGAGACTAAAATCTATAGCATATTCACCAAAAGTAAGTCATATGTGTCCACCACACAGTTCTGACCCAATCTGGCATGCAGTGTTAACAGATGAATTCTTTTTGGAGATATTGGCACTTCAGGAAATTCAGTTGATGAGTAAATATCAATGAACAAATAAAATGAAATAGCAACACTTGTGATGATGATTAGCTACAAGAAATGATTATTAAAAACAGGTTTGAGATCCTGGTGAAATCATTATAAAACCAAAGTTCCTATGATCCCATAAAACTAACTGCCTGGGTATGGAAAGGACCAAAAACCAGAAACAAAAACATAAGCAAACCAAAACAAACACACACTCTCTTTAAGGTATTCATCTAGCCACTTAGAAACGCAAATGTGGTAAAGATATCTAACAATGTCATTTGAAATACGATCCTTTTTCTCGCCTACTTAAATAAGCCCAGATCCCCACTTAATAATGTCTATGAATTTGAGTATATTGCTCTTCTGCTCATTTGCTACAGGGAACAATGGACACAAATAAGAAAAACCATGTAACTTTTTAGGCGGTATTTCTAGCCTAAGGATACATTATTCATTTGCTCGATTTAAGCAAGTCTTTGACTTCTTAGGTTTAGCTAACCAGCATGAAATCTACAGCATACACCCAGCAAATGAAGACAGATGTGAGTGAAGGGAAAGCCCCTTCACGGTTCTCATAAAACCTCTCAAGTTGTAGGCTGATGGTATTTTCTCCTTAAAAGGTATCAAAAGTTACAATTACAAAAGTTTGCATGGTGGGAAATTGCATAATTCTCCCCACCAGCGCCTGTAAAAATTCTCATCATTTTCTCTCTTTTTTGATAATCGTTGGTTTGCCAAGGCGTTCGGTTTCACTTGAGATCTTTTTTTTTTACTTTTACTCTTTCACATCAAGAATTGAACATGTAGGGAAAAAAGCATCTTAAAATTTAAGACTGTAACATTTTCTTTTGAAAAGTTTTGTCTCTCGGATGGAACGTGTGAATGGTAATGAATCAATGGAGCTTTCCATGATGTTCTGAGGCTGTGGTACGCAGGACACTAAATTAATCATTGTAACTGCTTTTAATTTGAGATAATTGCATCCTTGCTTCCCAGCCGTTTCCTCCTGAAGTCTCTCTCTGGCTCGTAGCAGATGTTGTGATGCTTGAAACTTGCTCAAATGCATTTCTTCTCCAGGGCTCTGTCATGAGAAGGCCACTAATGAGAAAACAGAATTTGAACAGAGTGTGGGAACCTGACCTGGTTGTGTACTTATCTGGCCATTTGCGCAGATCCATTTTCTATGGATTATAAAACTAGATGATGTTGAGTAAACTCCCAAATTAGCATTTTCTCCTTCTCAGTCTTCTGGAAACTCTCCAGATGGATTAAAATGAAAGTAACATCATGCATGACCATGTGATCCTGGAGACAGATAAAGATAAGAAGGAGAAACCATATAGCGGATCCCAGGTCCGTGATAAAAATGAATTCATCCAATATGGACTCTCAATTCCTAATTTAAAAATGCAGGTATGGGTGCTTGGGTGACTCAAACGGTTAAGTGGCTGACTCTTGATTTCAGCTCAGGTCATGATCTCAGGGTCATGAGATCAAGCCCCGTATCAGGCTCCATGCTGGGCTTGGAGCATGCTTAAGACTCTCTCTCCCTCTTAGACCCTCTGTCCCCTCCCCCTCCCCCACCCCTGCCCCAAAGGCAGGATATAACCCATCCTTCTATTTTTGTCACACTGTAAAGTCATAGCTATTCTACAAATTGATTGTGTTCATCCTCTTCAACTAGGTCGCTTAGAAACCAAGCTCTAGCTTTACAGTAGTCGTCTCATTTTTCCATCTTCCTCATTTTGTCTGCTCCTGCTACCAGTGAAGTTTAAGTCATAAAATGAAAGAACAAAGAACATGGCCTCTGCTCATGCCATGTTCAGGAAATACAAGTAGATGTGGTTGGGTTTAAGGGGAGGGATGTGATGAACAATGGAGTAAAGCCTGAGACTAAGAAGGGGAGACAAGGGAACTCTCAAGTGAAGCAGCACAAAATACATACCAAAGCCATAAAAGGGCTCAGCTCACAATCCCTGCCCTGTTTGTATGCACCTACACATCTCCATACAATACATCAAACATTGCTGCCTCTTCCTAGACTTCCACGAGGTGAGCAGATAGGCTCTTAAAAAGCAGTCAGGTCTGGGCACCTGGGTGGCTCAGTTGTTTAAGCATCAGACTCTTGGTTTCAGCTTAGGTCATGATCTCATAGGTTGTGGGATCAAGGCCCTCATCAGGCTCCATGCTCGGCAGGGAATCTGCAAGAGATTCTGTCCCTCTGCCCCTCCCCCACTTGTATGTTTGCTCTTTCTCTCTCTCTCAAATAAATAAATCTTGAAAAGAAAAGAACTGAATAGAAAAGAAAAGAAATGCAGCCAGGTCAGCTGCCCCTTCTGCTCTCAGGTCTGATGGGGGGTGGGGTGGGGGGGTTGCCCAGAATGGGTGATAGCACTTTCCATATAGGACAACTGAAATATCCAGACAGGGGACTGCATGTTCTATTCTCACGCTTTTCTCAGGAACAGAGGGTGGGAGGGAGGCATAAGCAATTCAAGCAGTGGGTCTGGAGAGTCTGGATTGGAGGCATTCCTAAATGTGAGCCCAGAATAAACCACCCACATCTGGCCTTGACCTGCAGGAATCAATTGTATTCTCAGGAAGAAGTCATGCTTGTCTCTATCTGCAGCTTTGACAAGGGGGCAGTTGAAAGGAGTCATTTTTACTCGATCTATGCAGAAGGATATAATCTCATCTACTTCTTTGTTTTGAAAAAAACTCCAGTTGTTTTTTTTAATGTAAGATGCAGAGGGGCATGATTTGAATATAATCCTCATTCCATCCCTCTTCTGATAACTTCTTTTCACGCATGATTTATAATATGTAATGGGATGTGGATAGTGATAGCATGGGACTTTCATGCAAGCAATTTTCCAGGATCAGAAAAGGAAAGGAGGCTCCAGAGCTTGTCTTCAAGGTCTGCCTTGTCTATCTCTGAGTCTTCCTTTGTCACGTGATACGTGGTGAGGCAGAGGGGGTGGTGCTTGTTCACGGTGTCATAATGAAGCAGACCGAAGGGAATTCATCAGACAATGAGCGACTGTGATGCTGGAACAGTAACCCAAGAAGTGTTAACAAGCACCATTCACTCAGTCCCATGGAGAAGCTGGCTGTGCTAAATGTGGAAATTGAGCAGGAAGATCTCTGACACCTCGAACCTGGACCCTGGAGGCGTCAGGCTTCACCCTTGGTGGAGTGTCAACTCCTTTCTGAACGGGATAAAGACAAGGAACCCTTTCCCCTGCTCTGCCTCCAAGTACACAGACACACAGACATGTCCAAGTGGGTATGCACTGGCCAGGAAGTCCCAGACTCCTGGAGCCACCGCACATGCCCTCAGTTCAAGAACTCTTGTCCCGAGAAGCCTTTATAAAGCCTCTTCAGAGATGTTTATAAAGGCTGGTTTGTTTGAGAGAGGATGATGTCATAGCTCATAGATTTGAAAGCTTGTCCGAAATCAAGATTTCCTTTTGTGGAGTGTCCTTTTCATGCTAAGCACTTGATAAATATTTGCTGAGTGATAGAAATAAAACAAGTAAGTGAATATTCAATACAATTGCATTTATCTATGTACTGTATAGCAGAGGCTAGTTTAAAGCACTTTGCTGTATCTTGTTGACTGGGATGGCACAATGACTCTATGCGGCTGCCCACTCCACGGGGGCAGAGACATGCTCCCTTAGGGCCTGGCCTGTTATTATATAGGGTTTAATGCAGCAATGAATGGAGAGAAACAAGTGAGACCGTCAGTGTGCTGAGAATACATTTTCCACTCAGGTTTATAATCAGTCATACCTCCTACCCTGGTGAGCAGAAGAATGCCCTGCCTTCCAGAGCTGTCTGTGTCCTAAACCTTGAAGCTGTGAATACGTCACCTTACAAGGAAAAAAAGAAAAGACTTCGAAGGTGTGACTAAAGTTACGGACCTTGCGATTATTCTGGATTATTCTGGTGGACAAGTGAAATCACAGGAGTCCTTATAAAAGCGGAGAACCTCTACCAGCTGTGGGCGGATAAAGATGGAGAAGGAACCAGAGAGACACACGTTGCTGGGTTGGAAGATGGAGAAAGGGAGCCATGAATGACACAATGCAAGTGGTCTCCAGAGCAGAAAAAGGCAAGGAACTGGATTTTTTTTTTTTAAGATTTTATTTACCTATTTATTTACCTATTTGACAGAGAGAGACACAGCCAGAGGGGGAACAGAAGCAGGGGGAGTGAAGAGGGAGAAGCAGGCTTCATGCCGAGCAGGGAGCCTGATGTGGGGCTTGATCCCAGGACCCTAGGATCATAACCTGAGCTGAAGGCAGTTGCTTAACAACTGAGCCACCCAGGTGCCCTGGGAACTGGAATTTTCTCTCAAGCCTTTGGAGAGAAAAGCAACCCCTCTAACACCTAGACTTTAGTCCACTGAGATCCATGTCAGCATTCTGATCAAGGGAAATGTTGGATAACAGCATGTGTGTTGTCTTAAGCTCCTGTGTATAGTGATTTGTTACAGCAGCAGTATGAAGCCCATACACTCTCCAGTGATGGTGGGTGATATTTCATGACCCCTGATGCTGTCCTAAGCATTCAACATGAATTGAACCAATTCTTATGAATTCTTTTGGGCATGTACTAATATTAATGATATATTGCAGAAAAGCAAGAGGAAATAGCTTTGAATGACCCAGTCTGACTCCAGGGAATTACACACTTCCCCAGGGAATGCTTTAGGGAAGATAGTGATGGCTTACGCTAGAGAGCTAGATGGGAGTTTTTGAAACTTTATTGTGAAGGATGAGCGTACGTGAACACATGCGATGAGCACACATATCTGTGTTGGGGTGAACTGTATGTTTTCCTGTGTGGCTGTCTTAGCATCTGTGGGTAAGTCTGTATCGGCTGAGGTTGGTGCTAACTCAGCACAAAAAAAAATAAGTGACAATTTATAAAGCTTAAGAAAATGGCTTGTGCATCCCCAGGTCGCTATTTATTGGGAAAGTGTAAACACCCTTTCAGGAAATGGAGATAGCACATCTTGATAGCAACTGACCTGCCAAAAAAAAAAAAAAAAAGAATTAAAAAAAATGAAAGTCAACAGGCTTTTCAGGGTTTAAAACTTCCCCTCCCCCTGCTTTTTACATGTTTAAAGGATCTCTAAGGTAGAATTTCAAACACCAGTTTATAGTTGGAGTAGGAAGAGGCCAGAGAAGTCACACTGTGTTTATAGACTCATCTTGCATATCTGGACGAAGTTGGAGTGGAATGTATCGTCAGTATTTGCTGTGCTTTCTTCCTGGAAAAGGACCTCTGCCTCCAACCACTGGAGTCCTTTCTTGAACTGCTGTGTAATGTCAGATTTCCAGTCCTGGCCAAAGGAAGGAAAGTCCTGCACCATCAGCCCTAAATCAGTACATCAGTGAGTGCTCCGCAGGGTACATTTGTGACTTTTTTTTTTCCCTTGAAAATCTGGTATCGTTCTAAGGAAAGATTTAGGGAAAAGAAAGGACATCTTTTGATTAGCTTCTAGAAGGAAAGCTGCCATTTTTAAATGTTATCCCATAAAAGCACTGAATAAATGTCAATAGAAGAAAGCATTTGTAATCATGATTTGATTTCTTATTTGTGCAAATTCCAAGATCTATTTCTGGCATAGTTTCATAGAGATACTCTTAAACAAATGGAAATATATGCTGTATTTATTACTACAGAAAATTTTCAAAATATTCTATAATCGTTGACATATACTCTCAGAAAAAAAGATGGAGTATGTTGTAGATGATTTTATTGAAAACACAATGTCCATTAGGATATAGTTTGCATCTGATTTATTTGAGTGAATAAGAGACATGTGTCTTTGTTCAGAAATCTTCAATTAGAAACTCCATGTGTTTTGCAGATTTAGGAATTGGTTTGATAAGCATTTCCTTGAAAAGTTAAATGCCAGTTTCTGGGTATTGCCTATCATTTCATATTAGTTTCTTTTTGTCCTGAGCGTGTGTTGTTTTCTTCTTAACAGTTCCCAAAGAAGATAAAACTGACCATCTTTAGGGACCGGTCATCTGAGCCAAAGTAGGGCTCAATCCAATAGTTTTTCTATGCTTTCAAAACAACCAGAGTCATCATCGGCCCCTCTCCTACGTAAATAAGGCCTGCTGGACAAGGTTTACAGCATCACAAAGAATGAATCACTGTTTTATTTATTTATGTTCTCTTTCTAGCTATCTCTAGAGAAAGAATTCTTTTGGCAGCCTTCCCACTACTTTTTCATAACCCCTCTCCACCAGCCTCCTCCAACCACGCACACTCATACACAGGCAAGGACGTTATGCTAAGTGCGATGTCAGACAAAGACAAATAGTGCATGATATCACTTCCATGTGGAATGTAAGAAAACTGAGCTTGTAAAAACAGAGAGCAGAATGGTGTGATTACCAGGAGCGGGGGATGGGGAAACAGGAGAGATATTCAAGGGTCCAAACTTGCAACTAGTAACAAATTAGTCCTGGGGATTTAAGGCACAGCAGAGTGATAATAGACAATAATACGGTGCCATAAACATCAAATGTGCTGAGAGACTCGCTCTTAATTATTCCCAGCACAAAAAAGAAATAATAAATATGGGAGATGATGGAGGTATTAGCTAAAGCTAGAATGGCAATCATATTGCAATCTATAAATATATCAAATCAATATATTATATATTGGTATATGAATATATCAAATACCCCTTAAATTTACACAATGCTATGTGTCAGATAATTTTCAAAAAACAAATACACAAAAACAATAAAAAAAAACTCCAGTTGCTTCTTTATGTCCATGCTTAGCCTTGTTCCCTTCTGAAACTGTGGCCACAGCTTGGTCATTACCCGGTCTCCTTTGTTGTTATGGCTGTTCCTTCATAAAGAGGTGGTTTTCTGTCTGTAATTACTTTTTTTTTTTTTTTTAAGATTTTGTTTATTTGAGAGAGAGAGCAAGGGGTGCTTGGGTGGTTCAGTCCTTATGCATCTGCCTTCAGCTCAGGTCCTGATCCCGGGGTCCTGGGATCCAGTCCTGCACTCTGGGCTCCCTGCTCGGCCAGAAGTCTGCTTCTCCCTCTCCCACCCCTCCTGCTTCCTGTTCCCTCTCTCACTATGCCTCTTTCTCTCTGTCAAATAAATAAATAAATAAAATCTTTAAAGAGAGAGAGAGAGAGCAAGAGAAAGCAAGCTTGAGCAGGGGGAAGGGCAGAAGGAGAGAGAGAGAGAAGCAGACTGCCCACTGAGCAGCAAGCCCAACGCAGGGCTCGATTCCAGAACCCCGAGTCCATGACCTGAGCAGAAGGCGGATGCACAGTCGACTGAGCCATCTAGGTGCCCCTGCCTGTAACTACTTTTTAGCCACTTTTTAAATGCTTAAAATAATGTTATCAACAGCTTTAAAAATAACCCTTTTTTTGCTGAGAAATTTTTCATCTCTCCAAAGTCCTGAGGTTGAGAAGTCCTGGTGAAGAAATCCTGGTTGAGAAATTGGATAGAAATCTTGGAAGAGATCCTCCCCTAAGCAATCATGAAATGCTAATGGAGAGACATGTATCCCCAGAGCACAGTTTTTTCAGGAGAGAGCCATCCACCTGAACTGAAATTTAGAAGGTCCCTCATGGAATTTGGAGGGAGAAAGATCCCCATGTAGCTTCACACAGCTTTCTGAGGTGAGTCTACAGCACCAAAAACCAGACAGATGCACAGTCAAATTATCATCTCTCAAATCTCTGACCCTTAATTCAGCATTCCTAGAGATGTGACTCAAAAGACATGCCCACAATCACTTCACAGTCCCTGTTTTTCTTGCCCATCAGGAACATTTGACACATTTGATCACTCTTTTCTCCTTGAAAGTATGTCTTCACTTGGCTTCCAGGAAACCACACTCCTGAATTATCTCCTACTGACTGGCTGCCTTTTCTCAGTCTCTTATCCCTAATCTATAAAATTTGTGGCTTTCCCAATTTGTGACTTCACTAACTCTCTTCCTGGTTTTATTCTGTCTTTAAATATTAACATTATGTTGAGAACTCTCAGATTTATGTCTGCAGGTTAGAGCTGTCCTCTGAACTCCAGACTCCTAAATCTAATTACCATTTAGATATTTTCATTTGAATGTCTAAAAGCATTTCAAACTTAGTATGTACAAAACTGAGCTCCTAATCTCCTTTCCCTGTCACCACCATTCTTACTTTATTAAAACACACACACACACACACACACACACACACACACACACACACGGCACCTGGGTGGCTCAGTTGAACATCCAACTTGATTTTGGCTCAGGTCATGATCTCAGGGCTGTGGGATGCAGCCTTGTCAGGCTCCCCACTCAGCGTTGAGTCTGCTTATCCCTCCCCCTCCCCCTGCTTGTGCTCACACTCTCTCTCTCAATCTCTCTCTCTCTCCCTCTCTAAAATAAATAAATAAAGTATTTAGGAAAACAAGAAGACAAAGACTGCTTGTCTTCCACCTTCCATGTCTCCAGTCTAAAATCAGTGGAGTCAACTTTCACTTCTCTCTCTTTCATGCACTCCACACGTGATTGATCATCAGCAAATTCTAGGGTCTCTGCCACCAGATGTTTCCATCCTAAATGGTTACAACTTAGACGGACACCATTCTGGTCCAAGCCACCCTTCTCTCCCACCTGGATTATGGCAATGGCCTCCAGCTGGATCTCCCAGTCTCTATCTGTTCTCCCTGACCCTGCTTAATTCTCGGTTTTGAAATCAGAATGATCCTGTGAAAGTGTTAGTAGAATCCTGCCACTTCTTTGCTCAAAATCCTCCATTCTAATTCATTCGAAGTAAAAGCTAAAGTTCTTACCATATCTAACAAGGCTTCGCCTGACCTGACGACCCTTCTCATTACTCTTCCGACCTCACCTCCTGTATTTTCGCTCCTTATTCACTCAGCTACCTCTACAGTTGCTACAGAAAGCATTTAACAAGCCAAGCATGTTCCTCCCACGGGGTTTTTTTTCTTTTTTTCTTTTTTTTTTTTTTGCCCCTGTTTCTTCCTCTGTCTTCCCCAGAGGTCTGCATCACCAACTCCTCACCTTCTTAGTTCTTTGTTCATTCGCCATCTTCTCAGTTATCTTCACTTCCATTATGAAATCTCTCTTCCACGCCTTCTTTGTGCTTTTGTATTTTCTATAGAAATCATTGTCATTAGTATATTATATGCTCAAGCTACCTTAAAATGTGAGCTTCAGTAGAGAATATATTTTAGACTCTTTTATTCATTGCCATACTCTCAATTTTGCCTTGGTCCCATTGCCTGGTTCATGGTAAGAACTCAAAAATATTTATTGAACATTGGGAAAAATAAACAAATCAGGAAACAAGATTAGCACACACATACTATTTCTGGATAGAATGTCTGATTTTCCCCCTTACATTTTTGCTTCTCAACCTGGTGAACAGGCTAGAGAGGACATTGCTTAATTATAAAAATATCCTTGTTTGGAGGCTGGATGGTATCCAGACATAGATAAAGGTACCGCTTACCCCAGATCCCACCATCCCCTAAAGAATTCTGTGGAGACTGGGGTGCCTGGATGGCTCAATCAGTCAAGCTCTGTCTGCCTTCGATTCAGGTCATCATCCCTGGATCCTGGGATCAAACTCTGCATTGAGCTCCCTGCTCAGCAAGGAGTCTGATTCTCTCTCTACCCTTCCCCCACCCCCCTCCCGCTCATGATCTCTCTCTCTCTCACTCTCTCTTGCTCTCAAATAAACAAATAAAATCTTTAAAAAAGAAGAAGAATTTCGTTAAGACAAGGGTCCTCTCATGCCCGAAACAAACATAACTCCACCTCACCACACCAGCAACAGAACAGAGCTGAGGAGGAACACATTTTTTAAAATTTTTTTAAGAAGATTTTATTTATTTATTTGACAGAGAGAGACACAGCGAGAGAGGGAACACAAGCAGGCAGAGTGGGAGAGGGAGAAGCAGGCTTCCTGTCTAAGCAGAGAGCCCGATGTAGGGCTTGATCCCAGGACGCTGGGACCATGACCCGAGCCAAAGGCAGACGCTCAACCACTGAGCCACCCAGGTGCCCTAGGAGGAACACATTTTTAACCTGTTCTTCCAACACAACCCTTGAAGCTCTGCACCTCTGCATTATCTCCTTTATAACTCTATTTAATCTTTGATTACTATGATAGATCATCTTCCTCATTATATATTGTAACATGTGTAAGTTTATGTCAACAGGAAACGCAACACCAGCGTTCTTGGGCGGAACAAGGGAAGCAGTGGATGAAAGACATGGTAGACAAGAGAAAGAAAAGGAAATGGGTCTGCCCGTCTAAATGGCTTGAAAATGTAGTGATTAAAATTTCATTGCTTCAAAACTCAAGGAATCAATTTCAAAGTTAAGAGGTAATTTGAGAGTGTTCTAGCTTTCATTTTTCTCGGTCCTAAAAATTAATATTAGACAAAATCATCCCAGATGATCAGGTAATTCTTTTCATTCTCAGACAAAATTTCTAACAGGAAGGCATGTAATAACTCTGATGTCCTTAATCTCACCAGCCCATGGCTGGAAAGTGAAATTACATTTAGATTTTGTGCAATGAGCAGGATAGTGAGTGAGAGAGGCATATCCTAGTTTTGAGAAAGAACAAGATGAAGAGCTAAATAAAATGGCTGTGCTCTAACTCTCTTAAGTTCTGGGATGGTTTGTCGCGAAGAAGAGCTTGCTCGTACAAGGACTGCACCCAAGCTGGGTCTACCATTAGGTGTAACATCGGGACAGTCGACTGGAACTGGGAGTGAAGTTAAGGAGCTAATAAAGTGAGTGGTACTTGCATCACTGAGGAGGCTAAGACAAAGTGGACCCAGAAAACAAGAGAGGTACAAATAGATCAAAAGACTGGGTTGGGGCAGAATGGAAGTAGGAAGGAGTAGAATAGCAACAAGATTAGTTATGAGTCCATTATTGTTAAAGCTGAGTAACAGGAACACTGAATTCATTAAATTATTTTTTATACATTGTATGGTTTGAAATTCTCCAAGATAAACAGTTTAAAAACAAGCAAAGAGAGAGGTTTGCCAAGCAAATCCCCTCAAAGGACCATTGGTTTCTTCAAGGTAAGAAGCTTGTAAATACTCATATTCCCCTACCAGATGATGGGCCTGTTAGAAAGTGAAGGTCCCTATCATAGGCTTTTTGTTCATAGTATTTTCAGGACCTTTCGCAAACAATGCATCTAACATACTATTTCCCTTTAAGAGATATCCAAATGAAGTTTTATCATAACTAGCTTCTCTGAAGACAATAAAATATCGGTTTCTTTCCACAAAACAAAAAAAGAAAGACTTTTGGGAACTAACCACACAATCATTCTTTATATCCTAACTACTAGGCCTAGGTATGGAATGATAGAGCTGTACATGAAGGTGGGAACTGGAGTAGAGATGAAGGGACAAATATAAGACCTACTAGAGAAGTTCAGGATTGGAGATGTATTTTCTGGAAGGGTTTCTGGAGGGCTAAAAATGAAACTGTGAGGGCGAATGAAACAGTCATCAGTGGAAAAGACGAGCAGGATTTCTGAGGACTGAGACTTGTACCACACTTTCCTTGAGGAAGTGGGAGACAGAAGCAGTAGAAACAAGAGACAAAGGGCCACATCTGAGAGGTAGGAGGCAACCTTGAGAGCTGGGTGTCCTAGAAGAGATTTCAACCAGGAGGGGCCAGTCAACATCATGGATGCTAAGAGAGGTCAAGAGTAGGTCAGTGGGGAAAGGGACAGTAACAGGAGAAAAATGTGTTTTCTTAGCTGCACTGAACTTTATTCTGATGCCCTACCGCTTTTTTAATATGATTATTCCAAAATTGTTAGACTTTTCCTGTGATGAATCATCTCCCTTTTATCCACACTCCCAGTTTTTGCAGGAACCATCAGTCCATTTAGTGAGGACTTTCTTTGCTGTATATCATCACCCAGTTTGCTCTGAATTAGGAAGTCACTGGTAACCATGCAGAATTAAATTTGTAAATATTGCTATTCCAAAACAGATTCTAGAAAAATAGACTTCAAGGAAATAGACTTAACTTGTAAGAAAAACGAGAGAAATAAAACTGTGACTAAAGAGGGTAAAATGTTATTTTCTTTTAGTTGGTGTAGTTGTGATCTGTGCCATGCCAGGCCATAATGGAGCCCAAGACAAAAGGTAAAACCAGTAAAACATTCTGATATTCTGTTCACCACAGCTTTTTTACATTAGGAGACTGTGGACTCTGAGAAACAAACTAAGGGTTTTGGAAGGGAGGAGGGTGAGGGGATGAATGAGCCTGGTGGTGGGTAATAAGGAGGGCACGTATTACATGGAGCACTGGGTGTAGTGCATAAACAATGAACCTTGGAATACTGAAAACAAAATTAAATTTAAAAAAAAAGAAAAAAATAGAATCACCTTTGGCTGTTTAAAAATAAAGTTAGATCACAAAAACAAAAACAAAAACAAAAAAACTATTGCATTAGGGGTCTTGGGTAGCTCAGTTGGTTAAGTGTCTGCCTTTGACTCAGGTCATGATTCCAGGGTTCTGGGATCAAGTCTTGCATCTGGCTCCTTGCTTGGTGGGGAGTCTGCTTCTCCTTCTGCCCCTCCTCCCTGCCTATGCACTCTCACTCTCACAAAAATAAATAAATAAAATCTTTAAAAACATGTAAAAGATAAAAAAAATATTGCATTAAGGCATTATTTCTCTTGATTCCTGAATTTTTTGATACCCCTTAAATTTTTATCTCAAGCTGAATGGGATACTGGTTAGAAATGTTCACATTTGATGGCAGAGGAGAAAATAACAAATATATTCTCTAAAGCCAGCCTGGAAATAGTCATAGGCCCAAGTAAATGAAGTTATTCAATACTCCTCATGGCCTTATGTATCAATATTTATTATCATAGAATCTTGTTCATCTAGCTCGTAAACGATCGACTAAAATGCATCAGAGACAAACATTGGACAGGGTAACTAAAGCCTGTGAGGTCATTCATGGCAGAATCTTCTGTTCAATCAGGTATGAATTATATCTGATAGATTCTAACTTTCAGGTATCTGAGTTAAGAATGCACAGAGAATTGTTTAGTTCGCAGTGGGATCAGAGAATGAACAAGTCCATAAAGGCGGGTCATTGTTCTCAAGAAAAGACTATGAGGAAACCTTAAATGCAAGAGAGCAGACTGTAGATAGTGAAAGAGCCAGTTGGTAGGAAGAGCTAAAGAAACAAGATGAAGGAGAAGCCCAGAAAGAACGGACTAAGAAAGCTAATGGTGGAACACCAAAGTTTCATGGCCTCCTGCCTGAAGTCAATGGTGCAGACTCATAACACTGCTGCTTTCACATAAACACATAAAGCTTTTGCTTTCTCTACTTTCATATTATTATGGGCTGCCTTACATTTTCTTGAGCCATCCTCATGAGTCTTTGTTTCTAGCAGTCACATCCTAATTAAAACTCTGAAGACAAAGCAAAAGGGAAGATAAAAGAAAGGGGCCATGACAAAGGGGGAGAACAATAGCCTAGAACATTTCAGGACGGAACACAACCAGAGAGCCGATGAGTGGTGAGTGCCACTGAAGAAGACAGACACTTTCACATCTGCAACAGAGAGGAAAATAAATCAAGGATAAAGCCAAGGACAGTTTGTGAGCCAGAGAGAAGAGTAAGGGAGGATTTCCACTGGAAGAAATCAGTTATTTGGTATTGGTAGGGTTGGAAGGGAACCTAGGAGGACCCTGAATAGGTTTAAGAGTATGCGGGCTATACATAAAAAAATGCATAAAATTGGGGTGCATGGCTGGCTCAGAAGATTAAGCATCTGCTTTCTGCTCAGGTCATGAGTCCAGGGTCCTGGGATCCAGTCCCGAGTGGAGCTCCTTGCTCAGAGGGGAGCCTGCTTCTCCTTCTGTTCCCACTCCCCCTGCTATTTTCTCTCTCTGACAAATAAATGAATAAAAATCTTTAAAAAAAAGCTTTAGAAATGTATAAAATTATCAACTTGCTGTTTTACATATCTATTAGTGGCCTTTTGTTGTAAGGAATTTAAATTGTCATGTAGACATTCTATATTTTAATATCATATTTTCATATCTCCTCAATACATTCATTTGTTTTATATAGGAGGCTCCGAGCTTTTTGTTCTACCAGACAACCCAAAACCAGGCAGAGGTTTCCTTTCTTTATTTTCTCCCTCCTCCTTTCCCATGGTCCAACATGAGGTACTCCACTTAAACAAATCCCGGGCCAAGTCCTATTTTCAGCGATTGCCGGGCCAAACCCTCCCCCAGGCACTCCTGCTCAGTTTCAGTTGCATCAACACTGATTTCCACGGCAATTGTGCGTAAGAAAAAGAAGGCAGGAACTGACCCCAAGTTGTGTGCAGCAGTAACTGACAGCCAGCATTTGGCCCCAGCTGAGTACATCTACTTTTAGCAGAGTCATTTGTTGATAATATCCTTCGCCAACTTGACTGCTAACGCCAAGGCAACTCAGGTTGGGAACTCTTATGTAAATCATGGACTAATTACAAACGTGAACCAAAATATAAACAAGCCTAACTGCTCAGACCATGACCATTGTCAGTCGACGTTAGGGAACACATCAAAAAAACAAGTGAAGGAAATACAAAGATAAGTTTGTGTAACATAGAAAAGGGTTTTCAAGGAAAATAAAAATAAAACAGAAAAAGATGATGGTTCAACACTATAGATAGACATAGACAGCCTATATATTATCAAGTTTGCCAAGAATGTAAGTAATACGTTACTCAAAGTAGTGTTAATAACTTAAATAATTAATAACTTAAATTAGTGTTACTATGACTCCAGTACGTTTCAAGGCCAGGGAAGAAAATTTATTTTTCTCATATTACTTCATCCTAAAGAAATGATCTAAGGGTCCCATCCTTTAAAAATAAAAGATACAAAAATTACATTTCTAGAATATTGCCTGTCAGGGATGCTTTTATGTAAAATTACCTGTCAAATAGAATAATTCATAAGAAAGTAGAAAAAATCAAAATAAAGACATGAGAGTCTGCCACACAGAAGACTAAAATCTAAAATCATTAACGTCATGAGAGCCATCCTTATCTGTTAAGGACACATCTCATTAACTTTATGTTTTGTTCAGTAATAACAATGTACATCCTTAGAAATTTATTGTTCCATTTGTTGTAGCAAAGCCAATAGGATAGTCTATCATATTCTTTACGATTTCCTTTGTTATTTTTAGACTAAACTAAACAAGTCCTCACATCTCAAAAAGAAATCATTTTCACAAAACAATGGATGAGACACTCATGTATCATGTTACATCAATAAAGATAAAAATAATATGGAAGATGTTTTACGTTGGTTCAGCCAATTGCTGGATGTTTTTAAAAGGAGACATATTAAAAACCATGTAGATTGTATTAATATTACTCTTAATATTATAGCTCTTAAACTATAAAATATTTGACTTAGGTGTGTGATGTATCTCAAACACTTAATTAGGAAATTCATCCTTAAAAGCAAATATATATTTTGTTTTCTCCTAATTGTTTTCCCCTTCCTGACCTTTAGTTTAATTTTTTTCTCAATATGTGAGATATAATTTAGACATAGAATGTGTCTGAAGAAATCATAAGTCTTTGGTTTTCTTAGTTTTCATTTATTATGACTTCTATAAACATCAGTAAAGGGGAATTTTATAGAAAGTAGAATTTATGAGAAATTCTCTTGGATAAAAATGACTAGGGCTATTCTGGTTTGGCTAAGAGAGCAAAATCTGGACTAAATAGAGAAATTTGGTGTTCAGTCCAATGAAAAAGCTTTACTGACTAGAACTGTTTTGTGAAGTAATGAGGTTCTGGAAATGTTCCAATAAAAGACCATGTGATCATGGGTCAAAGTATGCAAGGGCAATTTCTACAGTAATTTAACTTCTAAATGTTTCTTCAAACACTAGAATCTTTGTTGTATAACCTCTGTATTCACAATATAAATATTCTATTATATTGAGAATATTGTATATTTTAGCAACTGACTGGTTGGTGTGTTCAGAGGGGTAAATTACTACTCAAACCTTGATTATAATGATTTGATTCTGAATCTGATGTCTATAAAATCAGCATTTGATGAATTATGCATCTAAGGGAGAAACTGAGTGAAATTATATTTGAAAATAAAGAAAAATCTGCAGCAATTTTAAATAGAACTAATGAGGAAGACACTTTCAAATTTTAAGTCAAGATCACAAAACATGTAAGCAAATAAAAGAAACTGAGGTGTGAAATGGGTGATGTCTAATTTCTTTCGAAATTTCATTTTATGTTCCTACAAAATAAATTCATAGAAATTGAACTCCATCCAATTTTAAGCTTTTCATGGATTGAAAAAGAAATTCTAAATTTAAGTATATATTGTTTTGCACATGCCATGGAATTCTGTAGCTATGTTTTCCTAAGGAAATGTTCATAGAGTCACAAAAATGGAGAGTTACTCAGTGATTATAATTGCACACATAAATGATCTAACTGGATAAATTTTTCTCTTTTCATATATATAATTTCCTCAAATGTGAACTCATTATTAGCACACGTCTAATAAGTCTTGAGTATGGACTATGCTGGTAAACTGGAATGGTCTGATTCCATTCGGATTAGCTGCTCATTTTGGAATTAGGAGGTGGAAATCTCAAAGGCTGAAGAAACTTTTTTTTTTTAAAAGATTTTTTTTAATTTATTTGAGAGAGAGCATGAGAGGAGAGAGGTCAGCAGGAGAAGCAGACTCCCTGATGTGGGACTCAATCCCGAGACTCCAGGATCATGACCTGAGGGGAAGACAGTTGCTTAACCAACTGAGCCACCCAGGCGCCCTGAAGAAACTTTCTAAACACAGTTTAAAACATGTGGTTTTTTAGGATTACTTATTGAATGTTCTAGAAGCTGAATTAAAAAATCTCTGTGTAGACAGAAGACAAAATTCCTAGGAAAGAAATCTGAACAGATCCATTAAGGCTTAGAACAGCATGCCAGGAAAGAACGGATAATTCTCCAAGGGGGCTTTCCAAACACCTGTCCCACGAACAGTTGTGGTCTGACAGAGTTATTCTCTGAAATTTCGCCCTAAATGTGTCTCTAAATGGCTGTAATTGATAAGAAGTTATCACACATGCAAGTCAGCTGAGATGTATGTGCTCTGCACTGGACTTTACTAACGTAAAGTTACGTCTAGAAAGTTTATTTGTATTTGCTTTTTGGTTACTGAACTTGTTACTTGAATGTTGATAGATAAACTATTTTTCAGAATCCCTCTCTCAGGCAAAACTCCAAGTTCTAAGTTCTGAAGGTAGGATATAGGGAGAAGTGGGCGACCACCACAGGAAGCAGTCATGGAAAGAATATGGTTAAAAATCATCATGATAAATGCAAAGGGAAATGCTATAAGGAAAAGAGACAAGCTCATGACTCTTTCCTCTGATCTGTATCCCTCACAGTTCCAGTGTGGAAAAGCACATCTCATCATGTTTTGTTTTGTTTTGTTTTGTTTTGTTTTGTTTTGTTTTGTTTTAGCAATAGGTCCAAAGAGAAAAGGGCTTTGGAAAGAGAGAGATCTGGGAGGACACAAACCATCTTGAGAAGAGAAGGGAGAAAAATAGAAGAGAAGGCTAAAAAGTGTAACAAAAAGATGAATGGGTTTAGGAAGTCCTAATTTTAATCTGGAGTTCCCTCTCTGGATTCTTGTTGGTGACGTAGAGAAGCTTGGGCAAGATTCGAAAAGGTTTTGTATGCGGTAGGTCATGTCTCAAGGGGTTATTCATGCTCCTCTAATGAAGTTCATATGACATGGATTGTCTGGATTTTCACTGCAGGGACACCAACTTTGGCTTAGTGAGGACGTCCAGTTCTTCCTGGTTTCTTCCTCTCTTCGTAACTGCAGGATCTGTCCAGAATTGTAGTGGCTCTGTGGCGTGATGTGGAGTCCATCTGGCCTCCGCTAGGAAAAGGTGATCCCAAAGACGTGTTCTCAATCCCATCAGTTGTGATCTTATTTCAGATCTTATTTCATAGGGTAGTAGATGGGGGGAATATAATGCTGATTTTCATGTTCAATGCATGACATTGATTCTATGGTAACGTGGACCGGTGACCCAACCTCTGTTCTCAGTTTCCTAGTCTGTACAAGGGTCAGAATTAGAGTATGCCAAGGATTATTACTTCTATACATGCAATGTGCTTAATACAGTGTTTGGATTATAACATGTTTCACATAAGTGTTAGTTAATCATGTTATTATCAGAAGGTAGAACAAAGACTTATTTCTCCCTGGAACTATGCGCATTCCTGGCTCCATGAGCCTTGCTAGTGTTCCCTCATGTGCCCTGTAAACTAGAGTCTTCCCTAAACAATGGCTCTGAATCTTGTATGTTCTATAGGGTAGGAAATTGATGGACTCTGAAATTATTTTCTTGAGTGTTACTGCTTTGTTTCTTCTAGGAAACTGAGCGAGAAGGAAGATTTGCCAAACAACAAACAAAACAAAACAAACACATGTTTCAGATGCTCTTTATTCTGCTCTCATCTCCGAAGGGACAGTTTAACTGTTGAAAATATCTTTGTAAAACTTGATTTTTTTTTTCAGAGTATGGCCAATGCACTCATAATTTTTCTAGCAAAATCAAAGTGTATGTCCCCCTACTCAGGCTCCCACTAACCAACTCCTTAGATAAGAGATGACAGACATAGTTAAGACACAAAGAAAGAAACCATAACAGCATATCTTTATAATGCTTTAGATAAAATTCCATTGAATAAAGTTAAATTCATCTCCAAGTTAGGGTATATGTTCTTAATATTTATTAGAATCTTTTTGAGAAAGTCTCCATGATTCATTTTGGAATCTCTTCTTAGGCATTTTCTGACAGTGCCAGTCTTCTTACAGACTGCCTTGAAAAGGAAGTTCTCTTTCTGAGTGGTGTTTTCTATAAATTCTCTTCAAAATTTTCCTACCAAGAAAATTCCCTAAGACAATGTTCCTGTGAGTAAAATCATACTTTGACTGCCAAGAATCATCATTTTGGAAAAAAAATAAAATCTTAGCAACAATCTTCTTCTAAGTCTGAGAATCTAAGGGAACATTCCAGAATATAGTCAGTATAACATATTTAAGTGGCTTCATTCTAGTTATGGCACATGATTAAAGTATCAAATAACGCTATTTTGAAGATTAAAGAGTAATTAAGGGGGTAACCTTTTTCTAAGTTAAAAAATGTCCAACTATAAACTGTGTGTGTGTATGTGTGTTTGTGTGTATGTGAGTGTGTGTTCGTGTGTTGGTATCTGGTATATATCTAAGTATACTGACTATTTTAAATCATGTTTGGTCTCTTGAGTCAGACAGAACTGAATTCCAATCTGGTCTTGCTACTCATCAGTATGTTCTTGATTAAACCACTAAAGCTCTGTAACTCTTTGCTTTTTCATCTGTAAAATGGTACCCCTGAGCAAAGTTGTTAGATTTATCATTATGATTATGATCAAAATATATGAAGTCTTCTCTGTCATGCCTTTCCTATAATAAGTACAAGTGTGAGTTAGTTATTTTTTCTTACTAAATAATTCACTTCTAACAGAATCAGAATACTCTTTTGAAAGATTTTAGCAAAGAATGTGGTATAAAAAATGACATTTAGATGAGAGAAACTTTTGTTTAACCCTTTAAATTTATTGATGCCTTAACTGAGAACAGACCAGTTTTGATTAAATACAAATATCTTTTCAATGGCGTGTCTTTACTTTGGATATTAAACTATATATATTTATGGTGTTTGTGTGCAGCATGAAAGGCTTTCTATCAAAAATTCACCACAAAAATGTCAATCTTTAAAAATATTATAAGTGCTTTTGCACTTAAAGGAATGTTGCTGTATTCAAAATCATTCTATTAGGCATGAAATTGTTGAATTAGCTGTAAAAGTCAGGCCAGATGAATGTGGGAAGAAGGTGATCAGATTGAGCAGTTCATTAGCTCATGAGAAAGAGCAGTTAGTGTTGTCATGTCTGGGCCGAGACAAAGTTGGTCAGATTGTCCTGCCAAGGAAATGTCGTGGGGAGGAATTATATTGTCCGGGAAAGAGTCCTAAGAGGAATGTTCCTTTAAAGTCCATGCTAAAATCTGCTATTTTGGGTATTAAGACTGTACTCGACTAAAAAGAAACTGTTACAGCTGTGACATTTTACCAATAAAAGCCATAACACTCTCCCATGAGTGACATGCTCTGGTTTGATCATAGCAAGCCTGAAAATGTCAAATGGAATGAGGGTTAGGCATCAATTATTTCTAATTTCATGTAATTAGTCTCCCCCAAACTTAGAATTTGGGATCTCAGTTGGTCTGTCCTGGAAATTTCCCTGAAATATTCTCCACCAGCTGCCCAAGAAGCGCTGGATGAGCTCTTGGAAAGTTCTGGAATTGGACTCCCTGAGATGGGATCAGTCTGGGATTTGGCTGCTCTTCCGTGGGCTGAGTCCAGGGAGTTTCAACCTCTTGGGTGTGACAGTGACTGCAGTTTGTCAGTGGATATAGACACTTTGAGTCTCTGGAGCTGAAGTTGATGGAGGTCCATTCTTGGATTGCCTAAGAAGTCATCTCCCAAATCCTTGAGACTTTACAGCTGTTTCATTGCAAACCCACACACTGAGGGTAAAAGAAGAAATTAAAGAACCCCAACAGTCGGTCGAGTGCTTTCAGTTCTGTGAGAGACACCAAAGTGAACCGAAGTTGAGAATTAGCTTTCGGAAAATGACAAGAATCTTATTCAGGTGTGACGCAAAAGGAAATGTGATAGAAGCTCCTAATGGAAGGTGTCTTCTTGGGCAGGAGCGGGCAAGTCATTAGCTTAGCACAACTTTCTAAGAGGAAGGATAGAAGTTTGGGAAATATGGCCGATTGATTCTTTTTGCGGTCACAATTAATGACTATGCCCTTGTCAATGAGATCTTGCATTCACTTCATAAAGCGACAGAGTCTACATTTTCTTGTCTTGATTCTTTGGACTCACTTTGGTCAGGACACTGTCAGAAGTGAGTGTATGCCGTTTCCTAGCCTAGTGTTCAAGAGGCCTTTTGAATTTCCTCTTGCCTTCTTGGAACTTTAGCCTTAGCTAAGAAACTAGCCTGAGACAGTTTCCAGTAAAAAAGTTAACATAGCAGATCTGAGGTTACTATCCTTGGAAAGACCTGCTTGCTAGATGGGCCTTGCTAGATGGGCATCTGAAAACTTGGATTTCTCAAATATTCTTACCACTGAAACTATTAAGATGGCTCACCGTGCTTAAAATATTTGTTTAACCAGTATGGTTTTTGTTGAATTCCTGCTTTTGTTCTGAGAATGTAGAGTTCTGGTATATGCCAGGTAGAAGGTGCTTATATGACCAGCCCCTAACAAATCCTGGACATTGAATCTAATGAAATTCCCTGGTAGACAACATTTCAGATGTGTTGTCACAGTTCATTGCTGGAGGAATTAAATATAGCCCTAGGTGACTCTACCAGGAGAGGACTCTTAGAAACTTGTACCCTGTCTCCTTTGGACTTTCCCCACATGCCTTTGTTTCTGCTGATTTTGCTTTGTATCCTTTTGCATAATAAATCATAGCCATGAGTTTGACTATATACTGAATCCTAGGAGTTGTCCTAGTGAATCATTGAATCTTGGAAGTGGTTTTATGAACCACTGGCACAGATGGCCTACTGAGGAATGAAAGACCACATGAATCAGAGAAAATTTTCCCACTTGAGGTTATCTTAAATCAATGAACAGTCAGCTGACTGCCAGATATGTGAGTGAGTCCCAGATGAACATCCAGAGATGGGAGCAATTTTGGATTATTTTCTGATTTAAGGCAAGACTTTAGTGTTGGCCAGACAACCCTGGGCAAGGTCAATAGACCTCACCAGCCAACCTGCAAACTTGTGAGAAATAATGAATGATTGTTGTTTTGGGGACACTAGATTTGGAAGTAATTCATTATTCAGTAAAAACTAATAGCCAAAGGAAGTTTATGAATTGAGTAAAAGATGATCGAAAGTCTTCAGAAGAGAAATTAAAATGTGACTGAAAAGGGAGAGGTAGAGGGGGTTCTCGCATTTACAGAAACTCAAATCCTTTGCACATAAGTCAGTAGGTTGAGTGACTGAGATATTTAGAGCCAAAGAAATAGAATTGTTTTCCAATACCACAAAAATGTGCTCCACAACTTGGGCTGGCATATATGGAATCACTTTCAATCAGGGCATAGATGTAAATAAGACCTTCCTTCGGTCAACTTTTAAATTTCAAACGGTCTTCAGCTTTGACCATGAAACCTGACTTTAAGGATAGGTCAGGTGGTTGGGACACCTGGGTGACTCAGTTTTTAAGTGTCTGCCTTCAGCTCAGGTCATGATCCCATGGTCCTGAGATCCAGTCCCACATTGGGCTCCCTGCTCAGCAGGAAGCCTGCTTCTCCCTCTCCCACTCCTCCTGCCTGTGTTCCCTCTCTTACTGTCTCCCTATCTGTCAAATAAACAAAATCTTAAAAAAAAAAAAAAAGATAAATCAGGTAGTGTTTATTGGGTGACTTTAATAGGCACTAATACTCTAAAATTATCTTGGGCTCTGTTTTGTTGAAGCATTATCAGATCAAAACAAATCCGAACTATGGGTTCTTCACTTTATACCAGTGGATTTGTATAATGGGAATTAATTTATGCTGATCCTTCAGGTGATTTCTAACATTACATTGAAAGTGGAATGTTTGCGTTCTTATGAAATTTTTCTGCCAAAATTTAGAATAAACAAAAAGAATAGTAACATTCTCTGATTTGTTATTTTGAACTGGGTCAAAATTGTGTATGATATAAATATATCATTTTTAAATTATTCTGAAATGGAAACAAAATAGCTAATCACTATCAATAAAGAGCATTCATGAAATAAAATATATACTATGAACTGCAAAACAGAACCTGATAAATATTGCTGCAAATCAAAATGAGGAAAACAATTTCAATTTTTCACGGAAGATACATTTGCTGTATATTAAAATCTGGGAAAAGCTATTAAGTTCACAGTGTCTCATAAATTTTATAAAAAGCACTCTTGACACTAAATTAATTAAGATAAATAAATAGTAAACTTCCTGGATTCACCTAAATGTGTTTTCTTATAATTTAATTATTTCACATAGATTAATTATACTTTACTTTCAGTAATTTCAACAGTTCATTTTGACCCAGGACATTAAACATATTTTTCTCAGCAAATGTATAAGAGATGAATCAACAACACTGAAAAACACATTGATGAGTTTGTTAGGGAGTACTTTTCAAATTAATGGAACAGAAATAAGTTATGATGGCCATCAAATATGTAAGACTTTCTATATTTTAATAGATGATTTTTTCCTGGATCTATATCACATGAACTAGATAAAATTCACTTGAATTTTTGGTTCTTGTTGCTTATTTTTTTTTTTAAATGGATTATATTATCACCTCTTCCCCTGGCACACAATGGGTGCTAGTTGGGGATCAAATATGTAGCTGGTTGGCTTAGATATTTAGTAATGTGTGCTAACATCAGTGCTGTGACGAGAATTTCTTCCTTTAAAATCAAATAACCAGGAAGAATTTCTTCACAGAAACAGCTTGAGGAACCATCACAGCAAAACTAGAGATAAGTATGTAGTCTTCCTTTGTCCAGGGCAGAATCAATCCAGTGCCATCACACTGGTGAGTCCAGGCAGTATAAGGTAGATAGGCAGCACTTAATTAAGGTAAAGTTCAGAATGAGCCTCAAGCTACTATTACCCCAAGACCTCTGTTCCATCACCTCATGAAACTTAGGCTCCCATACATATGAGAAGTGAATGGAAATTACAGAAAATGAATCAAAATGATAGAGATGAGGATGGTTAAAATTAAATAAATGTGTACATTAGTATATGATGTTCCTGTCATTTGAATCAATATTTCCTTCTTTTAAAAAATTTATAGATTTGATTTATTTTTTTGACAGAGAAAGCGGTAGTGAGAGAGAGAGAGAACAAGCAGAAAGAGTAGCAGGCAGAGGGAGAGGGAGAAGCAGGCTCCACACTGAGCAGAGAACCCGATGCAGAACTCGATCCCAGGACCTGGTATCATGACCTGAGCTGAAGGCAGATGTTTAACTGACTGAGCCACCCAGGTGCCCCTCAACATTTCCTTCTTGATCTCAGAATTCTACTATTCTTCATTACAGAATGATAATGTATAAGATTTAGGGAAGAAAGTCATATATATAATTTTGTCTTTTTGGAGGATCTTAAAAAGAAAACATCTAAATTTTTCACAGAAATCAATACATATATACAAAATCTTTTAAAATTATAAAAATGTAGGGAAAGAAGTACATGACTATATAGCTCTTTTATAAAATGTGAAAAATCTGGAGTGTGTTTAAGATACAAAAATATTATTTCATATTAATTTGAGCTTATTCTTCAAGAAAAAATCCATTATTACCATTATATGAGCTTATAACCATAAAAGTTATATCACTTTTTGTTCATTAGCCCAGGTTAAATACATAATTTATACAGATTAAAGTAGAACTACAGGGTGCCTAGGTCAGTTAAGTTTCTGACTCTTTGTTCTGGCTTAAGTCATGATCTCAGGGTCCTGGGATCAAGCCCTACATCAGGCTCTGTGTTAGGCATGGAATCTACTTGTCCCTTCCCCTCTGCTCCCCCCTACTCTGGAATAAATAAGTAATATCTCTTTTACAGAGAGAGTGGAGGGGTTTGAGAGGTACTCTTGTCCCATTGTCTCTTGATGCTCTATGGAAGTGACTGAATTGTAAATGAAAGAAAAATCACTCTTGAACAGACATGAAGTTTTTGTTTTGTTTTGTTAATTAATTCCTTAGTTAGGTACTGGGGAGAATGCCCAGACTAAAAACTTAATCTAGCCCAAGGTAAATGTGATGGTCAATTTATGTGTCAATCTAATTAATTGGTAAATTTTGAGAAAGCAGATTGCTCTCCATAAGGTGAGTGGGTTCATCCACTTAACTGGAGGCCTAAATAGAACAAAAAAAAAAACAATCTCCGTGAGCAAGAGGGAAATTCTCTAGCAGACCTGCCTTTGGACTTTTTCTCCACCATTGGCTTTCTTGAGTCTTTAGCCTGCTGGCCCACACTGCAGAATGGATTTACTAGCCTGCATAATTGTGGGATCCAGTTTCTTGTAGTTAATCTCCTTTTACTTAAGTACATCTGATTGGCTCTGTTTCTCTGAAGAACCCTAACAAATACAAACTTTAGTATTGAGGGGTTCTAGAAGGACAGAACATTAAGAATGGAGAAATCTGACACAGTGTTACATATAGATGGAATTTTGAAAGCTTGAGCCAGACCCGTGGGCAATTAACTAAAAAATGGCTTTCAAAATGTGGAAGGTCTATAATGGACTCCACAGATGTTGTAAAGTACATCCTGGGCTTCAGCTGAAGACATAAATAGGAACAATTAAGCTGATGCTACTCCACATAATGGGAAGTTCATTGTTAGAAGGCCTGGAGTGTTGAGTCTTTTTTTTTTTTTTTTTAAGATTTTATTTATTTATTTGACACAGAGAGATCACAGTAGACAGAGAGGCAGGCAGTGAGAGAGGGAGAGAGGGAAGCAGTCTCCCTGCTGAGCAGAGAGCCCGATGCGGGACTCGATCCCAGGACCCTGAGATCATGACCTGAGCCGAAGGCAGCGGCTTAACCCACTGAGCCACCCAAGCACCTGTGTTGAGTCTTTTTTATAAGCCCTTGCCAACAAGGACCACTTACCATCCCCTTAGTGAAGCATGAGGCCGCTCTACCCTTTGCTGCTTCTATATATCTTTCTAAAACAACAGAAATGAGCCAGGCACAGAATGGATGTTCAGTCATTTTCACCAAAACCTTTTTTAATGACTTTGGAAACCTAAATATGATTCCTCTTTCATGTCTCATCTTAAGTTACCCCAGTCCTGGTGCGTGGTGGTTCATCCAGTTAAGTGTCCAATTCTTGATTTCAGCTCAGGTTATGATCTCTGGGTTGTAAGATCAAGCTCTGAAATAGGCTCCGCGCTGAGCAGGAACCTGTTTGGGACTCTCCTTCTCTCTCTCTGACCATCCCTGCACTCATGCTTGCTGGTGTGCTCTCGACAGGAAGAAAGAAAGAAAGAAAGAAAGAAAACTAAATTACCCCAGTCCTTCCATCCATTCTTGCTCACCAGGAAAAGTCACATAATCCAAATAATAAAAGTCTAGCAAAGTCAAAATGCTCACAATGTAAATTGGAACCACTTTCTATGATTACATTCATGCAAAAAATTAAAGTCCCATTAATACATTCTCCTTTTCCCTTGAAAAAGTTAGAGACACCTGATGCTGGGCAGCTGGCAGCGTTGGTAGAGGCATCGTTTGTGACTGTCCATGAATCTCCATGTAAAACTAAACAGTGCAATGAGATTGCAAATCTAAAATCCCATGTACAACCCTCTTAATAAAAGTATCAAGGTAACCCCCACATTTAAGCAAGTGAAAACAAAATGTTTCACAGGAACAAGACTTCAGGGTTTCAGCGTTTGTGTAGATCAGAGAAGAGGGAAGAGATATTGCCTCCCTTACCTGAGAAGAGAAAAATGTGAAAATAGCCAGCAGGTATTTACAGAAAAGAAGGGAGAGACAATGTGCAAACAAAAGCTGAAATCAGGAAGGATTTTTGTCAGTGGTGGTAACTATGAGTGCAAGGGATCCACCATACAAAGAGGAGAGCTCTGCAGCCATGTGGCCCCCAGAACTGTTGAAACTCACCATCCTACAGCCCCCTTCCAGGCCAGGGTCCTGCACCAAAGGCAAACTGGTAGAAGTGGAATAAAAATTGAGCAGCACAATGAGAATAGAGAAGTTAAAATGCCCAGATAAAAGCAGGAAGGAGACAAAACCAAGAGTCTCCAAAAAACAAGGGGCTGTAGAACTAAACGAAGGAGCTTGGGAAGTTAGAAAAGCTATCTGAAACCCTGCCTCCTTCAAAAGTTCAGAAAAATTAAAATTCATCTGAAAACAAGGAACAGAAAGTGATTTCAAAGTCAAATCCCATACAAAGATGTTTTGAGAAAATGAGAGTCGGGGGCACCAAGAAGGGCAACATCCTCATATACTATGAAATTCATGTGACAGATGTATGCCCCAAACTGATCAAAACTATAACTTATTCATTCAAAACAAGCTAGAAAACTTGAAGAAAATGATACAAGTTTGAAGAACAATATAAATTGGTTAGAACTCAAAAAATGTTAGAAATTAAAGAAAAAATTATTTCAGAATTTAGGGCAAAGTTTGAAGAACTTTGAAGAAATATAAGAACGAACAAACATAACTGTTAATGACTTTAAGAGACTGAAAAAAAGAAAAATTTAAAAAAATCAAAAGGTAAAGAGGATTTGGAAGAAAGTGACAAATACTCAACATTAGACAAAGATTGAAATACGGATAACATCAGCTTCTGAAGAACCAAACCATATACCTGTGTATATATACGTAGTTATAAATGTAGATATGATGGAAATAATAGCTTTTATCTTGGTGTTTTTATTTCCTAACTATTAACAGCATTAATTTCATTTTATCTCCAATGTATTTGTTAAGTTCTCTCATTAATTTGATAATATTTTGACAATCCACTTGGGCATCCTATAGCAACAGTCATAAGAAGTGCTAATATGAGCAATTTTATGTTTTCCTTACCAGTATTTATAACTTTTTAATACACTTTTACAGGTCTGTTATTGCTTCCATTGTAGTTTTAAATAGTTGAAACTGTAGTGAGTTTTCTTCAAATTTAAAGAGAATGCTTTTAATGTTTCATGATTAGTGTTTGCAATATTTTATTTTATTTTATTTTATTTTACCTTATCTTATCTAAAGATTTTATTTATTTATTTGACAGAGAAATACACAGTGAGAGAGGGAACACAAGCCAGGGGAGTGGGAAAGGGAGAAACAGGCTTCGCTGAGCAGGGAGCCGATGTGGGTCTCCAGCCTAGGACCACCTGAGCTAAAGGAAGAGGCTTAACGACTTAACGACTGAGCCACCCAGGCGCCCTATGTTTGCAATATTTTAGATGCACTTTCAAAAACTAAATAAACTCTCTTCTACCCAAGTTTATTATTATTATACTTTTGTCATAAATGAATGCTAAATCTATTAAATATTTTTTTCTTTATTTGTGGAGACATCACATACTTTAACCTCTTCAATCTGTTAGTAGAGTTAAATACACAATTTAATTTTCTAACGATAAACTAATGCTGTATCGCTGGGTTATATCCAACATTGTCATGTTTTTTCTTGTTTATTTTGCCAGTTTGGTTTACCAATATTCTGCTTAGGATTTTTGCTTTGATCGTCATGAATAAACTGGCCTGTAATTTAATTTTCTTACACAATCCTTTCCTGGTTTTCCTACTGAGGTTATGCCAGCTCCATAAAATAAGTTGAAGAGATTTCATGACTGTTCTGTCCTCTTTGAGATACTACCTCCAGTTGAGAACCATTGAGTTAGATAAAGAACAGAAGATTAGACCATAAGAAAGTAAAAATATGACACAACAGCAAAAATAGGAATGAGATGAGAGCAAAATGTAATGCACACAAGTGATAAAATTGAAAAGATTTTTTGAAAACTTGTGCTTTTGAAAATACTAATAAAATCAGTGGCAAGTTTGGTCAAGAAAATAGTAGGGAATATGCAAAGAAAGCAGTATATGAAGTCAAAGTAGTCTACATAAGTATAGACTCAGCAGAGACTAAAATAATTACAAAAGAATATAATGAATAACTTTAAAAATTGGACCAATATGACACATTTATGCCACTGATCACTCTGTCTTCCTGAACCTTCTGTCACTTGAAATCTAGAATTTTTCTTGCTTCTTTTCTTCTACACCTAATTCAGTGATCATTCATTCTTAATTTTCTTTGAAAGATTCTCTGTTTTTCCCAAACACTAGGGACCCTATTTTGCCTCAAAATCCCAGAAGGATTTATCTCATCCAAATGCCTTTCAGTTTAATCTTTCCACAATTGACTCACCCTCAAACTCCCAACTAATATATTTATTTGTCTACTTAATATATCCACCTGGGTACCTAATAAGCAGCTCAGAAAACCCAAACTCCTTATCTTCTACTTGAAAGCTGTTTCTCCCAGTCCTCCATATCTCCACATATGGTAGTCCCATTTGTCCAATTTCTTGGGCCAAATGCATTATAGTCACTTTTGACTCCTCCATTTCTTTCACTTTCTACATCTAATCCCTCAACAAATCCTTGGACAGTATTCAGACTCTAACCATTTCTCATTATCTGCCCTGCTACTAACCTGGTCTAACCTACCATCAGTTCTCATTTGCAACACTGTGATGGTCACCTAACAGATCTTTCTCATTGCCTGACATCAATCTACTGCACATGATTTAAAGTAATATTTAAAAAGCAAATGTCAGGATGCCTGGGTGGCTCAGTGGGTTAAAGCCTCTGCCTTCAGCTCAGGTCATGATCCCAGCGTCCTGGGATCGAGCCCCGCATCGGGCTCTCTGCTCAGCAGGGAGCCTGCTTCCTCCCTTCTTTCTCTGCCTGCCTCTATGCCTACTTGTGATCTGTCTGTCAAATAAATAAATAAAATCTTTATTTAAAAAAAAAAGCAAATGTCAGATCAACTCACTCTCTTTCTTTCTTTGTTTCCTTCTTTCTCTTTCTTCATTTTTCTTTCTTTCTTTCTTTTCTTTCTTCCAGAATAAAGGCCAATTCCTTATAAGGAACCACCAGCCCTGTCTATTGGCTCCCTGATACTTCTCTGATTTCATAGCCTACCAGGGTTCTGCTTATTCATTCTGCTTTAGCTACATTGTCATCTTTTTGTTTTTCAGAGATATCAGACATGCTGCAACTTCAGTATTCTGGCCCTTTTTATTTCTGTTATCTTAAATACTATCACAGTTATTTGAATTACATGCTATCAGAAAGGTCTTCTTCAACAATCTGCCCAAAATAGTGCCACCCTATCCCACTGTCTCATATCTTAGCACTTGCCACCACTGACATGACACATGACACATGGCTAGTTTGATCTTCTTCTTTCAGCAAGCCATAATCTTTTTGCTAGTGGAAGGTCTTGCCTCGATATTGATGGCTGCTGACTGATGAGGGTGGTGGTTGCTAAGGGTTGGGATGTTTGTGGCAACTTCTTAAAATAAGACAACAATAGTGGCACCTGGGTGGCACAGTCAGTAAAGCATCTAATTTTTGGTTTCAGCTTGGGTCATGATCTGGGGGTCCTGGGATCAAGTCCTGTGACAGGTTTAGCATTCAGCATGGGGTCTGCTTTGGATTTTCTCTCCCTCTTTCTCTCTGTCCCTCCTGCTCATTCACTCTTTCTCTCTCTATATATATAAAATAAATAAATTTTTTAAAAATACAGTAATGTTTGCCACACCAATTGACTTTTCTTTTCATGCACAATTTCTCTATATCATGCAATGCCATTTGATAGCATTTTACCCAAAAAACTTCTTTCAAAATTGGAGTAAATTCTCTAGGAAATTGTTGCTGTTTTATCAACTAAGTTCATGCAGTATCCTAACTCTTTTGTTGTCATTTCAACAATCCTCAGATCATCTTCAGGATGTGGGAGTAGATTCCATCTCAAGATAACACTTTCTTTGCTCATCCATTAGAACCAACTGCATCTGTTCAAGTTTTATCATGTGAGGGCAGCAATTCAGTGCCATCTTCAGGATCCACTTCTAATTATAGTTTTCTTGCTATTTCCACCACATCTGTACTTCCTCCACTGATCTTGAACCTCTCAAAGTCACCCAAGAGGGGTGGAATCAACTTCTTTGAAACTCTTGTTAATGTTGATATTTTGACCTCTTCTCATGAATCACAAATATTCTTTCCTGGTGAATCTTTTCAAGAAGGGTTTTCTTTTCTTTCTTTCTTTCTTTTTTTTAAGATTTTATTTATTTATTTGACAGAGAGAAATCACATGTAGGCAGAGAGGCAGACACACAGAGAGAGAGAAGGAAGCAGGCTCCCTGCCGAGCAGAGAGCCCAATGTGGGGCTCGATCCCAGGACCCAGGGATCATGACCCGAGCTGAGGGCAGAGGCTTTAACCCACTGAGCCTCCCAGGCGCAAGAAGGGTTTTCAATTTACTTTGCCCAGCTCCAACTAAAGAATCAGTATTTATGGCAGCGATAACCTTATGGAAAGTATTTCCTAAATAATGAGATTTGAAGGTCAAAATTACTCCTTAATCCATGGGCTGCAGGATGGATGTCATGTTAATAGGTGTGAAAACAACATTTATCTCATTGTACATCTCCATCAGAGCTCTTGGGTGAACAGGAGCATTGTTAATGAGCAGTTTTAAAAGTAATTTTTCTTGTTTTTTAAAAAGATTTTATTTATTTGTTTGTTTATTTATTTAGCGAGCACGAGTAGGGGAAAGGCAGAGGGAGAGGGAGGAAGAGAATCTCCTGCAGACTTTGTGCTGAACATGGAGTCCAACATGGGGCCCAAGCCAATGACCCTGAGGTCATAACTTGAGCCAAAATCAAGAGTACAATGCTTAATTGACTGAGCCACCCAGGCACTCCAAAAGTAATCTTTTTTTTTTTTTCTTCTCAACAGTGGGCTTAAAATATTCAATAGACCAGGTTATAAACAGATAGCTTTCAACCAGGCTTTGTTGTTCCATTTACAGGACACAGGTGAAGTAGATTTAGCATAATTCTTAAGGGTCTTAGCATTTCTGGAATGGTCAATGAACGCCGGAGTCAACAGAGCCACCAACTGCATTAGCTCCTAGTAAGAGTCAGACTGGCCCTTAGAGCTTTGGAGCCAGGCATTGATTTCTCCTTTCTAGCTATGAAAGCTCTAGATGGCGTCTTCTTGCCATAGGAAACTGTTTCATCTAGATTGGAAATCTGTTACTGTTTAGTATAGCCACATTCATTAATTATCTTAGCTAAATCCTCTGGATACCTTGCTACAGCTTCTACATCAGCACTTAATGCTTAACCTTGTACTTTTATGGTGTAGAGAAGGTTTCTTTCCTTAAATCTCATCACCCAACCTCTGCTAGCTTTAAACTTTTCTTCTACAGTCTCCTCAACTCTTTCAACTTTCTTAGTATTGAAGAGAGTGAGGGCCTTGCTCTGTCTGGATTAGGCTTTGATTTCAGGGAATGTTGTGGCTAGTTTGATCTTCTTTCCAAACCACTAAAACTTTCTCCATACCAGCAATAGGGCTGTTTCACCTTTTTTTTTTTTTTTTAATCATTTGAATGTCCACTGCAGTAACACTTTTAATTTCCAGAACTTTTCCTTCGTACACATAGGTAGTGTTGACTGTTGGATGCAAAAGTCCTAGATTTTGTCCTCTCCTGGCTTTTCACATGCCTTTCTCTCTAAGCTTAATCATTTGTAGCTTTTGATTTAAAGTGAGAAATGTGTGACTCTTCCTTTCACTTGAAAATTTAGAGACCGTGATAGGGTTATTAATTGGCTACATTTCAATTTCACTTTGTCTTAGGGAATAGGGAATCCCAAGGAAAGGGAAAGAGACAGGGAATAGAAGAATACATACGCATTTATTGATTAAGTTCACTAAGTGCACATGTAGATGTGTCTTGCCAAAGCATTTACAATAGTAACTCCAGAGATCAATGATCCCAGATCACCATAATAAATATAGTAATAACAAAAATATCTGAAAACATTTGAAGTAATGTGAGAATTGCCAAACTGATACAGAGACATGAAGTGAGCAAACACTGTGGGAAAACCGGTAGACTTGCTGATAGACTTGGCCAACACATGGCTGCCACAAACTTTCGATTTGTAAAAAAGACAATATCCTTGAAGTGCAGGAAAGCAAAGCATGATAAAACAAGGCATGTCTGTATACTCCTGTACCTTCCAAAGTTCTGTCCCAGATGGAGGGTGGAGGGTAAGCCTTCTGCATTTTTTATTCTAACTCAACATATGTGTGATTTCTATTAACTTGTTCCTCACATACTTCAGACCTGGGAAGATTTTGATTACAGATACCCTCCTCAGGGGCCTTACATCAAACTGTGCTGCCTCTGGACCTGTTGATAGAATTGGGGTTTGTGTAATAGCTGGGCAAAATGGGAGAAAGGGAGAGGCGCAAAAAAGATATTTGAGAGCACTTGGTTGGTTTATCTTTTAAAGCTTTAAAATTCAGAGTATTTATGTCCTGTGCAATACACATTAGTCTTTGTTAGATTTTTCTAACTTTAAGTCACTAAGTATGTTGAAACTATTTTTTTAGCCAAAAAAGGAATTATAGCCTCGTGAGGGAGAGTATTTTATGGGTAGTGTGTGAAGTTCATAATGTGAAAAGACTGTGATATTTGGAACTAATAAATTTTAGGAAGTGTGCTCTGCTTCAGGCATATAAGGAGCTATTAGATCAAATGAAAAAACGCATACTAAGTATATGAAATCCATTTTGGGGAATCTTTTTAGACAAATGTAGGGATGCCCTCTTGTGTTTGATTTTCCATGGTAAGAAAATGGTCTCCAATTCTTAACCTAGTTTTAGATATGCTCTTATTTTACGAAAGTAGAAAAATTAGTTAACATTTATTAGGTGTCTCTAAGACATTATTGTGTATTAAAATACAATTTATATCTTCTAAGAAATCATTTTCCTGTGATTAGAATGACTCTTTTACTTTTTTCTCTCTTTGATTTCACATTAACATTATGAAAAATACTCCATTGAACAATTTATGTTGGAATTCAACCACTTTCTTTTTCTCAAAATAATGGATATAGCTGTACACAGAAAAAAATTGTGCTTGTGAAATATTTTATAGATTTAAAAGTGCTTTCACATAAAATTTCCCTTGTTTCTCAAAAATAATCTTGTGAAGTGTGTAAGTTAAGAAGTGTATACCACTGTCTTTGAATTGCCCTGATCTTCAGCAATTACTAGGAAACTTACAGCAAGTCTGAGAGAAGTTGGACCTGAACCTGGCCCTAGACCTTTATATCCTAAAGCCTGAGCTTGACTTATGAGGTTTGATGATGAATATTTTCTGAATCTATTTCTGTGACCTATAACCTGACACATGGTCTTCATCTATAGAACAGAATACTTGAAATAGTAACCAACCTTGACAACTCTAGACATTATATGTAATATACCTATCACATATATATACATCCTACATATACACACACATATGTATATGTATATATACATATGTATATGTATATATGTATATGTATATATACATATACATATGTGTATATATACATATATACACACATACATATATGTATATATACATATATACATATCATACATATGTATATATGTATATTGTACCATATATACATATCATACATATGTATATATGTATATTGTACCATATACAATACAATACACATATTGTGTATTGTACCATATACAATACAATACACATATATTGTACCATATATATATGGTACAATATATGTGCATAGGTATGTGTGAGCACAGGCATGCATGTAGACCTAATCTCTGTGAGTTGTCATTTATTTAAATTTAAACTGTTGGGCACCTGGATGGCTCAGCTGGTGAAGCACCTGCCTTCAGCTCAGGTCATGATCCCACGGTCCTGGGATCAAGTCCCATATTGGCCTTCTGCTCAGCGGGGAGTCTGCTCCTCCCTCTCCCCTACTGCCCTTTCTCCAGCTTGTGCTCTGCTCTCTCTCGCTCATTCTCTCTTTCAAATAAATAAGATCTTTAAAAAAGAATAAATTTAAACTCTCAAGTTTTTTCTAAGGAAAAGTTCTAATAAGGAGAAAATTGCAAAATTTTTTATGTTTAAATACAACTAAATACTAAAAATATTTAGCTATTTCAGGCTTCCTGAATTAGAAAACATCTAGAGTCCAAATATCAACAACTTTTGGCATCTTAGTATCCTAGTGAATGCTAGCAAAATTTACAAAAAAGGAAGATTGCTATGAAGACATATTGCTCATTGCTACATTATGAAAATCTTCATCTGATTTGGTCCTACATCAAAGAATGTTTGTAACTCAACAGAATGTTTCCAAGTACTATCTTACATGCTGAAATGGAATGAATGTTCTTTTTTGGTTTGTGAAATGGCATTTTTTATCCTATGAAATGGCGGTTTTTTCCATTTTTTTAATACCACGCCTTTCGTGATTCTGGAATGATAGATTTGGTCGGCTGATCAGTCTCTGAGTCTTAGACCAAACTGGTTATGGATAAGAGAAGAAAATATAAAAGAACTTGTAAACAGAGAGGGAAGAACATAAATGTTGACAGCTGTGGTGAGATAACATTTGAACCCTCATGGAAAGCTCTTTCATGGCCATTTCGGGGGGCAGTATCTGTGTTCTTTTAGTTGATGACTCAGCACAGATTTCGCTTCATAGGAAACACTTTCAATAGTCACTTTAAGGCAAGACACAGATTAAAAACCTCATTTTTCACCAACAATAGCTTTGTGGGTTGTCTGCCTGCTTCTCCAATGACTCAGAAACACCTGCACTGTGAGGGCTGCTGTTCCTTCCTGGCCGCGGAGAGCTCATTCCCCAGAGGGTGGGGGATGGTGGACAGCATCCACACATTCTCTGGAGAAATCAGGGCGCTACCTTTGTAGCTTTCTTTTTTTTTTTTTTTTTTTTTTTTTTTTTAAAGATTTTATTTATTTTTTTGACAGAGATCACAAGCAGGCAGAGAGGCAGACAGAGAGAGAGAGAGGAGGAAGCAGGCTCCCTGCTGAGCAGAGAGCCCGATGCGGGGCTTGATCCCAGGACCCTGAGATCATGACCTGAGCCGAAGGCAGAGGCTTAACCCACTGAGCCACCCAGGCGTCTTTGTAGCTTTCTGGCTGAAATAGTTGTTGTGTTTTCTGTTGTATATCTGGTTGAGACATGTTGCCTTCGTTTTGTGTTGGTGGTTGTGATAGACTTTTAATCTAGTCTGAATGAACCCTTTGTCTCTTTTCTGCTAGACAGTGTAATAGGTAAGATATTTATTTGTTGATTTAAAAAAATAATTAGATGAGGTCATGAGATTCATGAAGTTTGTGCTTATCAAGGCATGAAATAAGACCAGGTAGATAATCCACCCTCGTTCTGTCCCACGAGGCTAATTCAGGTCACCTCACTGGGTGGGATCATCAGAGGTAAGGAGTGTGTATTGTGACATGCTGCATTCCAAACAACCCACCTCCACCCACTGAGATGGTAGGAGAGCATGGCCTAGGGGATGTCCTATAATATATAACAAGTCTCATGTTACTTCCTGACCCCAAATGGAAAAAGTAAATTTATCTTTATGGACTCTTGCTGCAGGCCCTCTTTTTTTCTATTATTTTTCCATTGCTGGTTTTAACTAATAAATAGGGATGATGAGGAAAGAAAGATGAGCTATGCATATATGTGTGTGAAGTTATGAGAGTGTGTGTGTGTGCCTGTGTGTGTGCTGTGTGTGTATGACAGAGACAGAGAAGAGGCTAGAAAGCACTCTTTTTTTTTTAATATTTTATTTATTTGACAGACAGAGATCACAAGTAGGCAGAGAGGCAGACAGAGAGAGAGGGGGAAGCAGGCTCCCTGCGGAGCAGAGAGCCCAATGCGGGGCTCGATCCCAGGGCCCTGGGATCATGACCTGAGCTGAAGGCAGAGGCTTTAACCCACTGAGCCACCCAGGCGCCCCTAGAAAACACTCTTGTCAGAAGACTAATGTTGACATTATTTACAACTTTTCAGAATAGATTGGATATAACTGCAAATTGCCATCTGAGCCTGTCTAATAAGTAAAAGAATAAATAGATAAGCCTGTGTATTTCATTTGTTTTTATTCTTACTGCCTAGATACTGTTTTACACTGTTTCTAATAGCCCGTGTCAATGCCTTTGGAAACCATGTCTAAAAATATACCTAAACAGCAAGTTTTGGTTTCACAAAACATTGCACAAAAATATACAGAATGATGTTTTACATATTATTAAACATTCATTTGTATATTATATGGAAACTAACAGAATTCTGTTTTTGGATATTAACACAGGGTGTGTCTGTGTGTGTGTGTGTATGTGTAACACTGATTTCCCCTTAAAATGCTCACAGCGCTTCCCTTTAACTTAGTCAGTCCGGCATGCTGACAAGGAGACTAATAAACAGAGTCACAAATAATTTTTGAAAGGTCAGAGAAGGCGAAATCATTAAAAACCTTTTAAAAAATTATCTAACTAAACAGTAACAGCAATTAAAAAAAATAAAGTATGGGTGGAAATCTTTGCCTTTGAAAATTTTCCAATTGGCAAGCTCTGGACCGTGAACAGTAAACAGCAGTTTGCTCAAGATGAATTGTCACATTTACCTATTTTCAATGGCCACGTGACTCTGTCCTCTACTCCAGCTGCCATTGTGGCCATCCTGCTAGGAGACTCCATTTCTTACTCCACATCTTTATCAAAGGTCTGGACCTAGATGCAGGATTGGCCACAAAACTTGGAGAATCCAGTGCAAAGTGAAAAAGAGATACATTTATTGAAATTTATTGAAAAAATATTATGAAGTTCAAGATGAAAGTGGCAGAACATTAAACCCAGCACGGAATCCTTTTTAGTGTGGGGCCATGTATGACGATACCGGTCGTATACCCATGAAACCCGCCTTGCCTGGAAGGTTTTGCTGTTTTTCCACAGGATTGTGTTCTAGTTTACTTCTTGACTCCTTTCTTGGTCATTGGTGACAACTCATACCTCATACTTGTTAGTATCCCTTGAATACAATTCTGTTTCACTTTTTGTGGGTAGCTTTAGATCAATGTCCACACCAAGTCTATTTGGTTTCCCAAGATCCTACCCTAATTCAGGTTCTGATAGGCCAGCCCACCAGCACTCTTTCCCTTACCCACTCCCAACAGGAACAAGACAAAACATACACCTTTCTTATATATGTTTTGTCATATCTGTCAATCAAGTTTTGGCAACATGCAAATTATGAAGGATGTAGAAGAGCTTCAGTCCAAAAAGCTCCCACAAAACCATACAGGTTGCTTTAGCTGTCTGAATTTACCCAATCCTACTTTAAGTAAAAATATTTTAGTCAATTCAATGGTCAACCTTGAAAAGGGTTATCAAGTAGATACCAGTTTGGATATTTCTTTTCATTAATTGAAAATGAAAATGGTATATACTGAGTACTTAATATACATTGGAAACCTTTATAATCTATGTTGTTGAGGCCTTGTAACAGTCCTGTGAGGAAATATTCATATTTTCCATCAGTCCAGAGCAATATAATACAGAACTTATGGATCATTCCTTTGTTGGCAAAAAAAAAAAAAAAAAAAAAAAATTATTTCTGAGGAAGCCCCTATTGGAAAGTGGTAGATGAGTGGTTTGACTCTCCTTCTAAACACCATTATCTCCTCAGTGATGAGAATTTTGCCACCACTCTCAGTGACACCAGGTTTGCTGTCCCTTCTGTCATGTCAGCACCTTCTGTTCTTGCTATCTTGACCTCCATGCCCCAGGTGAGGCACCTTGAGATGGGCCACTTTATAGCTTAGTCTGAGTCTGCTCTGGAACCACACTGCCAGGGGTAGACTCTATTACGCCTGAGGCTGTGTAGGAATCAAATTCCATGATCCTTAAACCTGGGAACATCTGTAGGATTCACTCATCTCCCTATCCTACAGCTGAATCTCCTTTGGCCTCTTAGAATCTCTGTATTCTGAGAATGAGGGTGCTAAAGACACTGTTCTTTCCATCAGAAAAGACTAGGTCACCCTTCCTTCTTTCCTCCTCACTGAAGTCCATTTCCCCACTGTGTTGTCCACAATCTCAACTATAAAATCCCTGTATTGCCATAGCTCATGGCCAGATTACCTCATTGTGACAGCAGATTTGGTGCTTCTCTTTTGGAGATCTGTTTGCCATGCTTATGAATGCTCAAGGTGATGTGATCTTAAGCTGAGGGCACAGAATATATCTGTGGCTATGTCCAATGTTCAATTTCTCCATACTGCTTTTCAGTTAAGGGTATAAAGGATGTAGCAGACAAACTTTAAGAGGGCCCCAGAGATCCCTATGGCCTAATGTTGACACCTTGTATAATCCCCTCTTCCAGAGTGTAGGTAGGGCCTAGGACCTGTTTCTAGTCAATAAAATATGATGAAGGTGATGGGAAGTCACACTCTTGATTACCAAACATTTTACATTTTTTAAGAGTCCATCCTGGTAGCTGACTGGCTCTAATCCTTCTATTAATCAGGACGCTTCAGAGAGAAAAAAAGAAAAAAATTATATATTATATAATATAATATATTTGATATAATATAATATATTTGTATATTATAATATATTATATATAATATATTATATATACCCTTTTTCTCTAATAATATATATTATTATATATTATAATAATATATATATTATTATAATATCTAATAATATATTATATATAATAATAATATAATAATATATTATTATATTATATTATTATTTATATATATATAAAATATATAATATATATATTATTATTTATTTATATATATAATAATTATATTATTATATATAATAATATATTATATATAATAATATATATTATATATTTTATATTTATATTATATATAATATATTTATATAATATATATAATATATATAATATATATATAATATATATAATATATAATATATATAATATATAATATATTTCTCTAATTAATATAATTAATTTATAAATATAAATAAATTATAAATTTATAATTTATATAAATTATATAAATATATTTATATAAATATATAATTTATTTAAATTTATATAAATTTAAATTTAAATTTATATAAATTTATATAAAATTTATATAAATATAAATTATAAATTTATAATTTATAAATAATTTCTCTAATATAATATACAAATATATTTATATTTTTATTAAATTATACAAATATATTTATATACAAATACAAATATATTTATATTTTTATTAAATTATCCTTATTAAATATCTTAATTTATATTTATATATATTTATATCTCATCTTGCTCCAGGAGGCCAGTCTTGTTCTATTCAGGCCTTCCTCTGATTGGGTGAAGCCCACTCACATTATGGAGAACCATCTGCTTTATCCAAAGTTCAGGGATTTAAATGTTAATGCCACCCAAAAACATTATCCAAGTTGGAACATGAAATTAACCATCACCCTCTTCTATGCTCACTTTAAAGAAGTAAGCTGCTATGAGTCCTACAGCCACAAGAAAATTAGTTCTTCCCACAACCTCAGGAACTTTCAAAGGGATCTTTTCCTACTTGAGCCTCCAGATAAGAACCCAGACCTGGCCAACACCTTGACTGCGCCTTGCAAGGGACCTGGTTAAGCCATCTCTGCACTCCTGGCCCACAGAAAAAGATAATAAGTGTGTGTGTGTTTTTTTTTTTTTAAGCAAATAAATCTGTGGTAAATTGCTACACAGCACAGAAAATATACAGAATACAATTTAGTAGTCAAAGAATCCACCATCTCTAACAGAAATGATCTTAATATTCTTGCTTATCAAAATCGTATATCCATTGTTCTCTTATGACCTGTGGTACAACATTACTATTAGTACAGTCAGTGCATTTCTTTTGTCAGTTTTGCTGATCTGAAAATGTAACCATAATGTTCTGGTTCTCAAGGTAACATTAATAGAACTCATACAACAGTGTTTGATTGTGTATTTTCTACTTTTCCCAACCACGATATGGAGCAAAAAAATGAGGAAAACTCACATACAATAGTAGAAGTCAATCCGATGATTGGGAAATCTTTCTCATTCTGTGCTGGTAATCAGAGGGCTGAACCAGATAAGCTCTGCGTATCTATTCTCTAGAATTTTATGACTCTTTGAACAAACATTTGTTTATATCATCATCCTGTACCACAGAAAATCAACTCATTCTGAATGTCAATACCAGGCAAGTACAATATATAATATTGTATATCCCCTCTGTGTTAAAAGGGTGGGGTTAGACCAAGTGGTGTTGTAGAAACTTGTAACACTACTGTGGAGAAGAACACCACCACCCTTGGGAAATACTATTCTCTGATCCTTGGCTCAACAGAGTTCCTTGAGGTATTTTGAAACCTTATTGTCATTGAGTTCTATGCCAAACTTACTAACTAAGAACATCAGATTATCCTGCTGATAAGACATGTAGATCTTATTGGGTTGCTATGATCCTAAAACTCTGGGCCCATATCTTCACAGTAACTTGTCGACTTTCGTTATCTTAGATAAGTCCAATCTAGCAGCTTGTTTATGCATTCAACGCATGGACTGGTTCTATTGCTTTTGAAATAGAACTTGTCTGTGAGTCTGTCTTTCTTCCTTAAGTTATGCCAAAATTCAAGTTATAGGAGTGGTCTGATCTCCTCATGTTGTGCCTTTAACTATGAGGACCCATTCATGCACCATGAAGCAAATAAAAATGGGCTATGGGTACTCCAATACTTTCAAAGTCATCACTGATGGACTGTGTACTTCAACCTAACCTTGTACACTTTTGTCCTTCAAGATCAGAGGTTAGCAAGTATATGGTGGGAGCACTGTAAACATCTACCTCCATGGGGGATGTTGTCATTGAATTGGGGTCTAGATTCCCAGTGGAAATCGGTCTAGAAGTGAGAGAGGTCATGGGACAATATGCAACAATGATAGATAGGGTGGCTTCTGTTATCTGTGGTCAACAGCAAAACCACAGTGGTAGCCACAATGCTTTAACCAGAGGGATCTGTGGCAATGATTATATAATTATAAATTCCTAAAACCAAACTGGATAGGAAGTATCCTAAGGTACCACTTTATCTAAGTAACTGAAAATATAAAAACTCTTGATCTACTGAATGACAATAAGATTTGAATTGTAATGACAGAGAGGCCCAACCCATTACCCCATTTCCAAACAGAGAAAAAAACCCAGCAGTCCTTGAATGGAAAGGAGTCTGGCTACCCTCAGAGATCCTATGACATTGCCATATGTTCATACTATTGATCTTCCTCTTGGCCTCTCCCAAGAACCCAGCAATTATGTATCATGGTGAACATACAACAGTGAAGGGAAATACCCATACTTTTTGGTGATTGCTAGACCTGAGTTAATGCCAATTTCTATAGACCCAGCCACCATCATAAGTCCACCAGATAGAGTTGGAGTTTATAGGTATACCTAAGTCTATGTTATAGTTTATAACTATAGCTTATACACACACACATACACTATATATACTCAGAGTTTGTAGGTATACTATATATACTATATATAGTTTATATGTGTACCCAAGTCTATATTACAGTAAGGCCAGGAACTCCATTAATTTGTTCAAGGCATCCCACAGGATGAGGAACCCAGATTCTAAATGCATAGCTGAAAATAAAATCCCTAGACCCCATTGTCTCCGAGAAACATAGATCAAGAGTCATTATAGTGGGAGAGCTCACAGAATTCTGTTCCCCTCCACAAGATGAATAAGGCATAACAATACTCCATTCTTTATAAACTTGAGAGATGAAGTTGTGATAATTCCAATACATCCTCATTTAATTTGCCTGGATAGCATGCACAGTTGGGAATTGGACTTGCAGAATGAAAGTAGATTTACCTGGGATGAAATTAGATAGTGACTTCAATGGCAATAGAAGCCCAGATTTGGTCCTTTTACTGCAGTAAGTCAACAAAGCTGTAAATCGCTGTCATATAGTCATTGTTTCTTATATCATCAGTAAAGACCACCAGAGCAATTTCTTTTCATTTATCGGTAGCAGAAATGCATTTTCACTATTCTGGTTAGAACTACATCCATTCTCTGACTCTCTGTTACTGTTTACTTTTCAAGGACCCATTGTTTCATCATCCCATAGGATACACGCTGGTTCATACTACTGACAAAAGTGAGCCAATAATACCTGGTGAGCAAGAAATAGTGGGCACTGTTGGTTCTTCGGTAAGACAAATGTGAGTCAGCATAGACTTTCACAAAAAAAAAAAAAGAAAGAAAGAAAGAAAGAAAGAAAGAAAGAAAGAAAGAAAGAAAGAAAGAAAGAAAGAAAATAAAGATGTCTGTCACTTTGGGGAAGTTTTAGAAGGTCCAGCGGACGGGGGAAGATAAAGGTATCTCAACATAATGTAAAATAGAATTTAATCCATCTTATACCTCTTTCCTCTAAGAAAGAGACATAAAACTTTTTATGCTTCTTTAGATTTTCTAGGCAAATATTTTTGTGTGAGCTGTTTTGACCCATTTACCAAACATCCTATGAGAATGGCAGCTTTGAATGGTGGTTCAAAGAAAAAAACTTTCCAGCTGGTCCAAGCTAGAGTGCAAGGTGTTCTGCCATTTGGGCTTCATCACCAAGCAAATAAATTGTATTCAAAGTATCCATGGGAGCTGAGAAGTCTTTATGGAGCATGTGACAAACCTGGATAGGAGATGAACTGTGTGGAACCCTGGGGATTTATAGGAATTGATGATTTTTTAAAAAGATTTTATTTACTTATTAGAGAGAGAGAGAGAACATAAACAGAGGGAGGGGCAGTGGGAGAGGGAGAAGCAGACTTTCTAATGAGCCCCAATGTGGGGCTCAATCCCAGGACCCAAGGATCATGACCTGAGCCAAAGGCAGATGTTTAACCAACTGAGCCACCCAGACACCCCGATGCTCTTCTCTGCGAACAAATTCTCTCTCTCCATATATATATATATAGAGAGAGAGATACAGATACAGATATTTCTCTCATACACACACACACACACACACACACGGAGACCTGAAACAGTTCTTGGCTCACTACTAAATCCCGGAACAGTCTGAATTCCTTATCATGGGATAGCACATGATCATGTGACCTGTGATGCCTGTCATGAACTAGCTTTTCTCTGATCCTCTGAGTCATAAATTTGAACGTGAATATAATAGTACTACATCGTCAAGGAGAACAGTTATAAACAAGCTCAGGATAAATCCAGTTCTAAAGGCACAAATAATGTTTATATATTTTTTTTATTTTAGAGAGAGAGAACATGCATGTGTGAGATCAGGGGTTGGGGAGGCTGTCAGAGGGAGAAGGAGAGAGAGAATCTTAAGCAGGCTCTATGCCCAGCCTGACTTGGACTTTAATATCAGGACCCTGAGATCATGACATGAGCCTGAGCAGAAATCAAGAGTCCAACGCTTAAGCACAAGTAATTTTTATGAGAATCTGGCTCATACTTCCAGAGCTCCTACATCTACTGCTGTACCATGTCTCCCTTATTCCATATATGGCTTAATGATCAGTTCTCCATGACCAATTGATAGAGGAAGAAAAAAACTGAATCTGGTTCATAAAGAGTTCAAAACCAAGGAAGTCAAGGAGTCCCATAGGATCACAGATATTCTTGAAGAGGGAAGGTGAATGGAACAAAACTTTTAACTGTCTGAATACTTTAAATGAAGGGAAAGATGATCAGAATTATGTATCTATACTGATTCATGGGCGGTGACTAACATTTTGACTGGATTGCTGGGGATTTGGAAAGAAAGAATAACTGTATTGGTTACAAAGACACTGACACATCGGTAGATGTAGACTTTTAAGAATATTCCTGAGGAAGAATATTGTGTCTCATGTAAACACTCCCCACAGGGATGACTGCATAAGATCTTCTCAGTGAAGTGTTGTATAAGATGATCTTTTCTGAAGATGTACATTAGTCCCTTTCCAAGTCAGCCAGTACCAGCTCAATGGGCTTATGAACAAAATGGCGATGATGCCAAAGCCAGAGGTTATGGGGACAACATGAATTTTTTCTTCACAAGTTTTATCTAAGTATCACAAAGTTTATCTAACTCTCACCAATTCTGACTGCCCAAAAGGCTAATTGCAAAGACCAGTGGTGATTTTTAAAACTGGCACCAACAAATAACAAATTGGGGGCAGCCACCCAACCAGTGGAAGCTTGGTTATATTGGATATTTTCCATTATGGAAAGAGCTTCAGTTTGCTCTACATGAACAGAGACTCACTGCAGATGTGGATTTACTTCCCCCACTCACTATGCTTCTCTCATTGCCACCATCTGTGGTTTAGTCAATACCTCATTTATCAACATATTGGCTCAGCTCACCTAACAATGCTCTTGGTCGACATTCTTTTTATAGCAAAGGACCAAGTCAATGGACTTATACCTGTGGGATTTATGTATCTATAACCCAGAAGCAACTGACTGGAATGAATGATATTTCAAAAGTCAATATGAGACACACAAAAGTCACCTAATAATAAAAATTTCTAACCTTAGACAGATGCCGAGAGAATCTCCCCCCACTATCAAACTCCAAAAAAGACATTTAAAAGTTTAAATCTCACTCTTTCCAATTAAAACACAAGAATGGTAAAATACAAAGTCAAATATTTTTAGTTTCACAAGTGAGGTTTAGAGTTCAAAATTTTCAATTTAAAGACTAATAATTATCCTCTCAAATTTCTTATTTTCTTCAGTGTCAAGGAGGACAGTTCTTTTAGCCTGAGTGGTGGTGAAGTACTCCCAGCAGCCTGAGCTCTTTCTCAATGGAATATGTTTAATTGTTTCCAGAGCCTCACAGTTTAGATTAATTTCATGCCATATACTCCATGGGCCTTGTTTATAAAGCATTTAATGATCTAATAAGAAATGCACTATTATCTATCTCAACACTAACCCCACACCAACAGTGTTTAGAGAACAAGCCATCCCTAGCTTCTCAGTTATCACCCTAGCCCAAATTATCTTCATGGGATTAAATGCTTAATGTTGTCGAAAACCATAGCAGGCACACAAATGTCAAGGGGAAGAAGAAAACCATATTGACTTCTACCACAATGGGATGCCATTTGATCAAGAAGACAAAACCTGAAAACTTACATTCAAGAGGGAAAACATCGGGGCGCCTGGGTGGCTCAGTGGTTTAAGCCTCTGCCTTCTGCTTGGGTCATGATCCCAGCATCCTGGGATTGAGCCCCACATCGGGCTCTCTGCTCAGCGGGGAGCCTGCTTCCTCCTCTCTCTCTGCCTGCCTCTCTGCCTACTTGTGATCTGTCTGTCAAATAAGTAAAAATAATAAAAAAAAATCTTTAAAAAAAATAAAAATAAAAAGAGGGAAAACATCCTCCTACCTTGAAATTAATTCATGGGACCTTTACCAGTGTTGTGTAATTTTGTACATATTTGCCAGACATTGGGGGGGGAGCTCTTGGTGCATCTTATACCTCTTTTAGAGTCACGTTTGATCCATTGCACTCTTTTGGCCAAGAACAGAAATATGCCACGGTGGCCACCTTTGTCACCAGTTCCACCTTTTCTCTCCAGTGTACATTTTCAGTCCTGAAACCTTTGTTTGATTCCACTGGGTCTTTACAAGAAATTTAGGCCTGAGAAACCTGACACCTAAGGATGTTTTCTTCTGCAGGTGAATTGTTCATTCCCAAGTCCATCTTGGACCATGTAACTAGCATTGTGGACAAACCACATGAATCACAGGAGAGTCTCCTCAGTCATTGACACAAACCCAGGATTTGGGGCAGCAAATGTACCCCTGCCTACTTAGGCCTGGCCTAACAATATAAAACTAGCCCATTGCCTGAGCACTCTAAGACATTGAAATCATATGCCTTACATTTTTAAAGATTTAAATATTATTCCACTCAGTAACATCTAAAAAGCTTATAGAGTCTTTTCTACCTACAAATGCATTCATGCTGCAGCTGTCCTGTGAACTGAATCAAGCAACCAGCATCTGTACTTTGAAGCAAATCCTACCTGCTAAAGGCTCCCTTTACTTTTTCTAGACCCTGAGTGGGGGAGTGCACTGGAGCCTCTCTCACGCCTACATTTGCTTATCAGATCATTTGTTTCCTTGCTGAGGCCTGATCTTTGTAGAAATCTTAACCTTTACAGAAACAGTCACTTCACTATTTTCTTTATGTGCATGCATACATGTACATACCACATCACCAGCACCACTGTCACCACCTCCATCACCACCTCCACCATCTCTACCACCACCCCCACTTCCACCACTTTCATCTCCACCACCTCCACCCCCTCCTACCTCTGCCACTTCCCATCACCTCCTACCTCCACCCTCTCCACCACTTCCTACCTCCACCACTTCCGTCACCTCCTATCTCCACCCCCTCCAACACCACTGCCAGTACCTACTTCTACCTCCATCTCTATCACCACCACCAATACCAACTTTGAAAAACTGTAATGAACAACCCATAGACTTCAAGGCAGGATCTCTATCTTCTAAATTGCTCAATAAAATAACAATAAACAAGAGAGTTTACATAGTAAAAGCAAATGGACCAAGACAACAAGAACAAATAAAACAAAATAAAGTATAAAACAAAGTAAATAAAACAAGAAGTATAAGACAAAATGGCAGAAGTAAAGTCAATCATACTGTTTTGATAGAAAATTTTGACTATGAAATATATTGCCCATTAAAAGGAGTAAAATTTGATAGTTAAATTAAATGCTTTTAAAAGTAGTGTTTATTATAAATTACACATATAATTTAGAAATAAAATAAAAAGCAAAATCTTTATCAGGAAAACACTAACAAAGGAAAACACAAGTGGAAATTATAATATCAGACAAAATATTTTAAGCTAAAAATCATTAAAGGAATAAAGTAAATCATTTCATGTTGTCAAAAATGTTAACTTTATAATGAAAATATTGTAGTAAAAAATCTTTTGTGTACCAACTAATGAAACATGATATGACACGAAAACAACACTAACTGATAATAGTTTCTTTGCCTAGAACATTTGTGAGAAATTATCCCTCACCCATTCTAATGTGTATAATTCATAAAGAATTGTGAAAAAACAACAAAGATATAAGAAAGCTATGATGGTTCGTTTTATATGTCAACTTAACTGGGCCATGGGATGCCCAGTATTTGGGTAAACATTTTTCTGAGTGTGTCTGTGAGATTGTTTCTTGATGAGATTAACATTTGAATTATTAGACTAAGTAAAGCAGATGGCACACCCCAATATGGAAGCATATATTCAATCCTCTGAAGGTCTGAATAGGAAAAAAAAAAAAAAAAGGAGACTGAGTAAGGAAGAATTCAACTCTCTGCTTGATTTTCTTCAAGCTGGGAAATTGGTCTTCTACCCTTGGATTCAAATTCCAACTGGAATATGCACCATTGGCTCTCTTGATTCCCATGACTTTGGACTCAGACTGGAACTACACCACCACTGGCTCTCCTGGATTTCCAGCTTGCCAACTTTAGATCTTGAGACTTTTCAGTCTTCACAGTTGTGTGAGACAATTCCTTATAATAAATATCTTTATATAGATAGAGCTAGAGATAGAGGCAGGTATCTACATAGATATCTGCTACTGATTCTGTTTCTCTGGAGAACTCTAATACAGATATGGTACTGAGAGTTGTTCTAGAGGAACAGAATATTAAAGATGAGTTTTCTGAATTCATTTGGGGGTTACTGGAATGGGATCTCTAATCTAATTAAATTCAAAATTAGAATGACCTTATTTCCAGTCGTAAAGAGTGTGGGCATGTGGACATATCCCTTCTGACCCCTCCTACAACCAAAAAGGTACTTGTTCTCCCATAGCCAGGATTCATGGGTCCAGGAATCTAGGGGTGGAAATGAGAGTGGCACTACTCAGTTTCACCCCTAGTGACCCAAAAGCAAAACTTCTGCTTCTTGTTCTCTTGACTCTGACCTAGTAGTTAGGCCTAGTGTTTAGCTCCAGAGTAAGGAATGCTTCTACCAGGAGACACAGCAATGTTTCCATTGAACGGAAGTTAGGGCTGACATCTGGTAATTTTTGGCTCCTCATGCCAAAGAGAATTACAGTGTTGGCTGGGGTGATTGATCCTGACTACCTGGGGGAAACTGAACTGCTACTTCAAAATGGAGGCAAGGTCAGGAATACAGGAGATCCTTTAGGGTTTCATTTAGCATTACCATGACTTGTGATTAAAAGTCAATGGAGAACTACAACAACCAATACAGGCAGAACCACTAATGATCAAGACCCTTCAGGAATAAAGGTTTAAAATCACCCTGCCAGGTAAAAACCCCATGACCAACTAAGCTGCTTGCTGAAGGCAAAGGGATACAGAATGGGCAGTGGAAGAAGATGGTTATAAATACCAGATACCATCACATAGAAATGAATACCGCAATTGTCATGAGTTTTTCCTTCTTATTTTCTTATGTTTGTGTGTATGTGCCTTTGTATGTGTGCCTGTGTGTGTGTGTGTGTGTGTGTGTGTGTGTGTAGCACAATGGACTGAATGTTTGTCTCTCCCACCAAGAAAAAAATTCATATGTTGAAACTTGAATTCCCAGTGTAGGGATGCCTAGGTGGCTCAGTCAGTTAAGCATCTGCCTTCAGCTTAGGTCATGATCTCAGAGTCCTGGGATCAAGCCTGATATTGGGCTCCCACTCCTCCCCCACACTCATGCTCAATCTCTCTCTCTCCTTCCTTCTCCCTAACAAATAAATAAAAATTAAAAAAAAAAAAAGAATTCTTAGTGTATTTGGAGATGTGTCCTATGGGGAGTTATTAGGTCATGAGGGCGGAGCCCTCATGAATGTGATTTGTGTCTTTAGAAGAAGCCAGAGATCCCGCTACTTCTACTTCTATCACTTGAAAAATACAGGAAATCAGCAATCTGCGTGCAACCCAGAAGAGAGCTCTCACCAAACCTGACCATGCAGGCCCCCTGATCTCAGACTTCTAGAACTGTGAGAAATAAATGTCCATTGTTTCTAAATCACTAGGTCTGTGGTGCTTTGTTATAGTAGCCTGAGCTGACTAACACGTATACTAACCAATATTTTTATTTTCTTCCCTCTTTTATTCCCTTATAATGTAATATAAAATGTGTGGATTTTCATCATGGTATTTATGTATTGTTGAATTTACATCATAACATTTAAGTTGAAGGATATCACGGGGCAGGGTAGCATTACTCAAGAATATTACCTTCTCTTCTGGGAAAGACCCTGTGTTTTTGATTGTATAGAAGAGCTTTGTATCATTTTAGGCAGAGTTATGACTTTTTTATTACCTTCATTTAGAGACCAAGTATTGGTTAAGGAGACGTTTATGAGTTCCCATTGACAAAGGTGTATTTGTGGTGGTGAATTTTAGGTGTCAACTTTTTCAGGCCACAGACTGTCCAGATATTTGATCAAACATCATTCTGGGTGTCTGTGATGGCATTTCTGGATGAGATTAACATTTGAATAGGTAGATTGAGTAAAGCAAATTGTCATATCCAATGGGAATTGTGAATGGGTCTCAGCCAATCTTTAAAGGCCTGAATAGAACCAAACAGACTGAGTGAGGAAGAATTTTGTGTCTCTGTCTGACGGTCTTCAAGCAGGAACATCGGTCTTGCTCTGGCTTCTGATCCAGACACAGACTGAAACTTACACCATCAACCCTCCTGGGTCCCCAGCTTGCTGACTGCTGATCCTGGATTGCTCAGACCCCATGATCTTGTAAGCCATTCCTTATAAGAAATGTGTATCATGAAGGCATACACACATGTCCCCCATTGGTCTGTTTCTCTGGAGAACTCTAATACGAAAGCATATACAAAATAGTGTATGTACATTTTAAGGAAAAATAATAACATGAAATCTTCATACCGTCTACCCAGAGCAAGACACTGAATGTTACCATACCTTAGTGGCCTCTCATTTGTCTCTCTCAATAACTGCCTGGGCCTACAGGTGACACATATCACTTTTACTTATGGCCTATTTTTCAGAACTAGTCATATAGCTTCAGTCTAAGTGACAGAGTGAGAGAAATGTGGGGAAGCACATAGAAACATGGTGAATCTGAACATTTCCTACCATACCACCACCATCAAATATCTATCTGTACACAGCTGTGCTTCTGAATTCCTTATTTGTTCTATTGGTCTATGTGTCTATCTCTGCTCTATGACTATACTGCATTTATTACCATAGATTTAAAGTAATTCTTCATGTTTGATAAAATATTTCTTTCCAATTTGTTAATTGTTCAAATTTAAGAAGTCTTTTACCCATCTTGTTCACTTCCACCTTCTGTAGGTAACTACTTTCATTATTTTCTTGGGTGTTCTTTCAATGTTTCTTTATGCAATTGTAAAGATGCACAGCATACATGTTATTAATTTGTCCTTTTCTTGCACAAAATTGGCTTGTTATGTATACACATACACACACATATACATATACACTGTTCTGCATCTTGGTTTATTAACTTAGCAGTATACCCTGGATATAATGTTATCAGAGAGTAACATTTTTTTCAATAATAATAATGATAATTCCATTTTGATACACACTTTCAAGATGTTATTATTACAGACAATCTCATAATGTCATTTGGAGAGTATAGATATATCCACAGCATTGACTCCCAGAGGCAAAAGCTTGGTCAATTTTAATTAAATTGTCTGTGTGTGTGTGTGTGTGTGTGTGCATGTGCCATCCAGAGATTATCATTTTAATGTGGTTGAAGTTATTATTTGTTGCCACTGACTTAGTTTTAGAAAACTTCTTCACTCTGGGCTCATAAAGAAGGGGTGCCTGGGTGGCTCAGTCCTTAAGCATCTAACTTCAGCTCAGGTCATGATCTCAGGGTCCTGGGATCAAGCCCCATATCTGGCTCCCTGCTCAGAGAGAAGCCTACTTCCCCTTCTCCCACTTCCCCTACTTATGTTCCCTCTCTCGCTGTGTCTCTCTGTGTCAAATAAATAAAATCTTTTTTAAAAAAGTGATCTCATGATTTTTCAGACGTTTGTATTTTTTAAGTATTTAAGCATTGATTCATTTGCAGTTTATTTAGATATAAGGAATAAACTATGAATAACTTCATATTTTTTTATCTTATTATCATTGGCATTTGTTGTTGTACTGGCTTGTCTAGAATAGTGTTGAATAGAAATACTAATTATAACTCTTGTTTTCTTGTTGATCTGAAGAGAATAATGTTTTTTAAAGATTTTTTTTTTATTTATTTGAGAGAGAGAAAGAGAAAGAGAGAGGACACAGCAGGGGGAGGAGAAGAGGGAGAGAGAGATCCTCAAACAGACTCCACACTGAACTGAAAAAGAAAATACTTTTAACATTTCACCATTAACTATGATGTCTCCAAAACGATACATCATAGATATGATTTTTGAGGTCAAGGATGTTTATAATTTCACTTTGTTTTGTTTTATTTTAGATCCATGAATTGATACTGAATTCATCAAACACTTCCTCCAATTTATTTATTAAAGTGAGCATATATATTTGAAGTCAATTTGAGGTTTCCTTACTATTTGCATTCCACCAGGTGTTTCAGGTGTTTTTCTTTTTATTATCCCATATACACTAAAAATTTGCACAAAATGCATCTGTAAAAGACAAATGAAAATAGGAAAGACATTTAGAGATAGGAGAATAGAAGTACCTTAATACTGAATATATGGAACAGTATAAAAGCACAATTTAAAGAAAGAAAGGGCTCCAGAAATTCAAAGAATGTGATGGCAAAAATAAAAATAATAATAATTGAGTAATAATATTGAGGAAATTTCTCATAAGATTAAGCATAAGTAGAAAGAGATGCAAACTTGTAAAGAAAAATTAAGAAAATTAGATGATCAGTCCAGGAAGTCAAATGCCTCATTCAAGATAGGGAGAAATGTGGGGGAGGGGAGATATTAGAAAACAACATGACAAAACTCTTCTGAACTGAAAGACTTGGAACTCTAGATTTTAAAGGGGTCATCTAAAAACCAAGTGTAATAAATTAAGGAGTAATCCCATGAAGGCATATGACTGAAATTTCAGAACACTAGCATAAGATATATGCAAAGGATGAGAAATTATAATGGCATAGGGCTTTTCAAGGCAACATTAGGGCATGCTGAAGATCAAAGTGGTACCTACTCTAACAGAAAATGTCTTTCAAACTGAATTCAATATCCAATCAAAATACTAAGTGAATGTATAGATTAAAGCCATTTTCAGAAGCACAAAATATTTTTTTGAAGTAACTTTCTTTGCATCCTTTCTCTGCATCTTTTCTCAAGAAGTTATTGGAAGGGTGCCTGAGTGGCTCAGTGGGTTAAAGCCTCTGCCTTCGGCTCAGGTCATGATCCCGGGGTCCTGGGATTGAGCCCTATATCGGGCTCTCTGCTCAGCAGGGAGCCTGCCTCCCCCTTTCTCTGTGCCTGCCTCTCTGCCTACTTGTGATTTCTGTCTGTGAAACAAATAAATAAATACAATCCTTAAAAAGAGAAAAAAAAGAAGCTATTGGAAGATCTGAATCAGGAAAGAGAGAATAAAACCAATACAAAGAGAACATGAGATTCAGGAAATAGGTAATCTTACTAGGAAGTGGGGAAGGTAATCTTATTAGAAAAGTGGGGAAGAACTTACTAGAAAAGTCCCCCCATATGATGCATGTCCTTATTTTTTATTGTCAAAATTTTGCACATGGACATTGTTTGCAATTTTTGTGAAATATCAATAATTCTACAAGGCTGTCTTTTGTGAATAATTTTTATTTAAATTCCTAGAAACAATCATTCTGTGTAAAAACTCTCACTACGTGTTGTCTGATTGTTTGATGTCTTCTCATTACGGTTTATGACATCTGAGAGGGAATGGCTAGGAGGTTGTCCACTTTTCCCCTTTTAATATTCCAAACACTCCTGAAATTGACCGCTCAGTGGAAGAAGGTAAACTTTCTGGATAAGATAGAATAGCTATGTCAGGGAGGTCATAAGAAGGCACACTTCTAAGCAAGAACTTTCTAACCAAGAACTTTCTATAAGCTCTCAGGCTTGTTCAAACTCAAGAGGAAGGGGAACGCACAGTTCCCACCTTTATTCTGGTCCACTCGCTCTTTTCATGTCTATGGTATTATTATGGAATATGCCCAAATTGGCACCAAAAACAAAGTTAAATGAACTAAATTCAAGTGTGGTTCCAAATCAGGTGTGCTATGTTGTCTCAATTTAAAGCACAACAATTGAGAACTAGAAATGGCACATTAATTTTTCTAACAAAGAATTAAATATAGCTTTTATGCCCTACTGATTATATTTTAAAAGAAATCCAAAGACATAGCATCAAGAAATACAAACACCTGTGACAACTGTAAGAAAATTTTATAAGGAAAATCTCTTCCTTTCTATTTTTTAAAAAAATTTTACAACCTGGAAACTAACTTCTCTTTTGAGAGGGCTCAACATTCATCCATAGGATTCGTGGCAGAAAGTAAGCATTCAGATATAAAGTAAGAGAAAGGCAGAATAGAGATGTGTAGCCGAGAATAAGGTTCTTGGTTACATGGTCTGTGGTCTTCTGAGTAATCTCATAACTTTTCCTTCATCTTGAGTGTTCTACAAATCTCAATCCTAATGAAAATGTCAGTATGGAGGAAGTCCCACGTTACAATGCCCTGAATTCAAGAAAAACAACAATTTTGACCTATCATTCATGTACTTTTTCCTTCAGTATTTTGGACATTTTGTGAAAATGTCAAATGAGTAGAAAAAGATGACAAGTTGTAAAAATCCATCTTTATCAGACCAACTCTACTGAGTGAAGCAAACCATTATAAATGGGTAAAAAAAAAAAGGGTGGGGGGAGAAGTCTACATTACATATTAGCACTAGCCCAATTCCCTTTTGTTTCATGAAGCTGTTTTCTTTCCTCTTTTATCAGAAGTTAAATATATACAACATATTGAAATTCAATAATACTGAAAAGAGTGTGTGATCCTAGCAATTTTTTATCTATCTTCATATGTAAAGCTTAGATGAAATAATAGGCCTGAGTCCTCCATTATTTACTGCTAAGCCCACAGAAATAGTATCAAGGTCTATGATAAAGCTTTGTGCACACTTAAGTACAATGTCCTGAGCGTTCGTGTTGCTCATTTTAGAACAGTTATGACTCCCTTTAGATTTCATGAAGTGTGACATATTTTCGAGAGGAAGAAGGAGCCATAATCATTTTTTGTCTCTTACCAGCAAGATTCTCAGTGTTTGGTAATGCCTGTTCTACTGTCAGTGTGAGGAAGATTGGGGTAGGACACCTTATACCGTTGGCTTAGATGAGTGCTGATTTCTCTCTTTCCTGAGAGGGATCTATGGGATTAAATCTTTAAAATATAACGAATCAATTTAACTTTGTACAGTTCTTATTTTCAACATTTATTTTATTTTATTTTGTTCAGTGTTCCAAGATTCATTGTTTATTCACCACACCCAGTGCTCCATGCATGGGTGCGCCTGGTGGTGATATTAGGGAGGGTACGTATTGCATAGAGCACTGGGGGTGGTGCAAAATCAACATTAATTTTAAAAACCAAATTATCATATATTTCTACTTTCCCATTATAAAGAAAAAAAAGGATTTGAAGAGAGTTACAGAGGAAGAGGAACACAATAAAAATAACACAGAAAGGAACAAAACAGAATTAAAAGGAGAAAAACAAATTATACCACACCTTAGCTCAGTATCAAGACAAGTCCTAACTACATAGCTTAGAATTCAAAGTGAACAGGAAAATGTGACATATCATAACTCTCTCAGCTCTTACAGTGAATTCAGTTCCCAGATCTCTATGGCTTTGCTCGGAAGTCCAAAGCTGCCCATTAAAGTATAGTACGGTGAAGGTAGATCTGTTGGACGCTCAGGCACTGTAATGAAATATGCAGCCATAATACGATATTTTGATACAAAGGATTCACTTAAATTACTTAGGAAAGTGGTCATACAGCTTGTCTCCTAAATTGCCTTTGGGAAGTGTCTTTTCTTTCCACCAGGACTTTGATAGAAGCTTTATGCCAGACCAAGCAGCAGGATAATTTTATCCAGGACTTGGGTGATAGGTAGGCTCTACTGTTAATTAGAGACAGAACTTTACATTTCTTGGGTTTGGGAAACAAGCACTGTATTAAATGCCAGGACAGGTGGACTGCCAGCATTCTGATGGGTACAGCCAGCTTCTTAGGAAGTAAATTACATCTTCTCCTCCAGCTCCTGCATGCATGCCTGGGTAAGGGCCTCAAGTTCCTCACCATGGAGCCTGACAAACATGGTTTGACTCTGAAAAGGTTCACAGCATCCATTTCCAGAAACACATGAGTGCAGCTGAAAAACCTCAGTAATACAACAGAACAAGAATCGAGTTTTTAAGAACGTGATCTCCCCATGTGCCTGCCAAGCTAATTTACTACAAAAGGCAGTTTTATGAAGTCCAATCATATAAATCATATAGCAAGAGTGATTTATGCTGATTACTTAAATGAGTGAAGTTCAATATGCAAAAAAAATGTCTTTCTAGGACAGATTTTCAAAAGTAATGTTAATTAGTTTTGGAAATGAAAAAATAGCAAGGTCATAGTTTCTTCAGGTTTTTCTTATTTTATTGTGATGATAACAAGCATATAGAATACAGGAAAATGCTTTTCCTCATCTCTGTTTTAAGAGAATGAAATAATCAATTAACCTAAAACTGGTTTCAAGCAATCAGGATAGAAAACTTATATAAGATATGTTATCAAGGAGGGACCAGGGCTCACTCTTGCTTTTGGTTGTGGCATTTTACAAAATTGACAGACACACTAATCACACTAGGTACAGACACAGTCATTACACTGGTTATTTTATAGAAGTATCACTTTTTACTGTTTCATTTTCCCAATATTTTTCTACCAAAGTTCCAATACTTAAAATGTCCTAAAACAAAAATTCTTTAAAGGGCAATGGGGAAAGTCAGTTTGGGTTGCCCTAACAAAATACCATAAACTAAGTATCTTAACAGAAATTTAGTTCTCACCATTCTGGAAGCAGGAAGTCTGAGATCAGGGTACCCGCTGGGTTGGGTTCTGGGGAAGTTCTCATTCTGCCTTGTAGACTGCCACCTTCTGGCTGTGTCCTCACATGGCAGAGAGAGAGGGATCAAGCAAGCTCTCTTGTCTATTCTTATTAGGGCACTAATCCCATCATGAAGCCCCCACCCTCCTGATGTACGTGTTCTTACCCCAGTTACCTCCCTAAAGCCCCGTGTCCAAATGCCATCACACTAGCGGTTAAGGCTTCAACATATGAACTTTAGGGGGACACAAGCATTCAGTCCTTAACATCTACCAAACAGATTCTAGGCAGAATTAAAATCAGGGTCGAAACCAAGTTATGGGATGCAGGGAACCAGAAGCAGAGGTGACTAGGCAGGGAGAAGTCCTTATGAACACTTCTGAAAAGAGAACTGATGAATTAAGGCAGCTGGGTCAGTTAAGATTATTTGAGAATATCCAAAGAGAATAAAATCTATTTCTGGGTTCCAAGGGGACTTTATGTCCTTTAGGAGCTGAATGGCTGGGTTACTTCCCACTCTTTTGCTCTGTATTCGTAGTGTCTATTCTTAATCATTGTGTAAATTTGCTATTGACACATCCTATGTATTTTTGAATCTGTCTTTGTTTAGTATCCCCAACTAGTATGAAGCTTCTTGAGGGCAGACTGTGCTGCTCACCTTCTCTATAAACTTCTGAATGACTGCGTTAGTAGCCAACTGCATCCTGTAACATAACGTTACTTTTTAAATTATTTACCAAAACTCTTGCTCCTCTCATATTCCTTCTCACCTTAGACCTCACATTTTAGTTAGTAGCCAACTGCATCCTGTAACATAATGTTACTTTTAAATTATTTACCAAAACTCTTGCTCCTCTCATATTCCTTCTCACCTTAGACCTCACATTTTCTCCAGCCTCACCTTCGTTAATAATTTCAACTTCCCTTTCTTCAATACATGTCATTCAATACATGTATCTTTCAAAATTTTCTCTACAAAAGTCATACGTAGTTTACATTGTAGTTACATTTGACTTTTTATATACCACTTGAGATTTTCTTTAATTATGTTTTAAAGAGCTTGCATTTTTGTAAAAGCAGGGTTTTTTTGTTTTTGTTTTTGTTTTTGTTTTACCTCTGGGAATTTGTAAGTGGAATGACAAACATTTGAATCCTGCCTTCTTTAGGACATATTATTCTTAGGATGAGTTATGAAAAATTAGAATTTTTTCTTTGACTCTGTGGGTAAATTTAACCCAATTGCCATCACTAAATGCCATCTGAAAGTGTTAATTCCTGTCAGGCCATCTCTTGAGAAAGTGATCATTATGTGTTTAAAAAAAAAAAAAAGACATTTTCATGTATATATATTTCCTGTGTCCTCTGTGAGGCATAGTTACCTTGAAAGAAGCCAAAGCTTTTTTTTTTTTTCTATTTTGCAATAGAGCTGTGTCAAGACAAAAATCATAGTATTTTAGCCAAATATTTCTGTAATATTGTTCTGATTATAAGTAATATCGTCTCATTATGGAATATTTGGAAAATATGAAAACTATGCTATGAAAAATAAAAATTACTTGAAGCACAGATATAAATAGCATTAACCTTTCAGGGCATTTCCTTTTATTCCCTCTGTGTGTATAAATATATTTTACAAAACAATGTGTATTTATTTCCATGCCTTGCCATTTTGCATAGCATTATATTAATAGTGTGTTTCCACATCATTAAAAACCTCAAGAATATCATCTCTAATAGGTGGAAAATGCTCTATTGGTAGTCATTTTGTTTTTTTGGTAATAGCCTTATTGGGATATAATTTATATACTTAGATCCATATAATTCACCCATTTAAATAGTTGAGTGAAGAGGCACCTGGGTGGCTCAGTGGGTTAAGCCTCTGCCTTCAGCTCAGGTCATGATCTCAGGGTCCTGGGATCGAGCCCCTCATCAGGTTCTCTGCTCAGCAGGGAGCCTGCTTCCCACCCCCATCCCGCCTGCCTCTCTGCCTACTTGTGATCTCTCTTTCTGTCAAATAAATAAAATCTTTAAAAAAAAAGAAGTAAATAGGTGAATGAATTATATGAATATAAGTAAGTGTATAAATTATATCTTTAGCTTCATTCATGCTGTAGTGTATATCAGTACTTCTTCCCTTTTGTGGCCAAATAATATTCCATTGTAATGGCTATGTTTTTAAGGTAAGTCTTTATAAGATAAGCATATTGATTCTAGGCGTGTTATTCTTGGTGACATTTGCTTATGGAGTTTTATAAAGTAAAAAGGATCATTTTTTTCACCATTTTCAAGTTAAATATATTGTTTTTTTTTTCTATTCTCAGATTTCCTTTCTTCTCCATTCATTCTACAAGTATTTATTAGCAGAATACAAAATACCAGGCTTTGTACAGGCCTTGTGAATACAATGTATACAAAATCGACACAATCCCTGCCTTTACATTTCTATCTTTAGCATACAAATAAAGATATAGTCAAAATTTAAAAGCTGGTCAGAACTATCAGTCCCCTCTAGCTGTAGCCCACCAGAAACATACCTGTAGTCAAACTAAGTTGGGTTTACTGACGCATCGCTATGAGAGAGAATATACACCACGGTGAGGAGCACTGTAGAGTTGGGGGCTTATGTTTCATGATTTTGGAGAAAGTTCAAGAAAGCATATTTTTGCTCTGAATAAAGTGCTGTCAGAAATAAGGACAATTCTATGGTATCTCAGTAATTTTTTATCTCAAGGCAGGAAAATGATAATAAAGTTACAATTGGTCAAGAAACACCCATCATTCATGTAGCTAAAGGAGGGGGATGTCTGGTCATTTTGTGATTTGGACAGTTCTTCAATTTGGCTGTGCTCAGTCAGACATGACTACATAAAATTCCATAAAAACAAGTGGCCTTGTTTTTGTTTTGCCACATCACTGTCACAGAGTGGCCTTGTCTGTTAGGCTCTGTGGCACTCATTATGTCCAGCAGAACACCATGGCCCAGCTGTTAGAGTCAGGCCAGCTTAACTGATGGTCATGAGGGCTACTTTTGTCTTCTTAGTACCCTCTTTTGGCCCAGGGAAGACGAAGTTAGCTTCAGGACATGAGTGTACAATATTACTGTTATGATTGTCATGAGTTTTCCTATTAAGAGATTTTCTGGAGAAGACTGTCTATAGTTGGACTTGGGTTAGTCCTTCCTGCTCCTTTTGCTAGAGGAGCTGGAGGTGAACTGTCTGATGTGACAATGACTGTCCAATAACTTTTAAGATTCTGGAAAGGATCTACTGGCCAACTGTAACTCACTTAATCACCAGTGAGAAAAGTGCTGATTAGGCCTGGTAAGAGAATCTGAAACAAGTGTCTAAATTATCAAACCCAGGCATGAAAATATGCCCCCACATTCATCTAAGTCTTTTCTACAGATATGGTTAGCTTTCCTTCCCCCAAGTCATGGATTTTTTTTATTTGATCTATAATATTTATATAAGTGTAGACAGATGTATTTATTCTAACCTTAAAGTGCCCTTTGGCTTACTAAAAGGAAATCAAATGCTTTGTAATTGAGTGTGATAATGCTGGTTACTGAATTCAAGCTGTTTTGTTGAATCTACAGAACAGAAGTTGTGTTCTCATAAATAGTAGTGATTTAAAGGGGTATAGAGGGGCGCCTGGGTGGCTCAGTGGGTTAAAGCCTCTGCCTTCGGCTCAGGTCATGATCCCAGGGTCCTGGGATCGAGCCCCGCATCGGGCTCTCTGCTCAGCAGGGAGCCTGCTTCCTCCTCTCTCTCTCTCTCTGCCTGCCTCTCTGACTACTTGTGATCTCGGTCTGTCAAATAGATGAATAAAAATCTTTAAAAAAAAAAAATATAAAGGGGTATAGAATCCAATGGAAATATAAGTATTAAATATCTCAACAGAAATGAGCTGATGATTGGTCTCTGAAAATGGGAAACTTTTTCAGAGTGGAGTTAAACAGCTGCTAAAAAGCTTTCTGGAATATCTCTGAAGAGAACAAACAATATTTTAGCCAAAAGTTCCCATTATTTTTCACTCCTGATGGACTACATTTCTCTGGTAGGGTTGACAGTTCTGGCTATATAATTTTCAAGATCTAATGAAAAATGAAATAGCAACCCATTTGTTGAAAAATTATTAAGAATTCCAAGATGGCAACAGCAAAACATTAAAGCATCCTGAAATTCTTAGGGTGGGGCTATGTGAGACTGCAAAAGTCACATGCTCATGAATATTTGTAATAACTTCAGTAGAAATGCTTTATTGATATTGGGTCAAGGCTCAATTTTTACAAGACTGAAATCTAGGTTAATTTCATAACATAGTCACAGGAGGAACCTATATAAGTGTATTTTGGGGGGTGCCTGGGTGGCTCAGTTGGTCAAGGGTCCAACTCTTGATCTCATGTCTTGATCTCGGGGTCATGAGTTCAAGACCCATGTTAGGCTTCATGTTGGGTATGGACCCTGCTTTAAAAAAAAAAAAAAAAAAGGTATTTTGATGGCCATGAACACACATGTTGGAGAACTCCAACTAGAAGGAGTGTAACTGACCAAGGTCCCAGCTGTGGCTCTCCAAAATCCATCACCATGTTTGATGGACACTGTACTTCCCATGGACTGTTGCCAGCAAGTGAGTAAGCACCTCAGTGATACAAAGACAGTGCCAACCGTGGGATGCAAAAAACTTCTCCAATGAGCAATTTTGCATTGTGGACTCCCCAGTGGCTTTGCTGAGTTCCTCAGATTGCACAGTGGTCCAAGATGATTTCACCCAATACTCTTTTCTTCTCCTTCACTCAGGTTTAGAATTACTTGAGCTCTGATGGCTCTTCCAACCTCTCCCTGCTTTCTCCCTATTTTATCTCACAGGGATTTCTTCCAAAAAGTTATTTGAATCTGCTTCTTCTTGGACTAACACAAATGGTAACAGATATAATCTGAGAAAATAGGTGGTAAGAACAAGACTTGAGAATGGCTCACTCATTGCTCAGCTGATGAGAGGATGTCTCCTGTTTGGTAGATAGGGCATGAATAGTCCCTGATATGTGGTGGTGTCTCGATTGCTAAAGATTGCATTGACAGTGACCTGGGTCAATGTCATAATTTGGCATAATAATGTGTCAAGTGTGATGCTGCAGACATTTGAAAAATATGGAAGAACAATGTCCTACAAAAGACAGCAAGACAGCAAATTTGGGGTTAGCTGATTATTACAAAAGTATATTGATATCCTACGGAAAGATAATGAGTAGTTGAGAGCAGCTGACAGACAGTTAATGGTGGTAGGAGAGACAGAATCTAGGGGGACGCTCACAAAAAGGTCCTTGTCACCTTCAGTGGAAGGACAAATACAATAGAGCTGCCAGCAGAAGACCAAATGATCAAAGTTTCTAAGAGCTCTAGAGACGTCAGAACCCTCAGCCAAGGCAGGTTATTACATGAAAGTCAAGGCTCTGGTGGAAAAAATCTGGGATCCTGAAAGAGGAGGTAGGAACACCTGGATTGATGATTTTGTCAATGTTTACAGTATATTTACCCTTAGACCCTCCTTGCAGAGTTGACCCATCCTTCCTTGGTGAGGTCTACCACTCCCGCTGTGCTAGAATATGCTACAGAAGTATCTCCACTACAGCACAACAGATGTCTTGTCAGGAAATGCCTCTACCTCCTCTCCTGGCCATTAGGTAAATCACTACTGTCAAATCCTAGCCTGAAAAAGCTGAGGACATGGTGGTCCTAATAAGAGAGGAAAGAGACCAGATGATGAAATAGTTTCTAGAATTAGCTGACATGTACTGGCCAGAGATTAGGGGAGTACCCTGGGATTGGATTTTGAAGGTATTTGATCAAAGGAACCAGGATATAAGACTCAAGAAGCAAGAACTTCTTCACTTGGGGGCCCTCGCTCTTAGGACTCAGGATTTGATATACAACTGACTACCTCTCAGACATAGTGTAAACTTTCTTCTAGGGTTACTGGAATAAAATGTCAGCCAAATCTCAACAAAGTGGAAATCCTGATTTGCCCTGGCAGGTGTTGGAAGAGGGAGTAAAGAAGCTGACAAGAGAGCATGATGGAATGGCTAACACAATGCCAGAGACTCGCAAGAAGATTTGTTGCAGGAGAGGACCCAGAGGATGCACCATTCCCCAAGACCATCAGGAATGTGCTGGTAAGATGGGCACCAGAATCACCAAGAATTTAGTTGTGGCCTCCTCTGTAGGCCATAAATGTTGGTGGAGGATGCAGTCCCAGAACGAGGATCATTAATAGCCACAGGGATAACAGGGCACTGAAGAAACAAAGACCAGATGACAGTACCTGATGGCCACAAACCAGGAGGCCACAATTACCAAAATGAGCAGAATTGGAAGGGAGGGATAAGGGGCCATGATCCACTGAAAGTAGTTGAGCTATTCAACTGAGTATGGTGGTCTTAGAGACAAAGTAGACAGGCAGTCAGCAAGAGAGTTGCTTATCATCTATAACCAAAGGAACGAGAACTGAAGAACAGGAGACTAAAACTAGTTTCTCATTGAAAACAAAACATTGACATTCACCTCATTGACTGAAGAGGTGATTGCGGTTCTAAAGGGAAGAATCTTATAACGTCAAAGCAAGTAGGTACTCTATCTATTCCCTGAAGTCTTTGCCTAAAGAAACCTATAGCCATTTACTTAGGTGATAGTATTCTGGGGAAAGGAAAATATCCAGCCATGTAGAGGACTATTGGACACAGGTTCTAAGTTGACATTGATATTTGGGAGACCTAAAGCATCATCACAGTCCCACTTTGAAGGGGAAGCCTATATGTCCATTTAATATACGGAGTTATATCTTTTAGTGTATTCACTGCATCCATGAGCCACTAAGTAATCATTTCCCCAGTCCCTGAGTTCATCACTGGAATTGATGTGTGCGTGTGTGTGTACAGCAATTAGAGTAATGCCTGTACCAGATCTGTGAGGTCAAAACTACCATGTGGGGAAAGCCAAATATAAACTTGAAACTGCTCTCACCTACAACACTGGCCAAAATAGTAAACCAAAAACCGTATCAAATCTCCAGAGAAATGGTGGAGGGTACTGGTACTAATAAAGACCTAGAGAGTGTGGAGTTGGTTGTCCCTATCAGAAATCTATTTAATTCTCCAGACCAGACCCTGCAGAAAGTGGATGGATTCTGGAGAATGACTGTAGACTACTATAGACTTACCTGAGTAGTTGCAATGATCCAGTTGCTCTGCTAGATGTAATTGAATTGCTAGGGCATCTTAATAAGGTCTGGGGAACATGGTATGCAGCCATTGACTTGGCAAACACATTGTTTTCTTTTCTGATTAAAACATGATCTGATTAAAACATGATCACAAGTATTTGGAGACAGATAGAAAATATTTACTTACAGTCTTTCCATAAGGCTATGTTAACTCTCCTGTTCTATGTCATAATACAGTATAAAGATATCTGGACTGTCCACATCCCTCTGAACACCACACTTATCTGTTATATTGATGGCATCATGCTGACTGGATGGGAAACACAAGAAGTGGCTGGTGTGTTGGAGGTCTTGATCAGACACACATGCCCCAGAGAATGAGAGATAACCCTTGTTAAGATTCAGAGATCAGCCACTAAGGAGATCCCATGGTGAGGGATTTGCAGGACTAAAATTAAAAGACAAATTGCTGCCTCTTACATCCCCTATCAAAAAGAAGGAAGCATAGGGCAGGCTTCTTTGAAGCATATGGCAGGCTTCTTTGAGTTCTGTAAGTAATGTCCTGCATAACAAAGAAGGCTGCCAGCATTGAATTGGGCTCAGACCAGGAAAGGACACTGCAGCAGTCCCATGGTGTTGGATGTATAGATGGTAGGAGAAGACGCAGTATAGAACTTACGACAAGCTCCAGTGGGAGAGTCACAACATAGGTTCCTAGGATTCTGAAACAAGGCCATGCCATCCACACTAGGAATTATAGTGTTTGAGAAACAGCCTTTCACATATTTCTGAGCCCTTGTAGAGATGGAATGCTCAACCATAGGATGGAATGTTCAACCATAAGATGTCAAATGACTGTGTATTCAAAAATGCTCAAAATGAGCTGGATTCTGTCAGACTCACCATATCATTGATTCGGATGAGCCCAGCAGCAATCTGTCATGAGATGAAAATAGTACACCTGGATTGAGTTCAAGCAGGATAGAATAGGATATAGGTAGCTCAGACCCACTCATGTCACCAATAGTTGCACCGGTGCCCTCCCCTGACCTGCACTCATGGCTATATGAAGAGACCCTATAATCAACTGAAAGATCAGGAGAACATCTAAGCTGGTTTATACATGGATTGTCTCAGTTCATGTGTGCAAGCCAAAAATGGATGGTGATTGCATTACAGATACATATAGGGGTAGCCTTGAAAAATAGTAGAAAAGGAAATACTTCCCAATAGAGCTATGAGCAGTATATTTAGTGATTTCAATTTGTGTGCAAGGAGAAGTAGCCCAAGGTGAGAATAGGCATAGATTTCCATGCAGTGGCCAATAGTGTGGATGTCTGGTGAAGGACCTGGGAAGAAAAGGACTGGGAAAGTAGAGACAAGCTAGTCTACAGTAGAGGCCTGTGGATGACCTATGAGAGCAGGTACTAAATGTGAATTAAATGTTAATGGCCACCCCTAGAAGGGCACCAAAGAACCTAGTAGACAAAATGACTTGGCTGCATGATGTCAGTCAGTCCTTGTCAGGGACCATTCCAGTACTGCCTGATGGCAGAGCTGTCCTGGTGGCAGAGATAGAGCCCAACAGAATGGGCTCTCACTTACCAAAGTAGGTCAAGCTACTCCTGCCTCTGAATTCCCAGCTGGTCAGCAAAAGAAACAAACACTAAAACCCTGATAGAGGAGCTTGCTGGAGCTACCGTAACAAAGTACCACAGACTGAGGGGTTTGACCAACAAAACTGTATTCTCTAACAGTTCTGGAGGCTAAAAGGCTGTGATCAAGACGTCAGCAGGGTTGGTTCCTTCTGAGGACTGTGACAAAAAACTGTTCCAAGGCTCTCTCCTAGCTTCTGACAGCTTAGTGTGTACTCTTTGGTGTTTCTTGGCTTAGAGAAGCGTTCATTTCTCTCTGCCTTCATCTTCAAATAATGTTCTTTGCCTTTTGTGTATCTGTGTCCACATTTCTCCATTTTATAAGGACATGGGGCATATCAGAATAAGAGCTGACCCTGCCCAGGTATGACCTTATTTAATTAATTGCATGTACAATGGTCCTATTTCCAAAGATGACAACTGAAACTCTCCAGTTCTGAGAAATCACACTGAATAACGGGATACCATTCTTTAGGACAGAGTATATCTATTATATCAGAGACTCCAAGAAGACGCTCAATCCATTCTGAGGATAAACAATTATCAGAATACCTTATAGTCCATTTGGTCTCTATCCATTTCTTATTTTTACAGTCTTATCAAAATTATGATGTGGAAAAAAAAAGAAAAAAAATTAAAAAAAAAAAGAATTATGATGTGGGTGGGCAGGACATGCACTGCAAAATCCTTGGAAATTCTCTTAAAATTACCTCACCAATCTTGAGTCAATATCACTGCCAGTTGAGCTGTGCTTTATGGATAATACCCTGAAGCATTTTTGCTACACTCCATTATTATTATGTCTATCTCCTCAGGTAATAGAAAAGCATATAGTTTTTTTAAACTTGTTTTCATAAGATTTTCTACAGAAGGTAAGAAACACTATAGCATTTGAAGTCTTAGTCTAGGCCAAATTCTTACTTTTAGTGTAAATATTTATTCTTTTATCTTTTGCTAGCTGGCAGATCTGGGCATGGAAAATTAATTTCACCATTTGAACAGAGTTAATTTGGGGGAGTGCCTTATATTTCAGGAGTAAATTCAGATCTGTTATAACATAACCTCTGTGGCAATTTTCAGTTTTTCTTTTGAAGTTAAGCCATCACCAAACAAAATTAAATGAAGGGTATTCAAGGGAGTCTCTACCAGGTCTCTGCAGGGCTTGGAGACTTTCCTAAAAAGTGAGCAATCATGGCATTCTCCTTCTGGTAAGAGAAAGGGAGTGGCTGGGCTTAGACTATTGCAGCATGGGGAAGAAGGTAACTAGTTGAGAAATTCTGCGTCTGCTCTCTCTACATAGGTAGTCATTCGTTTTAATGGAAGTCATCCTGTTTCAATGGAAATCCTAGAATTAAATCAACTGAAGCTCTCACAAGATTTGTAACCACTCTAGAATGAAGTGGATATGCTTGGGCTACTGCATCTAATGAAAGACCGAAATAAGCAATTGGCCTTGGTGGCTTCTACATATTGACCCAGTACCCTATAATGGACTAAATGTCTGTGCCCCCTCTCCAAAGTTCATATGTTAAAATCTAAACCACAGTGTGGCTGTATTAAGAATAAGGAAGTAATTATGATTAAATGAGCTCATAGGGTGGGGTCCTGATCCAATAGGATTAGTGTCTTTATAGAAAAGAGACACTAGAGAGTTCAACTTCTCTCTTTCCTCTCTTTCTGTGCACATGAACCAACAAAAAGCCATGGGAACACATCATGATAAGGTGGCTGTCTACAAACTAGGAAGGGGATTCTCAACACAAACAGACCATGATGGCGTCTTGATCTCCAATTTCCAGCCTCTGGAACTGTGAGGAAATAAATTTCTATAGTTTCAGCCATCCAGTCTGTGGTATTTATTATAGCAGCCCAACCTGACTAATACAGTAGCCAACAACCTGCCTAGACTTCTCATAAGTAAAAATAAAAAGTTCCTATAAGTAAAGAATCCTAAGAACAAAGCATTTCCATAATCATTTATTGTACCACTCTTTCACTTAAACATGTGTTAACAGAATCTTTGAGGAACACAAGGAACCTCTGCCAGTCTGGGTATAAAGCAACTTAGTCACTTAACAGGAAAGAAAAAAAAAAGACCCAAATTATAATTTTACTCTTTGTGTACACTGTTTAACAACTTGTGGTAAAAGTTTTGTTTATGTAACTCTGTATGTATTAAGTACTCACAAATATATAAATATACACACGTGATAAATTTAAAACAGTTAACTGTATCTTTAAATTGTAATTAACCCATCAATATGTTGAACAAAATGAAATATACATTATATTCAATTTACCATCTTGATAAATTATAATAACTTTTTTAATAAAAAAGAGGAAATTGTATTCATTAGCATGTACATATATTTCTATTTTTCTGGAGTGCCATTTATATTATTATCTTTGACACAAGTGACCAATATTTTTTCTCCAGAAACAAGAGAAAACTGGAGATTAGAGAAAAAAAGAACAAGAACTGCTTTGTCCTTTTTCTCTGTAAACAGTCATCTCATGCCACTTAAATAATTTGAACTATCATATGAAAATACACATGTATAAAATATGTTTCAAAGGAATTTTCATATTTGGTTAATTTATAGACCTTAGAAAAATTAGGGTAAATCATAATTCTAATCAGTGTTTTGTATTTGTTCATTACTTAGAAATTCTTCAGTTATCCAAAGATTATTTCTTAATAAACCTAAGCATTTTTTGAAGGCAATCTGCCCAATAGAAATATATGTCAACCCAATATATCCAAAATATTGTCATTTGAACATACAGTCAATATAAAATTCATTAATGAAATAGTTTATATTATTTTCATTTTTCTATACTAAGTCTTCAAAATCTGGTGTATATTTTACACTTATAGTATATCTATATGATCTAACAACATTGCAAGTGTTCAATTAAGTAGCTTCTGGCTACCATATTACACAGTGTAAGCCTTAAAGTTAGTTAAGGATCTAGCAACTGCAGTTTTAGCTAACACATTAGGTTCTTAGGATTTGGAGCATTTTAAGAATTTTATTCAACTAAACATTTTTTCCCCCAGCGTTCCAAAATTCATTTTTTACTCACCACACCCAGTGCTCCATGCAATACGTGCCCTCTGTAATACCCACCACCAGGCTCACCCAATCCTCCATCCCCGTCCCCTCCAAAACCCTCAGTTTGTTTCTAGGAGTCCACAGTCTCTCCTGGTTTCTCTCCCCCTCCAATTTTCCCCAACTCAATTCTCCTCTCCATCTCCCAATGTCCTCCGTGTTATTCTTTATGCTCCACAAGTAAGTGAAACTATAAGATAATTGACTCTTTCTTCTTGACTTATTTCACTCAGCATAATCTCTTACAGTCCCATCCATGTTGATACAAAAGTTGGGTATTCATCCTTTATGACGGAGGCATAATACTCCATAGTATATATGGACCATACCTTCTTTGTCCATCCATCCGTTGAAAGACGTCTTGGATCTTTCCACAGTTTGGCAACTGTGGCCATTGCTGCTATGAACACTGGGCTACAGATGGCCCTTCTTTTCACTAAATCTGTATCTTTGGGGTAAACACCCAGTAGAGCAATTGCAGGGTCATAGGGAAGCTCTGTTTTTAATTTCTTTTCTTTTTTTTTTCAAGATTTTATTTATTTACTTATTTGACAGAGAGAGACGTAACACAAGCAGGGGGAGTGGGAGAGTGAGAAGCAGGCTTTCCCCGCTGAGCAGGGAGCCCAATGCGGGGCTCGATCCCAGGACCCTAGGATCACGACCTGAGCCGAAGGCAGATGCTTAACGACTGAGCCACCCAGGTGCCCCTCTATTGTTAATTTCTTAAGGAATCTCCACGCTGTTTCCCCAAGTGGCTTTGCACCAACTTGCATTCCCACCAACAGTGTAAGAGGGTTCCCCTTTCTCCACATCCTCTCCAACATTTGTTGTTTACTGTCTTGTTAATTTTGGGCATTCTAACTGGTGTAAAGTGGTGTCTCAATGTGGTTTTGATTTGAATCTCCCTGATGGCTAACGATGATGAGCATTTTTTTAATGTGTCTTTAGTCTTTTGTATGTCTTCTTTGGAGAAGTGTCTGTTCATGTCTTCTGCCCACTTTTTGACATGATTATGTGTTTTGTGTGTGTTGAGTTTGAGGAGTGCTTTATAGATCTTGGATGTCAGCCCTTTGTCTATAGTGTCATTTGCAAATATCTTCTCCCATTCCGTGGGTTGCCTCTTTGTTTTGTTTACTGTTTCCTTTGCTGTGCAGAAATTTTTATTCTTGATGAAGTCCCAAAAGTTCATTTTTGTTTTCAACTAAACCTTTTCAAATGATCTCTGCTATGATCCTTCCATTTAATTGAATACATTTGGATATAGTTTTAAAATTTGAAAATCAGGGAAGTGATGCATGGGTTAGGCTCTATCAGATCTATAAGAGGAAGTGGGGGCAACCAAGCAATGAAAGGAGGGAAGCTCACCTGCTTTTCCTGTGTAGGAAAAGCCAATGCAAAAACCCTGCTGCAACACTGCTGAAGAGGGACAGAGGTTGGAAAGGAAATTTGGTGGAAGCAGCAGTATGGCCTGAAGTGAAGGTAAGACAAGCCTGAAGCCACAGCCTGAATGGGCACAGGAGAACAGGCAGGCGTGTGCACCATGCCTCTGAACTACGTTTTTTTTATAGCAAGAGTACTTTAAAACAAATCATATTGTAAAAAGAGGAGAGAGTCAGGGATAGCAACAGTGATGAGCACATTTATACGCTGAAAACCTCACACTGGCTGCATTAAGAAGGGCAGAGAGTAGATTTTAGCAATTTAGTGTAGGAGCCAAGGCAAGAGCTTTAAGCAAGACTTGGTGGTGGCTTAAAGGAAGTTGGAGTTGGTCGAGCAGAGAACAGTGGCCAGTGATGGGTCCATGTAACCAACTCCCTGCCCAGGAAATAGAAGAATCTGCCTTTTCAAAAAGCCTAAGGATAGACACATTCTCCTTTGGGCTCCAATCAAAATAAGGAGCTCAAAACTTCTTAACCAAAAGCATTAGAGAACAATTAAACAGGCAAGCATACAATATCCTTTTTTGGAGACTTGGTTTATGTCTTGTAGGTTCAATGTGGAGCTGAGAGTTGTTGGTTGAGAAATGACCTTAGCCATTAGTTGGGATCAGATCAGGAAACGGATTTGTTCCTGTCTTCAAAGCAAGGACTTTGGGATTACATTTGGATTTGTATTCTGTCTCAACTGCTGACAGTGTGAAAAGATGAGCAATTTATCCATCTTTCTCAGCCTCCATTTCTAACTGTAAAATGATGACCATAGCACTTCTCCTCTGGGATTGTTATGATGATTAAAAGTAACAGGTGTTAAATACCAGGTATATTGTATGCTATCCATTAATTGCACCTATGAATATTTTGTTCCATTGTCTTCCTCCCCAGTCTTCTAACTTTTAACTTGTGCAAAATAAATTTCTAGGCCCAGGATTGGGCCAATCCTGACCATGGTGCCTTGTCAGCAAACCAAAATTTAGATAACTTTTCATGTCTCTACAAATGTTCTGCTCAACCAGAAACATGGTATGTTCCATCAGCCAATCCCCAAATGCCAAGTCAACTCAGGGCTCTATACTTGCTTTCTTACTTGGTTTCTATTTTTCTCTTCCTTGCTCTTTATTCTTTATCTTATAAAAAAAAAAAATCCTGCCTTCTGCCCCATTTTTCAGTGCTCTGGACTCTTGAGAACAGAAACTGCCCATTTCATGAAGTGTTAAATAAAGTTTGTCCACATTACGTAATTGTCTTCTTTAGTCATTTTTAACAGTTGGTTTCTGGGCTTGTTGCAATTTGTGAAGTACCAGGAAAATAAAGCTTCATTTTTGTGTAAGCCAACAAGATTTTAAGGCAGCTCCCCTCAGTCTGCCTCTGGATCATGTAGGTCCCAGCAAAAATATAGATCCTGAATCTCTACCCTAAGCCTACTAGTGGGAATTCTAAGAGGTGGGGCCCAGATGGTTCCATTTTAATAAGTTCCTCTGGTGATTCTTTGACCATTAAATTTGAGATATAATCCTTGTATGGATGAAGGGATGGGGAAATGAAGGAGTGGCAGGTCAGGAGACCTGAAGGAAGGATTTGATTACAGATAAAAAGACCTTGACCAGAAAGAATAATTTTAATGGGACTATTTCAAGTGCTTTATTAGTAGGCCTGTGGGGCAGATATTACTAAGAAGTCCTCAACATCTCTCAAAGCCCACCACAGAGTTACCAGCTGTAGTTGATAGCCCTAATAAATGAACCCTAAAATAAACTCCAACAACCAAGACTTTAGTAAAGATAGGATACCACTTTAAAACAAAAACAAAGCAAAACAAAACAAACAAACAAAAAAGAACCCTAAATCCTGTGGAAACTTCTGTATGAAAAAACCATAAAATATCAAAGGAAGCAGGAGATTTCATTACATTCTTACTATTGACTTAAATGATTACAAGTTTAGCAAAAAACTGAGCAGGAATATGAAATATAAGACAGAGGCAGCAGATGTTTTATTCATTGGAACCCAAATACTGGTTTGGTAGTCTTTACCATGTTTTTGAAAAGAATCACGATCCAAGATGGTGGGACTGTATTAGTCAAAAACATACTCAGAGAGAGATACATGAAACGTGGGGCTAAATCCGACTTCCAGGGGCAATGTTGTTGCCCATGCCAAAGACACCTCAAGTGGTTCTGCTAGCAGGCATTACACCATGTTGGCGATCATTTGTAAGAGAGGGTAGCTGAACACACTTCTTCCCACATCAGCTCTGGGCCATGAGGCTGGAGAGGGCCTGTGGACAGGACTGTATTATGACTTCTGTGAACCATAAAAGGTTTTGCCCTCATGGTCTGCTTTCTCCATAAGAAATGTAAAACATTATCTTTTATAACTACATCAGTAGGTAGATGAATATAATCCAGGCTGAATGCGTTCTTTTGTTTTATTATTATTACTATGTTCATATCGCTTACCTAACTAAAAAAGAAACTAAGCATTTCCTGGGCCTCTGAAAGTATCCTGGGCCCCAGGCACCACGTCTCTTCAGCATTTTGGATGAGTTGGCCTTGAGAGGAGGAAGTAGCAGTGGTTGGAGAGGAAACCACAGAGAGTGAACCCAAAGTCCCTGACTGAATGGTGTTATTGCTTGGGGAAAACAGAAGAAAGATTTTTCGGTTTGTTTGTTTTTTGCTTTTTGTTTTGAGAAAGCCAGTGATGGGGCAAGGGGAGCTGGGTAGAGGCAGAGGGAAAGAGAAAGTCCCGAACAGGCTCCATGCCCAGCACAGAGACCAGAGCTGGGTGAAGGGCTCGATCTCCCAGCCCTGCAACCATGACCTGAGCCGGAATCCAGAGTCAGATGCTCAACCAACCGAACCACCCAGGAGCACCAGAAGAAAGATTATTTTTAAGAAATGAAGGAAAATAAACAGTGACGACTAGGTAAAACCTATTCTCTAAGGGCAGGTTAACACAAACCCTGATTTGTAGCTTTTGCCAATTTTTGTACTGTACTCTCCTATGGCCAATTTTAAGCTATGAGTGATTTAATGAACAGTTTTGAGAATTCCTGGATATTCATCAATCGGCTTTGCTAGCCTATATGAGCACACTGTACCGGAGGACTGTACCGAGGGTTTACAACGCTTTAGCTTTCTGAGTAAACCCTCCGAGGCACCCAAAGATCAGGGAAGCAGGCTTCAAACCTAGTCTCCTACATGCCTTGATCACAAGAAAGCCTTCAGCTCCTCCCATCTCCAATTCACTACGAATCATCGCCTAAAAATTACTCCAAAATCAAGGACACCTAGAAAGACAAATGAAAGCTTAACCTATTCTGTAGTTATTATCAGAGTTTGTTCCTGCGGAAAATGAAACATGAACATCATATTCTTTTCATTTTAATAGGAGTTGGATATTAGAACCCAGAAATACCTTGGCCTTGTTCTTTGAAAGCATACAGAGGAAAAAATGTCTGGGATGGCCTTGAAGTCAGATTGTCTCAACCTGTAATTTGCCACGAGAGCTGCCTATCTTTGTTTCCTGCATTGGCCTAGAGAAACCAAGGCCAGTGAAACTTGATGTTGAATAGTAGGAGTCTTGGAATAACTGTTTGTGTCTGTGCTCTTTCATACTCATACATTTTCCCAAATAAATAAACTTCCCTTCTCTCAGTGAAAAGCATTTCCAATGGTCTATAAAGAATATTAATAATAGAAGTTTCAACAGATAATAATGCCCTTGAGGAGGAAAGCTGATCCTTGTTTTTATAGAAAACACACCATAGTGGGTCAAAGTGTCTTAAGAACAAGAAGTGTAGGGAGATACACACACACACACACATACACACACACACGCATTTATACACACACACATCTATATACACGTCTATACACATATCTATGCATATACGTCTACATGTACACATATCTTTATAATTTTATATATACATATATAATCAATTTACATAAAATTATAAAATCATATTATATATTAATATATAATTACTATTAAATTATATATATACCACACAGAGAATTATACATATAATTAATATCTAATTATATTACACACACACTTGCACATATACATACACACACATATACATAAACACACACATATCGGTTTTCTGTGGTTTCTGTAACAAAGTATCAGTATTTACTGCCTTAAAACAACACAAATCTGATATCTTACTTCTGGAGGTCAGAAGTCCAAAATCAATCTCATAAGCAGCCCACAGTTCTTGTTCCTCCTGGGGGCTCTAGGGAAGAATCTATTTCCCTGTCTTTTTCAGCTTCTGGTGCTGGCTCATGTGTCCTTCCTTCCATCACTCAATCTCTTGCTTCCACAGTCACATCTACTACTGATTAATCCTCCTGCCTCCCTTTTGTAAGGACTGTGAGGGCTACTTTTATGTGTCAGCTTGACTGAGTCACAGCATGCCCAGATAAACAGTTAAATATGATTTCTGGGTGTGTCTATGTGGGTGTTTCTGGATGAGATTAGCATTTGAATCCACAGATTGAGTAAAGCAGACTCCCCAAAGTGAGTGGGCCTCATCTAATCAGTTGAAGGTCTGAATAGAATAACACCTAAAAAAGAATTCTCTTTGTCTCTCTTCAAACTAGGATAGCAGTTTTCTCCTGACTTTGGACTTTTTTTTAATTGAAATGGACATCACAGCATCAGCTCTTCTGGTTCTCAGACCATTGAACTCAGCCTAGAACTATACCATTGGCTCTCCCAGGTCTAGACAGCTCAGTTGCCATTATCACATAAGCCAATTTTTTATTTTATAGATATAGATATAAAAAGTATTTTTATATAATATATTATATATAATATATAAGATGCTTAATTTATAATAATTAAAATTAATTATAAATATTAATTATATATCAATAATAATGTGATATATTTTATACATCATTTTAAATTATTTAATTAATAATTATATATACGTGTGTGTATATATATATATATCCTGACTAATACAAGGACCCTTGTGATCACCCAGATAATTCAGCCAAATTCCTCATCTCGAGATCTTTAACTTAATCACAACTGCAAAATCCCTTTTGCCATATAAGATAACATATACATCTTAACACACACACACACACACACACAAACATTAGCTAATAAGTTTAATTTGTGTCTGACCTCTGTGTGTTTAATCTAAGTATTGTAATTATAATAGAAACAAAATAATTTTCAAGTTTCCACAATTAAAAAATAAATATTGTAGCATTTTAGTAGATATCTCTAGCTTCTTCTTTTTTTTTATAATTTTTTTTAAGATTTTTTATTTATTTATTTGACAGGGAGAGATCACAAGTAGGCAGAGAGGCAGGCAGAGACAGTGAGAAGGAAGCAGGCTCCCTGCCGAGCAGAGAGCCCAATGCGGGACTCGATCCCAGGACGCTGAGATCACGACCCGAGCCGAAGGCAGCGGCCTAAACCACTGAGCCACCCAGGCGCCCCTTTAGCTGCTTCTAATTACGGTGAAACATTTATCTAAAATCTCTATAACAAGGCTCTTAAAAGACTTCATAAATGTTATCTTAATTTTATTTTTGAAAAATCTAAATGAGACAGAATAGTTGTCGGGTGTTTTGTGATAACAAATACATCGAAAAGCATAAACTATTGAAATAAAAGAAAGTGATTTATTAAAATGTTCCAAATATCTCTGATTTGTTAATAACTTTTGACAGGGAAGAAAATGAATAGGTATTGGGTGCTACCTTATGGTTTAATCATAAATACATAGACTAAATAAGCAGTTGTTATTGGCTCCTAATTAAGAAAATTGCATAGTATTAAATATACATAATATTTTTGCATCTACATCTCATTCTTTTCTTGTTTGTATGTCTATTATTTTTAAAGTCCCACTCAAATCATAACAGATCACACCAGCAATGCATGTTTCATGCAATTATAGGATTAAAATTCAATATCAGTTATTATAATTTCAAGGAAAATTAACATCTCTCAGTTCATGTAAAAATGGATATTTTTCCATTAAATCTTTTGACATTTCCCAACTTCTCAATTATTTGCCTGTTCCAATATACTGTAAAGTCCTAGAATCAAGTGACTTTCATTCCTCTTGGTGTTCTAGAACATTCCTGCCAAAGCATACAATGTTGGATGAACTCTGCTGATGCTCTACTACTTTCCCTTTAACATTTCCAGAGTCTCTTTTAACCATCTCTTAAATGGTAACTGAGATGAGGTTTTTAATATTTTTTGTATGATTTTATTCATTCATCTGAGAGGGAGAGAGAGAGGAGAGAGAACGCACACACGAGTTGGGGGAAGAGGCAGAGGGAGAGGGAGAAGCAGACATCCCACTGAGCAGGGAGCCCGACATGGGACTCGATCCCAGGACCTTGAGATCATGACCCCGAGATCATGACCCCAGCCAAAGGCAGATGCTTAACTGACTTGAGCCACCCAGGGGCTCCGTTTCTTATATTTTTGTCCCCAATTTATGTCTATCCCTGTGAGATGACACTATCAGAAGAGTCTCCCCCCAAAGCATGTCCCTTTACTTGCCAGAAAGAGCCAGAGCTTCTACCATGATTACTGAGCGTGCATGCATGAGTGTGTGTGTGTGAGTGTGTGTGTGTGTGTGTGTGTGTGTGTGTGTGTGTGAATTCTTTTCTTCTTTTGGCAGGTTTGTGGCTGTATGTTTGCATATATTTCCTGAATCCCATTTTGGAGTCTCTACAGTTTGCTTTAGAGATGAAGGAATTCCCCTTCTAAAAATGTCCAGCGTCTTCTCAGTACATCAGGTACCCAGGATGACCCGTTGCCTACCTGCGCTTGTTTGCCAACCATCCCCGCCTATGCTGCCATGCAGGCTTCATCGTACTTCTTCCTCCTGCTCGCTGTGCCAGAGCTCCGTGGGTGGCCTGCTGTCATCACCCTCTGCACCTGTCCCAATTAGCAAGCCTGAGACGCTGCCAGCTCAGCCCCTGTGCTGGTGACCGGCTGCGTCGTGTGACCTCACTGCTGGCAAGGCAGCAGCTCGATGGTATGTGGTGTCTAGACACCATTTGTTGGAATTGCTCGGTGGGCGAAAGCGGAGTGGCTAGAAGTTTCTCACAGCTGTGTTCAAAGCTTGAGAAAAGAAACTCATTAGAGGCTCGACAGCCAGGACTAGGTCATCCGTCTCTGTACCGTCAGTGCCGGTCACCGGGCCGGACGCCTCGTTGGCATTCACAAATGTTTGCTGAATTAAAGCAATTGGAAGCAATATTGATTTTCCGCTGTTAGTACAAAATCTAGGATAGTGTTGGGACGATGAGCCTGTATACTGGTGGCGGAAGGACGCTGAGTTCAATTTCTGAATCCACCACTTTCCAACTGTATAACATTAGACAAGTTTGACCGCAATCCTGGACCTCATTATCCTCACCTGTTCAAAGGGGACAATAGTAGTCCCATCTTATTCGGTTGTAATTATCAAAAGAGCTCACACTTGGGAAATTGTCAACAAATCGCCGGGCACCACAGTTGAAGCTCCAACAATAGTGTATTTTTATCACCCTTTTCATCTGTAATCTCCCACCCAGACTGCCAGCGGTCATAATTTTCTCAATCCAATATACGTGATAGTATGCTAAACACCACTTTTTAAATATTACAGGTGAATGAATTTAGTAAGAATATTTCTTTCTTTCTCTTCTTTTTCTTTCTTTCAGTTAGATTGGGTTGTCTGAACGTCTTTCCCCGGGGCGCCTGGGTGGTTCAGTCCGTTAAGCGTCTGCCTTTGGTTCAGGTCATGATCCCAGGGTCCCGGAATTGAGTCCCATACAGGCTCCTCGCCCCTCTGCCTGCCGCTCCCTCTGCTTGGGTGCTCTCTCTCTCTGACAAATAAATAAAAGCTTAAAAAAAAAAAAATCTTTCCCCATGCAAGGGAATCGGGCATTGACAGTCACCAGTTTTCCTTGCAAAGAAGGGTGGGGAAGAGTCTGGCAAGCCGGAGTCTTCCTTCTCAGTCTTACATTATGGAAGAAAAGACAACAAGGTACATGAATCTGGAACAACGCCCTCCTGAAATGAAGGGAGTCTATGGTGACTCACTTTGTTGTCAGAAGCTATTTCACTAAAGGCAGAAAAAAACAAAGTAGGCAATGAAAACAGATACCTTGGAAGGCAATAAACATCAGTTGAAATTTAACATGCCCGAGAAAATGGACGTCTGAAATTTTTGTGGCCAAGTTGAGAACTAAGCTCCTGGGAAGTTGGATGAGGCATGGGGACGTGGCCCTTCTCCAGAAAGAGGGCAGCACGGTCAGGGATGACTCTGTTGAAAGAATCCTGCCAGGCCAAGATGTCCCACGTGCCTGAGGAAGCTGGTGAGGCTTGATGGCAAAAATACTAGTGAGCTTTCACTGGATATTTATGGGACTCATCCTCCTCCCTGCCTTCTCCCAAGAGAAGGGCATCTGCGGGCAGGTGGTGAGCGCTTCTGGGAGTAAGGCCCTGGATCATTCCTTTTTGGCTAAATTAGTTTTACCTTTAGGACTGTAATTTCTTCTCCCTGTACACACACACACACACACACTTCCATTTTATTTTTTTGTTTAAAGGATTATTTATTTATTTTCGAGAGACAGAGCTCCTGCGAGCAGGAGGAGGGGCAGGGGCAGAGGGAGAGGAACCTTGCGCAGACTCCACGCGGCACGCCGGACTCGACGTGGGGCTCAGTCTCACCACCCTGAGATCGTGAGCTGAGTGGAAATCAAGGGTCGAATGCTCAACGGAGCCACTCAGGTCCCCACATCTCCACTCTATTTATTTCTAAACAGTATGCTCTGACATTAGTGGAAGAGCATAATTTACTATGTAGACTGACTGAGGAAAGGTCTCTGAACAAAGTTTAAGCTGTGTTCATTTTAGTCATATTTTACCAGCTGGCACCGATTATCACCTGCTGAGTCTCCTGCGTACAGATCCTAAAATGTGCAATATCATATCATGGCACCCCTGTGGCTCTGTATACACATTAAGGATGATTTCGCCACCAGCAGCCATCTCTTTAAATACAGAAGGACAAAAGGAGAAGGCAAATTTCTCATCTTTAAATTACAAGTTTTAAAAATGAACTTCCTTATGTAACCACAAGGTGGCACCTTTAACTCAGAATCAGCTACCACTAAATCTGTTAGCCATATTTTACTTTTATGCAGGCATTTTTACTGTTTGGGGAAGGAGTCTAAAGCTGAAATAAAAGAGAATGCCATGTCTTAAAAATCTTAATTTTAAATAAAATCCCATAAGCCATACTAGAGTATAATTTCTTAAAACATGAGCTGCATTAAAAAAGTTTTAATGACCAAATTATAAATAATCCTAGGCTACTTAACGCGCCAAGTGACAGATTTATGTAAACCTACATTTCGAAATGAATAGATTTGTAAGGTGTAGCAGTTGTAAATAAAATAACAAACCTGGATTTTCTGTTGCGCTTGACTCGTAAGGAATTTAATTCGCGTGTCTTCTTAAACCTAAGTTTTCACAGTGACATTAATCCAAACTGGTTTTCATTAATTTGTTCGAGGACTGCATTTAACACAAATGATAAAACTGCTTCCAAACCAAAGGTCTTTAAAGAGGACTGACTTCACCTGAGTTACGTTGATGATGTGAGAACAAATGATAAGACATTGGAAGTGTGCCTCAAGCACAGGTTGTAGCTGACCTATTCCCTTGCCTCTAAAAGGAAATGATCAATTTAAGTAAGGGATGCTGGCTTCTTCCATGAAATCCAGCACTATGCTTTGATAATCTGAGCCAGCTTTAAGTCACAAAACCTGTCACATCAACGCCAATGTATAGTCCACCTGTTCCCAGTAACCAAGGCAAGACGGGTGTTTCAGAAGCCACGTTTTGAGAGCGGGTGTTTCAGAAGCCACGTTTTGAGAGCTGGGGCAAATCACACCGGGTGCCTCCTGATGGCATCTAACTAAATCAAATGTCAAAACCATCCTCGGAAGGGCCCCCAGCATCCTAAAGGGACTTTGGGGAAACCCTTCTATTGAATAAATGGCGAGGACAGGATAAGGGAGAAACATCACTGTCTTAGCTGGGAGAGGGTGTTGGGGCATCATGAAGGGACTCAAAACACGAGTGCTGGGGTCTTTCTTTTCTGGGCTGCATCAGCGTATTATCTCAGGTGTTGCCTTCCTCTTCTGCTTCACCAAGATTATAAATTCTCAGAATGACAAGCCCTGTCTAGGGCTGAGCACTGCTTCAGGGCACAAATGGGTATCAGTTCTGCTTGAGGACAGAGGTGCAGACTACTGATAGCAAGAGACACACCCAAATCAAGGGGGGCTCGTCTAACTCTTCAGCACAAGGCAGGGCGGCACTCTCCTGAAAGGAGACCGGGATGTTGCAGGCTCTGCCCTGGTGCCATCTAGTGTTGGAAAATGTTATTGCAGTTTCTTGATGGTGCCGGTTCCCATGATGAGCGCCTTGGTGCTAGACCTGGGGCTTCCACCAGCTCTCCCACGTTCCCCAGTCTCGGGTCTGAGACCGAAGAATGACCCAGCTTTGTGGGAAGTTGAGAGGACCACAGGCATCTAACAGGAAAGTGAGACAGGGTTTGTTGTGGAAGGAAGCAGATGCACTGTTTAGTTTTTCAAGCTTAGTCTCACAAAGGCTTTGTAAAACAGCCAACTTTATTACCGACTCTCCACCCCTCTGCCACCATTATCATAATAACATGGGCAGAGGGGACACTTGGGTTTTTAATCCACTGTATTTTTGAGACGTCTAAATCAGCTGTTGATTGCACCACAACCTTGGAAACGTTCCAAGGGCCTAAGCCCACCCTGGGCAGGCCTCGGGTTGTGCTTCTGGCTTTGGTCATTGGATCCACGGGAAGGAGTCCTCTCTCAACCCTAAGAAAAACAAACAAGAAGGAACTAAATGAAATTTTCCCCATTTTCATATTTGACATATAGCTAGCTTTATTAATTTCCTAGGGCTACTTAACAAAGAACCACAAATATTTGGATTAAAACAATAGACATTTGCTCTTTCACATTTTTGAAGGCTAGAAGTCCAAACTCAAGGAGTCGCCAGCCCATGTTCCCTCTGAGACTCAGGGCAGAGTCCTTCCTAGCCTCTTCCTGACTTCTGGTGGGGCCTCTGTGATTTGTATCTACGTCATCTAATCTCTGCCTCCATTGTCACATGGCACACTCTGTCTCTGCATCTGTCTTTGATTTGATCTTCCCTCCTCTTAGAAGATATCAGTCATACCGACTTAGGCCCACCCTACATTAATTTGCTTATACCTGCAAAGCCCTTATTTCCATATAAGGTCACATTCACAGGTACAGGATTAGGACTTCAACATATAATTTTAGGGGTCACAATTCAACATATAAAACCATTCTCGTGTTTTGACCGAGGCATATCCAGGGAAAAATGAGATTTATTTTTTAACAATGATCAGTAGCATTTGTATTATTTTTCAAAATATTTTCATTCTAATTAACTAATTTTGTTCTCTCTAGAGTCCTCTGAGATACATAAGTCAATACAGCCAACGAGCCTATAAGACATTGAGCTATTTTTCGGAATATCAAGTTAAGAAAAAATTAGCTCTCTTTACCACACTCCCCTCCAAAAAACAAACAAACCAAACCAAAAACTTCAGAACATCTCTATGACTCAAATAACATTGAAGTCATATTATGAATCTGGATTTATCAGAGTGATACCTTGGGCAGTTTTGCTGAAAGAGGGAACAGATATGCACGGCTCACTTAAACTCTACCTTAACATTTGACTCCAGTTTCGCACTATCCTTTCCTCGATGATAAAATTCTAGTATGACATTTATATAGTTATGACATTTCATATCGGTCCTAGGTGAAGAAGGATGGTCTCATTTAACACTTATAGATAACAGATTATTTTGAAGATACATTCAGCTTAGTGTAAGAAATCAAGATTTGCACAAAAAATTGAAATGAAATATATGGTACTTTCATCAAAAGGAAATACATTTTTTTGATCTACCATTTTAGTTAGTACTAAGATGTTGCAAAGCATCTACATAGTTCACTAAAACACATTAAATTAATCAATTTAAAATTGGAAGCACCTTGTGTAGATGGCCCAATTATCCATGGAGACAAGACAGCCATAATTTCTTTTTAATTTAATCATCACTAAGGGAGGTTATATTTAACTCTGACTCTAAATTCCACAAAACAACATCAGAAAAAAGCTCAAATTGCCCAATAATTAATTATAACTGATGTAGTTAAAACAAATAATTAGTTTCCATCTGATTTATGAACAGTCAAAATCACTAGCTTGGAAGTCAATGACAGAGAAAATTAAAAAGGCAAGAGATAGGTATGCTGCTTTATTTTTAGAAAAATACACAAGAAGTCACTCAATTTCTAAAAGAAATCCATTTGTGTCTTGCCTAATGGCTGGACTGCGGTACAAGCGAAGTCCACCATTAACACTGACTTGTCCAAAGTCTAGGTAGGGGGCAGTATTGCCACAGTGAATAAGGGTGTGGCCTCGGAGTAAGAAGTTCAGCTCAACAATTTACTATTATGAGCAAGTCATTTTATCTTTCTAATCCTTGCCTTTTTCAACTATAAACTGGGAATGATAATAATAATAGCATCTAATTGTGGCAGATAAAATACTATGTGTTTTCCAAACAATTTCATTTTCTGTGACCTCACAGATAGGCTTCCCAGCTCCCTTCAGATCAAAATGATGCTCTTAACTAATTCTGGCCAACGGCATGTGAGCAGAAGAGGTAGATGCCGTCATCTCCAGTCCAGGCACCTGAATTCTCTACTGGCTGACCAGCTGCATGCAGATGACCCCATAGAGGAATTGGAAGTTCAGGGCAGGGGTTGTGGAGACGCTAGTTTGAAGAAACCCAGAATCATTAGATTCTGGAATCACCACTTGAAGAACAAGGATTGTAAAATGAGCAAGAAATAAAACTCTTTTTTTAAGTCACTGAGATTTTGAAGTGCTTGGTTAAGGCAATTCACATATCCAAATAATACCCTACCTCCTAAGGGTGTCATAAGATTGAAAGGTGCTAATTGAATTTAAATAAATAATTTTTTTAAAAGATTGAAAGATTGAATGATGAGATGGTGATCATGGTGCCTAGCATCTAGTACATTTTCAATAATTGATGGATATTACTACTATTTAAAGGTCAAAGAAATGTATATGTCCTGTGAAACATTAGGGCCCTGATAATGGTTAAAATATCTTGAGGAAAATATAGATATTGGTTTTATATATATAGTCTATCCTAAAATGCAAAAATTATATTACTTAATGTAGTAGGATATCACTCTTTATCTCTTGGCATAGTACCTGATAGAGCATCAATATTCATTAAGGGTTGAATGAATGATAGTTTTAATGAATAAATTAATTTAACATAATCAAGGAAATTTCTCTTGTTTAGTTGTACTGGACGGATACTACATACCCTATAGAGATTTTTGAAGACTCAAGAATGACAAAGATGCTTAACACTAAGAGGAAGAAGGAAACAAAGGTATTCAATCCATTCAATTAGATGGATCATGTGTTCTTACATGATATGGTGAATGCATGAGGGTTTGCATGATTATTACCTACCTAACTTACCTATGCTTCCTTATATTCTGTTTTCAGAAAAAACATAACATAATGAATGGCTTAGTAAAACAAAAATAATATTCAATATAGATAATTCTGATTATACAGAAGATTCAAAGGGATTTGTCATCAGAATTTATTAAAGTGAGCCATCGTAACGACCAAGTATCCAGATGAAAGACCTAGATATGAAAGTGTTTCTGACACTCAAAAACCACAGAGATAGCTTTTGGCTGTAATTGAGGGATTGGCAGCTGCTAATAACTAAGAATAGAAAACATGTGAGGAAGGAAGGAATTGCAGGCAAGGGATGCTATATTGAATCTGCTGACAAGAGAACCAGAGCTCCGGCCCCAGACCTGCCACTGGTCGTGGACTTGGGGGCAGACAATCTCTCCAAGGCTCCATTCTCTGGTGCATCAGATCATGGGATTAGATTAATTGGGTGATTTTGCAATGATTCATGGTCATTATTTGTTCATATCATCATTATAAACATTGGTTTTCATTGTGTTATGCATGTGGGAGAAACAATCAATTAAAAGAGCTCCAGCTGATAGCATGCTAGATAAATCACCCTTTAACTGTGTCATTTTTTCTTAATACATAAATAGTAGCTTACCACAGAAGCCAAGTGATGTCAAATAATAAATTGAAAGACAAATGGCAACTAGAATATTTTATTCATACTTAATTGGCCATACACAGTTTGTACATACTCCAAACAAACAAATGCAGAATAGAGCATGTAGTCTAATGAACCTTCATAGCCATAGAAGCAGTGTAGAAAAAAAAAAAAATTGACCCAGCAAGAAAAAGATTTGAAGATGTATTTATGGCACACCTATCACTCCAGTTCCTAGGCAACGGGGTCTTGTTCAAACAGAAAGAAAGGTAGATAATTATAGACTATGGTGTATTTGGTCTTCCATGCTTAAGGAAGGGTTGTCTGCAAGAAATAAAGGATACGTGAATCCTAAAGAGTCATTTCATGTGCCTAATTTTAAATGAAATCTCTTGATTGAATCACAGGACCTTTCACATAAGGTATGGTCTACTGATGGCTTCTTCCCCCAGCCAGACGTGATTCCCAGCCCCTCCCTCGCCATCCCCCTTTGCCCTCCATCAGTGTCCTCTGCTCTGCAGGGCTGTGCCTTAGCCACAGTTGGCAAATATTTTTAGGAGACCCTGCTGAGAAGAGGATTCGAGGAAATGCGTAAGGAAAATACGATTTCCTGGCAATTCATTGAAGCGAGCTTTTTTTTTTTTTCTTCAATCCAGAAAAGCCCTTTATAGTCCAAGAAAGATAGCTCCAGATTTTGTCTGGTGTTCTTTTGCCTTCTATATGTATTGGTTTACATAGTTCAGGAGAAGGACCCAAAGCGAAAGCAGAGCACCCAGTTTAGGCAACGTGGAGACAAATCAGAGCCTGTCTCAGGTCTGTGAGAGAAATGCCAACCAATAGGGGCAAAATGGTGAGCTATTCTTGAACATGTTCAATTTCAAATCCAAGCTAATTATTGATCAACTTGAAAAATAAATTTAAGGATTTTGAAAAATAAACTTTAAGAATCCCTCTCTTTTCGCATTTAACACACATTCACAAATACTTACGAAGCATCTTGTCTGTGTCAGATGCTATTTGGGGCTCTGAGGAACTGGAAGTGGACAGACCAGACATGTCATGAGTCCACATTCACGGAGCTTCTAACCTGTGGAAGAAAGTGGAGAAAGATTCTAAACCAACAAACTCATAAGTGATTAACTAAATACAAATTGTGGTCACATCCGAGGAAGAAAAAAAAATGCAGTTTCTCTAAAAGCCAGTAACAAGAGAGTGTGCTTTGGACTGTGTGGTCAGAGAAGTTCTGTGAGAAGGGGATTTAAACCGAAGCCTGAAAGATGAAGCAACTTCAGCCAGAAGTCAGGGAGGGGAACATAATTTATGCAGAGGGAATAGCATGTACCAAGGCTCTGAAGCAAAGAAAGTCTTGTCATCTCCAGTAGAAGAAAAAGGACCACCAGGTTTACAGAGTATTGATTGAGGGGATGGGGAGGTCGGGAGTGTGTACGGTATAAACTGAAACTGAAATGCTGTTGACTGGCCATGCAACTCTTGTTGAGCAGTTCATATCTCATTCCACGTGCAGTGAAAAGCCAACATAGGGTTTACATAAGCCAATGATATGGCCTATTTCACTGTGAAAAGACTGGACTGGGGAGTTAAGAATTAAAGGAGGGACACAAGTTGGAAAACTCCACGGCAACAATCCAGGAGGAAATACTCTGTGTCATTCAAGGTCTAATCAGAAAAGCAGAATCCACTCAAGGTATCTTAAAATAAAGGAATTTAATGCAAGGAATTGGTTTTCCTTATAATAGAATTGATGAGAAGCAAAACAGGAGATGACAGTGAGACACTCCATGGATAAACAATATCAAGAAACCACTACCACCCCAAGGGTGGAGGGTTGGCAGGAGGAGGTGATATTAGCAGAATCCAGGGCTGCATCATCAGGTGGAAGTAGGAACCACAGTGGACCAGTTCAGAAGGAGCTGAAGCAATTGGAAGGAGATGAGGCAATTTCCAGGGATTGTGCCCAAGACAAGAGGCACGGTCTCCAACTGTTACTCACCCCAAAGTGTTTCCCATTGACAATGTCCAGCTGGAAGCCTGCTTACACTGGAGCCCAGGAAATTCAGACCACAGGAAGCAGCCACTTTCAATGGAGAATAGAGCAATGGAAGGACAAACAGACCAAGAACCAGCACATTTGCTTTGAAGATAGAATCTAGAACAACTGTAAGATTAAGTGTAGAGAAGCAGAAATGGAGTTAAGAAAGACCCTCGTGTCTCTGGCTTAAACAATAAGACAGATGGTGCTAAGACTGACTTACAAATGACAGAGCGAGAACTAAGTTACGATGGCTAAGGGTCCAACTGTTGATACGTCAAATTTGACAAACTGATGGAACATCTAAATGCAGAAGTCAAATAGGATTGAAAAGAGAAAACTGGTTAGAGAGAAGATAGTGATAGACGTGAGTTCAGAACAACATTGATGCCTTTGTAGGGGGAGTGAATTGGAATTTGGAAAGTATAAGGAAGATTTGTCTCTATTGAATTATTTTGCTTGGATAGAGTATGTGTTGTGGTGAGCACTGTGTATTGTGTAAGGCTGATGAGTCACAGACCTGCACCCCAGAAACAATACATTATATGTTAATAATAATAATAAAAATCAGAAAAAGTCATAAAGCAAGATGGTAGCCACACTTGTGGAGAGCCCATCTTAAGGTACACAGCTGTCAAATCACCATGTTGTACAACTAAAACTAATGTAACATTGTGTACCAACTCTACTTCAGTGAAGAAGTAATTTTTAAAAAGGGAGCAAATTTTTCAAATTATTGAGACTTTACAACATTAGGTGGGAAGTCCATTATATTATCCTCTATATTTTTCTTATTGCCTAACATATATATGACTGCAACAAAGAAAGACTAAAAGGGACAAAGGGATAGAGACTGTGGGCGCCAACAACCCTTGGACTATGTTTGGCTATAAAATAGTGGAGAATTCGCATCATGAAGATAGGCATCAAAGAAAGGTTTGTTTGTTTTTAGCTGACTTTCTGTTTTTTAATATCAATGATACTGCAGGGTATTTCTCTGCTGAAGGAAATTATCTTCCAGAGAGGGAGATTTAAGGATGCCCCTTCAAGACATGATAAAGCAAGGGCCGTGGTCCTTGAGGATGTAAGAGGGGCTGGGACCCAGAGCACACGTGGAGCTCAATATAAGCACACTTATATTGAGAACTATCCCGGGGTTCCTTTCATTATTTTTTATAGGAGAGAAACTAAATTAATTAACCTGAGTAAGCCCCATAATAATTACTTACATCTGTACAGATATCTTTGCAACTCAGGTTGAAAATAAAAGATTCAAAATCAGTGGTTTTAATACATAATAGAAACATGAGAACTATTTTCTTATTCTAAAAGTAAATCTTATTTTCAGTGGTTTTCACTAGAACATGGAATTGAGGGAGTGTGTTTGTGTACTGATTTCTTTCTTTAATAAAACCAGTCTTAAGTAGATAACTTCATTACATTGTTGGTTTGGTTACCCCGAAGCCACAGACAGGAGTACTTAGAATTTCATTACTGTGAAATGTCAGCGTACACAGGATAATAGAAAACGAGACCCCAAAGAAGATCTTAAGTAATTTTCTGCTTTGTTTCTTTCCCTCAGAAGAGGAGTAAACTCCACGTCTCTCTCAATATTAAAGCACAGTCTGTGATGTAAGGCGGTCAGCAGGATGGGAAAGACACCATCCTGCCATGATTCTCTGCAAAACCCCACTGGATGACTTTTCTCCCTGGAGATCGTTCAGTAATTGTCATACCATTGTTTATTAGGTAAAATTATATTCTCCCTAAGTAATCATAGTTTTATTATCTTGCAAGTGAACCAATTCTCTAACTTCCTTTGCTCTCTTGTCAAAAATCCCCTCATTTCACAGCTCATTTGCACCTTTGCAAGAAACAACCATGTTGAAATTGAGCAGAAAAGGTAACTAAAAATGAATCTTTTTCTATTGGAATCAGTTTTGCTACAGGTCAAATACATTGAGAAAGGTTTGTGTGTTGGAGTTTGAAGATCTTAGTAAGATACCCAGTAATGGATATCCATTACTGGATGGCTTACTCTCCGTATTCACTGGATACTGCATATCCAGTAATGGACAAGGCCTGCTCCCCTCTCTCCCAGTATTAAAGGGGCATTTCAAAGCAACACATGATAAAGGTCAACCAGCAGATAGAGAGTAGGGCCAGAAATTATACAACATTTCTATAATATCCATGTGTGGTAGGCAAAACAGTGATCCCCCAAGAGGAAATTTGCAGATGTGAGTGAGGACCTTGAGATGGGAAGAGTAGCAGGGACCGTCTGGGTGAGCCCAGTGTAATGGCAGGGGTCAGTTGGGACAACAGTGAGACAAGAGAATCAAATTCAGAGGAGTTGTTAACACCAGTGATATGCAGGGCCATGGTCCAAGGAATAGGGGCAGATTCTTGGGGCTAGAGAAGGTAAGGAAAAAGTTTCCCCTCCTATAGCCTCCAAAAGGAATACAGCCCAATGACCCATTTCAGACTTCTGACCTTCAGAACTGTAAGATAATATATTTGAATTGTTTGAAGCACCACATTTGAGTCATTTGTTACGGCAGTAGTGGGAAACTAATAGAATATAGACAAAGTTCTTAACACAATGCTGGTCACATAACATCATTTTCATTATTATTACCATTTACTATTTTTCTTTTCTTTTTTTTTTAAAGATTTTATTTATTTATTTGACAGACAGATCACAAGTAGGCAGAGAGGCAGGCAGAGAGAGAGAAGGGAGGAAGCAGGCTCCCTGCTGAGCAGAGAGCCCAATGCGGGGCTCGATCCCAGGACCCTGGGATCATGACCTGAGCCGAAGGCAGAGGCTTTAACCCACTGAGCCACCCAGGCGCCCCCCATTTACTATTTTTCTTATTTTACCTTGGACTTGCTTGATATATTTTGTTAACTTGTCATTTGTTAAATTCTAGATACTGTGTGGAAATAAACTTTCTATTCTATTGGTATCATCTTCAGTTATGAAATCTAAAAAACAAAAACAAAAAAATCCCAGGAAACTCTACCCTGTTTTAGAAACAGAAACATCTGCACTGTTTTGAGGATTGCCATTATGTTGGAAGTTGGTTTTTACCAACCAACTAAAAAAAATGCTGAATTATTGTATCCATTCATATAGGAAGTTGGATTGCTAATTTTGTGCTGCATTTGGAAGCATAGGGGGTATTGTACTTCTCAGGGGCTGAGCTGCCGATATGCATATGAATTCCTCCTTCCTTTTCTCTTGACCCCTATTTGCCCCTTGATGCTATAATGAATTTGTGTACAAGTAAAAACTATCCGGGGTTCCTTTCATAATTTTTTTCTGAAGAGTGCTAACTGATACCCCTATTGTGAAAATTGTAATATTGCCTTTTTAATTGCAACAGCCTATTCAGAACAGAATACCTATCTTTTCCATGGAGTCTCCCTAACATTTTCAACCTGATGTAAATGCATGGAGAAAAACTGAAACCAGTCCCTTCAAAGAGAATTTCGCTTTGAAAATGGCCAGGCCATCTGTCAGATATGGTTTTTGCAACCCTCATTGTCCATTTCCTGCTTAATTTAAGCCACGAGTTCTCCTGCTATCATTGTCACATTGATTCTCCACCCACATCAGAAAGTCCTGACTGTCCTACATGAAACTCTGGAAATAAAAACATGGGGCTTGGAAAATCCCTAAGAAACTTATCTACCAATATTCAAGTTTGTAGAGCAACACCTAGAACAATCAAAACAAATTTAACCCCAGTGGTGCAGAGATGAAAACTTTGTGCAGTTAAATGCTGCATATTATAATCTTTGAGACAGATTCCCAAGAAGAGACTGCAACTCATCTGAAGAAGACAGTCTCAGCTGCATTTATCTATCAGGCTCCTTTTTGCTCTCTACCTATATGTGTACACTGCTTATATTGAGAAAAGAAAACCTGCTTTCTGTGAATATAAAACAAGGCGTGCAATAAAATATTCATAATGCCAAACTTGCAGGCTTCAATATGTGCACTTTCTAGAATACCAAATATAATGAAGACTCCAATTAGAACGGAGTTTGGTTCTTTTTTATCCATTCATATTTTACATTACCTGTGTGTGTGCATGCTATATATAGCTGCCCTTTCTTCATGTAACCTTCAGCTGTCTTGGATGAATTTTAAAACTCCCTTTGCAAATTCTTATAGCCTGTTAGTGTTAAATAAGTCCTCACTGACATTTACAAGTCATACCATTTACAAGAGTGCACTGTGGTCTTCGTGTTTATTCCCCATTCATTGCAATAAACTGTGACGGTTAATGCTCTATTGATTATGGCTGCAGTAACAAGTGACACTTTTAATGAGCGATTTTCTTCTCTAGGCTTCATCCTGGATGCACATTACACGGATATATTCTATGTTTAAAAAAATGTTGCCTTGCATGCAATAATAAGCTTAAGCCACTTTTTGCAGTTTATGAAAAAGTGTAACAGTGCAAAGAATATTATTAATATGGAGATGTAAAATAGATTGTTTTCCAATGACACCAATTTTATGGTGGTTAAGACATTACCTTCCTAGCACTGAAATCATTAAAAGTTTATCATTTTTTTACTTGGCGAATCTATAAGTCGAAAGTTGATATACACTCTCTATTTATATGCTGGGTATATGAGCTGTGGGGGTGGATATTTTGTGTTGAGTTTTAAATAACTCTTTGCAGCAGGGAATGGAGGGGAAAAGAAACAGAAATATTTTAATGCTAATTTAGGAATTTGGAAATTGGATATGTGTCCTTTAATTATAAGTTTTTTATAGTTATTTTTTGCTAGAAGATTATGTCTTTATTTTCATGATAGAGGGGGGAAAGAGGCCCTAACACAAATAAAGGTCTTTTTGGCTTTTTGTGATCATGTTTAATTAAATTCAAAATTCCCAAGAAACAACTAAAGGCATATCTCATGCATGAGATATGCACAACTCAAGCACCCATGGTAGTCCAGTCATTCAAAAAGAAATTGAGTCAAATAATTCTTTTAATATGTTTCCTCATTGGGTGCCTTGGTGGCTCAGTTGATTAAACAGCTGCCTGCAGCTCAGATCATGGTCCCAGGGTCCTGGGATCCAGTCCCTCATCAGGCTTCCTGCTCAGTGGGGAGCCTGCTTCTCCCTCTCCTTCTGCTTATCTCTCTGTTTGTTCTCCCTCTCTCAAATAAATACATAAAATATTTTTAAAAAATAAAATAGAGGGGGAGACAAGATGGCGGGGAAGTAGGAGGAGGCGCCTTTTCAACCTGCACCCTAAAGTGAGCTGATTACCTACCAAAGAACTCCGATCACCCATGAAATCAGCCTGAGATCAGAATTATACACGTCTGGATCTCTACGGGGGCCAGAAGACGCCAGTGGGCAGGTAAAGTGGAGTGGGAACGTCGGACTGATATTGGAAGATAAACAAAAGGGGGAGGGAGCCTCCAGAGGCGACCGACTGGAAAATAATACCCCAATACGAGAGTGCCCGGCATCTGGGGACCAGCATTAACTTGGAGTCTTGTTGAAAGCACTCAAAAGAGCAAAGACTCGCGCGGGGAAATTGTGGGAATCGGGGCGGTTAGGGATAGGGGCTTAAGTCCCCAGACCCAGGACAGCATCCCCTGGCGCTGAGCCGGAGAGTGAGGCGGAGAAACCTGGTCTTTGTCCCGGAGCCGCCAGTGCGCCCGAGAACGGGTGGAGTCCGGCTCCCGTGAGGGGCTGGGAGCCACACCAGACGGCAGAACGCGCACCTTACTGAAGATGGGCGCGTGCCTCACCCTCCCCTGAGAGAGGTGCACGAACGCCCAGCCTGGTGTTCTGGGACCCACGCGGTGATAGACCCACGCGGCGATAGAGCCGATAGAGCTGGAGGCGCCGCGCCCCAAACCATCCCCTGGGAGAGGTGCGCGCAAGCCCTGAGCTCTCAGCCCCAGCCAGCGGGAAAATCTCAGTGTGCGATTGCTGCTTGGAACGTCTCTGGCGGTCTGGAGCTGCCCAGACAGCCACAGCTGCCTTGGTTTTGCGTACAAGCAGGAGATCCTGCGTCCCCAGGGACCGTGACTCAGAACCTGCTCTGCCATCGGCCGAGCGGCTGCAGCACCTGCAGGGGAGCAGACTGAGGCTTCTCTCTGAGAGGGAGGTTGGGGTGCAGTTTTCTTTCCTCTAAACCTCCAAAAACCATCAAAAGCTGTCAAGGCGAGAGAAAAGAAGTGAACAAACATAAAAACCTCCAGAGAACAAAAACCTGAAAAAAACGTTTTTCTCAGAGCCCACCCCCTTGAGGGGGTTGGGAGGACTTAACTCAGGGAACATCATTGACTGAAAACCCACGTGGCAGCCCCCTCCCCCAGAAAACAAATCAGGAAAAAAAAAAAAAAAAGACTACAAGAGAACAACCACCACTACTTCATAGATACAACTTTTATTTTTAATTCTTTCCCACTATTCTGGTTCATTTTTTTTCTTTTTTTATATAGATAATTTTTTAACCTATTTACCATCACAGTGAGATGTCCAGTACATCAAATTCCATGATAAACTTCTAACCTGAATTTTTTGATACATACACATGTGTTTTTCTTTTGCTTTTCTATTTTCTTAATTTTTAAAAAAATTTTTAATTTAGTTTAGTCCAGTTTATTCCTTTTTTATTTTTATTTTCTAATATTCATATAGAGTTAAACTTCAAGGTAACCCCCTTTCTCCAAGCAATGCTACCCCTATAGGTGAACCAATTTTTAATCCCCCTTTTTCTTAGGAAAGTTGAGTCCTTTAAAAAAGATATCAAGATACATCCAGGAAGAATCAAAATAACCTTCCTCGCCCACACCGAGAATCTATAACCATGCTCCCATCTTTTTCTTCTGCCAGTGTCTCTGTGTATTTATGTTTGTCTGGATAGTATATAAATCTTATACTTGGGGTTCTTCTTGACGAGGCTCCTCCTTTTTTTTGCTTATATATATATTTTTTTTCTCTCGTCATATACTTTTATCAGTCTTTTTGTTTGTCTGTTTTTGTTTGTATACGTCATAAACCTTACCCTGGGGCCCATTTGGGCTGAACCTTCACTTTTATCTTCCCTTTTTTTCCTGTCTCTCTCTCTCCCTCTTTTTTCTTTTTCTTTTCTTTTTTCTCTCATTTGGGTGGGGAATCCTGAGTGCTCAGAAGCGTTCCAGGGTGCACCTTGACTGCACCACGGTCAATACATCCAGCTACATCTGTCCAGTCATCTCTCACCAAAATGACTAGGAGGAGGAATCCCCAACAGAAGAAAAATACAGAGGATGGGCCTTCTGCAACAGAGCTAACGGCTATCAACATAGACAATATGTCAGAAAGAGAATTCAGGCTAACAATTATCCAGGCAATAGCTAGGTTGGAGAAAGCCATGGATGACCAAACAGAATTGATTAGGGCAGAATTGAAAGCGACCAGAGAGGAGGTTCATAATGTTAGGGCAGAGCTGAAGGCCACCAGGGATGAGGTTCACAACGCTCTCAATGAGTTCCAATCTAATCTAAATTCTCTAAAAGCTAGGGTAACTGAGACAGAAGATAGAATTAGTGATCTGGAGGACAAACAAATAGAGAGAAAGGATCAGGAGGAAGCCTGGAACAAACAGCTTAGAAGCCACGAAAACAGAATCAGGGAAATAAATGATGCCATGAAACGTTCCAACGTCAGAATTATTGGAATCCCTGAAGGGGAGGAGAAAGAAAGAAGTCTAGAAGATATAGTGGAACAAATTTTTCATGAAAATTTTCCCAATCTTGCGAATGGAACAAGTGTTCATGTACTAGAAGTAGAAAGGTCCCCCCCCCAAGATTATAAATTCAAAAAAAACATCCAGGCACCTCATAGTAAAACTGAGGAATCATAATTGTAGATACAATCTCTTGAAAGCTGCTAGGACAAAGAACCTCCTTACATACAGAGGAAAGCCCATCAGAATAACGTCAGACCTGTCCACAGAGACCTGGCAAGCCAGAAAGGGCTGGCAAGATATATTCAGGGCACTAAATGAGAAGAACATGCAGCCAAGAATACTTTATCCAGCAAGACTGACATTCAAAATGGATGGAGAGATAAAGAGTTTCCAAGACCGGCAAGGCTTGAAAGACTATGCAACCACCAAGCCGACACTGCAGGAAATATTAAGGGGGGTTCTATAAAAGAGGAAAAATCCTAAGAATAGCATTGAACAGAAATATAGAGACAATCGACAGAAAGAAAGACTTCAAAGATAACACAATGTCAATAAAAACGTATCTCTCAATAATCACTCTCAATGTGAATGGCCTAAATGCACCCATAAAACGACACAGGGTTGCAGATTGGATAAAACGACAGGACCCATCCATATGTTGTCTACAAGAGACCCATTTTGAACCTAAAGATACACCCAGACTGAAAGTGAAGGGATGGAGAAGCATCTTTCACGCCAATGGGACTCAAAAGAAGGCCGGGGTAGCGATTCTCATATCAGATAAATTAGATTTTAAACTAAAGACAGTAGTCAGGGATACAGAAGGACACTACATCATTCTTAAAGGGACTATCCACCAAGATGATCTAACAATTGTAAATATCTATGCCCCCAATATGGGAGCAGCCAATTACATAAGAAAACTATTAATCAAGATAAAGAGTCATATTGATATGAATACATTAATAGTAGGAGATCTTAACACGCCTCTCTCAGAAATAGACAGATCATCGAAGCAGAAAATCAATAAAGAAATAAGAGCATTGAATGACACATTGGACCAGATGGACCTCATAGATATATACAGAACATTCCACCCTAAAACAACAGAATACTCATTCTTCTCAAGTGCACATGGAACCTTCTCCAGAATAGACCACATACTGGGTCACAAATCAGGGCTCAACCGATACCAAAAGACTGAGATGATTCCCTGCATATTCTCAGATCACAATGCTTTGAAACTGGAGCTCAATCACAAGGAAAAGTTCAGAAGGAACTCAAATACCTGGAAGCTAAAGACCACCTTGCTTAAGAATGCTTGGATCAACCAGGAGATCAAAGAAGAACTTAAACAATTTATGGAAACCAATGAGAACGAAGACACTTCACTCCAAAACCTATGGGATACAGCAAAGGCGGTCCTAAGGGGGAAATTCATAGCCATCCAAGCCTCCCTCAAAAAAATTGAAAAATCCAGAATACACCAGCTGTCTCTACACCTTAAAGAACTGGAGAATCAACAACAAATCAAACCAACTCCACACGTAAGAAGGGAAATAATCAAGATTAGAGCAGAGATCAACGAGGTAGAAACCAGAGATACAGTAGAACGTATCAACGAAACTAGAAGCTGGTTTTTTGAAAGAATCAATAAGATCGATAAACCATTGGCCACACTAATCCAAAAGAAAAGAGAGAAAGCCCAAATTAATAAAATTATGAATGAAAAGGGAGAGATCACAACTAACACCAAGGAAGTAGAAACAATCATCAGAAGCTATTATCAACAGTTATATGCCAATAAGCTAAGCAACCTAGATGAAATGGATGCATTCCTGGAAAACTATAAACTCCCAAAATTGAACCAGGAAGAAATTGACAACCTGAATAGACCGATATCTAGTAACGAGATTGAAGCAGTGATCAAAAACCTCCCAAAAAACAAGAGCCCAGGACCTGACGGATTCCCTGGGGAATTCTATCAAACTTTCAAAGAAGAAATAATACCTATTCTCCTGAAGCTGTTTCAAAAAATTGAAGCAGAAGGAAAACTTCCAGACTCTTTTTATGAAGCCAGCATCACCCTGATCCCCAAACCAGGCAAAGACCCTACCAAAAAGGAGAATTTCAGACCGATATCACTGATGAATATGGATGCTAAGATTCTCAACAAGATCCTAGCAAACAGGATCCAACAGCACATTAAAAAGATTATCCACCATGACCAGGTAGGATTCATCCCTGGGTTACAAGGATGGTTCAACATTCGCAAATCAATCAATGTGATAGAACAAATCAATAAGAGAAGAGAGAAGAACCACATGATCCTCTCCATTGATGCAGAAAAAGCTTTTGACAAAATCCAGCATCCGTTCCTGATTAAAACGCTTCAAAGTATAGGGATAGAGGGAACATTCCTGAACTTCATCAAATCTATCTATGAAAAACCCACAGCAAATATCATCCTCAATGGGAAAAAGCTTGCAGCCTTCCCATTGAGATCAGGAACACGACAAGGATGCCCACTCTCACCACTCTTGTTCAACATAGTATTAGAAGTCCTAGCAACAGCAATCAGACAACAAAGAGAAATAAAAGGTATCCAAATTGGCAAGGAAGAAGTCAAACTCTCTCTCTTCGCAGATGACATGATTCTTTATATGGAAAACCCGAAAGACTCCACCTCCAAACTACTAGAACTCATACAGCAATTCAGTAATGTAGCAGGATACAAAGTCAATGTCCAGAAATCAGTGGCTTTCTTATACACTAACAATGAAAATACAGAAAGGCAAATTAGAGAATCGATTCCATTTACTATAGCACCAAAAACCATAAGATACCTCGGAATAAACCTAACCAAAGAGGTTAAAGATCTGTACTCGAGGAACTACAGAACACTCCTAAAAGAAATTGAAGAAGACACAAAAAGATGGAAGACCATTCCATGCTCTTGGATGGGAAGAATAAACATCGTTAAAATGTCTATACTGCCCAGAGCAATCTATACTTTTAATGCCATTCCAATCAAAATTCCACCAGTATTTTTCAAAGAGCTGGAGCAAATAATACTAAAATTTGTATGGAATCAGAAGAGACCCCGAATTGCTAAGGAAATGTTGAAAAACAAAAATAAAACTGGTGGCATCATGTTACCTGATTTCAAGCTTTACTACAAAGCTGTGATCACCAAGACAGCATGGTACTGGCATAAAAACAGACACATGGACCAGTGGAACAGAGTAGAGAGCCCAGATATGGACCCTCAACTCTATGGTCAAATAATCTTTGACAAAACAGGAAAAAATATCCAGTGGAAAAAAGACAGTCTCTTCAATAAATGGTGCTGGGAAAACTGGACAGCTATATGTAGAAGAATGAAACTTGACCATTCTCTTACACCGTACACAAAGATAAACTCGAAATGGATAAAAGACCTCAACGTGAGACAGGAATCCATCAGAATCCTCGAGGAGAACATAGGGAGTAACCTCTTTGATATCAGCCATAGCAACTTCTTTCAAGATATGTCTCCAAAGGCGAAGGAAATAAAGGCAAAGATGAACTTCTGGGACTTCATCAAGATAAAAAGCTTCTGCACAGCAAAAGAAACAGTCATCAAAACAAAGAGGCAACCCACGGAATGGGAGAAGATATTTGCAAATGACAGTACAGATAAAAGGTTGATATCCAGGATCTATAAAGAACTCCTCAAACTCAACATACACAAAACAGATAATCATATCAAAAAATGGGCAGAAGATATGAACAGACACTTCTCCAATGAAGACATACAAATGGCTACCAGACACATGAAAAAATGTTCATCATCACTAGCCATCAGGGAGATTCAAATCAAAACCACATTGAGATACCACCTTACACCAGTTAGAATGGCCAAAATTAGCAAGACAGGAAACAACGTGTGTTGGAGAGGATGTGGAGAAAGGGGAACCCTCTTACACTGTTGGTGGGAATGCAAACTGGTGCAGCCACTTTGGAGAACAGTGTGGAGATTCCTCAGGAAATTAAAAATAGATCTTCCCTATGACCCTGCAATTGCACTGCTGGGTATTTACCCCAAAGATACAGATGTAGTGAAAAGAAGGGCCATCTGTACCCTAATGTTTATAGCAGCAATGGCCACGGTCGCCAAACTGTGGAAAGAACCAAGATGCCCTTCAACGGATGAATGGATAAGGAAGATGTGGTCCATATACACTATGGAGTATTATGCCTCCATCAGAAAGGACGAATACCCAACTTTTGTAGCAACATGGACAGGACTGGAAGAGATTATGTTGAGTGAAATAAGTCAAGGAGAGAAAGTCAAGTATCATATGGTTTCACTTATTGGTGGAGCATGACAAATAATATAGAGGACAAGGGTAGATGGAGAGGAGAAGGGAGTTGAGGGAAATTGGAAGGGGAGGTGAACCATGAGAGACTATGGACTCTGAAAAACAACCTGAGGGTTTTGAAGGGGCGGGGTGGGAGGGTGGGGGAACCAGGTGGTGGGTATTAGGGAGGGCACAGATTGCATGGAGCACTGGGTGTGGTGAAAAAACAATGAATACTGTTACGCTGAAAATAAATAAAAAATTAAAAAAAAAACAAAAAACAAAAAAAAAAAACACATATATTTGAAAGCCAAAAAAAATAAAAAAATAAAAAAATAAACTTGTAAAAAATAAATAAATAAATAAAAATAAATTTGTAAAAAAAAAAAAAAAGAAATAAATAAAATCTTAAAAAAAAAAATAAAATAAAATAGAGTAAAATTTTCCCTCATTTTTTCCCTTTTGACTGTATCATCATAAAAATAAAATCATAAATCATAAAAATAAAATCATAAATAAAATCATCATAAAAGTAAAAATCACTGATAGTCCTAAACTGAAAAGCAATTTAGATACACCTTTCTTGACATCTGGAAACTCCCTTTGTTCCCCCAAATCCTTACTACCCTGCACCTTAGGCCTTAAATATTATCATTCTTTTTACAATTTTTATTTTTCAAATAACTCTTCCCAGGAGAAAACGCAAGCACTACTATGAGGGTTGCCAGATAAGGCCTTATCAGATATTTACTCTTCAGCTAATGATTCATTATTTCCTTTTCTAACTTGACAGCTTGCTGAGAGCCGCTCCCTGCAGACTAGTGCCTCTGGAGAGCAGCAGGAAGCACATAGCACAAGAGCCCCATCCACGGGTGCCAAATAGTAGAGGACTGTCAACATTGAGGGCTCGGAATAGCCAACAGATGTGGATATCCATAGCCAGAAGCCAGCAGCATATGGGTAAATACTTGACACAGTAAGAAAAAAATGAGAAAGATAATCATAGAAAGTGTTGAGGGTGGAGGTCGGTGTGAACACACCCCATTGGCAGACACCCCATACTTCACAGTTAGTCCTTGAGCTAATGTTGGAAACAGGAGAGCTGAGTGCCACAGGGTGAGAAATGAGTAAGAGGAAAAAGTCACTGTGTCACAGATACAAGGCAATGACTATGTTGGAAGAAAAGATTTAATGATGTGGTTAATCTGAATTGCTCTTGTCCTACCTTTTCCACCCAACACCTCTAAATCTTCCCAACAAATCCAAGCCGAGTTTATACTGCCCATCACGAACATCCTGACATCCTTGATTTGGAAGCTGCAAATAGCATACAGGATTATGGAAGTGTCCTTAGGACTCTTTTTGAGTGAATTATGATCCAAAATAGGTTCTGACTTAGAATTCACTCAATTTTCCTACTCAAATGCAAAGTTCTCGTGTTGCTTATAAAATGAACAATGTGAGAAAGAGTTGCTTATAATCTTTTTTTTAAAGGAAAATTATCAATCAGTATATGTTCTTTGTCACCCTATGGCTCTCTGAGATGATATGAATATATTCATAGAATAGGTGTGCATATGAATCTGACTCCAGAACAGATTGAATAAATACATTTTCAGAAACTAAACCACATAATGGAAAATTAGATCTGCTCTATACCTTATGAATGTCTGTCAAAACTACGTATTTCATCATTTCTTCATTCTGTTATAAGTAGGGTGGTGCCTATGGACAAGGATACTGTGCATTTGTTCAACCAAACACATACTGAATGCACAACACGCACCAGGAATTCTGTGGGTACTGTATACACCAGCAAGCCAGATACACAATTCCTGACTGCAAAGAGATTATAGTCCAGTGGGACATAAACACAGTCAAGAACACAACATCAACGAGGCATGGAGCCTCACTGGAAGAAAGCAAGCGAACCACAGGCTGAAAAAATGAACAGAAATTTGCTAAGCAAGTCAACTGTACCTAATGACAAAGACGTTTGGAAAACCCACATCCCTTTAGAAGAAGACGTAAGAAGAAAAATTTCATCCAATGAGAGTTTTGGCTAAAACGCATTCCCATAAAATTGTCAGTTTTAATTTCTAGCCAGAAATCTCATACCATAGAGACAGATATGTAAAACATCCCATTATTTGAATTATGACTTGCTGTTGCCCAGAAAGATGTACTTTTGCTAGAAACATGAGTTTGTTCAAGAAATATTTATTGAGGCCACACTTTTGGTCATGAAAACAATGCTGAGGAGGAGAGATGACACCCGACTCTAGTGGGTATTTGTCGGGTATTTTGACTACTAAACAAGTGAGTGTCTTTCTTTCTTTGAAGAATTCTCCAATTTTTTGAGTCTCTTTATGGCACACAGACTTTCTACCCCTAGAAGTGTTGAAAATGTTCAGTGTGTTCCAGCCTCCCTTGCAGCTAGCTCCAGGCATCTAAGTTAAGCTCTGCCAATTAGAGCTAATAACATAAAAGAAAGAAGGGGCAGGTGACCTTTCTCCCTGGGAATGATGGCAGCAGCTGTGGGTATACAGCTGGACTCCATGCAGAAATAAAGGCTTCTCAGTGGCTGCACTGTTAACAGTGGCATCCAGTGCCCAGTGGCAAATGGAGTCATTTCTCAGCAAAGTAGCAAAGTTTAAGGGGCCTTGAGCCTGGCTTTCCAACTCAATGATTGAATTTGGTGAGTGACTCCAAATCTTTGTAATAAACGGGTTTAGTTTTGTTTTTAATTTGCTTTTTTTCTGACCCAGTGGGCTTCTGTTGCTTCCAACAAAGAACCAACTTTGGACAGATCAACTTCAGAGCCAACCAGCCATCGGGAAGAGCAAAAATAAGAGCAAAGAATGTCGTAAGACCTAAAGGACTCAGCAGCTTTCAGAATGTGATTTCTCAAAAGCATGTCACTATAAAACTAAAACACTAAGGAAGATCGTTCATTTTGGCTTCAAGCTCTCTCTATTAAATATTTGTATCTGTCTGCTCAGGCTACAATAATAAAATGCCATAGATTGGGTGGCGTATACAGCAGCCATTTATTTCTCACAGTTCTGGAGGCTGGGAAGTCCGAGATCAAGGTGCTGGCAGCCTAGATTCCTGGCTTTGTGGCTTGTAGACCAGCTGCCTTCTCATTGTGTCATCACATGGCAGGAGGTATTTCTCTCTTTCTATTCCAATAAAGCCACTAATCCCATATGGGGAGCCCCACACTCATAACTTTATCTAATCCTGATCAGTTCCTAAAGGCCTCATCCCCAAACAGCATCACATTAGAGATGAAGCTTCAACATATGAATCTTGGGGGCGGGGCACAATTCAGTCCATAGTAATGATATAAATATATACATGGTCTTAAATGATGGATATGGAGTGTCTTCATCAAGCTGTCTAATTCACTGTGGCCCTTTCTCCATCAGGAAGTCTTCAGGTTGTGCCCTTCATGAAGAACAACAAAACAACTCCCAGGATCTGCAGTTGACTCCAAATCTTCCTACTGGGGACGCCTGAGTGACTCAGTCGGTTAAGCGTCTACCTTCGGCTCAGGTCATGATCCCAGGGTTCTGAGATCAAGTCCCACATCAGGCTCCTTGCTTGGTGGGGAGACTGCTTCTCCCTCTGCCTTCCACTCTCCCTGCTTGTGTGCTCTCTCTCACTCTCTCTGGCAAATAAATAAATAAAATCTTTAAAAATCAATCAATCTATCAATCAATTAAATCTTCTTATTTTTACTAAATAAACCCTTTTTCCATATCAGCTATATATGTAGCGGTCCCGATGCTGCATTCATCCACAGAAATTGATATCCATGACATTTCTTGCAACTGTCTGCACAGCACTTCTTTTGTGACAATGCACTTGTATTGCTCGTGTGGCTCTCCTGAGATTGTTCTCCCAGTTCTCTGGTGCAGGGAGTCTAGCTGATCCCAGCTATTGTGAATCTATCACATGTTTGCACTTAACACTTCCCACCAGCGGCTCCCAGCCAATGACTGAGCACAACAGCTTTGCTGAGGCAGGCCCATTTCTAGTAAACAAGAGATTCTTCTGATGATCTTGGTTCAAGGACTCTGTAGAACTGTGTGTGGTCTAAGAGGCTTCCATACAACTTTCCTTTTCCTCTCCTCTCTCCTTCACTAGGGGGCAGACCTGCATTTGACTGTACAGTTCTCCCAGCTTCTCCTTGTGGCCTCCCTGTCTTCCCCCAGTAGCATTTCCTCTAGTACATCCCTGGCACCTGTAATCCTTTCTTGGTGTCTGCTTCTAGGAAGACCCTAACCAATATACCTTGTATCATAATACTGTTACTCAAAATGCTGGCCATCATCACCTACAAATTTCATTTAGTTAGATCAGAAAACTAACTAGGATTGAGTTGTTTCTCATTTCAGGTTGAATCGTCCCTGCCCCTGCTTGCCATATCTTCCCAAGTGTTTGTCTGAAAATCCTATCTGTAAGCTCACCACTACACCTACCCACCCTACTCTTATAAACCAAAACAGAATAAACGTCTGAAATATTTTAAGTCATCTTGTTTTAGGTGACCCTATTTTAGGTGAAGTATATTTAAAATAAAATATATTTACATCAGGTATCATTATCCTTGATAGGTTGCTCCAGTTCTGAATGCTGTGCCTCTAGAATTGTGCCCTGAGCCCAAGCTCCTTCCCCAATGTCATTCTGATGGCAAGACATTATGCAAAAATGCATCATATCCCCCAGTCACTGCATGCATACACTTGGCCTCTCCATTGTAGAACACTAAGCTTCTGGCTTAATCTTCATTCCAAATCATTTTTCCAATAATGTTTAATCCCAGCATTTCCTCAAGAAGCCTGGAACCCATTGTTTTTCTTTCCAGACTCTCCCTAAATCCATGGCTCTGCTTCCAAAAATATGAGGTCCTCAACCCTCAGAATAACCCTCCAGATATAACTAACTATCTATATGATCTTCTGGTTGACCTTGTATTAAACACTGACCAAATAAAACAGTGGTCAGAGCTGTAACGTTGGAGATTAGTTTTAATTTGTCAGGCAGATCTGCCTCTATCCAGCGGGTTAATCTATGCCATGAACTTGCCCAGCTCTAGTAAATAATGAAAATGTTAGGTCTTTTCCTTCCTTCTACCTACTTTGGCAATACCTCATGGACAAATTCCAATATATAAAATAGGAAAATGGAGTAAAGAAGCCAACTGTCTCTCTATAAAATCTTTCTTCCTAAAATAAGTGGTAAATTCAGTATCAAACAGAACAAAATGTTTGAGACATAAACTCTGATAGTTCATAGAAGCAGATGATAAGAATATAAAGGAATACTACCTGCAGTATTTTCATTCAAGAACCCTGAGAATAGACAAATTCACGGTAACAATTTTGGAATAAGCAGTTTCAGATTTCAAGTTCAATAAATGAACCATTAAAAATCTCTTTAGTACCAGTCTGGTTGTACGTTTGAACTGTGTGAGTCCCCAGAAATATAAAGCATGATGCTGCCTCCAAGGCACTTATAATCTCCCTGAGGAAAAAAAAAAGTCCAACATTAAGGAGAAATTGAAGAACAACGAAAGATAATTCAATCATGGCACACATTTAGTTTATAATAGGTAGCTTTCTGAATGCAATAGTGTTCTGAAAAGGCCCCACGGAGAAAAAACTTGAGACTGAATCTTGATGAGGTCAAGTTTGATGAGATGAACACAGGAGCAGGAGAGAGAGTCTATGCAGGGAACAGAGTATGGCTTCTAGTCACTGGCAACTACAGAAACTATGAGGACACTTGGACACTTCAAGCTCAGAGCATCTGGCTGGTGGTGCCCAAGGGCATCAAGGAGCTTCAGGTTTGCAGTGCTCACCACAAAATATTCAAGTGTTGCCCAAGAGGCAGTGGAAAGTTCTCCTGGGCCCTAGTCTGGGGTCTGGATCCAGCTGTGTGGAGGCAGAGTTCGCAGACACTGAAAGCTGGCTAACTAACCTCTCAGAAATCATCTCTTCTGGAACTTTCCTTCCTCCAAACATCTGTAACTTCATCTTGTCATCCTGCTTCCTCCCAACTATATTACGGGTGGAGATTCTTGAAGTCCTCGTGTTCCATGTTTGTTTATCAGCCAGACTGGCCTCAGCCAGGGATCCTGCACCTGAGAAAGCTCTCTCTAGACCATCTCATCTCACTGTTGTTTATCCTACACTCTGCCTTGATATGAGCAGTCAGCCGTAGCCAGGTGAACCCCAGTGACTATAGACAAACAATGCCAAGAACTCTGAATTATGATTTGGGGTTCTTTCATCAACTTATCTTTATAAACATAGAAAGAAAAGAACATTCTTAATTTTAAAAGCTAATTCAAATGCAAGTTCAAGTTAAGCATTGCCAGAACTTTATTATAGTCCTGAAATAACCAGAAACCAGTATCCTACTAAACTGGTGTTCTACCAAGAGTTATCTTGCTAGGTCATATATGATCTGAGTAGAGAAGAGGATAACAGAAAAGAAATGTCTTTATAATTGACTATTTACTCAATAATGGCACCCCCATTTTCCAGACAAGGAAATAGGTGTTCAGAAAGATAAAAGAATTTTCCCAAGTTCTGAAAGCCTACATATGGGAGACAATGTCATTGTGTTGATTTTGATTTTTAGCTTCCTAACAATGCACCATTACACAAAATGCCTATGCATGTTCAAAGCTTCTCTGCAGAGATCCTAAGTGTTTCCAGGCAGCAGCCCTGAATTAAGGGCTTCCCAGAATGTGAACATTTTTCATAAATGCATTAAATAGAAGCTTCAAGGCATTATCCTCATATATATTTATGAGTAAGGATCATATAAGCCCAAATAGATCATGGGTCATTTTCTATAAAAATGTACGTGAAGATGCATTGCAATATGACCACCTGGTTTCCTATCTTAGATACATTCCTGCAAAGCTGAGCATAAAGTGAAAACTTTTTATATCAAAGTATATCGAATTTTATATCAAAGCATCTTTCATATATGGGTTCGGAAAACCGTGACTAAAAGGAAAAAGCCAGTTTTGTTTCTAAGACAAATCCATCAAGTTACAGGCTAGTTTACCAACAAGTCAAATTCTAAGAATCTTTATCAAACTTCTGCACTTATGGTATTATGTCAGAATACAGTAACCTCAATTTTATAGAATATTAATCACTAAATCACAAAGCACTCCCTCTTCCAAGGAAATATTTATCGGCTTTTACTCCTAAAGATTCTGCTCTTGACTCACATTCAAAGTGTTTGTTTGTTTTGTAGTTTTGTACCCCTTCGGCACATCCAGCCCCATTATCTCTCATCTGGAGTACTGCAATCAGCATCTGGCTGATCTCCTTTATCAGAGGTGTATCCTGAGTATCTCCAGCTTCCTTCCTTCTAGTTCAGTCTTCTCACTGCTACAGAGTCAATCCCTGCTTAAAATCCCATTGGTTACTATCAATTTTCAGAAGTACACATTTCTTAGCTTGATACTGAAGTCCCTTCCTGATATGGTCCCAGCTTGGCTGTGCTAAGCTTCTTTCCATTTCTGAGCTCAGCATCTCCTTGCTTGCTTCCTTCCTTCCTTGGGCCACGTGATCACACTCTAAGGATGCCTTTCCTTGTTTATCTGCTTCTCTAAATCCAACTCTTGAATTAAAATCCAGTATTCAGTGGCCAAAATTAAAAAGAAAGTAAACAATGTGTGTTGGAGAGAGTGTGGAGAAAGGGGAACCCTCTTATACTGTTGGTGGGAATGCGAGTTGGTACAAAGCTGCTTTGGAAAACAGTGTGGAGATTCCTTAAGAAATTAAAAATAGAGCTTCCCTATGATCCTGCAATTGCACTACTGGCTATTTACCCCAAAGATACAGATGTAGTGAAAAGAAGGGCCATCTGTAGCCCAATGTGCATAGCAGCAATGGTCACAGTGGCCAAATTGTGGAAAGAACCAAGATGCCCTTCAACAGACTAATGGATAAAGAAGATATGGTCCATATATACAATGGAGTACTATGCCTCCATCAGAAAGGATGAATAGCCAACTTTTGAATCAACATGGACAGGACAGTAGGAGATTATGCTGAGTGAAATAAGTCAAGCAAATAGAGTAATTATCACATAATTTCACTTACTTGTGAAGCATTAGGACCAACACGGAAGACACTGGAAGATGGAGAGAAGTGAGTTGGGGGAAATCGGAGGGGGAGAGAAACCATGAGAGACTGTGGACTCTGAGAAACAAACTGAGGGTTTTGGAGGGGAGGGGGGTGGGGGGTTGGGTGAGCCTGGTGGTGGGTATTATGCAGGGCACGTATTGCATGGAGCCCTGGGTGTGGTGCATAAACAATGAATCCTGGAACACTGAAAAGAAATTTAAAAAAGAAAAAAGAAAAATAAATAAATAAAATCCAGTATTCAGGAGTCCTGAATGGTGAATAATTGTTTTTCAGACATTTGTTCTCACTCTACTCTTTTTCAGCTTGGCCTGGTGCAGAAAGACCAGCAGCCACCCAACAACAACCACAACAACAAAAATAAATGAATGAAAAAGAGCTTCACATCACTGAACTGTGGCCATCTCCAAAGAGTGGGTTAACAGTGGAAGGGAAGGGAGAACTTTTACTTTATACTGTACTTTTCCTCCTCAAATTAAAAATTTTTTACAACAGTAACAAAAAAATGAATAAAATAAAATTCTAAAAAAATAAAATAAAACCCGGCATTTTGGTTTACTCCCACAATACAGCATGTGTTATGTCAATTAATTATAATTTATTTCACATACCTTTTCACACCATGAGATCTCTAGTTTCTTGAAGTCAGAGATTAAATGTGGTTGAGTCCTTGTGTTCTCAGCTCTTAACACTGGTCTGAGATGTGGTAGAAATTAAATGAAGGACTGTTTTGTGGATAAATAAATGAATGGAGTTAATGAAATGATATTAATCCAGATTCTCTTGTGAAAGATGACATACCCTTATAAAACAGCCAATGGATTTAGAGAGGTGGAATGGATTTTTTGGTACAGCCCAATCTGGCACATAACACTAGGAAAAAAAAAAAAAGCATTCCTTTCCTGTATTCATTTTTAATTCACCATCCCACCATCTAATTTTTGAAGACATAGCATACGTCTCTATTGAATTAATAATGAATGAATACTTTTCCATTTTATAATTCAAAAATTTCAGAACTGAAGATAAAAATCTATGAGGATAGTCAGAGCTAATATTTACTACATGCCTGGCACTGTGCTCAGCATTTTATATGTATTTATCTCATTTACAACCCACCACAGATTTTTATTCTAGATACTAGTCTTATTCCCATTATACAGATGAAAAAAATAGTGAGAGACAAATAACAGACCCAGGAATTCAACAAAGGCAGTGCCATGCCAAATGCCTAATTCCCAACTATTGTTCAACCTTGTTCTCTGAGCAGCAGTACATTGACTGGAAACATTTCTGATTCCTTTTCCTGGTTGCAGGATTTGTCTCTGTAAATCCCCGTAGTTTCTGGTAGCCAATGTCAACCATAAAGCTTATGCAATAGGTAGCTTTCTACAACTAAAGTCTCACCAGCAAGTTTCTAGCTCACAGCCTACGAAGCCAAATTTAGTTATTCCTACATCAACTCATTCTGTTGCTTTTCATCCCTTAGCCCCAGATCTGAAAAAGAAAAGAAGAATTGCATCACACAGATAAAGTATTTCTTTTCTCTACTGAGCAAATAAATTGGGACATAGCTTACTTGGTGGGTGGGTGGGTGTGTGTATAGGAAAAAAAAATTATTTTCAAAAGCAATTTTAGAAGCTCATTTTAATTTGTTTGTAACAACAAATCAATACTTTACTACAGCTCTCTTAGTAAAAGACTTCATTGGAAGAAGAGAGATTGGCAAGACCGAGGAACACGAAGACAGCCTTTTGCCAAGTGAAGCATGTTGGTTCTTTTATCCTATAATTCAATTGCTCTCCTGGCTCAGCAAAATACTTAAGAAGGCTCTGAGACCCTTCCGTTAAGTGTATTTTATGTGTGGTCTAAAATGTGGTGAGCTGCATTGAAAAAAATCGAGTGATGCCATTCAATGACTTGCCTCAGTGATATACACCGACAGATATAAGGGAGTCTGGAATAAACAATAAGATGATTCATTCCTATGAAACTTTATTTTCATAGGACTGTTCTTTCTTGATTTGCTTAGCAAAGGAAAAGATTTTAGATTAATATGCTTGCCTTAAAAAGAATAATTTATAAGTCCCTATTTCATAGGTTAGGAGCATGAGATACTGGGCAGAATACATGCAATTTCTGCTTAGAATGGCAATTTAGAGTTGATCTAATATAACTCTAAATATCATATGCAGTGGTTGCATGAGAAGGAACAAATTTGCCCATATCAGAAGGCTTTCAATTTGCCCTTAATTTTATAAGCATGACTATGATAGGAATATATGCCAAACTACATGAGTAAAAATGTGAAATATTATGAATCATTAAATTATAGGCGATTAAACTATAACAATGAAAAGGAAAGCTTTTAGCAAGAACTCAAATGACTTCCAAGGATCATAAATAAAAGGGAGAAAAATATAAAAGAATTTTAATCACAAAGTTAAGGTTATATAAAGTTACTTTAAAAATTAGTATACCACTTTAATTTCTAAAATATAATTTGGATTAACCCAGACTGGGTTTGAACTGGTTTTCTAAATTTGGGTACCTTACACGAGATAAGATGGTGTTGGATAGAATTTTTAAAAGTCCAATCAGCTTTGAGGAAAGGAAGTTTAGTTTGCACAGAAGCATAACTAAGCTTTTAATTATTTTTTTGCCCCAAATATATTAATTTACTATGTATGCTATGGTAGCTTATCACGTTTAAGAAGCAAGATTATAATATTAAGTATGCCAGAAATGTAATGTCTTCGGTATGCTTTCTCATTCTTACATCAACAAATTCATGCAATATTAAAAAATTAGCTCATTAGCAAAACCATTTTAGCAAAGCATGCCAAAGAGCATAACGCTCCATCAAGTGGATCTTTTATAGTTTCTTTTGCAAATTGTCCCAACTGTATAATGGAACAAGTCATAGTGCTCTTGAATAAATGAGATTTTTTAATCCTAATAGTAGAGCAAAAACTTCTGAATCTGAAAAATATCCCACTATGCTTTATCACAAAATTATTCTACTCTGACAGTGTCTCTGTTGAGAAATCCTATTAATTCTTCTCAAAAATAAGATTACAACTATTGAAAAGACATGTAATATGAACAGTTATACTACTACCTTAAATCTTTCTAAAAATTGTTTCTTTGATACTTAAAATGAAATTTTACTGGTAAAATATGCAACTGGTTCATTAAGTCATTCATATCAACTGCAGGTTATGAAAGTGGCTCATTATTAGGAAAGTAACAAGAAAGTGGTTTTTATTGAATACAGCATTGATATGAGAACAAATAAACAGGGAATTGGATCTTTCTAAAAGAAAAGAAGTGGGATGCCGGGATGGCTCAGTTGGTTAAGGGTCCGACCCTTAGTTTCAGCTCAGGTTATGATCTTAGAGTCATGATCCTGTGTCCTGCTCAGCACTCAGTGCAGAGTCTGTCTGTCCCTCTCCCTCTGCTCACTCACAAAAATAAATAAATAAATAAATAAATAAATAAACAAAAGCAGCCCTATCCTAGAGGTAACTTAGAATCATCCAGAAGTTTTCAGAAGCTCTTAATGCTCTTGATCAGTCTTCTTACTTCATCACCTCTCTTGGTGGTCCTAGCTCCTGGGATTATCAGAGCCTATAAGGAGAAGAAAACGTCTAATATGATTCAAAGGACCTTAGTAGGTATTCTTGAATTCAGGATGTCCAGAAGAGCCTCTGGTACCATGATCTACTCTGTTCAAGCCTGACTTTAAACAAACAAAAATTTGTGACCATGTTATACAAGAGTCCTGGTCAAAAGTTCTTTATTCTCCTCTCAAATATTTTTCTACATCCTCCCCACCTATTGGCAAAACTACTTATATGCTTTCATAAAGTAGAAAAACATACTTTTTTCCTGGTACTCTACACTGTAGAACACTGTTAACTAATTAATTTTGGATACAGACATTTCCCACTCTGCTTTCATATGCAAATAAGCTTTAAAGATTTTGTATTGGCTCAATTTTGTTCATGGGCTAGGAAGATTAGATTCCTATCATTGAACAATGAAACAATGTAGACAGGAAAATTGCAGATATGATAGTCTAGAGCAATTCACTGGGAATAAAGTGAACTGTATGAATTTGATAAGATAGCCAAAGTGCTAATCTCATACCAGTCGTTGTTCATCTCAAAAGTATTCTAATTTCTAGTATTCCAATTTCTAGTGTTATTTTACTTTTCTATTCAAGCAAGATAAAGCCATTAAGAATACACACACACACACACACACACACACACAGAGTATACCTTATGAATAAAAAGGACAATGGGGGGAGAAGAGAAAAGACCTTGCTTTAAGGTTAGTTAAGAGCATATACCACTTATTAAATAACCTGAAGGCTGCTTCAAAAAAAGGCGTGGGATATGGCCACAGCATAAGGCTCCATTGGTTTGCAAACCACATTCTTCTATCAAGGTGACACCCTGAGACCCAATTCTGTTCTTTTGGATGGGGCATTTGGCAGAAACCCAGTTCAACCCTGACACAGTTTCAGATGAGCTATTATCATCATTTTTCTCCAGTCATGTTTTCTTTGATGGAGAACCTACAAACCTCAAAAATGTCCTGGAACCAAGATTGGGTAATATGATTTTGGGGAGAATAGGCACCTGGCACCATTGACTTTTATTTTATTCACTGCACATGATAAATCAGCCCTATTTCCATTTTTAAGGGTTTAAGTCTGAGGATTCCGTTTTCTCTGCCCCTGTGCATGAGTTTGAAAAGATGGAGGTAAACCCTTCCCCCTTGTCCTTATTACTTCACAAATATAAAAGCCACCTCACAGCAGGTTCAGATCTGACCTAGAAGACTAGAGCCATATGATCTCTTGTCACTACAGGTAATAATTTTGTGCCGTTTTAGACTCTTAGGAGGCCATTTTATCTGTATAGGTACTTGCACATGGCTGGCTCAACATTGCAATCAGGCTGAATTCACTTCCAAGGTAGGGTCGGAGCCCCAGGACATGCCACTGGTTCATTACATCCAACGACTACAAAAAAAAAAGCAATTTAAATCAATTTGAGAAATCCTATGTGTCAAATCCCACTTCATGGCCACCTCAATCCCACCCATCATGCCAGGCTATTTGCCATACACACTAGCATATTAAGTCTTTTGGGCATTTGGGCAAAGATGGCTAATCGTCTTCCAGGATCCCTCCTCCCATAAATATAGAATCCCCTGTTTCCACCCAGCTTTTGTGAGTGCCTCTTACCCTCACTGCCCCATCCATCAACTACTATGCCAAGCCTCCCCTGCACCTAGCATCCCTGCACCTGGTTGTGGTCATGTGACTGAAGCAGTGTGAGTGGAGGTGTTGTGTGCACCTTCTGGATTACTTCTTTAGAAAGGAGGCTGCTTCTCTTTCCTTTCACTTACCCCGGTTCTGAAGTTAGGGTGAAGGTAGCAGTTAAGCAGATAATCTAGTTTCAGTGATAAAATTCAAAACCTCTACCTGCTCTGGGTCTTCTGCCCATCTCTGGACCAAACATGAGAGAGACATACATACATATTTTGCTTAAATCACTGTAGTTTTCTGCAGGTTAGCCTGCACTTTAAATAATATATCAAGCTGTAAAGAAAACTGTTTAACTATTAATAACCTAGTGCAACCAAAATTTATGATGATCAAGCTAAAAGTTCTAGTGAAAAACTAGTGCTCCAACAATGTGGTGATTTAAGGAACCAGAGAAAGTAACTCAATTGTATCTTAGAATTTGTATATTTTCAAATATATGCTAAGTTATCAACCAATTTTATTGGGTTTTCTAAAAAAGATTTTATTTATCTATTTGAGATAGAGCAAGAAAACACAAGCAGGGCCAGGGGAAAGGGTGGCATGCATAGGGAGAAGCAGGCTCCCCGCTAAGCAGGGAGACTGAGGCAGGGTCGATCCCAAGATCCTGGGATCATGACCTGAGCTGAAGGCAGATGCTCAACCGACTGAGCCACCTAGGCACCCAAACCAATTTAATTGTTTATCCAGACCTAAACAGAAATTTTATATTGTTTTGTTTTCCCTTATCTATTTTAATTGATATATACATATATACACAAATATGTAATTTATATAGACAATGATAATAATTAATGTTGATTATAAAGCATAACAAGATAATGAACACTCATGAGTATTTCATCCAAGCTAATTACTAAATTCGTTCTAATAACTTCGATATACTTAAGTGTTCCTGATCTCCTAATACCTCCATCACCAGGCCAGAGGTACTCAGAATCCTACTATTTAAGAAAATAAATCAAAAGTATGTTAGAGGAGCGCCTGGGTGGCTCTACCCCTTCCCCACGCCTGTTCTGTCTCTCTCTCAAATAAATAAATAAATAAATAAGATCTTAAAAAATGTATATTAGCGTCACTTGTAAATCACACATAGACATTAACCATGATTCAGAGTCTGGGGCTAGTTCTAAACCTTCAAACATTCTAAGCCTTGTTCTGTAAAACACTATATGAATTCCTTCCTCACAGAGCTGCTTCAAAGTTTATATGAGATCAAGAAGGGGAAAGCCCACTGCTCAGAGCCTCACACATAGTGGGCGTGCTGCTCCTGACTGGAAAAAAAGAGAACTGCAGGAAACAGGAAGTAAGGTGGTAGAGGAGGGGTCAAGTCTTCCCAGCCCCACCAAAGCAGAACAAATGTTGAGCAAATAACAGGGCTTTGGCTGGCATCTTTGTCTGTGAGAAAGTCGGAAACTGAGCTGTGTGTGACGGGGCTGGTGAAGATAGATTATCCTGCTCTGTGATCTTGGACTCTGCTATAATCTGATGTCATTACTGATGCATATAAAATGCTTAGAATGGTGCTGGGCATAGAGTCAGCATAATTCAAATGTTTGTTAAAACTGCTGCACTTGGGTAAGGATGTAGAAACGCTACCCTGCCATCCATACAAGTTGTTCCTTTCAATAAAGTTCATTAAAATATAGAGTTACTGCTCTATTTATTTACACCAAGTCATTAGGATTTAAGCCTCTAGATTGTGCTTATAATAATTTACACTCTAGTGACTCTGTCTAAATAAAGGGATCAGGGTTTCTTATGTTTATCTAGTTTGGTGACACATCACCAGTACCCATTAACATGTCTGGCATACAATGGGTTCTCAACAATATTTATTAAGTAAATGTCTAAGACATCAAAATTTACCAGAAAGTTTCCCTATTAAAAGCATCCAAGTTGCTCTCTGGCTTTGGAATAACAAGAATACAAGTAGGCAAGAAGAAAGCATATTCCTAAATAAATTATTATGAGTCAGAAACTGTTAAGTTTGACTAATGGATCTAAAATCTGGCCACTGAAACAGAATTATCTGGAAATTTATAAATACAGATACCTGGGCACAACACAGGAGAATCTCAGTCAGTTGATCTATGTTTTTGTTTGTTTTCCTTAAAGTCAAATTTTATCTGCAAATTAATAAACTACTGTATAAATTAAATCATAGGCAATTGTTACAATATCAGTTGCATAGACTTCTTCATGAATGAATAATACTCCGATGAATGAATATGCCATAATTTACGTTACTTTTTATTTTCCCTGAACACTAAGGTTGCTTGTACTCTTTCTATCACAATAACATATTTAAAAGTTAATTGGAGGGACACCTGGATGGCTCAGTAGGTTAAAGCCTCTGCCTTCAGCTCAGGTCTGATCCCAGGGTGCTGGGATCGAGCCCCACATTGGGTTCTCTGCTCAGCAGGAAGTCTGCTTCTCCCTCTCTCTCTCTGCCAGCCTCTCTGCCTACTTGTGATCTCTGTCTGTCAAATAAATAAATAAAATCTTTAAAAAAAATAAAATAAAAGTTAATTGGAAAAACAAATAGGTACATTTGAAGAAGGTGTATTTGTTGACAATGTTTTCCCGCTTTTTTTTTTTTTTTTTTGACAGAGATCATAAGTAGGCAGAGAGGCAGGCAGAGAGAGAGGGAAAGCAGGCTCCCTGCTGAGCAGAGAGCCCGACGTGGGGCTCGATCCCAGGACCCTGAGATCATGACCCGAGCCGAAGGCAGAGGCTTTAACCCACTGAGCCACCCAGGTGCCCCGACAATGTTTTTTAAAGTATATTTTTCCTAGAGTTTTCTCTGGTTTGCTTTGCCTGAGGTTTTTTCCAAGCTTGTTTATCAAAATCCATCTTCTTATTTGTAAATGATCCAAGCAACCATCAAGATCTGGACCACATTTCCCCCAGCACAATACAATGGGAAGGATGTTACCAGAGTAAAGAGGTGAATGAGGGCTGCCTGAGTGGCTCAGTCCATTAAGCGTCTGCCTTTGGCTCAGGTCATGATCCTGGAGTCCTGGGATCAATCCCCTCATTGAGGGAGCCTGCTTCTCCCTCTATCTCTGCTGTTCCCCCTGCTTGTGCTCTCTTTCTCTCTCTCTCTCTCAAATAAATAAATAAATAAAATTAAAAAAAAAAACAGAGAGAGATAGATGAGCAAAATGAGTTACTTCCACCTCCATTTTGTAGGGGAAGTATCACTTAGCTCTTCTATAAACATATCATCAAACCCTGTTCTGGTTTTCTTTTCAAAATATCTCTAATTCTGTTGCTCTTTTCCAAAGTAGTGTGGTTATCCAAATCTAGAACCTCAATCTCAGACTTGGAGTATTGAGGAGAACAATTCTTTATAACAATCTTGATTGATCGCTGGACTTTGAATTTCTACCCCAAACCAATTCATCCTGCTACTAATGCAAAATTTTCAAAAGAGCAAAATTATGACTATCATTCAAATATAAGATGAACCAGCATCAAAGTGAGAGAATAAATGACTGAGGGAATCAATGGTAAAAGTAGTTCAAAGGAGAACAGAATAGACATGCACATATATATGTATGTGTGTGTGTGTGTGTGTGTATATATATATATATATGCCTGTATATATAAATGCATATGTATGTATAAAAAATCAGGGATGCTACACTGAAGTTGCTAGTAGATACAAAACTGATTAATATCCTACAAGACAATAAAATGTAGTGTTTGGGCTCATCTTTGCTAGAGAGCTGAAATCAATTTTATCAAAATTCATTTGCATCACCACCATATTTCTACAACCTAAGTTCTTCCCCTACTGAGTTGCAATAACACTTAGTTGATAGTCAATATGTACAATCAAAGATGTATATTCCTATAAACCAGATAATCCCACCATTTCACTGAAAAAATGCCCAGTAATCACTTCTGTATTGGGTTACTTATAATTCCTGTTTATTTCTCTTTCAGCTTTTAAAGTACAGTCTATGTCATGCCTCTCCCCCTGCATCTAAATTAGTCATCCCAGAATACACCCTCCACTCAATCCAGGTCAATTTTTGCCATTACATGCCTACTCTGTAAGTTTCTGTCTCCACTAACTCAAACTTCCTTCAAAGTAATTCAGCCAACCTGTGTGTGGTAGGTGCTTGGCATACAACAGAAGGGGATGTGTTTTCTACCATCATGGAGATTTACAGTCTAAAATGCTTGTCTCTTTTCTCTATGAACGTAACCACACTTCATCCTCCTGTATTCAGAGAATTCCTCTCCTCCCCCAAGAAGCCTTCTCCAACTGCACCCACCAACACTAAGCCACACAATAACTCACTCTTCCATTCTGTGGAATGTGTCATGTAGGCTCTGAATTCTTGATTGGTTTACAAAAACATTTAGGACAGGGACTCGGCTTTAGGCTTTTATTTTGAAGGACTTCTACAACATCTCCTGCTTTTTGGATTAAAACTGAACTGTTCCTTCAGATGCAAGGATTATGTACAAGGACTCAAATTATTTTTTCCAGTCTCTTTTGCTATCAAACTTTTTTGATGTAGCTAATTAAGTTTATCCCAATTTGTGATTCAAGAAGCTTTGATTTCAGAGTGATAGCTGCCATGTAAATATAGATTAAAATGAGCATAAATATGCAGGTGCTGATCTATAAAAAAAACATCTGTACTGTGAAGCAAATCACTTATAAAACATCAACGAAGAAAACTTTCTGGAGTAAGAGGTAGGGCTGGTTACAATCCAAGTGTTTTATATCGAGACTGTTATTCCCCTAATTCCTTAATTTATTAAGAGCTTCCTACCACAGATGCAATCTTACTCTCTTTTATTAAAAATGATGGGTAACTGGGTGATGGACATTAAGGAGGGCACATGATGTGATAAGCACTGGGAGTTATCTAAGACTGATGAATCACTGACCTCTACCTCTGAAATTAATAATACATTATATATTAATTAATTGAATTTAAAATAAAAAAGAATGAGTAGGTAAAAGTTACACATCTCTGTGATGCTGTACATTTCAAAATGAAAATAAGAGGAAAATATAGTTCCACAGAGTTAAAATATTACCATAAAGCAATTTCAAGGCCTTGGTTATATTATTATGGGTCTCTACTTATAACAGTCACAAAAAAATGCCTCATAAACTAGATCCTCAATAGTTCAAATATTTTCAATGGAAATAAAAGCTAGGATCTGAATGCAAAATCAAATGAGCATCTACCATTGCACTTTTATGTTGACAGTTGTATCATCTTGTTAATAATTCTTGAAAATGAACATGGTGCAAGCTTCTGTAAGGAAGCTATTTTTTTAATTTAAAATCTTGTGTTCTATTGTGAAAGTTTCCTATGAGGCTTATGCATCCCATTACTCTCCAGTAGAAGCACAATACTAAGTTTAGGTAGAGTCAAATTGCTTGCCTCATCTGTTAAACGTAGATGATTTGTAATAAAATGACAATAAATTTGCACTTAGGACTGAATGGACGAGATAATTACCTAATGACTACATGAGGGTAAGGAAGAGCTTCATTTCCATCTGTCCTTAGTCACCTAATCTAGTTGACTAAACACGGTAAAGGCTGAGTCACAAAGGCAAACAAATAGAACATATACACAAAATGAATATTTTTAATTATCTTGCTTTCTTCTTGAGCTCTTTTCCTGTTCCCCTCCTTGTCCTCATGGTGAGAACTGAAAATAAGTTCAGTCAACAAACAATACAATTTGAAGTAATGGAAACTACAGTTGTTTCATTTTCCGCCATTTTTATTGTGAAATTCTAGAAATTCACACTAGCAGCATTTTAATGCTTCCTATGAAAATAAAAGACCAAGTTCTTTTTTTTTTTATGGAGTAAGTTTTTGAAATTAAAGTAAAATTATAGCTGCTAAAAACAATCCCTGAAACCAAAGATTTTATGACTGACTGAACCAGGTAAACAAAGCATTAGAAGATTCAGCACCAAGAAGAAAAATTAAAAGGCTACCCATTTTCTCTAAAGAGTGGAACACCAAAAATCGGAGTGAAAATAACAGCATGGGCTTGGAAAAACATGTCAAGCTAGAAAAGTAATGAATATGATTTTAACAGACTTGATGAACAAATTGTATTCAGGACCCAATAGGGAAGCTATCATTATGGAATTTACTCCACATAAGGAGGAGGGATCATTTTGGAGTTTAGGTTAAACCGTTTGTTTCCTGACACCATTTCAGTGGGAAAAATGCCTTTTGTAACTATTAAAATTTAATATTCACTATATATGTCGCAACCCATAAAGCAAAAGCATGGTTCTCTATGCTACCACAGTCAATGTCCTTTCTAATGCATGCATAAAATACAAATTAGCAAGTTTGGTGCCCACTGATGTTCATCTATTCCATGACTATTTAGTTCTTTGTATGGCTACTTACCAGTTACATGCTTAACCAAAAGAAATCTAAAGTCTTTAATTATCTCTCTTATCTACTGAATAGAATTGCAAAATTTGTGACCAGGGAACATCTTAAAAGCACCCAGATAATTCTGATGTGGATGGTCTAAGATTATCCTTTAGGAAAAAGTGCTTTCAAGAATCACCATCTTGGGGCGGTTCTTCACAGGTCATGATCTCAGAGTTCTGGGATCGAGCCCCACATCAGGCTCCCTGCTTAGCAGGGAGCCTGCTTCTCCCTCTCCATCCACCTGATGCACCCCCTGCTTGTGCTCGCTCTCTCTCCCCCTCACTGTCAAATAAATAAATAAATCAAGAATCACCACCTCGTGAATGCTAGCATAGATCCTTTTTCTAAACATATCTTTTGGTGTAAACATGATGGCATTCATGTCTCAAGTATCCATGGTACTTGAAGGAAGAGACATGACATAGCTTATCCAAAAGAGTAGAAAACATAAGCATTGATCACTGACTTTCCAATATGTAATTGACTTTTCTAACTTTACCTAATATAATTTTAAAGTGAAGTGATGTTCCTAGCCACATCCCAGGTAGGTTATGAGAAGATGGCCCAGTGATATGCTGAATCATAGAGAAGAGATAAAACTGATGGTTTTTCACTACAAGTTGAAATATGGTAGATCACTATAATATCATAAAATCTTGGAATAGGACTGTGCATCCCATTATGCCAATGTTGCATGGTGACACATTGACTGGAATTATCCTAAAAGTAAAGAGATTCAATATGACAGTGAAGGGAAAAGCAAATGATCTTATAATCAACTAACACCTCAGCCAGCTATAATGTTCGAACCATTCTCCAAACACAAGAATGAAATGAAAAGCACAAAAACATGGACTGGACTTGGGCAAGAAATGTTTGGTGCATGTGACAGTGTTTCGGAAGAACCACTGCTGGTCACAGTCCCACGTTGCTCTATCAGCAGAATTTCGACTTTTCAAAAATGGCTCCAAGACCAGAAGCTTTTGTTTTCAGGGGAAACTATTCATCCTTTAATTTTCAGACAAGTGATTTCTTCGATTTGAACTTCTCTAGGCCCCAAATAGACACTGCTAATGTACCTTTAAAAAAAGAAGTCAGAATTTTAAAGAAGTAGTGCGTAAAACTGTAAGACCAGTTCATTAAATGTGCATCATTGGTGTTGGTTTTCAATCTTGGACCTTTTCTCCCCTCATTGGGCACACATCACTTTCACTAACATTCAGGGAGTTGCATACATGCATTAAGGAAAAGAAAGTTCTTCCAGAGTAATGAGGCCAGAAGAGTATGACAACATCATCACTTCTCTTTCTTGCTTTGTACTTACATTTAATACCACTCTGCTATCCCCAGATAAGCCTTCTCAGTCTTATTTCTAAACACAGATATAGAAAGCCACTCATTGTTATTTCATAACCACTGCTACTGTAATTTTACAGAAAGCTAAGCATACTGGAATGTGTATTTTCATAACGAGAGGAATGATTTAAATGATTTCCTTTAACATCTGCTAACTTCCATGACTGGAAATCTGTTGAATTCTATGAATTTGCTAGGGGCTATTAAAGAACCAACAGAAGAGAGTCCCTGCTGTGTCTGCACTTACAATTTAAGGAAATAGAGCAAATAATAAAATAAGCATAATAATATGCATTTGTATAGCTTTTAGAATTAACATATTGTTTTCTATGCCTTATTTCAGTCAATGCACCAAACTACCTTAAAGGATGAGCAATACGACATTATTATTCCCATGCTATGTACAGGCTAGCTGAAATGTATAGTAGCTGTAAGTTACTCTGGGTCACAGGTCAAGGGAGTAACAGCTGGAACTATGTTTACGCTTTCTGACTTCTACACCAATGTTCTTTCCATGTGCCAAGTTAATGTGATTTTTTGATAGTTGATTGTACATTATTCTATAGGTGGAAATACTGGATTGCAGTCCCATTGAGAAGAACAATAAAAGACTTTCTTGTACTATTTGCATAGTTTTCTGACTATTGATGGAGTTGAGTTGAGCCTTCTGTGGGGAAAGGGACAGAGAGAAACAGAAAGACCTATTATGAACAGAACCTAAGGAAAGCAGAAGGATTTGGGTAAATTGAAATGGAAGAACAAGCAGGGACTACATTCCTTTGAAAGAACATGAGATATTGTACAGAAGATAAAATCTTCCCTACACCATGGAGGTGATTCTCCAAGAAATAAAGTCACACCAAACGGTTTAGAGAGGATGATGTTTTCCATTTCTAAATTATAAGCCCGGACACTTTGGAGTTCTCTTCCCAGGTGTGACTAGAAGTTAAAGGGAAGGGGCGCCTGGGTGGCTCAGTGAGTTAAAGCCTCTGCCTTTGGCTCAGGTCATGATCCCGGGGTCTTGAGATTGAGCCCTGCATCGGGCTCTCTGTTCAGTGGAGAGCCTGCTTCCTCCTCTCTCTCTGCCTGCCTCTCTGCCTACTTGTGATCTCTGTCCATCAAATAAATAAATAAAATCTTAAAAAAAAAAGTTAAAGGGAAAAGAAAAATCAAAGTAAAAATTTACAAAACCTTCTTTATATTTGAACCAAATCTAAAATGACCCAGGGTAGGAGTACCTGGGTGGCTCAGTTGGTTAAGCATCTGCCTTCAGCTCTGGTTATGATCTCAGCGTCCTGGGATCAAACCCTGAATCGTTGGGCTCTCTGTTCAGTAGAAAGCCTGCTTCTCCCTCTTCCTCTGCCCCTCCCCCCATGGTCTCTTTCTCACTCTTGCTATCCAAATAAATAAATGAAATATTCCAAAAAAAAAAATAATAAATCAAATGATCTGGGATAGAAATTAGGAAATACAAGTGAACTACTGGGGAAAAAAAATGCTAAAGACCTGAACGACAGTGAGAACGTGGAGACGCTCAGAGCTATGGAACGAGGTGTCAATCAACAAGGATCCAAGGACTCTTACCTCCTAAAGTCTTAGCACTGGGATACACAGTACAATTTATCCCATGAGTTAGGAAAATGAGGGAAAGGAAGTAAGAAGTTTAGATTAGTTTCCTTAAACTCTGTGAGTCTGAAGATTAGGGTTGGAAATCGCTAAAGATAAAAACACACAGAAGGTAGTTGATCCCCATTAGTTAAACTAATACACAGTCAAGAGTAATTCATCCAGGTTCTATGTTGATGAACTTCTGCCTCTTTTGGCTGGTCAATATCAAGCGGGGCACCACTGGCTGCCTTACATTAATGGATAAATTCCATTCTGCTGATGTTTGGTTAATGATTTACTGAAATATCTTTGGGTGCTTAAAACAGAAATAATGCCTACATTCTGAAGGGCAGATGGCTTATTTCTCAAAATGAGATAGGATGCTTGTCTCACCTTTCTCAGGTTTTGCTCTTTCAATTCAAGCTCATGATACAGGGGAAGAGATAATGAAATGAGTTTCATATTCTCTTAATTATGTTGGTCTTCAGGTCAGAAGTAACCAATCAAGCTCATGTGCTGATTAAACTTCTAAAGCAGGTTACACTCAAGTGGCTAACTTCTAAGATTAGTGAAGCAGAACCCGGGCTCATTTTTATTTCTTTTTTATATAATTTAATCGGATGTGTAATTTTATATTACACAAGGAAACAAGCTTTGAAACAGGTTATTTTTCTGTTTAATTTGGGGAAACCTTTCTGATTCACCTTTCAGGTTATCAAGATAATCTTTAACCAATGTTTCTAATTATTTCAGATTCTTCCTAAACACAAAATAGACTAATTACTATAGTTCTGAAGATTGTAGTTTTATTTTGTGTCAAACCAAACTTCTAGGCTCTCAATACTTCTCTTCAGCATATGCAACAGAGAAAGTTCGAAAACATTTTAAATGGCTAATATAAGTGAAGTAAAAAAAAATTTGAGTGTTTTCTTTAAGAGTTTCACATTCTTTTAATATAATATATGTGTCAGTTTTAAAGAAAAAGTTCTCCTTCATGTAAATTAGGTATCTGTGTAAATAACATTCATTATTTTTTAGTTCCAGGGTCAGAAAGAAGATGATTTTTAAAAACATGGCATCTGGGGCACCTGGGTGGCTCAGCCAGTTGAGCATCTGCCTTAGGCTCAGGTCATGATCCCAAGGTCCTGGGATGGAGCCCCATCTCCTCATCTGGCTCCCTGCTCAGTGGGAAGTCTTCTCCCTCTCTCTCTGCCCCTCCCCCTGCTCATGTTCTTTCTCTCAAATAAAATCTTTTTAAAAACACACTGTATTTATGGCCAGGATTTCTTCCTATTTATGGCATGATCTAGGAATATCAAAAGGATACCTTTACTGATTTTTTTATTCTATTTGCTATGGGAAGAGAAAACACTATTCTGACCTTTATAGTGATATGGTTTATGTTCACAGTTATTAAATCTCATTTCCTACTGAATCATGCATTTCTCTGCTCCATTTGCAATGCAAAGTGAAGTTTTCCCACTGCCTCATTAATTTAAATTATCAGTCAAATATGTTTATGAGAACTAAGTAAAGAAATATAATTTTCATCCTGACATGAGCTTCACTGGGCTTTTCTCCCCTAAGGGAGGATAAACTCAGCTTTATCTTGAATGTTGTAAAATATGAAGGTCTTGCAATTTAGGGTTGAATGGTCTTTTTTTTTTTTTTTTAGATTTTATTTATTTATTTGACAGATCACAGGTAGGCAGAGAGGCAGGCAGAGAGAGAAGGGAGGAAGCAGGCTCCCTGCAGAGCAGAGAGCCCAATGTAGGGCTTGATCCCAGGACCTGGGATCATGACCTGAGCTGAAGGCAGCGGCTTTAACCCACTGAGCCACCCAGGCGCCCCTAGGGTTGAATGGTCTTCTACACTTCCACACTCTCATTTGGTGGTTTTCAAAGTGCTTGAAACTGCTTTTGTTTATGCCACTTTTAATATGTAAGGGTAATAGAGTTGTCAGTGCCTTCTTAAACAGAAGCAGAAAAACTATATTCCTTACACAGATGGAAGTAAAAAATAGAATATCTGCATAGCTCTATACTCACCCTGGTAATTCTCCAACAAAATGCTGTTCAGTGCTTGTGTGTCCAGAATAGTTCTTACCTTGACCGTCCTGTGACTAGGGAAAATAATATTCCGTCATCTTCCGATCACCCAGCTGTGACAGTGTGAATGTGCTTATGACATTTGCTGGCAAACAGGAGTACTGAAACAGCAAAACAATGAAATCAGCAATAAACGTATAGTAGGGAAGCTTCCTGGGCATCTAACAAGTTCAAGTCCAAAGCAAATGTGCAGTCGTCATGAGGTCAATAATTACTGAAGGTGTTTTCTGGATGGAGTCTGCTGGAAAGAAGGAAGAAAGGAAGGAAGGAAGGAAAGAAAGAATGAAAGAAGAGAAGGAGGGAGGGAGGGAGGGGGAAGGAAGGGGAGAGGAAGGAAGGCATAATAACTAATACGTATATCACTTTCTTCTGCCAGCTAAGTGTTTTATATATTTTACCATAATTAACCATGTATCAACTCTATGAGATGGTCCTATGATCTTTATTTTTCATGTGGGAAAATGAGGAACAGAAAGTTTAAATAATTTTTCTAGCTAGTAATAGAACCATTGTACTTAGTTTAAAAAAAATGTGTAATGCTAACCTTGTTCATCACAGGCACAAGCGAATACGATTTACTAAATATTTACTAAATGGGGTATTAGAAGTTTGATAAACTTAACCCGTTATGCTCTCCTCATTACTATTTAAAAGAGTATAAAGTCCTTGGTGACCTAAAAATTTATTGCACGTCAGAAAGAAAAATAGGGCTGAGGAGAAATGGATCAAAAAATTGACTGATAAAGGTGACAGACAAATTGATTACACAAACTATCAATGTTGCTGTAGTTTAACCTTTATTCCTTCATTTGTGCAGAATGTCAATCTCTAAAGAAATTGACACCAAAAGAAATAATTTTACACATAATCCTTTAACATTTTCAATATCATTTCACTTCATTGCATCAACAGGGGATAGGGGTAAGGACAAGGGGCAAGAAGTTAACTTACTTCAGCTAACAAAATCCTGAGCATGAAGAACTCTTTAGTTGTTAAGCCACCTATATTTTTTGAGATTTCAAATAAAGTTGAATACATGAAAGCAAATACTGTAAATCTACACAAAAGAGTTAAATATCCTATGATTAATACATACTTAGAAATGTTGGAGGATTGGGGCACCTGGGTGGCTCAGTGGGATCGAGCCCTGAGCTCTCTGCTCAGCAGGGAAACTGCTTCCCTCTCTCTCTCTCTCTCTGCCTACCTCTCTGTCAAATAAATGAATGAAATCTTTAAAAAAAAAAATAAATGTTGGAGGAATGTTAGGAGCTGTCTGTTTTAAAAAGTATTTTTATTTATTTATTTTTGAGAGAGAAAGAGAGGATAAGTGGGGGCGGGGGAGGAGCAGAGAGAGAAGCAGGATCCCTGATGAACAGGGAGCCTGATGTGGGACTCGATCCCAGGGTCCTGGGATCACAATCTGAACCAAAAGCAGACACTTAACCAACTGAGCCACCCAGGAGTGCATAAGTTTGTTTGTTATTGTTCAGGCTGCTATAACAAAGTACTTAGACTGGGTGACCTATAAACAGCAGAGATTTATTACTTGCATTTCTGGAAGCTGAAAGTCAAAGATCAGGGTGACTTCATGCCTGGGTTCTGGTGAAAGTCCTCTTTTTTAATTTTTTTAAATTTTTTATTAACATATAATGTATCATTATCCCCAGGGGTACAGGCCTGTGAATCACCAGGTTTACACACTTCATAGCACATACCTTCCCCAATATTCATAACCCAACCATTCTCTCCCTACCCGCCTCCCGCCGGCAACCCTCAGTTTGTTTTGTGAGATTAAGAGTCTCTTATAGTTTGTCTCCCTCCCTATCCCATCTTGTTACATTTTTTCCTTCCCTACCCCCCAAACCCCCCATAATTGCCTCTCAACTTCCTCATATCAGGGAGATCATATGATAATTGTCTTTCTCTGATTGACTTATTTCACTCAGCATAATACCCTCTAGTTCCATCCACGTCATCACAAATGGCAAAATTTCATTTCTTTTGATGGCTGCATAGTATTCCATTGTATATATATATACCACATCTTCTTTGTCCATTCATCTGTTGATAGACATCTAGGTTCTTTCCATAGTTTGGCTATTGTGGACATTGCTGCTATAAACATTTGAGTGCACGTGCCCCTTCAGATCACTACATTTGTATCTTCAGGGTAAATACCCAGTAGTGCGATTGCTGGGTCATAGGGTAGCTCTATTTTCAACTTTTTGAGGAACCTTCATACTTTTTTCCAGAGTGGCTGCACCAGCTTGCATTCCCACCAACAGTATAGGAAGGTTCCCCTTTCTGGTGAGAGCCCTCTTGGAGATTGCAGACTGTCACCTTCTCACTATGTCCTCATAGGACAAGGGGCAAGACAATGACTTTTATGAGGACACTAATTCCATTCATGGGGGCTCTACCCTCATGACCTAATAACCTCCCAAAAACCCACCTCCTACTACCATCTCATTGGAGGTTAAGATTTCAACATATGAATTTTGCAGGGACACAAATATTTAGTCCATAATAGATGGATAGCAGAAAACTAACACCAAGAAGAACACGATGTGCCCTAACACATAGGCTAGAGCATGAATTCTGCTAACCCGGCTGCTTAGGTTCAAATCCCAGCTGCGCTGCTCACTAGCCATCTTATCATAAGCACATCACTAAACTTCCTTGTGCCTCACTGTCATCATCTATGAAATAACAGTGACTCGCATGTTGGTTTTGAAGGTTAAATGAGTTCACTTGTGCAAAATTTCTGTTTTATAGTCAGTGGTATATAAATATCAGCTATTTTATTAGTCAGAATCCAGCTGGGAGAAAAGAATACTGCTCCATATATTTTAAACAATGGAGATTTAATATAAGAACATGTTCACAATGATGCTTAAAGGGGTGGAGGAGCAAAAAGAATGGGAATTGTTAAAAGATCAAAAAAAAAAAAAAAAAGCCAGAAATCAGGAAATTGTTCAGGGTTTCTCCATTGCTGGGACTGCTAGAATCTTGATCTGTCCTACCTTGAAATGCTTCTCTCCTCTTTTCTTCTAAATTTCCAGCACCTCCCACTGGCAAGCTTAAATATCTTAACAGGAGCACAGCTGGCCAGATAGAGAAATGTAGATTGCCGGCACCCAGCCCCACAGCCTAGAAGATGATTTGGTTAAGTCCAGCCTGAACCCAATCCTATGAGGAGCTCTGGGGCATGAATGGCACAGACTTGTCCCTTTCTGAAGCAAAGAATCTGGCATTTTTTGAATCTATTGTATTTCCATCTTTCTCAGTTGTTACCCCCTAGGGAACAGTCTAAACTCTCAAATATTTCCCAGATAGATTGGGTGGGCCTCTATCAACTTAAGACAATTCTCAGACAGGTGCAACTGTGGGCTGAGACTCATAAATAGGATGTGGGCGCACCAGCTCCTTCAAGTAAAACCCATCTATTAGTGAGTGTCCTATGCTAAAGTGGCTTTGGAATATTTGGCCAAGAATTTACAAAGGGAAACGTGATAGGTAAGGGCGCCTGCTTACATCTATGACCCCCTCAGTCTTGAAGTTTCAAAATCTCTAAAAAAGGTATGTGGGGAATGGGGAGCCCCACCAAATTTCAAGAAAACTTTAAATATGGACATACTTACATTAAAATAAACATCTGTATATTAAAAATGGGTTGCTTGTAAAAAAAAATAGACAAAACTTTCATTAAAATAGTCTTCACAGATAATAAGCTGCTTTAAGGTTTTTCCTATCATTTCTGTTAGATTTTACCACTGATCTGTCACCAACCTCTTCATACCCAAAGAAGCTTAACATCAGACTCAACTTCACCATTTAGTCTCATGATTTTGATGACCATGACTTTCATGACCATTCAAGACTAGTGTTCTTATGTTCAAAAGGAGGCACTCTTGAAGCTCTTCTGATAACTCTACCTTCTCCTTAAGAAAACTTCATCACGGGGCGCCTGGGTGGCTCAGTGGGTTAAGCCTCTGCCTTCTGCTCAGGTCATGATCTCAGGGTCCTGGGATCGAGTCCCATATCGGGCTCTCTGCTCAGCAGGAAGCCTGCTTCCCTCCCTCTCTCTCTTTGCCTGCCTCTCTGCTTACTTGTGATCTCTCTCTGTCAAATAAATAAATAAATAAATCTTAAAAAAAAAAAAAAAAAGAAAGAAAACTTCATCACATAACAAAATACAATACGTTTTACATGATAGTGACTATCATGGGCATGCTTCTGCATTAGAACTTTCTACAAGCTTTTGTTGGTGATGTTTTTCACTCCCATATACTATATTATGAACGTTGGAATGTATTTTATACAGCATGCAGTCACTCTCCCTAGTGACATATAAGAACATTGAGGATTGTTGAAATGTAATGACTTTTCCAAAATATCAGGGCTAGTCAAGGCCGGAACAGGAACCAAACATAAGTTGTCCAATGATGTAGTGTGGTAGTCTCTCTCTGCACCACACATATTTACATTTGTGCTATTTAATACAGACTGAATTCTAACAAATCTGTTGTCTATCTGGTCACATATCGATCATCTATCTGTCTATTTATACATCACCTTGATTCAGAAATGATGTAAGTTGTCTTACAAAAACAGACACAACACAATGAGATTTTAAATATTTAATATATGAAGTGAAAGGAACATAAATTTGGGAAACATAAGCTGAAACACTGAGTGAGGATAATGGACGAATGTCTACAGTGGGAATTTTTCACTGGCTAAAGATGAGACGTTAATTAGGGTCTGAGATTTCTACTCTGCAAACAAAGACACAGGGATCCCATGATCCTATCAGATAACTGGATCATTGGTTACAAAGGATCACTGACCACAAAATACAAAGAAGCCAGTCATTTAAGAGAGCAGTCAATACTTTCTGAAAACATTGACAAACTGTTGTCTTGAAGAAAATGGCACGTCTCCAAATAAATAAACTGCAAATAAAATCAACTTGGTGCCATTGCTCTTTTCCTACCATGTGTTCTGTCAGCACATAAAAAGAAGAAAGTACAACATTTTTTTCACTACAGCTTTGCAAAAATCATAAATAAATATCTTATAACATTATTAGTTAAAAAACAGATGTAATTAAACTCCTGGCTTACTATAATTATACCAGTATATCTAAGGATAGTTTTATGTAAATTCACAGCAGGTAGTAAGATTGCTTGTCCACAATATCATTTTCCTACTGATGCTTGAAAGCCTGTCATTAATAGGTGAGAAATCCGTGGTACGTGTAAAGGACATCAAAAGTCCTCAAGATGAGTGATTAAGTCTGTGGTCACAGAATAGTCATCTAAAGATTATACACGTTAGAAATTAGCTCAATTTATTCATTTAACCTCTACCTGGTTTCTTTAAACATTCTTTGAATACAGTTTATTACACCTCCAAGAATGATTAAGAAATTTGTGCAGTTAGATCCATACCATTACTAGGTCAAGCTTACTCATGTTACGTAGGATGGAAAGAAGTTCGCCTAGTTATTTATTATGAAAACATCCCCGGTTGATGAAAACAAAAAACCTTTATCTTTGATCTCTCAGAAGCTCAACATTATCATCCAGCAAGAGATTGATCCAAATCAGCCATATTGTTATTTTTGTTTTGTATTAGCTGTGGCTTTCCATAGGATCCAGATTCATGTTTTTTTAATGTTGTTTATTATGTCTCATATTTTATTTCAATAGCCCTTTTGGTCAGGTAAGCAAATTTCCTGTCAAATAAATTCTTTCGAGAACTCATGAGATGGACTATTCCATTCAAAAAACATGTTGGAATTATAAATCATATGCCAGAAAATCGAATTGCGTTTTTATATCAACTTTGAGGAGAATTTTTTCATTTTGCACAACAGATGAAGATAAAAGATTTCCATGGGGCCTCAGTCATCAATTGTCTTCCCAAGACTTCAATTGCCTTAATATTTCTAGTTCATTCTTGTAATAGAACTTGTTTCTGCATGAATCAGTAGACATGGGTGTTTCATTGGGTTCGTTTGTTCTCAGAAGTTTCTTTGCTGCATATCACATACTTAAAGTGAGAAAATGGGTCATCTGTTAAATATGCTTTGCCATTTCTGCACCATTTCTCAGAAATCATCAGTAAGCATAGTCGTCTCTTTCTTGAGAGACCAGAGTCATTCTTCCTTCAACTATCAAATGAGCCCTTTCTTCCCTGTGGCGTTGGGTACTATTGCTTACGCTGCTCTGGAATCACCTTCCTTGAAAAAAAAAAGGTTTTACCTATTGCCTTACTTACACTGAAACAGAACTTATAGTAATTCCTTTAAAGCATCATATTTTTCTTATTGTGTTCTTTATAATGCTTTTGATACTGCTTTGCTTTTCACAAATTCCTTTTTGATATTCTTCTTGAATTATTTTTTTTCTTTCTATCTATAGCAACTTGTCATCTTTACTAATGAGTTAGAAGGAAAGGAGGTGATACTTATACCTCTCACCTTGCACTCAAATGGTCCAATCTGTTCTCATATCACCAGTAATTAGGAAATATTTTGGGTCCAGATGTCAAAAACACAGCATATATCTGCATGCTACTAAAATAGTTCTTTATGTTTCCATACCAACAACCAGGACTCAGGTAAACTATAGTCCTCTTTGCCTACCCTGTGTATGTACACATAAACACATACACACACACACACACACACACACACACCCCTCTCATCTATTTATAAAACTCAGAAAATTATTGCAAGTTTATCTGGCAAGCCATCTGTTTTTAACACTTATTTTACTTTGATTGCATAAATCAGGAAGCATTTCCAGAAATCAAGACATGAAGTTAGCCTGTCATCCCAATCTCTTTTCCAGTTGATCTCTGGTAATTATGAAAACTGTAAACAATGTCAACCTAGATCCTTTCTGTGTCTTCTTCATTGTGGAATCCTTGCTTTTATAACAATATAATACAAGTCTACTAACTTGTAAATATGGGCTTTGTAGACATATACCCAAACTGTAAATTTAGTTCTTATATCAGCAAGTGTCTTAGTAAGAAAGAATCTACACTCAAACTGAGTCGTTGAAAGAGAGTTTAATAAATGGCTGATTTAAAAGATGCTGTCGGGATGCCTGGATGGCTCAGTGGGTTGAGGCCTCTGCCTTAAGCTCAGGTCATGATCCCAGGGTCCAGGGATCGAGCCCCACATCGGGCTCTCTGCTCGGCAGGGAGCCTGCTTCCTCCTCTCTCGCTCTCTGCCTAATTGTGATCTCTGTCAAATAAATAAATAAAATCATAAAAAAAATAAAATAAAATAAAATAAATAAAAATAAAAGATGCTGTCAAGGTTTAGGGAAACTTAATAAGGGCTAGTATTGAATTTGAGGCCACTGAGAGGGGTGTTATCCCTGGATTAGTAGAAGCGGAAGGGGAAGAAGTAATGATTTGAATTTGAAAACACAACCCTATAGAAAAGGATTCTGGAGAGAATCTTTGGCCTCCAATAGAGGGAGATAACAAACACTCAGGGAAGGGTCTTGAGGAATATACAGCCTAATCTCACTCTCCTATCTGTGCTTCCCATTAGTTGAACCCAACCTAAATCCAGAGGACAGGAGACCGATGGTCTAGATCAACACCCTGGGGCGTGAGTAGGGTGGAAAGTGGAACTAGAGAGAGCAAATGGAAAATAGTCAACAGATAGGAGAGTGAACATGATAATGATGAAAAGCCACATACCAGGCACAGCAAGACACATCTTCTAATCCAAAGCAGAAAATTTGAGCTCTAGAATGGCATTCCAGAAGTGGGATTCTACAAGTAGTCTCTTTAGGATTCAACTTGCACAATGTATCATCATATCCTTACATCAATTTCTGAAATAATTTGTCTTGGTAACTCCTATATGGCCATATAGAGTTTCATGAATAGTAAACTCTCAGTAAACTCTTATAAAGTCATTAAATAACTCTCCTCTTTGTCCCCTACCACTGCTGGTAGATTTTTATCTTGGATGAGTTTCCAGAAGCAATGTTTCAAAGTTCCAAGTACAGTCACTATCTCCACATGCAATGATATGCCAGATTTGGACAAATAACATAGGATACTGTATTTTTAACAGTTGTGATCAAGGCAGAGTTATCGCTGCACTATCCAAGAGAAGTGAGGTCAGCAGCAAAGCACCTCTGCCAGATGAATTCATTTAGAAAAGCCTCATGGGATAGTTCACAGTCTTACTGTGAGGATGCCTCACAGAATTAAAATGATAGGGATGGAAACATTCAGGAGAAATTCAGAAACTCCCCCTCTCCTCAATTTCATTATGGGAAAAAAAAAAAAAAAAGTAGTGCCAGCCAGTTTCAAGGGGAAATGGATGCAAAAACATCTTTTTCTGCCCACAAAGATGAATTGCCTGTAATGACGGCCATTTGAAAATTGTGGCATCAAATTTTAAGCATCAATGTGGTATTTTAAAAAGCAGGTAAGTCCTGTTCTGATCGAAATGCTTGAGGTTCACTCTACTGCAGACTATATTGCATCCAAGAAAAGAGTTGTTTTACTTTTTTCTCCTCTAAAATTGGGTAAATTGGTTGGGGGGGGGGTATCTGTATTAGGTAGTATAATGAAGGCTACACATAAGTATGCAGCTGTGTTAGGTTTTAGGCACAAAAGCAAACTCTTTATGTTCTAGTAGCTAATTAAGATAAAGATTTGCTTGGCATGCAATTTCACTTCCTTAACATCTTTTATATTGAAGTCACTCTGACTTACAGAGCATCCTGCATTTTAGTCACTGACCCATAAAAAACAAATGAAAGCTGGTAAAAGGATAACAACATGCATTCTGAATAACTCGCTAGGAAATGCCTCAATCTTGAAAGACTTTTCAATAATAATTCACCAGCCAATTCCATTAGTCTTAAAGACTAGAGAAGCACAAAGAGAAAATTTGAATTACATAGCTTCACTTGCTATAATTTAAAGATATTTCAAGCTAAATTTAAACCTTTTGGATGTGGTATCTTGCTGTTTTGGGGCTAGCAAAATGCAAGATCCTAATAGTAAAACCCAATTAACGATAAATTGTATTTCTGTACTTCCCACTCTGCTCCTAGTGAGTGTCATTCCTAGCTCAGCATTGTATTTTAAAAGCTTTCTTCATTTAAAGAAACATACCAAGCAAAGGTGATTTAAACCTGTCTTATGATATAATTATGACACCAGGTTTTAAAACTAAGGTGTTTTTCCTGTGCATCCACTTCAGCCTTTTGGGCAATATCTCCTGTAGTGTACACTTTTGTTCTACCTGTGTTATGACATAATAATGTTAGCATGCTCTGTAAGTGAATCTATTTGTGTCTGACCACTTTTTCATGTATTTTTTTTTTTTTGCTTTCTCATTTTCATTGTTTTTTGCATGTGTATTAATCTCCTGGGGCTGGCATAACAAAGTACCCCAAACTGGACAGCTTGAACAATAGAAATTTATTGTCTCACAATAAATTCTGGAGGTTGGCAGTCCTCGATCGATTGAGGTGTCTGCAGAATGATCCTTCCGAAGGCTGTGAGGAAAAATCTGCTTCCTTCCTCTCTCTGGACATCTGGTGGTCTGCTGCCAGCCTGGCGTCCCTTGGTTTGTAGAGCCATCATCACCATCTTTGCCTTCATCCATAAGTGCTGCTCTCCATGTGTGTCTGTGTCCAAACTTGTCATTTTTTAGAAAGACATCAGTAAAGGGGGCTCTCTAACTCTAGTATGACCTAATCTTAACTAATTACATCTACAAAGACCCTATTTCCAAAGAATGTCACATTCTTAGATGCTGGAGGTTGGTCTCAGGGGGCGGGCGGGGGGAGCGACAGCACACAATTCATCATAGGACATCATGTCGGGTCATTAATTTCAGTCTTCCTCTGTGTGTGCTTAAGTTCCTAGAGTTTCAATTACTTCCCTTTCAAGTTTACTAATGAACTTCTAGACTTCAATGTCTATTCTGCTTTAAAGCCCATTCAATGAGTTGTTTCCTGTTCTTTATTCTGCATGTTCTTTGTTCTATATATTCTTTGTGTTATCTTCTGTTTCTATTCTCATTGTGTTCATTTTCCTTTAAATGCTTGAACACATTGAGCACAATTACATAAGCTCATTTAATGTCCTGTCTACTGATTCCATCACGTTTCCCATCTACATCTTTTTTTATTGCCTAATATTTTCTCCTGTTAGTGGGTTACATTTTCCTTCTTCTTTACATATCTTTGCACGTCCAATAATTTAGAACATGGTGAGTTTATGTTAATGACAACTAAATTTTGTAATCTTCTTTCCAAAAGTGTTAAAATTTGTTATATCAAGTGTTTAAGTTAATTGCATAGCAGCTTGGTTCGTTCAGAGCTTGGTTTTCAACTTTGTTACCATGGGTCCAGAGTAGCCATTATTCTAAGGCTTAGCCATACTACAAAGGAATGGCAGTACTGTCAGTCTCATTGGACCCCCCAGGCATGGAATGATGACACCCACTCTTTCTAATTGAAACACAGTGTCTTCCAGCTCTTGGTGAGTTCTGAGAACTATTTTGAGTACGTCTTTCTGAGTGTTCTTTTCCCAGTCTCATGACATTTCACCCTATACACAGGATTGATAATCATCAACTCAATCAAGGGCATGCCTACATAGATTTCTAGAGCTTTCTCCACACAGTCCTCTCCTCCCTGGTACTCTTCCTTGCAACTTGCAGATACCTCATTTTTCTAAAACTGGACTTCATCCCTTCAAATCCAGGGAACAACCAAGCTCTCCTTAGGATTCCACTCCCTGCTTCATGATCCAGAAAGAGCTTCCACACAGATTACCAGAGTGTTCCTCCACTCCCTTCTTCTGGTTCCCTTGTCTCATGGATCACAGTTCTGTGTTCTGTTTTTCTAATACCTAAAAACCACCACAAATGTCATCCAGTATTCCAATTGTTTATAGCAGAATCCAGTAACTCTTCCATGAGCATAGCAGAAGACTTAGTATGCAATTTGATAAATAATTTCTTTAATAGAATTTCTTCTTTAATCATTAGTGGGGCTTTTTGTCCTATTTAATCAAAATCATGAAGATAATCACTTAAGTTTTCCTCTAATACCTTTATTGCTTAACTTTTAGCAATTAGATCTGCAATTCATCTGAAAAAATATTTTTTTCTGTATGGTGAGTTAGGGTCAAAATTATTATTTTTTTTTCCACATTCAATATCCAAATAGCCTAGCCTATTTATTAAAAACATTCACCTTTTATTAATGAACTGTTATGTTTGCTTTTACAAATAGTGTAACGATATATACGTGGGCCTATTTTGGTACTTGATTCAGTTCCACTGATCTATTTGTCTATTTTTTTTTAAGATTTTTTTTTTTTTTGACAGAGATAGATATTACAAGTAGGCAGAGAGGCAGGCAGAGAGAGAGGGGGGAAGAGAGGGGAAGAGAGGGGGAAGCAGGTTCCCTGGCTCGATCCCAGGACCTTGAGATTACTTCCCAAGTCGAAGGCAGAAGCTTAATCCACTGAGCCACACAGGTGCCCCAATTTGTCTATTTTTGCATCACCACAACACTCTTGACTCCTATAGCTCTATGATAATCTAGATGGATAGTTTAAGTCTTTCAGCTTTGTTTTTACGAGATTGCCTTGGCCATCCTTGGCTCTTTGAATTTCCTAATGCCCCTTGGTGAGGGGCGCCTGGGTGGCTCATTTGGTTAAATGTGTCTGACTCTGGATTTTGGCTCAGGTCATAATCTCAGGGTCATGAGATCGGCTCAGTGCTGAGCGTGGAGATGCTCGGGATTCTCTTTCCCTCTCTCTCTGCCTCTCCTCTCTCTCTCTCAAAACAAATAAAAATAAATAAATTTAACTTGGCGACTTCTTAAGTAAATTAATACATACATACATACATAGATACACAAATTTTATGTCATTTTTTATTCAATCATATTGAATCCAAGGTTAGTATGAGAATAATTTAAAATTTTACCATAGTGAGTCTTCTGGAACCTTATGAAACACCTTTCCATTTATATAAGCCTCATTCAATTTCTGTCCATCGGTTCTTAGATTTTAGTAAAGACATTCTGCTCATCACTATTTAGACTTATTTCCATATATCTGATAGTTTTGTTATTGTTACAAGTAATATCTTTCTTACAACTATTTTTATTAATTTGTTGCTGGTACATAAACATACAATCTTTTTTTTTTGTTTTAATCATCAATATAGTGACATTGCTCAATTTGCTATTAATTTAATAGTTCTTAAATTATTTTAGAACGTCTATGGACATGATCATCTTATTTTACCAGTAATGACATCTTTATTTCCCCCTTAACTGTCCTTACATTTTTCTTTTTTCCCTGTGTTATTTTATTGGCTAGGGACCTAATTAAAATATTGACTAAAAGAGGTGTCATCATCTTGTTCTTAATCTTGAAGGGATAATTTCACCTTAGTGTATAATTTTTCCTATAGGTTATTAACTGATATCCTTTGTCAGATAAAGAAAATTCCTACTTCTAATTTGTAAAAAAAAAAAAATTGTTTTTTGTTTGTTTTATAATCATAAAGAAGTATTGAATTTAACCAAATGTTTTTTTCTCTATCTACTAATATAATCATATGACCTTTACTTTTTATTCAATAATGTAGCAATTTATGTTGATTTTTTTAAATCTATATTTATCTCCCTGAAATCAACCCCACTCAGTCTGGTAGATAGAACTATCTAATGTCTCTTAAAGCGTCTTCTCAGGCAAATTGATTATGAATACATGTTGGAGTTTTTCCTGAAATTTGTCACAAAGGAGGGAGCTATGAACATGACAGTTGAGATAATTCCTCCTGGAGAGACATCTTATGGAGGAAAATGGCGATATAATAGTCTTAGATAGTGTAAAATAGTCTTAGATAGGGGTTAACAGTTTAACATCTAGTTAAACATTGTAGACTCTCTGAGATTGGTTTAATGACAGTAGGTCTTCCTAAGGTTGAACTCTGTTAGAATTTTAGGAGGGCTTCTTAAGTTTATCAATGTCTATCACAGAATTGCTTGAGGATTTTATCAGAAGGATAAAATTACTCTCAGAAGGAACACCTAATCACATTAGACAATGAAAGTCCTCTAGGTTTTGAACAGTTCTTTTTAATGTAAGCAAAGGATCAGTTCAACTAAGAGGGTTATGAAAAGCTACAACACCTGCTTAAGATCTCATCCAGTTGTAGAACAAGAGAATCAGTTCACAATGGAAGTTTAAAGGATAGTGGTGGGAAGAATAAAGATGCTGTTTGTTGGTGTCCTATTGAGTCCAGCTGATCTCCAAACCATGGTATTTACCACTGATTCATTATTTGTATTTTTAGTTACTTGACATAAGGTATAATCATGTATGAATCACATATATAGCTGTTAAGATTTTTGTCATAACATGGTTTACACAAAAGATAAGTAAGAAAGGGTGTTAGGGGAAAAAAAAACAACAACTCCAATGCTTATCAACAAAGAAATGATTATATAATTAGGATCCATTGGTAGAACAAAATAATTCTCAGAAACCACTCAAATGACTATTATAAAATATTTTAATTAACTGATATTAACCATACTTTGTTACTGCCTATGTTCTCCTCTAGGATTTTGATGAATTCCTGTCTCACATTGAGGTCTCATCCATTTTGAGTCTATCTTTGTTTAAGGTGTAAGAGAATGGTTGAGTGTCATTCTTCTGTGTATAGTTGTCCAGTTTTCCCAGCACCATTTATTGAAGAGACTGTCTTTTTTCCATTAGATATGTTTTCCTGCTTTGTTGAAGATTAGTTGACCATGGGGTTGATGGTCCATACCTGGGCTCTCTATTCTGTTCCATTGATCTATGTGTCATTTTTGTGCCAGTACCATGCTGTCTTGGTGATCACAGTCTTGTAACATAGCTTAAAATCAAGCACCATGATGCCCTCAGCTTTGTTTTTCTTCTTCAACATTTCCTTGGTGATTCAGGGTTTTCTTTTATGATTCCACACACGTTTTAAGATTGTTTGTTCCCGCACTTTGAAAAATGCCATTGGTATTTTTTTATTTAAATTTATTTAAATTTTTTAAAAATGTCTTTTCATTGTTCCAGAATTCATTGTTTATGCACCACATCCAGGGCTCCTCCAAAATACCCACCACCAGGTTCACCCAACCCCCACTCCCCTTCCCTCCAAAACCCTCAGTTTGTTTCTCAGAGTCCAGTCTCTCATAGTTTCTCTCCCCCTCCTATTTTCCCCAACTTACTTCTCCTCTCCATCTCCCAATATCCTCCGTATTAGTCCTTATGCTCCACAAGTAAGTGAAACCATATGATAATTGACTCTCTCTTCTTGACTTACTTCACTCAGCATAATCTCTTCCAGTCCCATCCATGTTGATACAAAAGTTGGGTATTCATCCTTTCTGATGGAGGCATAATACTCCATAGTATATATAGACCACATCTTCTTTATCCATTCATCCGTTGAAAGGCATCTTGGTTCTTTCCACAGTTTGGCAACTGTGGCCATTGATGTTATGAACATTGGGTACAGATGGCCCTTCTTTTCACTACATCTGTATCTTTGGGGTAAATAGCCAGTAGTGCAATTGCAGGGTCATAGGGAAGCTCTATTTTTAATTTCTTAAGGAATCTCCACATTGTTTCCCAAAGTGGCTTTGCACCAACTTGCATTCCCACCAACAGTGTAAGAGGGTTCCCCTTTCTCCACGTCCTCTCCAACACTTGCTGTTTATTGTCTTGACAATTTTGGCCATTTTAACTGGTGTAAGGTAGTATCTCAATGGGGTTTTGATTTGAATCTCCCTGATGGCTAATGATGATGAACATTTTTTCATGTGTCTATTAGCCATTTGTATGTCTTCTTTGGAAAAGTGCCTGTTCATGTCTTCTGCACAGTTTTTGATGTGATTATCTGTTTTGTGTGTGTTGAGTTTGAGGAGTTCTTTATAGATCTTGGGTATCAGCCCTTTGTCTGTAGTGTCATTTGTGAATATCTTCTCCCATTCCATGAGTTGCCTCTTTGTTTTGTTGACTGCTGCCTTTGCTGTGCAAAAGCTTTTGATCTTGATGCTTCTGCCATTGGTATTTAGATCAGGATGACCGTTGAAAGTATAGATTGCTCGGGCAGTAACCTCTTAGAAATCAGCCACAGCTGATTTCAAGACACTTCTTTCAAGACACATCTCCAAAGGCAAGGGAAACAAAAACAAAAACAAACTTTGGTACTTCAAGATAAAGAGCTACTGCACAACAAAGGAAACAGTAACTAAACAAAGAGGCAACCCACAGAATGCAAGAAGATATTTGCAGATGACACTGCAGATAAAGGGCTGATATCCAAGATCTATAAAGAACTTCTCAAGCTCAACACCCAAAAAACAAATAATCAAGTCAGAAAATGATCAGAAGACATGAACAGACACTTCTCCAGAGAAGACATACAAATGGCTAACAGACACATGAAAAAATGTTCATCATCATTAGCCTTCAGGAAAATTCAAATCAAACCCACATTGAGATACTACCTTATACTTAGTTATAATGGCCAAAATTGACAAGACAAGAAACAACAAACATTGGAGAGGTTATAGAGAACAGGAGCCGTCTTACACTGTTGGTGGGAATGCAAGTTGTTACAGCCACTTTGGAAAACAGTGTGGAGGTTCCTCAGAAAATTAAAAATAGAGCTACCCTATGACCTAGCAACTACACCACTGGACATTTACCCCAAAGATACAGATGTAGTGAAAAGAAGAGCTACATGCACTCCAATGTTTATAGCAACAATGTCCACAATAACCAAACTGTGGAAAGAGCTGAGATGCTCTTCAACAGACAAATGGATAAAGAAGATGTGTCCATATATACAATGGAATATTACTCAGCCATCAGAAAGAATGAATACAATAAATAAATAAATAAATAAATAAATAATTTGTAAGTAGTCTTAAAAAAATAAAAGAAAGAATGAATACCCAAATTTTGCATCAACATGGATGGAACTGGAGGAGATTATGCTAAACGAACTAAGTCAAGCAGAGAAAGTCAATTATCATATGGTTTCACTTATTTGTGGAACATAAGGAATAGCATGGAGGACATTAGGAGAAGGAAGGGAAAAGTGAACGGTGAGAGTAATTAGAGGGGGAAATAAGCCATGAGAAACTATGCACTCTGAGAAACAAACTGAGGGTATTTTTGGGGGGATGGGTTAGTCCAGTGATGGGTATTAAGGAGGGCACATATTGCATGGAGCACTGGGTATTACACACAAACAATGAATCATGGAACAGTACATCAAATACTAATGATAACATAATTAAAAAAAAATTTTAAACATTCATTGTTAAATGAACAACAAAAAAATCAGGTCCTGGTACAGTATGTTCTCATTAAAAATAATATATGTACAAATAATAAACAGGTATCGTATATATAGTGATGGGGAAGGGCTATGTTAAATTATTTCTGAAGTGATAGATTATTTCTTCTTTTTGATTTTTAATATCTTTCTTATGTAGGGTTTTCTTTTATAATAAGAAAAAATAAATCTTGTAATAATGTATTTCATTGTATTTAGACACAAATACAACCTCCCCACATATGATCTTAAAAAATCCTCAAAAAATGTCTCTAAAACCCCTTTGAAAAGAACTTTCCCTTCCCTGTGAAGCAATTCTTTATACTGATTGTTAAATAAAAGGCCAAGAGAGATACCCCATTTAACTTCTGTCTTAATCCCGAAACTGCCTTCTTGAGAATACAGTATTAGTGTGTTTCTATTCTGAGTATGTCTGCCACAAGTACAACACACTATTTCACCATAGCCTATGGCATCCTTTGTACAGTTCAGTTGTCAAGTAATCCACCAAAAGCAATTTATCCACTTCTCCTTACAGTTGCTGGAGATCTTAGAATTATAATCACTGGCTATTTTCCCCACAATACTTTGTTACCCTATTAAGCATTAGAATTTGCCAGTACAAAAGGGACAGGCATAAGATGCAGTGAACCTAAGTGTCATCTAATCAATGATGGCGACAGTTGTGAAAGCAGGTTACTAATGAGTAGGCAAGTGCTGGAGTGATTCAATCTGATTCCCACTGTATGTTTGAAGAATGTGGCACCAAATCACAGTAGCCAGCTGCCCATCTGCAGGCCACAGTTTCTACAGAAGCCAGCAATAAGTACAGGGTCCTGGATTTCACCAGCTTCTTTCATTTGGGCAGGATTCAGATTGGAAAAATTATTGCTGAAGTGTTTCAAATCCGGTGTGTATCCTATAGGTTCTTAATATCATCTAATGTCTCAGAGCATATAATGTCTCAGAGGTAATAGACAAACCAGAAAAAGAGTAGATATCATTTCCATATGCAAGGTGTAGTTCGGTTTCCAATTCCCAGCATATGTCTTTCGGTCATAAGTGACATATTGAATTTTGTGGTAATACATCTCCTGATTGTTAGCCATTATTGTTTGCAATAAAGTTAATTAACATAAAAATTTTCTTTCCAGATATTCCATAATACTTCAATACCATATACAAATACTTGCCACCAAATGGCAAAATATTTATTGAGAATATTGATTAAACCACAAATATCCAGTTCTCTAGAAGAATACATTATTCTAGACGAGTTAATTATCCAAATGATTGGGATATCATCCTTTTTGTAATGAATTTTTCTTTGAAACCTTTTAAAAGTGATAATCTATTTCTCAAACTCAATGCCCAAAAAATAAATAATCCTGTTAAGAAATGGGCTGAAGACATGAAGAGACATTTTCCCAAAGAAGACATACAGAGAGCTAACAGACACATGAAAAGATATTCAACATCACTCATCATCAGGGAAATATGAATCAAAACCACAATGAGATTCCATCTCACACTTATCAGAACGGCTAAAATTAACAACACAGGAAACACCAGGTATTGGCGAGGATGTGGAGAAAGGGAAACACTCTTACACTGTCAGTGGGAATGCAAACTGGTGCAGCCACTCTGGAAAACAGTGTGGTGGTTCCTCAAAACTTTAAAAATAGAACCACCTTATCACCCAGCAATTATATTAATAGATATTTATCCAAAGGATACAAAAATACTAATTTGAAGGGGCACATGCCCCCCAATGTTTATAGCAGCATTATCAACAATTAGCCAAATTATGGAAAGAGCCCAAACATCCACTGACAGATGAATGGATAAAGAAGAGGTGATATGTATAGACAATGGAATATTACTCAGCCATAAAAAAGAATGAAATCTTGTCATTTGTGGCAATGTGGCTAGAGCTAGAGTATATTGTGCTAAGTGAAATAAGTTAGTCAGAGAAAGACAAATACTATAGGATTTCACTCATATGTGGGATTTAAGAAACAAAGCAGATGGACATAGAGAAAAGAGGAAAAAGAGAGGAGAGGGATGTAAACCAGACTCTTAACTATAGAGAACAAACTGAGGGTTGATGAAAGGAGGTGGGCAGGGGATGGGCTAACTGGATGATGGGTATAAAGGAGGGCACTTGTTGTGATGAGAACTATGTGTTAATAGAAGAGATGAATCACTGAATTCTACACCTGAAACCAACTCTACCACATATGTTAACTAACTAGAATTTAAATAAAGACTCGAAATAAAAAATAAAAATAAAAAACAGAAGTGATCATGTATTTCTCTAGCTTTTTAAGCCATTATATGAAATATAATGTAAACATTATTACTCAATAACCCCGACCTTTGTGGTAACCTGTAGATGCAGAAATTGAGGTCACTGGATAGAATATATTATTCTTCTAGATGCCTGCTTTATTGGAAAAAAATATGATTTCATTGTTCCGCATATACACAAAAAAATACAAAATTATCTTCATGGCTAGTGCCAATAATAATCTTTGTAGTACTACAATCTTTGTAATATGATTAACAAAATATTTATTATTGAAACAATGTACTGTAGCCTCTTATTAGTTTGATCTCCTTTGCTTTCTCATTGTACTGCATTTTTGGATAGGGTATATGAAGTGCACTTAATTTTTAATATTTCTGAATTATTATTTAGTGAATGGCTGATATTTTTTTCATCTAAAACATAGTATATTGTCACATTTTTTTCAAGTTTAACTTATGTTTAGCTTTTAACAGATATCTAGATGGTAGCAAAGTCCTTGAATGTAACAGGAGAAAAAATTCATGTTCTCTTCAAACAATCAAGACTAACTTATTTCCGGTCAATATTTCCACTGAGAACAATTAGAAAAACTAAAGGAGACTTAGATATAAACACATATACTTGAAGACATTAGAAAGCTACTAACTCACTAAAGATTTGTGGGGTTCAGAGTATGTCAAGGGGGGTGAGCCTAATATTCAGTGTGCCTTTGCCCCTTGAGCCTTTACCTTTTTGAAAATAGTAAAGGGAATGAGTTGAGCAGCCTCATCAAAAAAGATTTGCCAATGAAAAAGAATCCTGGTAAACCTTCAAGGGTTTCAGCTAGAACACCAAAGGACTATAGCCCAAGAGTATGGATACCAGAAACAAACTAGCACTTATAAGGACTGAAGTCCAGATTCTAACCTATTCAACCCCTAATTAAATTGATGACAGTAATCAGCCAAAAAATAGCTCAAGAGCCTACCAATAGCAAAATTAAATCTACCCTAGAGGAAAACAATCATTCAGAGACACAAATTATGTTCACATTGTTTATGCACTATATCTGGAATCAATCAAAAATAACTAGGCCTACAAGGAGACAAAATATTTCAGAAAAAGAAAAAACAGAATCAGAATCATAAGAGAAATATTCTTTAAAAATGAAGGCAAGGGCCTTTCCCTGCTTTTTATGACTGAGTAATATTGCATATGCAAAAAATCCAATATAATATGCAGATAATATGTCAGAATTAATAAAGGAATAGTAAGATCACTGTATATAATGTCAGTATACAAAAGAGTATTTATAGTCTTATCTATCAGCAACAAATAATTAGAAAAAGGAACTCTTAAAATATATTACTAATGATAGCATCAAAACTACAATTATGTAGAAGCATTATTAGTAAGATCAAAGGGCATCTAAGCAAACAGAGGGACATACCACATTCATGGAATGAAAGACTAAATATTTTTAAAACACAGTTATAACCAAATGGCTTGTCATTCAATAAAATCCCAATCAAAATCATAACAGATAAATTTTTGGAAAATGACAAGGTAATTTTTAAATGTGTATGGAACTGAAAAGGACTAAAACTATCCAAGAAAATCTTGAAAGAACAGCAACAACAACAACAACAACAAAAAAAGAAGCTGGAGACATTTATATGCCCAGTTAAAAAAATTTTTTTTAAGATTTTATTTATTTATTTGACAGACAGAGATCACAAGCAGGCAGAGAGGCAGGCAGAGAGAGAGGGGGGAAGCAGGCTCCCCGCTGAGCAGAGATCCTGATGCGGGGCTCGATCCCAGGACCCTGAGACCATGACCTTAGCTGAAGGCAGAGGCTTTAACTCACTGAGCCACCCAGGCACATGAGATATTGCCCCAATGAGATATAAATTAACTAGTAAATCAGAATAAAAGATCTAGAAACAGGCCACACATACATGGACACTTGGATATGACAAAAACAGCATTAAAGAGCTCTGAGGAAAAAATACTGGTTGTTTTTTTTTTTTCAATGAATTGTGTTAGATCAATAATGTATCTTCATGGAAAGAAATAATCCTTCCTACCACACTGCATGCAAAAACCAATACCAGGTGGATTATAGATTCAAGTATAAAAGGTGAAACAAGTATAAAAGGTGAAAAGTTTTAATCAGAAACTTTAAACATAGAAGAATTTTTTTCTTGACCTTGGGCTAGCAAAGATTTCATTTCAAGTTAGCATGAACCATTACAGTTTAATTAAAATGGACTACAGTAAAAGAGGGACATATGTTAGCCAAAAGACATCACTAATAGAGTGAACATACAAATGGCAGAAAGGCAAAAAGTCATTTCTAATGTCTACAACCAACAAAGGGCTTGTATCTGGGGTAATTTCTTTCAAACTTTAAAAATCAATGAGAGAAAGATGGAGAATATGATAGAAAATAAATGAGCAGAAGACTCGAACAGAGTCTTTTCAAATGATCTAGAGACATACAAAAAGTTTCTTGGCCTTGTAAGTAATGAGGAAATGAATATTAAGTACATGCTTGCTCACCACAATGAAAAAGACTAGCAATATAGAGTTGGCTAGAATGTGAAGCGATGGCAGTCATCATATCCTGCTGATGAAAATGAAAATTTGTATAACCACTTTGGAAAGCTGGTAGTAGTTACTAAAGTTTAACAAATGGGCCTTATGACCAGCAATTATACAGCTCAGTATATAACCAACCAACCGCATACCGATAGACCTGTGCAAGAATGTTCATCATAGCACTGACAAAGCTCCCATTTTCATTCCCACAGATTTTTGCAGCACTATTTGCAGCAGCCCAAATTCAAAACAAGGCAAATGTTCATCAGTCCAAATGTCTATGATTTTTGGTATATTCATGGAAAGGAATGCCACCCAGTAATGAAAAATAAATGAATGACTGCAACATTTGTCAACAAGGGTGAAACTCACAAACATAATGTAGAATAAAAGAAGCCAAGCACAAAATGATACAGAATATGAGTTCACTTTTACACGATTATAAAACAAGCAACATTAAATTGTGGTGTGAGAAGTAAGGATAGTAGGCATCCTCTGGCTGGGGGAAGAATTTCTGGAAGGAGGCATGAGGTGGCTAGGATGCTTTCCCCATAGAGGTAGTCACTTTATGAAAGTTTTCAATTTGTGCACTTCTCCAAACACATGTCTTAAGTCAATGAAATTTCATTTAAAACATTTTAAACACCCCAAATTAAGGCGTTAAAAATCAGAATAGCAATTACCTTTGGGCAGGAAGTTGTGCAGTGTTTGGGGGCAGGTCTGAAGCAGGCATCCAGGATGCTGGTAATGTTAACACTGTTTCAAAACCTGAATCATGTTTACATTAGTGTTTTTACTATGATTTGTGAAATTCTCCCCTATCTTTTTCAGTAAAAAGGAGTCTTAATAATAGTTTTAGGTAAAAATTTTTGGAATTTTTCCTTATGTGTTGTATTTCACATTTTTAAAGTGTTTAAAAACAATAATATCTTTTTCATCCAGTTTTTTCACATACAGGCCTATCAGCTAGATGATCAATATTAAAAACCATTTCTGTTAGGCTAGTTCTAAATACATATAACAATACAATGGGGTTCACTGTTATAAAATCTATGTGCCTTTATGAAAAAAATATTGCAGGTGTGATCTGATCTAGCAATCTCTGGCATCTGAAATAAAAGTTGAAATTGGCACAAGAAACTGAACTATTTAAATTTCAATGGCTTGAAAATAAGTTTTGCACTCTGCATCTCTGGAGGAAGGGACAGAATTTTAATTTTAAAAACAATATGTATGTAATGGGATAGGGTAATTCACAGCTTGCAACTAAATTATGGTTACTACTGCAATTTAATTCTATCTTGGTCAGCCTGATACTGGTGGGATGGGGGCATCCGAGGGCCCAAGGAACTGCCCCTCCCCTCTGGGGTTAACAATCTGACTAACAAGACCATTAGCAAAAATACCACAGATAATTCAAATCCACTTTCTTCTGGCCTAGTGTCTCCCACCTCTCAGATGACTAGTTGAGTCCTAAGAGAAATGGAATAGTAGCAAAAACTGTACCAGCATTCAGGCACAAGCACAAAGTATAACAGAGCCCTCTTTTGGGAGTGGCCCGACTCCATAATATTGATGGGAAGAAGTTTCTCTGGCTTTGGAACAGAGGCATGGATGCACTGCTCCACTGTTAGAGGAAGTCAGAAGGAAGCAGCCCTTGGGAGCAGTGGGCCTGATGGCCCATTATTGGTGCTGAAGGGGACAGCGTCAGCCAATGCTGGACACTGCTATAGTTTCACATCTCTGGTGACCTTGGAGGATGGCCACAGCTTCAGCGGCCACTGGAGACAATAGCAGCCACTGAAAGTGACTGAACAATTGGCTCCTGAGTCATGGGTGAAGCTCTTGTGTTGTTTGACGGACTGTAAGAGGCACATGCAATTTTATACAGACTGAGAAGACTTGAGTATAACAAGCCCACATGGTTATATTTGAAAAATAAAAATTATTGAAAGAAAATCTCTGAGGAAGGTAACTCTAGAGTCTCTCAGAAGTAGGCGGAGGAGGCCAGAGGGTCAGAGAGAATTTGGGGGATTCCTTAATTATGGAGAATTGGAAAGAAGTTCACATTATTCACATAAATTTAACCTCATTGAATTCTAAGGCTGAGATTAAAAAGTATAGATTATATTACTATTGAAAATGCTTGACTTGATTTGATAGATTTCTTCCTGTTATCTAAATTTAACCTATTTTCTAATTATCTTAATAAGGGTTATGACTCATCATTCCCTTACATATTACACATAATAAAGTGGAATTCTTAAGCTGAAGCTTTTTAGGTCTTTCCTCATTAAAATTCTGGTCAACTTCTTAAAGCCTAACGACACAAAATAGTATCAAATGCCACAGGCAAAGCATGACATAGCAAAGGAAGGGACTGTGTAATCCCTTCTCAAGTGCATTGCTCAGATTCAACCAGAGTCAGAAAACACATTGGCAGAAATCTAACATTGTAGTATTTTGGAACAAGGCTATTATTCCAAGATTTAAAACACATAAAATCTAATTAACGTCTTGGCTCTTCTGCCTTCATTCTTTGTGAACTTGGAAATATTGATGCCTAAATTCTAAACTTCTAAGGAAATATTAAAGGGGAAAAAAAAAACAAACTCTAAGAGGACATGTGGGTAAGATTGCCATCCAATGCTTTCCTCCCAGAACCTGGATGAAAAAATGTGAAAATGTAAAAGAATGTAAAAACAAGAGAAAATCTACAACAGCATCCAAGATGGCAGAAGAGTCCCAATGACACGCTGTAAAATTAGTGTTATTTCTGACCTAAATAAGCAAGTTGGGGCTAGAATAAAGGATTTGTCCAAGAGTCTTCTCATAACTCTCTTTCCCAAGAAAACAGGGGTGGGGGGAGACAGAAAATGCTGAGAGGAAATTCTGGCAGAAGAGCAGCCATGTCCTAAAACATGGAGAAAGGGCTGGAGAAGAAGGTGACTGAAAGTTTAGTGGAAGATACCGCCAAGAACTCTACCATGTTGTGTATGGGTCAAAGCAGTTGAAGAGGATGCCATGAGAGGGATGGAGTCAGTGGCACTGGGGCTGCCGCCCCCTGCAGCAGGACCTCACCTGACAGAGCAAGGGTCCCTTCTGGTTGCCCCAGGCAGGAAGAAGACAGAGTACGAGAGGAAGATTCCCTGGTGTCCTGGAGATGCCCAAACTGCATAGGCTTCCAGCTTCCTCTCTACTTCCTTCAGGTTATAGACTCACAGAACTGGTCAGATAAACTTACGTTAATGCATGTCCACAAAGGACTTACACCAAATAGAGCAGTATTTTTAAAGCAGTATATTCAACGAACTCCCAAACAGGGAAACAACCGAAAATGCTCCAGAAAAGAAAATGGACAAACAAATGGTGTTCAAATTGTGTTTGAACCGCCGTTGCTCACTAATCCCAGCACCACCTCTAGCTCCTGAGCTCCACCTGAAGGAGAAGGGGGTAAGTCAGGAGGTCTCTGCACCAGGTCTCCTACAGAGCAGACTGCCTGCGAATCCAAGGAAGGAACGGGCTCTAAAAGCCAACGACAAGATTGCGCCCTCTTCTGGAGGGGGAAGAAAACTCATCCTTACCGGCCTGGCCTCCCCACGCTCTGTGAAATTAGAGGTGATCAGAAGTCCGTGGAACTTCTGATTTGCAAACTTCCTTTCCAGCATTTGGGGGAGAAATGGCCCACGACTTCAAAACAGCTCTGCGCTTCCAGAGTGCAGCTATTGGTGCTTTGCAGGAGACAAGTGAGGACTTTCTGGGGGGCCTTTTTGAGGACACCAACCTGTGTGCTACTATCCTTGCCAACCTGTCACAGTTATGCCAAAAGACGTCCAGCTAGCGCGCCGCGTGCATGGAGAACGTGCTTAAGAATCCACTGTGATGGAAAACATTTCATTCTTTAAAAATTTTTTCTTTCTCTTTATTGGTAGTTCTGAATATTAGATATTTTTTTTCCGTAGGGTCAAAAGGTACCTCAATATATGATTGCAAGTGGAAAACTAGGGGACAGAAATCAGGTATTGACAATTTTTCCATTTCCATTTGTGTATGAGTTTTTAATATAAATGCAGAGACATAAAAATTAATGCCAGTCAAAATGTTGCGGTGAACAGGGTTCAGCAGTTCAACTTTATAAGAATTATAAATTAACCTGTTAAATGTTTCTGGACAATGCCAGCACTTGGATTTTTTTAAAACAAGTAAATTTTTTTAAAGAATTTATTTATTTAACTGAGAGAGAGAGAGAAATCGAGGGGAGGAGCAGAGGCAAAGGGACAAGCAGACTCCATGTTAGACACATAGCCTGATGTAGGGCTGGATCCCACCTCCCTGAGATCATGACCTGAGCCAAAATCAGGATTTGGTAGATTAAGTGACTGAGCCACCCAGGCACCCCAAAACAAGTAAATTTCTTATTGATGGCAAAAGCAAAAACAAAACAAAATAAAAAATTCAAATGATATTCTATGCATCCAATAAAGTCATGCTTGTTGATAAAAAAAAGCATAAATACCAAAAATTCAGCAACATAAATGAAAGTAAAAACTTACTCTTATAAAGAGGTATACACCAAAGAATGAACCCTTATGAAAATATCCTTTTTTATGAGGCATAAGCATGGGCAAGACGAACCTATGGTGATGGAAATCAGAACACCGATGTGCATGAAGAATCACCTGAAAAGGGTATAAGAGAGTTTTGCGGAGATGATATTAATGTCTGAAGTCGTGTTGTTAAATGGATACATTCATTTGTGACAACTGACTAATTTAATCCCTAATATCTGTGCATTTCACAATATGTAAACTTTGTCCCAATTAAAAAAATATGTATTATCTGCATACCATGACTCAATTATATACCTTTCATTACTTTACAAATCCGTGGCACCCTTCTAATATTGTAAAATGAGTAATGTATAATATACATTTTCCTGTGTGCTTACTTTAAAATTGGTTTAATTAACTAATTAATTTGCCTAATTATTTGCATATCTTTATTTTTATGGGACTGATTTCTGCTATTTATTTTATTCTATAAGTATTTTGAACCAAAAGGTTGATTCTGGATCTACTGTATGATGAGGGACTTTCTTTTTCCCTTTGTTTTCCCCAAAGCAATTCTTTTATCCTTTGATCTCAGCTAAAACACACTACAGGGAAATTACCAAACATGAACAAAACCAGCTTTTCTGTTGACTGCACCCATCCAAAATGAAGCTGCTTCCTTTGGGCTAGACTAAAATCACAAGATAAGAATTGTTAATTTAACTGCTTCAGTGACTTTCTTTGAACTGAATGCTTATTAAACTTGGAAGAAAAAAAAAAACTTCTATTTTATCTTGTGGGTTTGTTTTTTTTTTTTGGTTTTTTTTTTTTTGGTATTCTAAGAGAACCATTTATATGGTGACTTTATGTAAAAAAAAAAAAAAAAAAAAGTAAGGTAGTCATTTCAACCCTCTCAACCTCAAGATAAATGAAGGGGGGGAAAGTTCCTTATTCCTTGCTCTTGATTTAGGATATTAAAAGTTTTGCCCACTCCTGATACTACTCTGTTTTAACAAGACTTGCAAGACATACATCTTATGAAAGTAGATATCAAAAGAAAAAATTATGAAAAGAAAGACCATGAGTCATGCTTATTGAGTTTTTGTGTTTAAAGAAAAATATGTCAATGAAAAGTGCATTAAAAAAAAAAAACTAACATCTTAAGACAGTAAAATAAATTTCATTCTGACCCTCATTCTGTCCCTCTTTCAGCCTTGCTAGGTCCATTTCTGAAGTATCTATATGGTGTTCCTCTCTGTTCCTCTCCCAACATTCAGTAAGCTGTTATTTCCTATAGCCAAACTTTTGGTTTCATTCCCTTCTGTCCTTTCCCAAGGTGGTCCCCTACTTCAAGTACAGTTTTTATTTCCCTTGGATTACTTTGAAAACCTTCTATCTGGCCTCCACACCTCTAATGCTCCTAAGGCTGCAGTATTAATCTTGCTGAACACTATGTCTTAGTCAAGTAGGCCAGAGATGACAAAATAACACAGACTGGGGGGCTTCAAAACAACAGAAATCTACCTACAGTTCTGAAAGCCGAAAGTCTAAAATCAAGGCTCTAGCAGATTCCTTCTCTGGTGAGGGCCTACTTCCTGGTTCAGAGATGACCATCTTTTTGCTGCCATCTTATATAGCAAAAGGGGTGAGGAATCTCTGTAGGATCTCTTTTATAAGGGCACTAACCCCATTCATTAGGGCTCTGCTCCCTCCGGAAGGCCCCATCACAGCGGGGATTAGATTTCAACACATGAACTTTGGAGGTGCACAAACATTCAGTCTATAGCACACCAACACAACAGCATTGAGCACACTACTTTCTGACTCAGAAAGCTTCAGCTGCACAAAACTCCTACTGCGCAACTGTCTTCACCTGGTCTCGTAGATAGAGGAGCTGCACAACTGACCTAAACCCACCCAACCAGTTTTTCTCTGCCTTAATCCTCCTTACATCCACACTTTTAAAACTTGTGATTAGAAAAGTAATCTATTCTGGCCATAAAAAAAAAAAGAAAATCAAACTGTAGGGCTATATAAAACAAAAGATGGTAGGGTGCCTGGCTGGCTCAGTTGGAAGAGCCTATGACTCTTGATCTGAAGGTTGTGAGTTTGAACCCCCTGTGGAGATTACCCCCCCAAAAAAAAGTCTTAAAAAATAATAAACCTTTAAAAAGGTGGTTAAGTGACTGTTTTTACCAACTCTCTCACCCCATTTCTAACCTAGTAACTGCTATGGGGGCACCTGGGTGGCTCAGTCCCTTAAGATCTGTCTTCGGATCAGGTCATGATGGCAGGGTCCTAGGATTGAGCCCGGAGTTGGACTCCTTGCTCAGCGAGGAGTCTGCTTCTCCCTCTGCCCCTCCCCCCTGCTCATGCTCTCTCTCACTCTCTATTCCTCTCTCCCAAATAAATAAATAAAATCTTCAAAAATAATAAAAATAAAAATAATAAAAAATTAAAAACATCAACTAGTAACTGCTTTTAATATTTCAGTGTGTTCTTCCTCCCATTAACAAACTATACCTGCATATTGTAAAGACACAGAAAAGTGAAAGTAGAATTACACTTGAGGACTTACCCTTTTTCCATGTAATTTTTAGATATGAATATTTTTTCAAAGTCTTGGAAGATTTTTTTAAGATTTATTTATTTATTTATTTGAGGGAGAGAGAGAATGAGAGAAAGGAGAGGTCAGCGGGAGAAGCAGACTCCCTGCTGAGCAGGAAGCCCAATATGGGACTCGATCCTGAGACTCCAGGATCATGACCTGAGCCAAAGGCAGTCACTTAACCAACTGAGCCACCCAGGCCCCCTCAAAGTCATGGATGATTTATTCGTCTTATGGTTGTCTTTATTCTATTAATAAGATATACCATAATTTATTTAATTGATCCCTATTAATGGATACTTGGGCTTCTTGTATTTTTAACACTTCTATAAAATGTTTAATTGAATATCTTTGTATCTACATCTTAGATGCACCTGTGCAAAAGTTGTAATTTTCTCAAAGTGAAATAATTGAATCAAAAGCCATGTTCATATTTATTTTGGAAAAATGTTACCTAATATTTTTCTAAAAAGCCTGCACTATTGTATGGCGATTTCCCACCTTCCTTCTTGACAAGAGTAGGTAATAAAAACTACTTTAATCTCTCCACTTAACAGGTAAAGAATGGTATGTCCTTTTTAACTTTTCATTTAAAAAAATCATTAGTGAATTTGAACATCTTTGCTAGTGTCAACAGGTCTCATATGTCTTTGTTTAGAACTGTTTATTTATTCTGTGCTGGAATTTATGGAGTTGCTGGTCTTTTTCATATTGATTTTTGTGAGCTCCTTGTGAGCTAATCAATTTCACTGTTTCTCTATCATGTTAGATACAAATAATTCCCCTATTTCATTGCTCGCATTTACACTCTTAAATGGTTTTTTGCCTGTTTTTGCCATAAATAATGATTTTTTGTACAATCAAACATATCAATCTACAGTTGATAGAAGTGGTTCTCAAATTAATGTGCATAGAAAACACATAAAATGACTATCATAAATGTAGACTCCAGGAAAAGAAGAAACCAACATGTTGATTAAATGAAAGAATTGAGAAGCTTTCCTTCTTTTTCTATGCTCTTGAATAGTTTTACTAAATTTAGAAGGATCTTTTCCTTAATGTTAAGAAACAATAGTCTTTTGAAACTAGCTGGTCTTATTCTTTTCTTGAAGCTCCTTGACAAGTATCTGATCTTATTTCATTTCCTTAGTTACTTTTTTCTCCATTCTGTTCTCAATATTGGTAACTTGCATTTTTTAAAGCATATATTTCATATGAGTTTCAAATTTATTTTCAAGACTTGTGTAAATTAATTTTTTTTATCTTTTATAAGTGTGTCTATGTGTATGTAATTTTATTTTTCTCATGTCTAATCTGAGCATAGTGGGAACATGGTACCACTCTATCATATCTCCACACTTATGAGAGAAACTCCCAAAGTTAGGGATGAAATTAGACCTATATTACAGAAATGAAAATGACCTTACAAAAAGAGAGAGTTCTCAGAATGAAAGCAATCTACGGTACTTAAATTATTCATTAAAAAGGTACAGATTGTAACAAACTTTATTATTTTAAGCCAGATACACAAGTTAAAAATTTAAGACTAACTCCTAAAATTGAGAAATGCATATAGGTTTCACATGATAAATTAAGAAAAGCAAGGGATCAAGAAATTTTACTAATTCAATGGAAGGGTAGAAAAAAATAACAAAAGAATGGAAAATCAAGGCATATAGAAAGAACAAAGTCAGATGGTAGAAAGAAATCCTAATACATGAGACATTATAATATAATGTAATGTAAATTAGAGTTATGCATTATACAATTATAATATAATGTAAATACAATATAAATGGGCTAAATAGCTTTTAAAAGGTAAATATTTATAAACATGATTCAAAAACTCAACTGTATACTATTTATGAAGTCCACATTTAAAATTTAATAACACAGCATAATAGCCAAACGGTGGAAAGAGCCGAGATGCCCTTCAGCAGACGAATGGATAAAGAAGATGTGGTCCATATATACAATGGAATATTACTCAGCCATCAGAAATTTTATCATCAACATAGATGGGACTGGAGATTATGCTAAGTGAAATAAGTCAAACAGAGAAAGTTAATTATCATATGGTTTCACTTATTTGTAGAACATAAGGAATAGCATGGAGCATATTAGGAGAAGGAAAGGAAAAACAAAGGGGGGGAAATCCAAGTGGGAGATGAACCATGAGAGACTATGCACTCCAAGAAACAAACTGAGGGTTTTAGAGGGGATGGGTTAGCCCAGTGATGGGTATTAAGGAGGGCACCTATTGTATTGGGCACTGGGTATTCTACACAATGAATCATGGAACACTACATCAAAAGCTAATAATGTACTGTATGGTGGCTAACATAACATAATAAATAAATACATATATAAGTAAATGAATAAAATTTAATTACACAGAAAGGTTAAAAAGAATCATAGTTCACCTATAACATCAGACAAGCTAAAATATGTAACAACTATAAATCAATAGAGTAAAAAAAGTTATTTCACAACAATAAAAAGAATATATCCAAGAACAAATAGCAGCTATAAACTTACATACACATACTGAAGTGGCCTTTAAAATGTAGCTAACAAATTTTCACAGAACAGCAAGAAAAATGACAATTCACATAATGACAGTTTTACACAATATCCCAGCAATTAATAAATCAAGCAGACAAGATACTAGTAAAGACACAGAAGATTTAAACAACATAACTAACAAACTTTATCGATTGGTCATATATAGATGGTTGCATATTCTAGCTACAGAATATATGTGAAATTCTGAAACTGACCACATTTTAGAACTCAAAACTTATTTTTAAAAAAGGAAGAATATTGCCATCACATAGAATATGAGATTAAATTAAAATTAATAACATAAAAGGATAATCTGAGAAAATGTAAATATTTGAAATTACAAAACACATACATATGTAACTTTATGTAACTTTATGTATGTTAACTTTAAATAAATTTAACTATGTAACTTTAAATCTTTTGAAAGATTTATTTATTTGAAAGAGAGACCGAGCTGGGCAAAGGGAAGAGAGAGACGGACAGGGAGAGAATCTCAGACTCCTTGCTGAGTGGGAAGCCCAACACAGGGCTCTATTCCAGGACCCCGAGATCATGACCTGAGCAGAAGTCAAAAGTCAGATGCTTTACCAACTGAGCCACCCAGTTGCCCCAATGCATATATAATGTTAGATGTGGATAATCACTGTGGCCATTATAACGCACTTAACACTGAAAATGATGACAATAGTCACACAAAAGTTTTTAGAATTTAAGTAACTCAGTTCTTAGAAATTTATAGTAATTATTTCACATAAAAAGGAAACACAGAACATCATGAACAAAGGTATAACTGAAGAAATTACAAGCAGAACAAAGAAACTCTTACCTATGAATAATAGCATAAAAAATTTTTTTAATAAAGGAGAAAAATATAAAAATGAACTCAGTATACAAATCCAAAACCTACATAAACATCTAACAAAACTTACTAAGAGAATAAGAGCAAAGTCACAAACAATAACAGGAGTAGAAATACACTCTGACAAAATCATACGCTAATGAATTTGGAATTTTAAATGAATTGCAAATTTTCTTGGAGAAATAAAACTTTTCAAATCTGACTGAGCACTTATAACATTCTACTGCTTGTAGTTATATTTTACCAATGTCAGCTTGAGTAGTAAGACAAGATAAAGAAATACGAATTAGAAGGGAAGAAATCAATCTCACAAATGATATCACCAGGCACATAGAAAAGCTAAAACAAATAAAAACATTATTAGAAGTGATAAGAATCAGTGAGTTTGCTGAACATAAGAATCTAACATAAAAATTACTTATCTCCCTATTAATTAATAATCAATAAAAATGTAAAGCTGTTTCACAATTGCAACAAATAATATTTTCTATAAATATGTACCAAAATCTGTAATAAAACTATATGGAAAACAATATAAAACTTTATTAAAAACTACCAAAGTCTGTAGTAAAACTATATGAGAATAATATAAAACTTTATTAAAAAAACATTTTTAAAACCTCGTAAATTCAAAGGGAACATATAATCATGGATAAGAAGGTGTAAGAGCATAAAGGTGTCAAATCATTAAATTATGGGTATATTGAATGTAATTACAATAAAAATTTGAACACGATTTTGGATGAATTTAACAAGCTTATTTAAAAATATATTCAGGGGATGCCTGGGTGGCTCAGTGGGTTAATCTTCCGCCTTCGGCTCAGGTCGTGATCTCAGGGTCCTGGGATCGAGTCCCACATCAGGCTCTCTGCTCGGCAGGGAGCCTGCTTCCTCCTCTCTCTCTGCCTGTCTCTCTGCTTTCTTGTGATCTCTGTCTAATAAATAAAATCTAAAAAAAAAAAAATATATATATATATATATTCAGAAGAACAAAGAGTCAAATATATCCAAGATAATTTTGAAGAAATACTTAATTTTGTTTGGTGGAGAGCATGTTTCCCTACAAATACCAATGCTCATTATGAAACTAAACTAACAAAGACAATACAGTTTTGATGTAGGAATAAACAAAGAGACCAATTGCACAAAATAGAGATCCCAGGGGGGAAAAAATAGGCTGGCATAAATATTATAATTTGATGCAAAGCAGAGATAGCATTAAAATTACAAACGAGGAGGAAGTAATGGGACCATTCAATAAATGGCAGTAGGACAATCAATTACTCAGGTGGAACACAACAAATCCCTGTAACACTTTCACAAATGCATGCCTGTGCATACACACACATGCACACACATACACACACATACACTTCCAGATGGTTAAGACTTAAAGTGAAAAAGCAATAATTTATGAAAAATCTAAAAGAAAATATGAAAGACTACATGTATTTGAAGCCAAGCTATGGTAAATTTTTCTATTAAAAAAAGGAAAGACAAAGTATGCACAATAAATGAATAAATTAGACTACATTAAAATTTGTCAGCAGCTTTTTACACCATGTAAAAAGCAAAACTGCAGGTTGCACCTGGGTGGCTCAGTCAGTTAAGTGTCCTACTCTTGTTTTAGGCTCAGGTCATTATCTCAGGATGGTAGAATCAAGCCTTGTTTCGGGCTCCATGCTGATCCTGGAGCCTGCTTGGAATTCTTTCCCCCTGCCTCTCCCCCCATCTTTCTCTCTGTCTCTCTCTCAATTAAAAAAAAAAAAAAGAAAGAAAGAAAGAAAAAGAAAAACTGCAAGCCCCTGGCATGAAAATCATCTATTTAGTGTTCATGATTCAACATTTGAAGACAAAAAAATAATAATTGAAGACAGTTAGATAAATCAATTAGAAAATTACAAAGAACCCAACAGAAACATAGCTAATGGATATGAAAAAAATTCCAATTTGTGTGTGTGAGAATGTGCCCAATTTTATAAAATTGAGAAAAACAAAACTGAGCAACACTGATGTAACATTTAACCTAGTCAGGTAACCAAAATTAGAAAGAAAAAAAAAATCTAGCCATCACAACTAGACAAGACTGTGGAGTAACTGAAACCCTCCTACACCGTTGATGGTAATACAAATAGCCTCAAGCAACTTGGAAAAACCATTTGACAATATCTGGTCATATTTGAATGTACATATGCCCTACCCTTTGACCTAGCAATTCTACTTTAAGGTGTGTGACCTAGAGGAGCTGTGACATTTATGTGTGGGGATTATGATGAGATTGTTCATTGTCTCATTTTTTCTAACAGAGAAAACAAAACAAAATTTAAAAACCCTGAACAGTTCACTGGCACATAAAGGGACAAAGAAGTAGTGGTATGTTCACACATAGAAGTAAGGGAGTTGGGGGAAATCGGAGGGTGGAAATGAACCATGAGAGACTGTGGACTCTGAGGAACTAACTGAGGGTTTTGGGGGGTGGGGGTGGGAGGTTGGGTGAGCCTGGTGGTGGGTATTATGGAGGGCACGTATTGCATGGAGCACTGGGTGTAGTGCATAAACAATGAATTCTGGAACACTGAAAAGAAATTTTAAAAATAAGTAAAAATTAAAAAAAAAAAGAAGTAATGGAAAACAAGTTAAAAACATGAACTAGAGGTGTCTGGGTGGCTCAGTGGGTTAAGCCTCTGCCTTCGGCTCAGGTCATGATCTCAGGGTCCTGGGATCGAGCCCCGCATTGGGCTCTCTGCTCAGCAGGGAGCCTGTTTTCTCTCCCCCTCTGCCTACCTCTCTGCCTACTTGTGATCTCTCTCTCTGTGTCAAATAAATAAACAAATTACTTTAAAAAAAAAAAAAAAACATGAACTAGAAGGAAAACACTTGGGTAGCTCAGTCTGTTAAGCCTCTGTCTTGGATCAGGTCATGATCCCAGGGTCTTGGGTTGGAGCCCTCCATGGGGTTCCTTGCTCAGCAGGGAGCCTGCTTCTCCTTTTTCCTCTGCCACTCACCCTGCTTGTGCTCTTTCTCTTCCTCTCTCTCTCTCTGACAAATAAATAAAATCTTTTAAAAATTAATGAAGTAAATAAATAAATAACATGAACTAGAGCTATATACATTTCCATATGGATAATTGTCATACTATAATTGGACTCTCCTAAAGTTTGTAATTATCATTGCAAGATTAGTATTTTATGAGATAAAGCCCTCTGATTTTATCTTACCACTTCAGGACAGCATGACCACATGAGCAACCACTGAACAAATTTATTGGACTGGTGACTTCCCTCTAAGACTGAGGCAGAAAGGAAATTTTCACATATATACATTGCATTTCTTAATTTTATTTTGAAGTCTTAAAAAATCAAAGTCCTCAAACATAGAGCATTACCAAAATTTGGTATGCAGTTGAATGCTTACTGATAAAATTTTAACAGGAGATGATCTGAATTACTTCCATGTCATTAGCATTCTGTTTGCTTCTATAATGATTTCTGCATCATTTTCTATGCAGTAGTACAATTGCATAGAATATAAATACAAAATTGGTAAGAAAAATGCACTATAGAAAAAGTCCGTTATTTCCAATAGACAGGACTATGATTATTTTTCAGAATGAAAATACACATTTTGCAAGTGTAGCATATAAAATAATGATTATCCTTTTCTATTATGCATTATGCTATAGAGAGGCCATGAAAAATTAAAATATTTATTCTATTTAAGATAGAAAGAGCAGGATAATTGGCACAGTATCCTCTTCTTTCTAGAGGTTTCCAGGTTCTAAAACTGCCAGACATTTTTTGCCTAGGGCTTTAACGAGCATAAAAGGTCATTAATCCAAGGTCATCATAGCAAACTTCCAAGGGAGAATAATCAGTCATGTAGAAATTATTTAAATGACCACAGAAGCACATGCCAATTCAGCTTGGTGTTTTGCATGATCCCTGTTGACCACTTTTCTACACATTATAGCAATACTCAGAAAGCTTACCTTTGGAGGAGGGGAAATACGTTTTAATTTTCAAACTCTGTTAGGTCAAGAAATAAGGGAAACAGCACAATGAGCACAAGCCACACACACACACACACGCACGCACACACACACACACACAGATCCCCCCTCCTGGAAAATGCATGCCTACCTCAGCTTAAAGCTTGAGCACAAGATCCTATTTCCCCACTTGAGACCATATTCATGAGATTTTATCTCTGTATACATTTCTAAGTTGTCCCTTATCAAGTGTGTGATACTACACTTTTTCCCCCTCAGCTCCAAAATGGTAGCAATGAGCATCTCTCCCAGCTTTGTGGTGGGGATAAAAGCTTAATTAACATTTTATATGTAGCATCTAGGAGAATGGCGAGCAGTAATATACACATTCCAAAATAGTAGACTTTTTTGTTAGGTGTTGCACAAAACCCTAACAGACAATGATAAGTATTGACCAAACTTTTTTTTTTTCCTTCTTTAAACCTTGTTCAGTTTAACGTTTGTTTAACTCCTGCTCTGTGTTAGGCATTGTGATAATTAAATAAGGAATAGTCTGGGGCAAGAAATCCAAATATCTAGTAGGGAAGACACAAGTAAAATATAATTGTAATATAATCTAATAAACAAGTCCTACGAATGAATAAATAAAAGACAAGATATAAGAATTCCCCAGGGCAGGGAAACAATCCAACAAAGTGATAAATGGAAGGTCTCATAAAGAAAGCAACACCTTAGTTAAGTATCGAAGGATAAATAATAAGCCAGAATTTTTTAAACGGAGAAAGATGTTTCAGGCAGAGGGAACAGGCTAAGCATATATGCTTGAGAAATATAAATCCTCAAGTTGGGTAACAAGTGCAAGGAATTAAATGTCAGGCACAAATTAAGGCAATGAAGCTCCTGAGATGGGCGAGGGCCAGGTCATGGGGACTTCATATGATAGGGGCAGAGAAAGAGCACCTCTAGATGGATTTTTTAAAAGGTCAGATTTATTTGGGATAGCGTTTTCTGGTTGGTGGATGGATTTCAAAAAGGTCAAGCCTGAAAAATGGGAGACCAATTAAGGAATTATTATAAAAGTTCAGGTGAGAGAGACAATGAGAGTCTCAATGAGATGGTGAGTTAGGGCAAGACCGTAGGAATACTTAGGAAGTTAAGTTGGGAGGACTTGGAGGAGTTAAGGGAAAATGCTAAGGTTAGCATGATTCTTGGATTTCATACTCAAGTGGCTGGGTGGGTAGAGAGCTGCATATCTGGAGTGCAGATAAAAGAGGGAGAGAGGGAGAGATTCGGGGCAAAGAAGATGATGAGTTAAGTTTGAGGAGCTTTGGGAGAATCAGGATGGCAAATCCTGAAGATATCAGCATGTGTGCAGTAAAAAGAATAGAAAAAAAAGCAAAAACAGAAAAATGGAGGCAGAGAATTCAGGGTGATAGGGGAATGGATTTGAGCCAAACTCTGGGGAGTCTGTGCTGGGAAGAAACAGAGTATAGAAATGCATTAAGAGGGATCCTGGGTGGCTCAGTTGGTTAGGCAACCACCTTCTGCTCAGGTCATGATCCTGGAGTCCCAGGATCGAATCCCACATAGGGCTTCCAGCTCCATGGGGAGTCTGCTTCTGCCTCTAACCTTCTTCCCTTTCATGCTCTCCCTCTCCCACGCTCATTCTCTCTCTTTCTCTCTCTCTCAAATAAATAAATAAATAAATAAAATATTTTTTAAAAATGCCATAAGAAAATGCTGAAAGAGAGGATAAGTCTTCTTATAAATCCCTAGGAAGAGGAACTTGAAGACATCAGCAATCTTATATTGAATGAAGCTCCACTTGAAAACAATTTACATCCTCCCCCACTTTTTCAAAAAGATTTTCTGGTCATTTTAATTTATCTGAAGATAAGCAGTATGTATACTTGAATGCATATGCCCCAGAGCACATATAGTAATATAAAGTCAGAGAAATTTTCTGCACCCCCAACATGGGTTTTTACTTGTTTTGATTTTTTTTTTCCTCCTTATATATTTCCTACTGAAGCAAAACTTAAGTGAGATGTTCTCAGAATACCTATCCAATCTTGTAGGAAATGGTTGCAGTCTCACCAGGAATGTAAATCCTTTCTCTGAGTAAGGAAAGAACCTCCAAGTTCAAGATTTATATTCCACCAAACACCAGAAGCAAACATTTTAAAGAGACCTTTCAAAAAGGACTTGAGAAGAATTCACCAAGTATTTGGCAGGGATCTGATTTGTGTGTGTTCAGTCAAGACCGAGTGCCCCCCAGTTTCCAAACACTATGCAGCGTGCTGGGAAAGAAAGACAAGGGGGGCACAGGTCCAGCATCACATCGGACATCCTACAGTCCACAGACGACAGAGGCAAAAGAGCAAATCACTACTGTCATGGGTCGGCCTTCTAAGAAGGGTAAAAGATGCTTTCTGAGCTTAGAGGAGAAAATGCTCAAAGTGCTATTTTTATATTAATCAAATTGCCACCTTTATAAGGGACCATATATTTAAAAATGAACACTGCATAAATTAAAGTAGAACACTATATTAAACTCCTAACCATGGAAACCATGGTTTTCTCTTCCTCAGCTTGGTCATAAGTGTCTTGACATTGAAGATACAGGTTTTCATTTGGGTTTGGTTTGGGGAGATTCCACGTTGAGTTTTGTTCTCGTCTTCCTAAATAATGCAACCTGGGTTGCAATAACATTTAGAAAAAGAAGTTGGTGTTTGTTTATGGAAGCAAATAACAGGACATCTGTTATTATTATAAAATTTAAAGAAAAAAGATATTAAGAAAGCTCAACTCAGTGTATGCTATATTTCTTGTAAATCAACAGATAAAATTAGCATGCTATTATTTATGCAGTATTTCCACATAAAAAGTTGTAAAAAAAAACACAAAAAAATAATTTTCTAACTCTTAGCTTTTTCTCCTTTTACCCCATGTGCTGAGCAAGTACAAAAAGCTATTTTTACGTATATTTTCAATTACACTGTGTAAATGCATCCTTTCCTTGAAAATGCCAGTTATCTTATCTCCATATTTCCTATTTTGTTATGGAAAAAGACGACTGTCCCATAGATTTACATGCCTTGCTCTCCTGCCCTAGAGATGCATATTCAACAAAGAATAAAAAGGTTTAGAGAGTGAGAAGCAGCCTTAATTCATGGGCAGTCAAAATCAGATGAATGTTGCTCACATCAATTTCATTAGGATTCATAAAGGCGGTCTCCATAGCAACATCGTTTTCACAAAGCACAGAAATGCTGCATTTTATTTTATTTTTTAATAGGAAACCCAAGGGTCAGATTATCATTTTTTCTCCCATATCCCATTCATCCTCTACCCTCACGCAGGTCTGATAGCATTCAAAAGGAGCTTTATGGACATCAAAGATGGCTCCATATTTAAGTAGAATAATACTCTTAGCCAAGTTTATTATAGAAATATATAGTGTTGGTGGATTGGGGATAAATCTGAGGGGAACTATTCCTGAAATTAGAAACATATTACTTGACCCTCACCCTGAGAACTTGGGAGCTCGTTATTTAAACATGACTGGTAAATCCAACAAAGGAGTTCCTCTAAGAGTCAAATAAAATCCAACTTGTGTGACCAAAGAGCTTAGGGAAACATTTGGCCTTTTTCTGCTTTTTCACTTTCTTTGAGGATTAAGTTTAGAAGGAAGATGGTTATAGTTTTAATAATTCCTCATTAATAAAAATGCATTTATATTGGGGCACCTGGGTGGCTCAGTGGGTTAAAGCCTCTGCCTTCAGCTCAGGTCATGATCCCAGGGTCCTGGGATCAAGCCCCGCATCAGGCTCTCTGCTCAGCGGGGGGGCCTGCTTCCTCCTCTCTCTGTCTGCCTCTCTGCCTACTTGTGATCTCTGTCTGTCAAATAAATAAATAAAATCTTTAAAAAAAATAAAAAAATTTTTTTGAAAAAAAAAAGCATTTATATTATCCCTTGAGGTATGGTTGCTTTTTTTTTTTAGAGAGAGAGAGAGTTAGAGAGAGACAGAGTGCAAGTGGTAGGAGGGAGGGCAGAGGGAGAAGGAGAAAGAGAATCTGATGCAGGCTCCATGTACCAGCAAGGAGCCTCACACAGGACTCCATCTGGAGGCTCCATCTCACCACCCTGAGATCATGACCTGAGCTGAAATCAAGAGTCTGATGCCCAACCAACTGAGCCACCCAGGGGCCTGAGGTATTGTTGCGTTTAAAATGTGTTCTTTTTTCTTCATGAAAGATAATGGCAGAAGAAGAAATGTAGGGAACAATTGGTAATAATTCTTTACAAACTAGGTTATTCAAGGGATTATTACTAGAAAAAGTAAAATTCCTTATTAATTTAAAATGATCTTGTCCTGGTATTCAAGCACTGAGTCTGTAATCTCTTTTTGGTTTTAATGTTAAACTGCCTTTTAAGATTGTAACTGTATTACAATTATATAAGTGCATTTTTTTGGACAAATTCTAAAATAGACCTTTACCCAAGAGAGTAGAATAATTCCATTATGAATAAGTGCCTATTTACTCAATAAACTAGAATGAGTCGGAGCTCTCACGTTCCATTGACTAAATATGTAATTAGGTGAGAAGTTTTCTGATGTTTTTAAATCAATCTGTCTATACATCAGGCAAGCCAGAGTGATGCTGATGAAAATATTTCATGTGATTAGTTTAAAAAGCACTTGTTTTGTATATAAAATATTTCTAAAATTAATTTACATCAATTACAATTACAAAAATGCAGAAGAAAGTATGATATTCAAGTATATAGATAGTATAGATCTTAACAGACCCACCGATACATTTTTCTTTTGTTATTTGCTTGAAAATAATGGAACTAATGCTATTAGAAGGGAAGTATGTAATAGCAATAAAAAGTCACTTTTGTCCATTTTATTGAAATGTACAATGCCAGTTATAGAGTTTCAAGACAAAATATAGCTTTTTAGGTTAGGATTTGCATTTTCTGAGAAGTGTAAAATGTCCTTTCCTCAAAGAATGTTGGAATAATGGAAAAATGGAATAATGGGAAAAGTTAGTGTGAAGAAATTACAAACTCTTTTTTTTGAGGGGAGGGAAGAGAGTGAGAGAGCAGGGGGAGGGGTAGAGGAAGAGAGAATCCTAAGCATGCTCCATGCTCAGGGCAGACCCCAAGGTGGGGCTCACTCTCATGATCCTGAGGTCATAACCTGAGCCAAAATCAAGAGTTGGGCATTTAACCAGCTGTGCCACTCAGGCACCCCAAATTGCCAGCTCTAATGAAGCACAGAAAAATTGACAAATAACTAAAAATTCTAAATAGATACAAAGCCAATAAAGTAAAGCAAGCTTCTAAAGACAAACCAGTTTAAAGATTGTAAAAATATGTTAAACATCAACATCTCACTTTGATGTTATCTTCATTTGAACATGGAGTATTTACACATGGCAAAACTTCTTATTATATGAAAGGATTAAAAGAAATAAAATATTATTTATCTTTTTAAGAGGTTTTATTTTATTTTTTCATTTTCTTTTATTTTTTCAGCATTCCAACATTCATTGTTTATGCACCACACCCAGTACTCCATGCAATACGTGCCCTCCTTAATACCCACCACCAGGCTCACCATATATACATTGAGTAAGTGTAGTCTGCCTATTGCTTATATCATTGCAGTATAATTTTGCCAATATATGGTTCGAGAATAGTCTGTTAGCATAATAATTCAAATTTTTCTTTTACATTAATATTTGCTATTTAAAACCCTCTAGACGATTTCTTATCATTTAAATCATTGAGTCAAATAGGAATCTTTTGTATCAGAGACTTGTTACTGCATTTACTTACCTCTGCCAATATTTCTCGCCTTATCTGTCTGTTCTGGTGTCTATCATTTTTCTAACCCCAAAACACCTTCATCGCCAGCCTAACCTGTTGTGGGTCTTCTGCACACATTTCTCACTCTTCTCTTAGCCTTCCTCTAAACCCCAGACTACCTGAAACAGTTTTTCCATTCTGCCTGCTATCTTGCATCCCTCTGTTCCTTTAAAAAGCTGTGCAAATCTTACATCTTTTGAAAAATTTTTCCCAACCAACCTCACTTTTTCTTACATCTACCAGTAGAATATCCATCTATGGTGTGTCTGTAATTATTATTCAGCTCTATTTCTTTAGGTTTCATGTATACTTCCTCTTTCCCTTCATGTTGTCAATTCCAAAGTGTAGGGAGAGTATATACCAGGTAATATATAATGAACATTATTATATAATAAATATTTAATGTGCAATAGATATGTAAAATAAATATATAATTTGAACAGGATATGACTTCTGACAAATGTAGTTCAGTGATTGTGGAACTTCTAATTTATAAAGTATTTTCAAATTTCCCCCAAATAGCTGAACTGTGATTTAATATATGATGTAATTTTACAAATAAATTTTAGCTTGAGAGTATATCCACTAAACACTGTGATTATGCAGAAATTATTACTGGTTAAAGTTCATATTTATGTTTAACGATGACCTGTTTCCTCACCACATCTTCTCCAATGAAGACCCCAGGTAGGTCCAAGGGGGCCGTGATCACTGAGCATTCTCCAGCTTAATAGCCCTTCTTAATGCTTTGCTGCAAATTTGCCCCTTGAATTTATCAGCCAAAACTGAAACTTCCATAGAATCTGTGGGACAGTGTTATCATTTCCCCAAGTCTAATCATCTGCAGGATACTTGGGGGACACTACAATTTTTGTCTAGTTTAGGGACAATTTTCTTTTGATACTCTTTGATGTATGGCTTAAATTGCATGACAATCACAAATGTTGGGAGGGTGTGCATAAAACAATATACAAATACATATTACATAACAAGTAAATAAATATAGCTGCATATCCCATTTTCCATTGATAGGATAAATCATCCCAGAAAATACCACCTTTTCTTTCTTTTCTTTTCTTTTCTTTCTTTCTTTCTTTCTTTTTTTTTTTTTTTGATATATATCTATCCACTGGCTGAAAAGCCTGATGTGGCCAGTCTCAATATGAAGAAACTATTGTGTCTTATGATGAGGGCACTTATTCCTTAGGCTTTATAATCTCCAAACTAATATATTCCCAAGTCAGGGGACAGAAACAACTTTTTTATGCTTATATAAATATGAGAATTGCCACCTTTACTTCTACACACTATTCTCAGAATTAATATATTCTGGCAATGGGACAATGAGCAATATATATTAGCTTCTGGTTCATAGTGAATCTTACAAAAATAATATCTCAGCTCAGTTATAACTAGGTCGCAATAATCCTTTCCTTTGTTCTGGAAGACTGGAAGCTTCTAACTGTCAAAGGACCTGAGAAGACTAGTGAATCCAATGAGTCTTGACCACTCCCTTTCCTCTCCTCCCTCTCCTCTCCCCACCCCCACTTCTTCCTTCTCTTCCTTCTATCTTCTTCTTCCTCCTTCTTCCTCCTCCTTCCTTCCTCCTCCCTCCTTTCTTCTTCTTCTTCTTCTGAGTTTTTTGGTCAGAAGCAATGTTATATTTGGTCCTATGATGAAGTTTTCAGATCAGTATTTAAAGGCTGAAGGTACTTATAGCATGGTAGAAAAGATAGGAAATCCAAATCTAAGATGTGAGTGTCAGTCAGAAAGGATAAATTATTTCCTTCCATAATGGAAGGAGCTCAAAGTAATCAACATGGAGTCCGGAAAATTGCTGGTATCCCCACACATAAGGTTCTATATTAAAGGAGGTATTTATCAGAAATTGCTGGTATCCCCACAAGTATGGTTCTATATTAAAGGGGGTATCTATCAGAAAGCTTTCAGATGCAACTGAGATAATGAATACTTAATATGGTAGGCTGAATAATGCCCCCCAGTGATATTCAGGTCCTAATCCCTAGAACCTGTGAATGTTACCTGGCATGGGAAAAGGGACTTTGCAGATATGATCGAGTTTAGGATCTTGACATAGAAGATTATTCTGGATTTTGCAAGTGGACTTTAACTATAATTATCAAGTGTTCTTATAAGTGGGAGACAGAGGGAGATACAGCCCAAAGATAGAAGGCAATGTGAGGAAACAGAGAAATCTGAGATGCTACACTGCTGGCTTTAAAGATGGAGGGAGGGGGCAAAAGCCAAGAAATGAAAAAAAAATGTAGGTCTAAAATCTAGGAAAAGAAACTGATTCTCCCCAACAGCGTCTGGAAGAACTATGACCTTACCTATACCTGATTTCAGTCTGGTAACATTGATTTTATAATTCTGACCTCTAGAATTGTAAGAGAATAAATGTTTTGTTTTGTTTTGTTTTGTCTTAAACCACCAAATTTGTAGTCATTTATTACAGCAGCCCTATGACACTAATACAGCCAATAAAAAGTGGCTTAAATAATAAAGATTTTATCCTCTCATGTCACTGCCATCCAGGGTTAATTCAGCAGCTCAAAAATGTCCAGGTATCTGGACCAAATTTTTCTGTGAATCTCTTGGCCCTCTTCTCCATGTGGTAAAATTGCTACGACAGTTCTGAGCCTCATGCTTTGCTGTGATGATATCCAAAGGCAGAAAGAAAGGGTAGGGGGGCGCCTAGGTGTCTCAGTGGGTTAAAGCCTCTGCCTTCGGCTCAGGTCATGATCTCAGGGTCCTGGGATCGAGCCCTGCATCGGGCTCTCTGTTCAGTGGGGAGCCTGCTTCCCCCCCTCTCTCTCTGCCTGCCTCTCTGTCTGCTCTTGATCTCTGTCTGTCAAATAAACAAATAAAATCTTTAAAAAAAGAAAGAAAGAAAGGGTAGGTATTTATTTCTTATGTATATCTCTCTTCTCTCAGGATACAACTATTGAGTAAGCAATCAATAACATCTGCCACGTGGGCTCCGGTTTTATTTCTGCTGATGGCAAATTGGGCCGCCAATCATCAGATAAGTCTTGGTAAGGAACTGTCCATATTTTTAAACCCCTGCATTTCTGTTGTCTTGGTCCCCTTAACATCACTGAGCAAGGATTGGGGTTGTTGGAGAACGAGACTGGCTGATGTCTACAGAACAGATGACATTGTGCACCTGGTCATTAAGATCTGTCTCTTTAGAACTGCTAGGACAAATTGCCACAGAGTAGAGGATATAAACAAGAACAGAAATTTCTCACAGTTCTGGAGGATAGGAAGTCCAAGATCAAGATGCCAACAGATTGCATATCTAGTGAGGTAACTCTTCTTGATTTGCAGATGGCTGTCTTCTTCTTGTATCCTTTCATGGCAGACAGCAGATGGAGAGCTCTCTTCCTCTTCTTGCAAGGACACTAATTCTGTTATGAGAGCTCCATCCTCATGACATAATTACCTTCCAAAGTCCTCACCTCCAAATACTATCACATTAGGGCTTCAACATATGAATGGTGTGGGAGGAGAGACATAAACATTCAGTCCATTAAGCAGTGGACATTCTATAGAACATAAATAACTTCATCCTTGAGTCTCTTCCATATATCTCTTCCCCAACCTTTTTTCTCCCCAGTTTTCATAATCCAAACCAAACAACAAATCTAAGGAAATAATGTTAACCTTTACTTTAGGCTCTTCTTCCAAGCAAAATGGACCATCCCAGTAGAAATCTCTGCCCTCTTTCCTTTCTCTGGAAATAATTTCATTCTGCACTGTCCATCAGAGTCATACCTGCTGGGGTTATGATGTCGCACATCTACTTACAGCCAGTTTTAGAATTTAGGGAGGAACCATCTATAAGCTGGGATTTATTCTCTTATTTTTCCTCAGCAAACAGCTCAAATAGAACTCCCCATGAGACTCTAGCTGTGGACTGTGGAACAGGTGGCAGCAGGTTGTATGCTAGGAGTGAGAAGAATCTATTCCCATGGTTTAGTTGTGCGCTCTGGATCAGGCAGTACCTGACCCCATATATGCCATTCCCATCCCATAATACAGTGGCATGGGCAGGCCATCCTTTGTGGACTGGTAGATCAGAAAACATCCAGTTTACCAAGAACACTACCGTCCTCAAGGTTTACATCAGGGGCTCAACCTCTATCTTCCAGTTTTCAATAACATGCCAAGAGCTGTTTCTTGAAAGAAAACATGTTATTTAACCAAGCAGGCATGATTTTGTTCAAATATCTTCAAGAAGTGGCTTTCAAAAATTGGGGCCTCAGGACTCTGTAAGAAATGCATTTTAATTTGTAATCCAGTACAACATGCTCAGAAGATCTTGAGCAAAATAAACAAGTTTTAATAAATGTTGCCCTTACTACAGGCAATGTACTCTGATACTTTGCCTTCCAATTCTATCATTTTTCATATTTTTGAAAATGCTGCTCAAGACCTGTTAAATGAATTTCACAACTCACTCATGGGTCACAACACACAGTTTGAAACACGCTGCCCTAGAGGCCTCACAGGAATTCTACTGGGATTTGCTAGAAGAACCGCATTACAATCCAATCAGCTACAGAAAGTTCAAGCAAAATTGATTCTGCTGGTTCAAGAGGTCCCAGTGGCAGAGCTGCTTGCCCTGCAGGACCTATGGAAGAAGCGTCTCTGGGCCACACTTAAGTTCAGCAGCCCACGGGGTCACCCAGTAAGTGGCTCAGAGCAGCACCCTGCCCCCAGTGTGATAAACATTGCCGTCAAAATTAAAGGAGCCAATGAAGCATTTTTTTCTTCTCCTAAGACAAGATATGGTAACTTATCTTTAACTTTGAAGGGATTTAACTACGTTCTTTAGTAGTGGGAATGACATGCTTCAAAGACTCTCCGAAATACCTTTCTTACTGACAGAGTAGGTGGGAGATGAATCACACTCTGGGAAGTTGGAGGAAAGAACTGACACAGGAGAAGCCCCTGATAGACAAAAAGAAAAGCAGGAAAAACTTACTAGGTGCTGGGTGGAGCCTGAGGGAAGAGAAGGAATAAGAATGTGCAGGAGGTCAGACAGTCATGTTCAGGCTTATGAAAGGGGTAAATTGCTAAAAGCAACCAGATAAGTTGAGGAACCTCAGAACAGTAGGTTTTTCTTTCCCTTCAACACACCCTGGGGTATTTTCCTGATGCCTTAGATGAGTGACATATACGATAATGTGTCAACCAGGCTGGAAATGGCTGATGGGCATAATGTGTTGGAAGAAGACAAAGATGATCAAACTGATTTCTCTTAGATCTGAAATCAATGTGGTGGAAATTTCTAGTTTCCCATGTGCCAAGAGAAAGAAGCAGACAGCTCATACATGGGCCGACTCTCAAAAAATATCACGCAGGAATGCAAAAGAATCCCACAGGTGGATGATGTTGGGATCCCTTGCAAAGGATTGGGAGGTAAAGGTACAATGGGAACTCCAGTGGATTCTCAGCTGCAGGAAGATGTGGAAGAGATGCCCAGTTATGGATGACCTGAAGATTATCAATTATGCCTCCCAAAGAACTAGCAGCCAAAATTCAGAGCTCCAGAGCCCAGGAGAGTGGAGTGCACAGAGAAGTTTCACAATCCTCAGACATCAGCAAGGGTGACTACACAGAGCACAAAATAACCAGAAAGCCAGCTGTACCATGGTAAACACCATAGCAGGTGCCCGGCTAGACAAAAGACCCATGACAATCTTGAGGACACACAACAATTCACACATAAATCTGGGACCACTTTCCTTGTCTTCATGGAAACACATGAACTGCCTTTTCATTTGCGACACAGGATGGAGAACAGAAATATGAGCCTGGAAGGGAGTTTGACTTTTTCTTGCCCTCAGTGGCAATGGGAGGTTTTGGGAATTATTGATCGATTTTGGCAAATATGAAACTATTACACTTTATAACATAATGACTTTATAGGCATACGTAATTGATCCTACTACAGCTTTGAACTAAATTTAAGTTTATGAAATCACGTGAAGGTGTAATCTTTGAAAGTTATTCATGCACCGAAATGATCTGTGTATGTTGAGCTATAGTGAATAAGGAAGAATTCATTTTCTTTGAAAAAAAAAAAGAATATTGTGAATAAATAGAAGTTGTCTATCTGCTCATTCAGCAGACAATGAAATGGTGGTTGGGCAGTGTCATGATAAAGCATGCAATCCAAAACTGCACTTTCCAAATAATAAATGAGAACAAGAGACATCAAACTGCTTAGTCAATGTCCCACACAAAGTTAATAGCAGAGCCAGGACCAAAATACAATCTAGTACACTGTTTATTCCAAAAATTAATGCTTTTAAACTCTCTTTTATGTATATCTAACCTAGATTTGCAATCAGGTTATAAAAATGGAAGAAACATCCGTATATTAAATTTCTACTCACTCCACATCAGCTGAAAAGGTGATGCAGGAGATAAGTAAAATACTTCAATAACCTATTTTTGCAGGTTTCATGTATTATGTATGAGCAAGAAGGGCATATAATTGCCATTATAACCTCCAAGAGGAGATTAGAGGGTAAAGAGAATATTTCATTAAGAACCTGGTGGTATACAAGTAAAACATATTTCAGGGAGATGGTTAATTATCACAACAATAACAAATATTGAGCTGCAGGTCTAAAGACAGAAAGTTACACTAAAGTAATAGGTAATGGCATCTGCTCTGAAAATAATAATAGATTGTGTTTATAACACATACTGAACCACATTCAGGTAAACTGAAGTCCTAGACTAACACCACAACTTTAAATACAGACGTGTGCATAAGCTCTCATTTGAGCAAACTTCTTTTCAGACTCAGAAATAGAGTTTTAGATTCCCAACCTACATCTTTGTTCTTCAAAGGGGCAACATTACTACTTGCCTCCCACTCATCCATTTCCCCTGTTCTTATCGCACTTTCTACATCTTCTTAATAGCCTGTCTTCACCCTCTTGACTCCGGCTAGTAGATGTTCTGGTTTGGCTCATGGATCCCCCTTCCTGACTGATAAGCTTTTACCCCAGTGCTGAGTTCTCCCCCTTTCCCCATGTGGTTACTCTCCACAGAAAAAGGTCACCTGATCAAAGTCTTGTCCCCTTCTCAGAGGCTGCCAGCATTCGGAGACTGGTAGATATGAGGCTACAGAGGCCTCTGACTCTATCTGGGACGACTCCAGCTCCAGCTGTCCGCAGCCTGGCGGAGGCCTGGCTGTGGTTACCATCGTTGAACTGAGCCTCTCTCCCTCTCCAGTTCCACTTCCTTCACACTCCCATAATGTTGATCCCAGGATCCCCTCCCGAGGACAGCCGCTTGAACTCCCAAGTCTGCCTCAGAGTCCAGCTTCCTGGGAAACCTGTCCATAACATACCCCCGCTTTCCCTGAAATCCCAAACTCTCCATGAAGCTACTCACGTTAAACAGAGCTGTTTTGCTACTATTTGTTTCTTTCAAAGCTACTGAAACTCATGTAAACAACCACCTTCAAATAATGAGCATGAAATCATATTGATTGTATATATTTAAGCATCTTTTTATTGTGATAAAAAACACATAACATGAAATGTACCATTTTAACAAAGTTTTAGGTGAAAAGTACAGAACTGTTAACAACATAAACATTGCTGTTTAGTAGATTTCTAGAACTTCTTCATCTTGTATGATCCATTGCAAGAAGCAACTTTCCACTTCCCAGTTTCCCCAGCCCCTGGTAACCACCAGTTTACTTTTCTATTTCTATGAGTTTAACTAATTTAGGGACACCTGGGTGACCCAGTTGATGTAGCAGCTGCCTTTGTCTCAGGTCATTGTCTCAGGGTCCTAGGATCGAGCTCCACATGGGGACCCCTATTCAGCAGGGAGCCTGCTTCTCCCTCTCCCTCTGTACCACCCCCCAACCCCACTCATGATCTTGTGCTCTTTCTTTCTCTGAAATAAATAAAATCTTTAAAAAAAATAAATCTACATTAGATCCCTCATTTAAGTGGCATCATACAGATTTGTCTTCTGTGATTGGTTTATATCACTTAGCATAATATCCACCAGAGTTTTCCATGTTGTCATGTATGACAGGATTTCCTTCATATCTAAAGCTGGGTAATATCCCATTGTATGTATACACCACATTTTCTTTATCCATCCATCCTCTGATGGATATTTAGGTTGTCTGCACCTCTTGGCTATGGTGAATGATGCTGTAATAAACATGGAAATGCAAACATCTGTTCAGAATCCTATTTTCAGTTCTTTTGGATACATACTCAGAAGTGCATTTTATAATGAACTATTCCATTCACTGGTTAATCCTACATACATGCCTTAATATCCTTATTGATCAATGGGAAAATATAAAAATATATTAATTTGGATTCTGTTTATAATATAATCTTTGCACATTATGCTGTTATAAATCTCAGGAAATCTGGGTAGGGGATATTATTTATAGGGCTGATTTGATCTTGCCCAAGATGAAGGTCATGAACCAGAACAGCTTTTCACAATCCACGAATTGTAAATGTCCATTACTATGTCAAAGTATTCCAGACGGTTCATGACAACTGTTTCCACTTCTCTAATGTCCATCAATTCATGAAACAAAATTTTAAAAAGTTTTCTTTGCAATGGAACATGGAGAGGGCTGGTAGAGATCAGGCGAGTGGTGTTATTTGGCCCTTGAGCATCACTCATGGATGTATGAGTCAGTTTGAAACTGACTGAGCAGCAAGGTAGTTTTGCGGGGCACGAAGGTTTAATATTTTTTTTACTACTTTTAATTTTGGTCATAACCTGTATAATGTGCACCCATACTAGACCTTCATTAAAAGCAGGAAGCATAAAGAACAATGATTTTAAGTGAAATATAATGAAAGGCATACAAAAGACAAAAATCTCGAGTTTTGTTTCATGGTAATCTTTATTAGATCTAGCCGATCAAAATTCTTAACTAATGGGGCACCTGGGTGGCACCGTTGGTTAAGCGTCCAACTCTTGGTTTCAGCTCAAGTCTGATCACAGGGTTGTGAGAGTGAGCCCCACTTGGGCTCCACACTCCGTGCAGAGTCTGCTTGTGTTTCTGCCTCCTTCTTCCTTTGTCCCTCCCCTGAGCTCTGTCTCTCTCACCGAAAGAGATATATTAAATCTAAAAAAAAAAAAAAAAAACCATAAAACAAAACACCTAACTAGTATTTTTTTAAAGATTTATTTATTTATTTGAGAGAGAGAGAGCGCGCACATGAGTAAGGCCAGGCAGGGGCAGAGGTAGAGGGAGAAGGAGCCTTCCCACTGAGCAGGAAGCCAGAGTTGGACTCATGGCTGGATACCAGGACCCTGAGATCATGACTTGGTCCGAAGGCAGATGTTTAACTGACTGAGCCACTCAGACACCCCCTTAACTAGCATTTTAGAGGTATTTTTTGAACTTAAAAGTTAGTATTAAAAGGACAAAACACCTGGATGAAATACTTCTAACCCGACCTTTACATTTTTGGAAATAATGATTACCTAAACTCACCAAATATTTTTATAAATCATGACTGAAATAATTTTAAATGGCCTCTCCTATTAGTTCACCTAAAAACAAAACAAAAAATTACGAGAAAAAAAAATTACAAATTGCAAAATTTCCTAACACTGGATAATGAAAGTTGCTTCTTTATGCATGTAATAGCATAATATTTAATATTCCATATATATTTGATTTCCAAAATAAAATACATCACTTAATCTTTTGTATATTTTTAAATCACACTTTTCTTGTATACTTAATTTTTTAAAAATTAGAGGGTAGATGGCATTTATCATTGGTAAAAAAGCCTAAATCTTATATGTCTTAAAAATAGTCATAAAAATGTACTAAAATGTAACATATTACACTAGTGTGTCTCAGGAGACACTGTTTCCTGGGTCTATCTCAGCAGAGAGAATACATTTAGATGAAGCACCAGCGCGACATCCAAGGGAAATTGGAAGGCAATTTAAATTTTTACTGCTGCTTTCGGAAAGCATTAAAGAGGGACTATATTTTTAACTCTGCTCAAAATGTGTTTAAAATCTCTTTATCTAAGACTCTCTTTCAATATCTTACACAACGTGGCAAGGCAGTTGCTCCTCATCTTCCTTCTGTTTTTCACCTCACTCCTCCAAATTCTTTACCCTTAAATCTTTGCAGTTGCTTCCATGCTTCTGATTAACTTATATGTGTAAAATAATATAAAATAAAAAAACACCCTTGGGAGCTGCTCAAAGCAATAAAGGACTCTTTCTTTTAATAGGGAGGTGGGGGGGCACCTGGGTGGTTCAGTGGGTTAAAGCCTCTGCCTTCAGCTCAGGTCGTGATCCCAGGGTCCTGGGATCGAGTCCCGCATTAAGCTCTCTGCTCAGTGGGGAGCCTGCTTCCTCCTCTCTCTCTGCCTGCCTCTCTGCCTACTTGTGATCTCTGTCTGTCAGATAAATAAATAAAATCTTAAAAAAAATAGGGAGGTGGGGAAGAGGCCTTGAATATTCATTTCGATATTTTTTCTTTGATTATTTCCTTCTAATATTCCTTTTTAAATTGATTTATGATTTCCAATCTATAAAATGTACAGATCTTAAATGTACAGCTTGGTGAGTTTTGACAAATACATACACCTGTGTTCACAGTATTCAAACTATATAGAATATTTCCATTAGCCCAGAAAGCTCATTTGTATCCCTGTTAGCCAGTTGCCCACAATCAGTAGAGCCAACCAGTGTGATAATTTCTATAATCATTTTGTGATCTATCCGTATTTTTCATGTAGCAGTACTTTGTTCCTTTTTAGTGCTAAGTGGAAGTCTGCTAAATGAGTATACCATTATCTGTTTATCCATTCTCTTTTGAGGTACATTTGGGCTTTTCTAGTTTTGGGCTCTCTTGCTACTTTGTGTTTGGTAATATATTGATTTGCCACGTTTTTACTTAAAACTGCATTGTTAATTTCTTTTTCTAAAAATATTTTTTTATTCATCTGATCGAGCAGAAGTGGGACTGGCGGGGCAGAGGGAGAGAAAAGAGAGAGAGAGAAGAAGTCTGCGCAGAATGCAGAGCCTGATGTGGGGCTCAGACTCATGACCCTGAGATCATGACCTGTGTCAAAATCAAGAGTCAGACACCCAACTGACTGAGCCACCCAGGCACCCCTTAAACCATTGTGTTAATTTCTATCCATCATACCAACCAAAATTTGAGTCAAACAGTAGCATATTTAGGGCAGATTGTGTAGCAACCAGAACCCTTATAGTCTGTTGGGTGGGATGTAAATTATTATAATCACTGTGGAGAGGAATTTGATGATATTTAAGAAAATTTTAGGAGCACATTCACCACTACCCAGTAATTCCGCTCTTATTTATACATTTTCAAGAAACTCTCAGATACATGCATAAGGAGACATCTACAAAAATGCTCATAGCAACATTTCTTATAAAAAAAAAAGTCAAAAGAGCATAAATGTGTTGTCAACATAATGGATAAATTGTGATATATATCCTTAAACTGGATGTAATATAGCAATGAAAATGACTAAATATGAGCCATTTGTATGTACTTGGAGAATTTTCACAAATACAATACTAAGCAAAAAAAATCTAGTTTAAAAGATGCTATGATACTTTTTATTCAGATATTTAAAGGGATAAAAGAATAGCACATGTTAGGCAAGGAGTGTGTCAAGAAATAAATAGAAATTGTAACCATCATATGCAGGATTATAGCTACTTCCACAGACATGAAAAGAGGATAAGAAGAAGCTTCAGCTAATTTTTTTTTTAACTGGGCTGTGGATACATGAGCGATCATCATAATATCTCTTATGTTTTGTATAATGCCTAAAATATTTAATAATAATATATTTTCTTTCACGGTATTAATCCATTCAAAAGTGAACCCATGTTTCAACAAATTCCTAAGAAGATCAAATTTTCAGAAAGTATACTGAAGTAAAAGGAGTTTACACCCGAGTGTTTGGAAACACTGAAGCAGGTGAACTTTCAGATTCTTGATTCTGTGGATCAGCATTGCCAACAGTTAAGTATGATGAGTGAGAAACTGGGTAACCTTAGAGGGCATCTGATCTTTTCTCAAGAATGGAGAAGTTGCTTTGAAAGGACATTTTCTGTTTGATCTTTTTTACTATTTGTGCTCAAACATAACATTTAATTAGAGCAGAATATGAATATAGAGATAATTTGGGGACAGTGGTATGCTGGTAAATAGCAAGCTGCTTAGGGACAGGAGAGCAGCAAATCCCTGATTTATAGCAATGGTCAATTTCAATGGCATAATCATTCCTACCATGGTTGATTTGCGCTACCAGCTTGCTTTTGATGAATGCAAAGTTGGGAAGAGATGTGCACAGTTGGCTAATATGAGCAGGCTCTAGCTAGTAAGGTAATAGAGAGTTGTCACAGAAGACTTCTAGAGATTAGAGAGATCTGACACAGTGGAAGTCATCCATTGCCCGAGATGATACCAGATTTTCCCAATCATTAAATGAGTACAGAGTGCCTCAATAAATACACTCGGAAAAAAGGGTAGAAGAATAGGCTCTTAATAGAGAAAGTTGAGAGTTTTCCCCATTTTTGACCTAAAAGTACATGTTTACAACATTTCCTGCATTTCAATAGGTAAGCCTTCTCCTTCTCAAAAGCAGATTTATTTCCAATAAAATGCTCTAATGTCTCAGATACTCTAAAATGGAAGTAGTATGTTTTTGCCACAAGAAATGGTGATGTCCGGGGCGCCTGGGTGGCTCAGTGGGTTAAAGCCTCTGCCTTCAGCTCAGGTCATGGTCTCAGGGTCCTGGGATTGAGCCCCGCATCAGGCTCTCTGCTCGGCAGGGAGCCTGCTTCCTCCTCTCTCTCTGCCTGCTTCTCTGCCTACTTGTGATCTCTCTGTCAAATAAATAAATAAAATCTTTAAAAAAAAAAAAGAAAAAGAAATGGTGATGTCCTTGATCAAATGAGGTTGACAAATACTGTTAAAAGAGAGAAGCTAAGAGCAAAAGAGACAGAAATGTATGGAGTTGGTTACATGTGGGGAAGATGACACACTGGTACAGTTTCTCAATTCCCAGACTGTCATGGAAAGAGCTAGGGATGCACAGCTGTGCGTGATTCTGTCTGTGAGGAGGAAGAATACAACTTGGTGAGGGAAGGTTCTCCCACATCTACATAGAGGTTTGAGGGTCTCTTGAATTGTTGGAAAGGCTCAGAATCAGGCTCTGACTGCTCAGCAGGTGTGTGAATGCAGTGGTAAGCAACCCCAAACACATTGCTCAATGTTTTCTGAGGAGCAGGAGCTGATTTTCCAAGCTCTTTTCTAAGCCCAGCCAGACTTCAAACCTGTTTGAGGTTTACTCCTGGAGGCAAACTAAGAAATACTTAGTGACAAGATGAAAATCTCAAATAATGTGGGAAATATTGTGATTAGAAAAGAATTTTGGGGGTGCGTGGGTGGCTCAGTGGGTTAAAGCCTCTGCTTTTGGCTCAGGTCAGGATCCCAGGAGGGACCAAACTCTGCTCAGCAGGGAGCCTGCTTCCCTTCCCCTCTCTCTACCTGCCTCTCTGCCTACTTGTGATCTCTGTCTGTCAAATGAATGAATAAAATCCTAAAAAAAAAAAAAAAAGAATTTTTGTTTTGTGTCTCATTACCTTCAGCTTCTCACCACAGACATCTACTATCATCAGATGGTGGCATTCAATATGCAAACTTTTTCTTTAACCTTGGATCAAAACTAGAAAGACGAGCTAACCTAGGAAATTTCCTTTTTAAGGTAATATAGGATGAAAGCCTGAACAATGTGGTTTTTCTAGGAGGCCTTAACATTATTATGTCAGTTTCTTTGTTAAAAGATTTAATACGAGATAAAATTTCTAAAATTTTCATTTGGGAATGTTCTGTACTGTAGCTAGCTTATAGTAAATATTGCTACACATATAGCTTTAAAAAAATCACTTCTATTATTTCCAGAGAGTCATAACAATAAATTTTGCTGTTCCCACTGTTTAATAATAGATTTTTAATTACTGCTTATTTTTTCCTTGGGATTTGGGAGATCTGTTTCATTTTTTTGTCTACTTTATGAAGAAATAACATGCGCAATTTGTTTTTCAAGAATTTATGAACACTTTCTAGAACCTATGTCTTATGTTGGTCCCAAGATCTCTCCAGCTACCAAGGCTTGAAGGCATAAGGAATATAAATAGTCATTCAAAAGAGAGCTGCTTTTCAGAAGTCTCACACAATTGACTATCAAATTATTTTCTTAACCTCCTTATTCCCTCAACTACAATGCTTTTAAAAATGTATTTTTTTAATAAATTGAAATGATACTTAGAAATTTGGGGGAAAGGCTCTTTATGTACTAACTTTTTTTTAAAAATGTGCTTCTTCATATGATCTTCTTTCATTCAGTTGTTTATCTTCAATAGGTAATTTTTGGTTAATATCATACTAGCTGCTAGATTCTCGGAAAGGATCAGGTTTTCTGAATTGACTCAGATTAATCAGATTAGACTGGAGACAATCTTCTATCCCTAAGCAACCGGCTCACCCTGAAATTTCAATCAAGATATATTCTTGGTAGTCTAAAAGTCTTTTTGGTCTTTTAGGCTCCCATTTAAAAAGAAATCCCACTCTTTCTTTGTACCTGTCTGTAGTATTTTTTCTTGCAACACAGGGAATGCATTCCTTTTAGAGTATGAAAAAACATATATATGAAGTGTCGCTAGATAGGCTAATTCTTTAAGCTGCTATCAACTAATGTCTTGATGGAGATGAACTGACAGCTGGTTGAGAACTTTATAGGTACCTTTCAAGGCATAAGTGAGATGGAAGTAGGAAGAAGATGTAGAGAGGAAGGCGAAGAGCAAAGACATATTCCCCCTCATTCCAAATACTGTCGCAGGGACATCTGTTGAAGATTGGCAGATTGCACAGATGCATTTTCTTATGCTGCCTTCAGGAATCTAACTAACATGACAGTACAGAGACAAAAACAAAAAAAAAGGTAAAAGCCATCATCCCACAAGGATAAAGAGAGAAGTAGAAGAGACAAGAGCAGACAGGTTTTAAAAAAAAAATCTAGAAATAGAAAAAGAGACAGATGAATGATAAAGCATACAGAGGGCTGGAGAATGCTGAAAGCTACCTGCCTTCCCAGAAAGCAAATCTGTTGGCCCCACAGAACTACAAAAAGGCCAATGAACAGGATGTGGTGGACAGATGAGCCTCAAAACAGGAGGGATGGTTGAGATTCCCTGTAAGAAGCAGTTTGGACAATCATCTTTCCCCCATCCAACACCCCAGAATTGAGCACATTCTTGAGAAGAGCAGTGCACGTTGGGCTGGGAACAGTGTGAGTCCTGGTCTCATCATATTCTATCCCCAAACCTGGACAAGAAGGAAGGACCTGGAAAGGCATTGTGAGTTTCTCTTATACCATCACATGGTGTAATAATGAAATACTGTGGTCACTACTTGGATTTAAACAGGCATCTCTCTTGGGAAGCTGTGGCACATAACTCAAATGAGCATATAATTTAAAAAATCATTTCTATTTAGCTTTGAATTGCATTATAAAAATTGCAGCTTTTTAATTTTTTACACATTTTCTTAATTATGTTTTGCTTTGTGTAATATTAAATCGTTTTAATTCCCTGTTCACTGGCTGAGTGAGAGTGAGGAGAGGTAGGCCGAAAGCGGAGATGGTGTTTAAAAATGTATCCACACCCACAGACATGGATACCTGGTAAAGACATCCCTGCATAAAACATCAATTAAGTTAAATTTATATGGGATCTTTAAGACTAATAAAATTCCAGCCATTTTAAGAATCAATAACAATCAGTAACTATTCCAGGAATCAAGATGATCATTCAGGGCATATTTATTCCAAGTGAATAAAAGGCAGATGACTTGAATCTACAGCAAAATAGTCACAAAATTAAATGCAAGGAATGACATCATCTACAGATTTCATCTCCCAGAATAGTGGCAAAACTCAAGTATAATCAGCAATGTACACAGGATGCTTTATCCCCGGTCTTGTGACTTGACAGAGTGCGTTGTACCATAGGTTTGATGGAAATATTCCTTATTAAAAAACAAAACAATACAAAACAAAAAAAGCAAGCCACAAAACTTTTACAGAATTAGTAGTAGTAGTTATTCATCCCAAGTGGATTTCCATCTGTTTTTGTGCACTATTGGATATGGTTGATCATCTACATCTTTCCGTGAGGTATAGTCTCACAAAGATTTTTTAAGTGTATGTTATCACAAAATATTTTCTATACCAAACCAGATACTGTCCAAAGATAAATCACATCTCCCTCTCTTATATTCTCTCTCATTTTCTTTTCCTCTTTTCTTTTTTCACTTCTTTGGTCATTTAATCAGATGTTCATTATACCATGGAACTAGATAAGCCTTTTTTTTGTATTTTTTTAAGGATTTTATTTATTTATTTGACAGACAGAGATCACAAGTAGGCAGAGAGGCAGGCAGAGAGAGAGGGAGGGGGAAGCAGGCTCCCCGCTGAGCTGAGAGCCCGATGCGGGGCTCTATCCCAGGACCCTGGGATCATGACCTGAGCCGAAGGCAGAGGCTTTAACCCACTGAGCCACCCAGGCGCCCCTAGATAAGCCTTTTACATAACACAAGGTTGCAACATATATCCTCCCTCAGAGATCTTCCATTTAAAGATGATTCTTTAAGTTATATTTAATTAAAAGAGGAATAAAGTATTTTATGAAGAAAATTGAATGAAACTTTTCAAATAAAACAGTTAATACACTTTTCTTGACATCACTTTAATGTTCAACATGTCAATGATTTAGAAAGCAATCATAATTTCTTCATTGTATATTCTCAGGGTCAGAAGAAAGACATTTTTCTTATGAGACAGGAAGGTAAATGAAGAACTATTGAAAATAATGATGTATTCACCAGGCTTGAAGGTCATGTGTCTCTGAACACCCCAAACTGTCACAACTTTGAACCCATATCTACCCTCCTAGACACTTAATACTATTCTTATTATATCCATGAGTTCTCCATGATCCTTCTTTTTTTCAAGGATTAAAAAAAAGACTTATTTATTAATTTTAAAGGAAGAGACAGAGTGGGAGTGTGTGAATAAGTAGAGGAAGGGCTGAGGAAAGAAAAAGAGAGAGAGAATCCCCAAGCAGACTCCCCACTGAGTAGGGAGCCCAATGAGGGCTCACTCCCAGGACCCTGAGATCATGACCTGAGCTAAATCATGAGTTGGACACTCAACTGACTGAGCCATCCAGATGCCCTTGCCACGATCTTTTCTAAATATGCTGTCTTTCCCATGGGATTGGCCACTGCTGCTTTAGCATAAGATTGCCACTCTGCCAGGCTCAGCCATCTTGGACTGAAAATGAAGAAATTACAACATAGAGAATAACCATCAGCATCTGCTGTATATTCATGGTCTCAGAGACCCCAGGCTCATGCCTACTCTTTCAGATAGCATTCTTAACTGATGGCCACCATCAACAGGGAAGGGCCAACTCACATCTCTAACAGTGTTCTATTATCAGACTTTTGAGTATAGTGTCTTCTGTCCCAAGACCCCCACTGAAAGAACGCTCTCCTTTTAACCCTACTGTGAGCTTTGCCTTCTTGTCACAAGTTCTCAATTTTTCCTAGTTGATCAATTAGAAACTAGTTTTCCTGGTTGAGGAACTCAAGGAGAGGCATTACCCTGACACACACCCCTCACAGAGATCTAGACTTTTCCTCTGGTCCTAACAGTACAATCATACGGAAAACAGTAGCCCTGCATGAAGCCTCTTCTCAGCATCCAGGTCATTCGGTCTTAGACCACCCTCTTGCTAAGAAATCAAAGGTCCACAAAAATGTTCTCACACAAAAACAAATGTCCTTCCTTAGCTGGTTTCTTTCCAGTTCTTTGAAGTTGAAAATTATGTCTGTATCTCTTTCCTGAAGTCCTCTTCATCTGAGATTCTCATTCCAGAAAACAGCTGCTCAAGCAAGAATACATGCAATCTCAAAGAATAAATTATAGTATACAAGCAGCCTACATTATAAATATATTCATAAAGCAGAAACACATCTCTCAAAGAAGCAACAAAATCTGTAGAGACATAGCTTTGCCAAAAACTTATGCACAACAGTTAAAATTACTAAAGAGACTACATAGTTTCTCAGTTTATAACATCTGCAGTCATGTTTACATACTGAGGAAAAGAGCCAGAGAGGAAAGAGATGCTAAAATGCAGAATAAGAGATACGTGCAGAAAAAAAAAAATTCTCTTAGGAGGACTATAATTAGGGAATCGAATGAGATGGAAGTCACAAATGGATGAAATAAACTTAGAAAGAAGGTAAAGCTGGTTGAGGTTTGGGAATAGAGTTCTGGGAACATAATGCAACCTGAAATGGAAACTTCTAATATGATCCAGGGAGTAGAAAGAATGCAACAGCAGATTTATTTCAATTCCATAATTAACTGGGTGGTTAGAAGATCAACTTCTTTACCCTTCTGAGTTTGAATTATCTTCATAAAAGAGAAATATCACTACATCTCTGCTTATTGGTCACATTAAGACATAGAAATAGCAAATACATAGTCATAGTGAAAGAGAAGACAGCAAACCTGCATTCAGGTATATAATATCTTGTCCATGATCCAGAGGGAATATAAATGAGAAGTTTTGTATGCTTGCTGGATAATTAGAGCAGAGATGCTAATTGCAGCAAACGAAAGGCAAGATTTTCTCCTCAATAGTTTGAATGTTTTATACGGAAGGTGGTTGATCATTAGGTCTATGATATGGGACATGGATTGTATCAGATGTGAAGAAGGAGATTACAGAATATCATCTTGTTCATCATGTAGGAAAGGCTGCCTGCTCTCAGAACTGGCATAAGTTATGATGGAAAGAGGATAAGTTTTGAAGTCCTGTTATTTTAATATTCTGGCTCCATTTTTTTTTCTTTTCTTTTTTTCTTTTTTTTTTTAAAGATTCTATTTATTTACTTGACAGGGAGAGAGATCACAAGTAGGCAGAGAGTCAGGCGGGGGGGGGGGGAAGCAGGCTATCTGCTCAGCAGGGATGCTGAGGCAGTTGCGGGGCTCGATCCCAGGACCCTGAGATCATGACCTGAGCCGAAGGCAGAGGCTTTAACCCACTGAGCCACCCAGGCGCCCCTCCATTGTTTTTTACCTGTGAATTAGATACGTCTTGAAACCCCCTGAACAAGACAGTAATAAAAGTGGTGCCTCAGAAGTTTGCCAGCTTCTCTCTCTCTCTCTTTCTCTCATCTCTGTGAGGCAGCACTGGTTTGAGTCACTGTAAAAGACAGAAGTACAAGGACAATACCGGGGAACAGGATGATAAAAATGTCCGGAGAGTCTAGGTAGGATAACACAAGCTTGTCTGTGTGGGAAGAAGTGCTTAGATAATGTTGAGGTCAGAAACTGGTCAGAAACTGAGGCAACACTGTAGAATCTCCCAGATAGGGTACCTCATGGCTCAGTTCTTATATATATTCTTTGTATATATTCCATATGTGTTCTGTCACTGAATGTTTTCATCCAGGTCCTTGCCCTTCAATACCAACTTCCTAGTTCCCTGGCATTGCTACAGACTAGATGACTATCACAAACTACGTGGCTTACACCCACAGAAATTTATGGTCTCACAGTTCTGAAGGATAAAGATCCCAAATTAAGGCATCAGTCAACAGGGGCAAGTTCCCTTCTCCCCTGTAACAGGAGAATCCATCCATTCTTGCCTCTTCTAGCTTCTGGTAGTTTGTTGGCAATCCTTGGCTTTCTTGAGTTTGCAGCTGCATCCCTCCCATCTCTGCCTCCAGTAACATCACGTGGCATTCCCCTGATATGTCTGTTAGCCCTGTGTCTGTTCTTCACTTTCTATAAGGATACCCACCAGTCATATTAGATTTAGGGCCCATCCTACTCCAGGATGACCTCATCTTGCCTTGACTACACCTGCAATGACCACATTTCCAAAAAAGTTTACATTCTAAGGTACTAAGTGTCAGGACTTCAACATATCTTTTTGGAGGGCACAATTCAACCCATAATAGTATCCATATACTCTGATTTCCAAATTCATATCTTTAGTATTGATCCTGAGTGATTCCCCAATTTCTTACTAAACATCTCACTTGGATATCTAAATAGGCATTTCGACATGTGCAAAATTTATCAATTGTTCTACCTCCCTCAAGCCTTTCCTTTCTCAGCCTTCTCCATCTCAGTGTATGGGGCTATCACCTGCCTCACCATTCAGTTTAAAAAATCCATGAGTCATCTGTTGTTCCTCCTTTATCTTCATCCCCTACGTATATCCCATTAACAGCTTTTTCATATTCAGCCTCCATGATGGGAGCAGAATCACCCATTTCTCTCATCTGTTCTCCCACCACACGGGTCCAAATCACCATGGAACACAAAAAACAGCCTCTAAAATTATTTCCTTGCTGATATCACCATTACTTTATAGCCCATTCTCCATGTAGCAGTCATTTTTTTAAGATAAATCAAACCACAACATTCCTCATGAAACTCTCAAAGTCTTCCTGTCTTATTTAGAATGAATTTTGAACTTCTCACCATGGTCTACCAAAACTCATGAGGCTTGAGTTCAACACCACTATCTCATATGTCTACCCTTCCACTTATATTAGCCCAGTCATGCTTGGAGTCAATGATTCCAGCAACTCTCTCATTCAAATTGCCCAGAATCCAAAAATTAGATTATGAGAGTAGGGAACAGAGGAGTGAAGGGGTAGGGAGAGAAGGGAAACATAGTAACTGGCATTTCATGGTTGCAAGGAAATTGAGAGTGCGCCCTCTTTTATATACCCACTTCACCCAATCCTTCTTGTTTCACTCCTGCTTCTGCTTGCTGCTCTCAGTTTCTCAAGTTCTGAGCTTTGCAATTGGGTTACCTTTTACAGATACTTCAACTGAGGTGTCTTTTCTCTCTGCTAGGTCAGGTACTTCTTTAACTGACTTTCTAACTTCCAAAATTCATAGCAATCTCTTCCACAGATGTCTTCTTTCCTATTTCCTATTCTTTCCTATTCCTATTAAGCCATAAGATGGGCTTATGAATTGATACACTTTTAATTCTTTATTTTTTCTTTAGTGAAGTTTGGAAGTGAGGGTAGACGCATGCATGTAATCAATCTCCCTGATTCATGGAACACATAACCACCATTTACTTAATTTCCCTCTTCCAACTCTTCCATTGTAAGTGGCAGAAAACCCCTGGATTTGAAACAAAGTAAACATGATGTCATCTGTATAAGAACAATGAATGGGGTGATAGGTTAGAGCAGGATTTCTCAACCTCAGCACTATTGGCATTTGGGGCTGGATAACTCTTTGATGTGGGGAGCTGTCCTGCACATTGTAGGATGTTTAACAGCATCTCCAGTCATAACCCACGCTCCTAGTCATGACAAACAAAATGTCTCCAAGTGTTACTAGATTTCTTCTAGAGTGGTAGTGTGGGGGAGATGTCCCCTGATGGAGAACCACTTATTTAGAGAAAAATTAGAGCACTGTTACCAGGCTAAGGAGGAGAGGGTGACAAACACAAGAAAGATCCTCTACTCCTTGATTTAATCAACAAAAATAAGACTTGGAAGATACATCCTCATACTTTTCACCCTACCAAAAGAAGATAAACTTCAAGTTATAAAATAACTAAGTCACAGGGGTATATTATTGTACAACATGGTGACTATGGTTAATAATACTGTGTTGTATATTTGGAAGTTGCTAAGAGAGTAAATCATAAAAGTTCTCATCACAAGAAAAAACTTTTTGTAACTATGTGTACGGTGGATGTCATTAGACACGGTGGTGATCATTTTGCAATGTCTGCTAATATCAAATCATCAGGTCATACACTGGAAACTAATATAATGTTATATGTTAATGTTATATACCTCAACAAAACATTCTTTTGATTCTAAATTATTGTATGATTATTTAGGAAATAAATAAGGAAAAAAGAAATCAGACCCCAGAAAAAGCAGGAATGAAAAATGCGCAGGTGGCTCCGAGGAACTCAGCAGTAGGATCCTTTGATCGTCACACAAATGTTTCATTATTTACACCATTCAGTATGTCTGCAGCACAAACTGTTTCTTTTCTACCAATCTTCCAATATATGTTATATATAAATTTATATTTACCACACATTCTTTCAATGAATATTTATTTCCCACCCTCAGTATGTCAGAGACCACTGGGGACATTGCACATACAGCCGTATGTGTGATATTCAGGGCCTTGCCCTCGTGGTGCTTATATTCATGCTAGGCAACTGATAAGAAATAGAAAACTGATCAGTAAATAATTAACTCAGGTGGTGATAAATGCTGCATGGAAAATAAGAGAGCATAATGTGTTAGAAATGCATGCCAGTGGGAGAAGTAGAGGGGGCAAGATTAGACTGGTAAATTGGGGAAGACCCACTAAAGAGACAAAAACTCATTTAAAACTCTAAAGATAATTGCAGGAGATAATTAAAGGTTTCCCATAGGAAGCTCCGGAAAGAGAAATCTAGAATTAAAGAGTCAGCACCATATGCATGTGGTGTGGATGCATGTATATGTGTGTGCCTATCTGTGCCATGATCTGAATGTTTGGGTCCCCCCAGTATTCATATGTTAAAATCCTAACCCTCCAAAGGTAATGGCACTAGGAGGAGGGGCTTTTGGGAGATGACTGAGTCATGAGTGTGAAAGCTTCATGAATGAGATTAGTGCTCTTACAAAAGAGACCCTCCAAAGTTCTCCAACCCCTTCCACCATGTGAGGACATGGTGAAAAGACAACCAACTAGGAAGCGGGTTCTCACCAGACACTGAATCCGCCAGCATCTCTATCTTGGACTTCCCAGCCTCCAGAACCATGAGAAATGAATGTCTGTTGTTAATAAACCACCCAGTCTGTGGTATTTTTTTTATGGCAGCCTAAGCAGATGAAGACCATTGCACAAATACATACATTTAAATGAACTTCTCTACTTCCTCGCTGCTGTCCATTCGTAGGAGCACCTCCCTCTTTGACCTAGGCCAGCAAATGGTCACCAGAGCTGCCAGCTCCCTCCTCATATCACCTCCTCTATCTTCAGTTCCCATCCTTACCTGCCTCATTTTTGTGGTATTTCCAAATTTGAAATCATCTGATGGGCTGAATTTATCTTTTTGTTCCAAGGAATGCCATAAACTGCTTGCCAGTTCAGGGATTGACTTGTAGATTGGATACCCTCCCCTAACGTTATCAAGTTCATGACCGAAAAAGACCAGTTAGCGTCAGGATACCTTCCTGCCATTTTCCAAGAGCCGGAATGTAGTCAAGTCAGCTTCTCTTTAAAGAGCCTGTGGGTAAGCAAGCTTCCTGACTGACGTATCTCCTGATATCACAAGCTGAATCGTCCTTCGCTGTGTTGTCAAGGCCATTCTACCCTTCAGCTCTGCTATCATTCATGTTCCATTTTTAATTTATCACCCGGAGAAATCCCTGGAAGATATCAGAAAAATCATCCTGGAAGGAGCAGAGGTTAAAAGCAAAAGATAAGTGTATGTCTTCCTCACAACAGTCCAAGATTGAAACTGATTTTCTTTGGACACTGAAATGAACATATATTTTCTATTTCCTAGTTCACATTCTCTGGTGTGAATCATAAACTCATGTATTAAATCAAAAATTGTTGCACAGCTATTTGAGCCAAACTACAGTTCACAAACATAGTAGATTGAATTCCTACCTTTAAGAGTTTACATTGGAATGGGGACGTGCAGTGGCTATTTACAACATCTCTGTGACTGCTCAGAACTCTTTTGAGTACCCTTCTGGTGTTTTTCAAAATTTTCACTTAAGTTGTCTGGTTCCCCAAGGAAGATGCCAAAAACTCAATATCCCAGCCTCCCTTGCAACTAAAGCACAGAAGCACAGGCGTATGAGTGTGCCCTTCTAGTCATATACATTGATAAGATAGAAAATACAGAAGAAGGTACCATGACGATGAAGGACTAAAATGAATTTTTGTGTGTGTGTGTGAGGGTGGCATGGCTTTGCAAAGTCATCCAGGCCAGAGAGGGATGGCTTATTAGGATTTTCACAATAGTATTTAGTGCCCAAGATGTGGTGTCCCTAGTTAAGTAGCCTTATGATATAATTTTGCCATTTCCTAGATTTGTACCATTCAATATGGTAACTAATAGCCAGGTGTATTTATTGGGCTCTCACAATGTGGCTCATAGAACTGATACTAAATTTTAAAATTAATTTAAATTAGTATTTTATTTTATTTTTTAAAAATTTTTATTTATTTATTTGACAGACAGAGATCACAGCTAGGCAGAGAGACAGGCAGAGAGAGAGGAAGGGAAGCAGGCTCCCTGCTGAGTGCAGGGTTCGATCCCAGGACCCCGGGATCATGACCTGAGCCGAAGGCAGAGGCTTTAACCCACGGAGCCACCCAGGTGCCCCAATTAGTATTTTAAAACAGCTGCTTCATTTACTTATTGGAAGACTTTTAAGTACATTTAGAACAACTGTGTAATATCTACTTTTTCAACCGTAAATTTTATGAAGCCAAAATCCAGATCAGATTTTCTGATAGAAATTTACTGTGCAAATTGAAACAAGCTGTTAAGGATAAAATATACACAAGATTTTAAAGGTTTCATAAAAGATAATGTAAAATATCCCATTAATATTATAGCTAATAATTAGTTATACAGTAACACCGTGCATCGATGACATATTATAATAATACTATATATATGGATAATAATAATAATATGGATTGAGCAAGGTAAATAAAATATATCTTTAACTTCATCTCTTTCATTTTACTCTTTTAACATGACTACGGAAAACTCTCAGTTACATATGTGGTTCATGTTATGTTTTTATTGGACAGCAATTTCCTAGACAAAGGCTCTCAAATTTTAATATAGAACAGAATTACCTGGAAGGCATGGTAAATATAGCGTTTTAACTGAGAGTGACAGGAAGAAGTCAAGGAGGGAATCTAAAGAAGTGACCTTTCTGGAGAGGTCTGAAGGTGAAGATTTGGGAAGAGGACTGCTACAAAGAGACAGAACAGCGTGAAGTGGGATCTGAGGCAAGAAAATGATTGGTATTTCTGACAAGCTCCTAGAGGCTCTTGTGGCAGAAGGATGAAAACACGGCGAGAAATCAGAAAAGCACGTGGGAACCAAATTACCACGGCTCTGAGGTCTTGTTAGAGAGTCTGAATTTTATTCAAAGTGCGAGGAAAATACATGAAAGAATATCAACCAGTGGAATATGGAGGTCTGATAACATTTCTAAAAGACTCCTCAATACCTGGAAAACAGATTGAACATGAGCAAAGTGGAAACGGGTAGGACACAAAAATGCTATTGCAAGGATAAAGGGAGGGTGAAGTCAAATATGCTGAAACAATCCAATGGAATTTTAAGCAACTACTGACAAAAACAATTATGAAGACTGTCCAAAAATACTGAAAATGTTTGGAATTCAATGTCAACTGATACAAACGCTGAACACAAAATTGAGCAGACACTACCCTTCAACTATGTGAACTTATGTGTGTAAACAAAGACTAAATGATCACATAGCCCACACACCTCGAAGAAGGAGAAATTGGCAGGAACATGGATGACAATTTTCTTTTTCCAAAAAATAATTTAATGTATTATTACTTCAGAGTAACATAAATTGGGAAACTACCTTCAGTTAATTGAAAGATTTCTCCTGCCTACCCTCTTAGTAACATGAGATCTTTTTGTCAGCCCAGAAGATAAAATTGTTGCTAATATGAACCACATCTGCATCTGTGCTTAACCCTCCAGAGTGAGTTCCCATTTATGTTTTTACTACGGAGACATTATGTTAGTTTTTCCATATCAGTCTCTGCATTACGCCACAAAGAACATATTATCCACTTGAAAAATTCCAAATTCCATTAAAAATAAATGCACCAGGTCTTCAGCTGCAAGACAATGGTGGCCATCTGATTTCAAATCTCCACATACAACCTCACACCAACAAAGACAACCGTAATATTTTCTAACTGGTTATGATTTGTGTACTTAAATGCTTAATGATTGTTGCATGCTAATTTTATATCCTGTTACCCTTGTGAAATATACACTTAACAACAAAGAGACCTAAATGTGTAAAATGAAAGCATACAAGGATGGTTACTGAAGGTGCTCTCCTCTATAACCTGGGAGTAGGAAAATGTTTCCCAATCATGACTTTGAAAGTCAGATACTAAAAAAAAAAAAAAAAAGAAAGAAAAAAATTTGACCTCTTACAAATTAAAATAATTTGCATGGCATAAACAACACAGACAAAATCAAAAGACAAAAATCTGGTAGGAAAAAATTGCAAAATGTATCACTTTAAAAGATCTAACATAAAAAACTTTTTCTAATTGAGGAAAAAACCCACCAAACTCCTATAGAAAAATGGGCAAAGGTTTGAGTATATAATTCACAAAATGATTAAAAATAGCCTATGGAATGATGTTCATTTTCACTCATAATAACAGAAATGCAAGAGATCCCACCTATCCCATCAAACTGACAAAACAGACAAACTTGAAGGCTTAACAATGTATTATACTGGAAAAGCTGGGGGAAAACAGGCACTCACATGTACTTCTGGTAGAAATGGAAAAACGGTACATTCTCTCTTTGAGAGAATTTAGCAATATTTAACAAAAGTACATATGCATTTTCCCTTCAACTTAACAATTGCACTTCTGTGAACTTACCCTGCAAATACAGCAGTAAGAAGATACATATTTTCAAGGTTATTTATTGCAATTGTGGAAATTGTGAAATATTGGACACAGTAATGTTCCAACATATTAGAAAACTATGGTACACATCTACAACAAAATACTACAGAGCAATAAAAGATGATGGAGGGTATTTGTGCTGGTTGTTGTGGGTAGCCATGTATCTAAGCTGAGGGGAGGGGAGGGAGGAATGGTACCCACCAGCTCTTCTGTTCTTGAGAAGTTTCCAAAAGATCCCCTTCCCTCCAGCATTTGTTCTGAGTTTAGTAAATAAATCTTCCTTATACCCCAGAACCTTTCAAATTGCTATCTTTATGTAGTTCCTGGGAGGTTGTTTGTTATACTGAATCTTTAAGTGTGGGGCGGGGACTGTTTTCTATTATCCTCCCTCTCTCCCAGGTTGTTCTCCTATGCACTGATTCCTAAAGTTCCTGATGGTAAGCCCCACTGGTTATAAAAACTTGTAAAGTTAAGGCCCACTGGTTTTCAAAGCCAAATGTTTTGAGGACTTGTCTTCTGGTTCAGGTCCCCAGTGTCTGAGGTGCTGGGTGTGGGTCTGCTCTTGTCCCCTCCCTGTGATTGTGGGGTTCCCCGCATTTGTGGTTAGTCTTCCTAGGAACTTAGCTCCTGACCATGTCTCCACCCTTCCCATCCTTTTGATGTGGCCTCTTCTCTGTGATTAACTGCGGAGGGTCTGTTTCACCAGTCTTCAGGTCATTTTCTGAGTTGGGTGCACTGATGTGGTTGTTGTCTAGGTGTGTCCAAGGGACGAGATGAGCTTATGATCTTGTACTCTGCTGTCTTCCCAGAAATCCTGGAGCAATAAAAAATGAATGAAAACAATACCTATGAACTCATATGGAGCGATTTCCAAGATGTATTATTCAGTGAACTTACTTACCTATAGACAGACTTTTTAAACTAAAATAATATTTCAAAGCATATGGTTCTTACATGAACTCTCTCCCAAATTTCCTTTGAAAAGCTAATATGGCCATACTGAGTGGGCAGCTCCACAAACTCAAAATTCACTTTTGATTTTGAGATGTCCATCAAATATCCTCGGGAGACATACAATGAGGACTTTTTTTTTTTTTTTTAAGATTTATTTATTTATTGGAGAGGGGGGTGAGTAGGAAGAGGGAGAGGGAGAAGCAGACTACCTGCTGAGCAGGGAGCCCAATGCAGGGCTCCATCCCTAGACTCCAGGATCATGACCTGAGCTGAAGGCAAATGCTTAACCGGTCAGACCACCCAGGTGCCCCCAAAGGAGGACTTTTAAAGGGGGATTTGCCTAAACCTAGTGAACCAGAGGTAGGTCTAGAGATCTGTGTTTTAACAGATTTTGCACGTCTTTCTGAAACCCACGAAGCTTTCAGAACTATACTTCTAAACTATAACATAGTTATAGTAATGCAAAGCAAAAAGAAAATAATAATAATAGACACACAGTCCATTTTAGGATTGTTAGGTTGATTAAATGAGACAATACACACGTGGGAATTATTTTCCAAAATGTAAGGAACATGTCATCATAATGAGGATTTATTATGGTTTGACATAGAATTGAGGGAGAAGAAGTCCTACAACCAATAGTACTTTGAGCTTTTGTCAAACTGCTCTTCCAAAAAGCTTGAAAGAAGGCTCTTTCTCACAGTTGGTACTAGGTCTTGCACACTAGAGATGGTCGTAAGCTTTACTGAAACTAACAAACAGTTGCCATTGAGAAAGCTCATCGGCCAAGTACTTCATCTCTTGTTTCTGACATGGTCAAACTGGGAATCTTAAACTTCATCAAATCCAAACAAGCTCTTAGTTTTGAAAGATAACTTAGCCTCTGTGGTTCAGGGTAGAGGCTCAGCTCTGAAGTTACATTATCAGGACACCACTTATGTCTGTGTGACCTTGGGCCAAGTTATTTATCAATGCTTGGTCTCAATGACTCTGCTCATACAACAAGGGTGATAAGGATAGTATCCACTTCACTGGGATGTTGAAAGTACTAATTAAAATCTTAGAGAACCTAGAATGGTTCTGGCACAAAATAAGCCAACAATATTCTTTCTATGCCATGAATGCCATATTTTAGGGCATCTCCCTTTTTCTTCTTCATGCTGTTGTTTTGGTGGTGGTGGTGGTGGTTCTGCTTGCTTCCAGATTTTTTGCCTTTGTCTGCGTCTTACTTTTCTTGGCATCCAGACACTTTCTAATAAGGATAAAGACCAGGCGCAAGTAGAAGACTTTCATGTACACAAAATGTTTGACTTTTTTTTACTTACTAATAAGTAACTAATTGTGAGAAGTTATACTAGTTGGACTATATAGCGAAATAAATTATTTGAAAAAAAAAAGTGTGGATCAGAAGAACTTAAAGGGAATTATTATCAAAATCAGGCATTCTCTATTATATCATATCAAAATCTGATATGCGATCTCTCCACGGGGGAACTTGCTGAGCCTCTAACTGACTTAGTAATTTATCTGTAGTTTTCTCATCTATGAAACAGGGAAAATGACCTGGACAATCTGTGAAATCCTGTTCTGTTCTCTCTAGTTCTAAATAAGACTGTAGGTTAAAATAACTCACCTCTCATATATCACCTACAACTTTTTAATCATCTTCAGACATTTAAAATGTTGGTTTATACGTCACCCTAAGGCAGAACTATAATACAAATGCAGCACCAAATTACACATGATATACTAATAAATGCTCATTGATGAATATGTCTCTTAAAGTTTCAGAACTACAGCAAAAATTAAAATAACTTGGAGATAAAACTGTTCAATTTTCAAAATGCACTACTATCTACTTTCATATTAGTTGTTGGGAAATATCCACTCTAATTGACATGATCAGGCTAAAAGTTTGTTTAAAAACCAATTGTTCTCATTATAAAAGAATACATGTTTGGGGCGCCTGGGTGGCTCAGTGGGTTAAAGCCTCTGCCTTTGGCTCAGGTCATGATCCCAGGGTCCTGGGATCGAGCCCCGCATCGGGCTCTCTGGAGCCTGCTTCCCTTCCTCTCTCTCTGGCTGTCTCTCTGCCTACCTGTGATCTCTGTCTGTCAAGTAAATAAATAAAATCTTAAAAAAAAAACATGTTTATTATAAAGTATTTTCAAAACATATAAACAAAAATAAAGAAGTACATATCTATGTAGTCACTAAATAGGTTTCCAAAGGAAATGCAGTTTTGTTTCTTCCTTAGACCTTGAGATTTGTCTGTATTATTAAATCTTCTCCACAGATATGAGTTTAATGATGAAAATAATATTGCAAAAGCCAGCATTTATTGTATGTTAAGAGCCATGTAGAGCTGTAGTAAAAATTTGGGGAAACTATTAAACAATGATTAGAACTCCAGGAGTCAAAAAATAGCTATTTTTTACAAATTTGTCTGTACTCCTATCTCCCATATATACACTAGTGATAGCTTTTAAAAAATCAACTTCCTTGGGTGCCTGGGTGGCTTAGTCAGCTAAGAAACTGACTTGGTTTTGACTTAGGTCACAATCTCAATGTCCTGGGGTCAAGCCCCATGTTGGGCTCTGTGCTCAGTGAGGAGTCTGCTTGGGATTCTCTCTCCCTCTGTCCCTCCCCTAGCTCTCTCCCTCTCTAAAATAAATCTTTAAGAAAAAAACTCAGCTTCCTTGAGGTACAATTTAGATACACTGGAGCACATATTTTAAGTGTACTTTTCCATGACTTCATTTGTCATGTACATTTCCATGACTTCAGCACATGCATACACCAGGGTAAGGGCCACCATTACCAAGATATAGAACATTGCCGTCACCCCACAAAAGTTCCTTCATGTCTCTCTGCCATCAAATTTATATTCCTACTGCCATTCCCAGGCAACCACTAATCTGCTTTCTGTCATTATAACTTAAGTTTGCCTTTTCTAGAATTTCATGTAAACAGTATTATGCAGTGATTTGTTTGTGACTGGCTTCTTTGCTCCGCATACTCTTCCATAGGTTCACTCATGTTGGTGCAAATTCTTCAAACTTGTTTTTACTGTCAAGCAGTGTTTCACTGCATGGATATATAGCACAATATGTTTATCCATGGGTTATTTCCCTTGGATATTTTCCTCTCCCATTTTTCCTCCTAACTATATATCATAAAGACTTTCCTCATTATTTTGAAGTATTGGATATGAATCCATAATTTGCACGTATCATAATTCACTTAACTATTCTACTTCTGTGGGATATGTAAGCTCTTTATCATGTTTTAAAATTATAATAAATAATGTTATAAACATATTGGAATCTGATTTTGAAATAAGATTCTTGGTCTATAGTCTTTATCTTTCGAAGGTATAGAAATATTTTCACTCTCTTAAATTCTAAGGTTCCAAATGAGAAATCTGATGTCTGTCTAATTCTCTTCTTAAGAAAAAATTTTGTATTATATAGAAAAAATTATGTGATTTTAAATTTATACTAGTTCAAATAGGTGTCTAGGATATGTATATATGTATGGCTCTTTTGAAAGTTTTTAGTTTGTTTTTTCATTAAAACTTTACTTCATTTGGGGTGCCTGGGTGGCTCAGTGGGTTAAAGCCTCTGCCTTCGGCTCAGGTCATGATCCCAGCGTCCTGGGATCGAGCCCCGCATCGGGCTCTCTGCTCGGCAGTGAGCCTGCTTCCTCCTCTCTCTGCCTGTCTCTCTGCCTACTTGTGATCTCTGTCTGTCAAAAAAATAAATAAAAATCTTTAAAAAAACAATAAAAAATATTTTTAAAAAAACTTTACTTCATTAATATACAGTGCAATATCATTTCTAGAGTAGAATTCAGTGATTCATCACTTACATACAATACCCAATGCCCATCACCCATCTAGCCCATCCCCCCTACATGCCTCTTTTAAAAAAAAAATTTTTTTTCTTGGAACTAACTCACCATTTTTTTTTTAATTTTTAATTTTTTATTTGACAGACAGAGATCACAAGTAGACAGAGAGGCAGGCAGAGAGAGAGAGGGGGAAGCAGGCTCCCCGCGGAGCAGAGAAGCCCAATGCGGGGGCTCGATCCCAAGACACTGGGATCATGACCTGAGCCGAAGGCAGAGTCTCTAACCCACTGAGCCACCCAGGCGCCCCTAACTCACCATTTTAAATTTGAAAATTCAAATGTTATTATAGCTTAGAATTTTAAAAAAATAATCTTTTAAATGTTTGCTTCTTCACTTGTTGTTTCTTTTAAAACTGTTTCTAGCTTGCATATTATTTCCCTATTTGGTCTCTTCTGTGTGCCTTAACATTTCTTATATTTTTATTCATCATCTATTTCATTGCATATTTTTCTGTTATGAAATATGCTCTCTATTTGATCTAACAGCCTAAGTTGTTTTTTCATCTGTGACAATTTTATAACTTTTTCTGTGATACTTTTAAAATCTCAAATCAAGTTTTATTTCAACTTCCAGAAACTCTTTTCTGGCCTCTAATGTTCTGTTTTAAGGTCTTTCATTTCATTTTTTGTGTATACATGTCCATCCATATATACATATGTGTTCTTTCTTTTTTTGGAAAAAAAAAATTTCAAAAAGAATTTTTTCAAATTCTTTTTTTAAGCTACCACATTTCCTTAATTTCCTTAAATGGCTTGATATCTGTCTTTGTCTTTGGATGTCAATCGAATCAGGTCTCCTTAGCACCTGACTACTTTAAGGTGGTATTTCTTTTGCAATGGTGAACCAGCAAGTGAGCTTGCTTGGTCACTCCATTGAAGCGTATGAGGAGAAGGCTCTCTGTTCTCAAAAGCAAGCTGGAAGAGGCCGCTCTGATCAACACTTCAACTTCCTTCTGGCAGCAGTGGCAATGGGCAGTGTCTCCCAGAGCTGTGTGCAACAGTTTGGCAGGTGTAGTCCTGTCCTTCATCACTGGATGCCTGTTCCTCCACCCCAGGCCTGGGGTTCTACAGCCGGTTTCATCTGCAGAGGCAAGCATCTTTCTCTTCCAAAAGCCTTCAGTATCATTCTCCAGCTCTGCAAACACTGACCCACAACTGCATCTTCTCTTAGAACTCGAAATTCCGTCTCTCTAAGACTTCCTTCACTTATTCTCCCAGTTATTCAGAAATCGTACTCCTCGGCAGAATGTCGGGATTAAGTTAAGAGCAACAGGACCTAGTGATAAAGTTTCTGAAAACTATGGATTAAATGTCTGGATTTTAACCCAAGACTGAGAAGAACGAACTAGGTGTTAAATGGGTGAGTGAATGGGATAAAATCCGTAGTTTAAGAAGAAATGTTCTAGCTTTGGTCTAGAGAATTATCCTTGGAGGCAGGTAGGCTGGTTGTAATGGAGACTCTAAGAGCCTAGATTAGAGTGGAGATAGAACCAAAATGCAAACACATGTGTGTGTTGTTCAGGTGCACAATGAGTAAAACTTGGTGATAGATCAGCTTTTGGGATTGAGAGAGAGAAGGAGCTGACCAGGCTTTTTTTTTTTTTTTTTTAAGATTTTATTTATTTATTTGACAGAGAGAGAGATCACAAGTAGGCAAAGAGGTAGGCAGAGAGAGAAGAGGCTGACCCTGAGATCATGAGCTGAGCAGAAGGCAGAGGCTTAACCTACCGAGCCACCCAGGCACCCCATTGACCAGGCTTCTTATTGGGCTCGTGGGTGGCTAAGACTTCACTGAGGCATTTAACACACTAGGGATCTCAGGGTATATATATTTTGAAGGTGATTTTTCCTCCCATCTCTTACATTCATGCAACAGCAAATTTATAGAACTAAATTCCTAGAGGAGGACTGATTACATTGCATGTGTATTTGAATCCTGATGTATATTGCCACATTTCTCTCCTTAAAGGTTGGGATTTTTTTTTTTTTTTGGTTGATCTGACATATGAAAAATGATGTCTCACTATCAATTTGATTTTTACTTTTTTTTCTTTGGGGGGAGGTAGGATGTTTAGAAGACTAGAGATAGGTAGGTAGGTAGATATAGATAGATTTATTAATATCCCTGGTCAGTTTTCTATTGGCTTTCTTTTCCTTATTGATTCTTTAAGTTCTTTATATATTAAGGAGATCAGGACTTTGTCTATCCTATGCATTTTAAATATTTTTGCCAGTTAATATGTGGCTTATCATATATAGAAAGTTTTAATTCTTATGGAGTCAGATTGGTCAATTTGTTTCTTTTATAACATCTGAGATTTTTATAATGCCTAGACAAGACTTCCATAATTATTCCATAATTATTTAGATGTCATCCTCTTATTCTTTTATCTAATATGTTTATAATTGCATTTTAAGCTTAAATTTTTAATTCATATGAAATTGATATTGATGAAAGGAGATAAGAATCCACAGATGCCTACTTAAAGCCCCAACACAATTCACTGAATATCCCACCATTTCTTCTTCTGCTTTAAAACTATCTTTTTAAAAAACTATAAATTAAATTCCCATATATAAATATCTCTATTTTTATATTCTCCATTCTGTTCCATTAAGCCTATTTATTCTTGTATCAATCAAACCTTTTTCAATTATTGTGATATTACATTTATTTTCTGTTCATGCCTATCCCATTCCAGTCACTCTCATTTTTAAGAGATTTTATTTTATTAAGATAATAATAATAAATAATAAATAAAATAAATAATGTAACTTATTTATTTTATTTATTTGAGAAAGAGGAAGAGAAGAACAGACTCCCCACTGAACAGAGAGCCCGAGGTGGGGCTCTATCCCAGGACACTGAGATCACGGCCTGAGCCTAAGGCAAATGCTTAGCCAACTGAGCTACCCAGGCACCCCTACTCTTATTTTTAATAGATATGCTTACAGGTTTTTTTTTTTTTTTCTACATAATCTTTAGAATAAGAGTGGTTTGAAAAAAGTTCATGTTGATATTTTTATTAAGTTCAGTTTAACTCCCAGACTTTTAGATTAATTTAGAAAAATCTGTTACCTTTTGGTATTGGATTTTCTTTAATAAACAATTATCTTTATTCACATATTCATTTCTTTTTTTCTTTCATGCATAAAACTGAGAACTTTCTAATTTTTTTTGCATGAATGAAAATGATTGATTCTTTAGTCACTTAATTCTAGTTAAGAGTAGTAGAGCTGTTCTCTACTTTTCCACATACACAAGCATATCGTTTGCAAATGATAATTTTGTTCCCAATTTTTATACCTTTTTTTTTCTTTCTCTTGTCTAATTGCATAGGCCAGTAACTCCAGAACACTGTCAAATAACAGTGATGACAGTGTACATTCTTTTTTTGTTTTCCGTGACTTTACTGACAATGCTTTAGATGTTTAACAAATAAACATTTTTCCCCTTTCAGCAGAAACACCTTACACCATTTCTGTACTTTCCAGTTCTCCTTGGCTTTCTTTATTGGCTTTCTTTGTCCAGTACCTTCAATCCTGAAAATTCCCTACATTTGTTCAAAGATAAAGAACTAAATTCTTCTTATCCTATTTTTGCTTCTAAAGGAAAAACTGGAGTAGAGGGCAGGAAGAAAAGGGAGCTTTTTAAACTGCATAGCAATGGCCAAAACATAGGGTTAGAAAAAGTTCCATCTGGCTAAGGGAGTCACTCTCTATAGAAGCAAGAACAGGAGGGTAGGGAGGAGTCGGGGCCACCCCCGCCCCCAGCCCCACGTCGGTGCCACCCGCGGAGATGAAATGTGAGCCCGGGTGGCCCAGGACGCAGGAGCGGGCTGCCTGGTCTGCCGCCTGAGAGCCGCGGGCAGAGACAAAGAGACCTCGGTCCCAGCGCAGCCCCGCGCGGGCCGGCCCGGGCTCCCCTCGAAGGCTCCCAGGGCAATGGCCCGGTCTCCCCGCGACTCCCCTCTCGGGAGTGTTGCCCTCTCCCTCTGAACGTCCTCCAGCCGCTCCGCGTCTGGGGTTCTCCCTTCGCTCCCAGCCCCCTTTCCAGAGTCTGTCCGTCTGTCCTGGCGCGCAACCTCCGGCCACCGGCTTGGATGGACGCGCGGAGGTTGCCCGGGTGTCCAGGGATCTTGCTTCCGAAGTTGGTCCTGCTTTTTGTGTACGCAGGTCAGTGGCTTGGGGTGGCGGGAGAAGGGAAGGGGACTTGGGACTGAGCCTGGATCACCCTCGGGGCAACGCGGGTTGGGCGGGACGCTCGGGGACCTTTGTGGGAGGGCGAAGACTGTGTGGTCCCGGCGGAGCAGCCACCGAAGCCGGCGAGCCGGGACCCTGGGCTCGACCTCCACGCTGTTTTGTTTGTTCCTTTTCTTTAACTTTCCCTTTTTCCTTTTCGCTTCCTTTCCCTCTCCGCAAGCAGCTTAAAAACCCCAGTCCCACATTTAAGGGATTTTACTCTCTGGATAGCATAAAAATTTATCCCATCCCATCCACGACTCGGGAATCTGAGGGTTGAGGGCAGAGGCTGAGAGTGGGAGAAAAGCTTCTTGAAAAAGCACCTGAGGTTAGATATATTTGTTGAAGTTTTAAAACAAGCTAAGTGGTGACTTTTCCATACCCCTGCTACCCCCCCCCCCCCCCGCAATCTAAATATTTCAAAATAAAAACCTTTAGATCTTTTTTTTTTTTTTCTTTAGATCATTCTCAAGTGTAGTAGTCTGGGTAATTGGATGCTTTGAGTTCAAATAGAAGGCTTTTGAGGGGTGAAAATTCACCCTGAGACTCATCTGTTTTCATTGATTTCGTTAAGCACTGTTGATAGGTGAAAGGAATTTCATTTCCCTCCTCCTAATTATTCTTCTTGAGAATTGCTAATAATTGATGGAGCAAAGAGGTTTTCTTGTTTTGTGACTGAGAGGGAGCTCAAAATGGCCTTTCATTGGTTATTTATATATAAAGTTAATTACACATGTGGTTTTGCATCTGTTTTGTATTCATAAAACAAGCTAAAAGCAAAGTTGTTTGTAAAATGTTTTTATGTCTCCCACTTCCTAGGACACAAATCACAGGCAGTAGTAAGTTTAGGTAGCACTGATTTAGCTTCTGATACTTACAAAGATATTGCAACTGAAATGAACACGTTCTTCAACATTGTTATTGGAACATCAAAAGAATCGAACCCATTCAGCCTTGCCAGAAATGACTCTCCAGACTCCTATAGAAATTTTCCATTCGTACATTAAAATGTAAATTAGTGGCTGTCTATAAGTTATTTAAAAGACACTTTATTGCAAGGAAAATGCTGACTTTCAAATACAAAAATTTATAAAAGTAGGAAAAGTACTTCCTATTCATTGAGGAGAAGCCACATTCTAACCTGTTTACAATGGTTATTTCTTTTACTTATAGTGTGTGTGAGGTTTCTAGAATTTGAGAGACTGAAAGAAACAATTGCATTAATATTAGTTTCATATTAAAATCTTGCTAGTTCATTTGAAGCAATGATTCTTTCTACGTCCTCTGTTTATCCAAAGAAAACAAAAATAAGAAAATAGAACACGACCTCACTCATCTTTACTCAGTCACACCCATGAACAACAACTTATTCTTTTGTCCTTTTTATTCCCAGGGGTAAACCGAAAGCTTCTAATGTGCACGCTTTTCCTTCCTTTCTCCTGTGCCCCCAGTGCTAGGTGCACAGTCCCTTGGGGTTCAGGAAATCTGCAGGGCTGTCTGGCAACAAGGTTGGTTAGTTTAGAAAAAGTTTTCCTCCATTCATTTCTTCTGTTTTCCTCATCCCTCCCTAGTAAGTCACAAAGTAATCACAAGCCAGTAATACTGAATTGAGTTGTTGTCTTTGATAAGAAATGTTTCGTTCGTGTGTTCTTTTGTGTTAATTCCTGAACTCGTTTCTTCAGAAGCCCTTTTATGCGTGCCATATTTATTTATCCAGTATTTGTTGAGTGAAGCATTTTGCGTGATGTGTAAGACAGAAGCCATGTTCTGAGTCTTGTCTGGGAGACAAGGTGTGTCTACTTTAAAATACAGAAGGCTGTGCCTAGGAGATGGTCGTGCGCTATAGGTGTTCCCAGGACGGGACCTCATCTCTGGCTCAGGAGTGTAAGCTCTATGAAGATGATGTCTGTCTGTTTTGTTCAGTGTAATATCCAGAAACTAGCAAAATACTTGACCCATAAGAAGAGTTCAATAAACTTGTTCAGAAAAATTGAATTAAGGAGGAATTTAAGAAACTAGACCTTTGATAGGGAAGCTTTGGACATAAGGGAATGGAGTAGGATATAATGTGAAGAAAGGCAAAAACCATGAGATACCTATTTGCAAAACTACATAATTCATTTTGGTTGGAACTAAGAGATGTGACTGGAAGTCAGGACTGGAGTTAGGTGGGGAGACAATGCAGCTGTACGAGCTGAGACACTTTGTTAAATGAACTGCAGCTTTAATGGGGCAAAAACCTAAGTAGATGCATTACCCCTAGCCTGAATTATTTTCCCCCAAAGCAAATACATTAAATTCATGTTACATTCATTAATGAGGTACGAGCAGAGTTTCTTTACCTAAAGCATCGTGTTTTGCCGTGGAACCACCTTTGGAAAGAGACCCAATAAAGTTTATATTATTATCCAACTCCCACTGCAGGCGACAAAGACAGGATTTGGCCAAGGTTTTACCTTCCCGGCCTCAGCCAGTGGCTTCTGTCCCCTCCTGTTCCTTCCTCTCTTATCCTCAGCTGTAGCTTACAAGAACCATTTCTGAGCAAATGCTTGAGGCCAGATGTTGCTTTTCCTGTGCTACACATTCCTTAAGGCGGGGTGAGGGTTGGAGAACCTTCTTCCAGATCATGCCTTTAATTAAAGTCACTGAAGAAAGTTTCAACTGGCTATTTTTCAAGGATATTAACTTGAATATTAGAAGTAGTATCATTTATCTTCTGAAACAATTGGAATGTTCCATTCTTTACAGGAAAATGCTCTGGCGTCTTCCAAATCTAATCTTCATATAATTATTCTCAAATAAACTGGAGAAAGTAACTAGCCGATTAAAATAAGATTCGAGGTGTGGTCAAAACCTCAGTTTGGAAATGTGATTGTGAATGTATTTACCGTATTATTAAATCTGCCCTTTTCAGTTGTTTAGTTATGAGAAGTGGACAGGAGTTTTGGAAAATGCCATAAAAAATAATGAACAATGTGTGACATGATCTTGATGTTTGCTGCAGGTATAATCCAGCTTCTTGGCTACAAGAAAATGGGCTTGGTTTCCTGTAACATTGGTTCAAAATATTTTGATAACACCGTGTCCTTATAATAGTAGTAATTGAAATACAATAATAGTAATTGGATCTTTGATATTCACGGAGGGCTGAGTAAGACATCACTAACATGGGCATCATTCGTGAGGCAGCCCATGAAGCTACTTACGTAGGGGTTGTCTTGCTCAGACAGAAGTGGGGACCTTAGCTTTCCCACTGTCTAAATGGATTTAAAGAACATGGAGCAAAACATACCTGGAAAGCCTCTTGAGACTACAAACTCGTCTAAATATTTGATTTCACTAAACAGCACTGAAAATGAGAGCTACAGAAATTCACCGAGAAAATGGTAAAATACATAGCCTTAAAAAGTGTGATGTACTCTGCAAAAAGCATACACTGTCATGAGATCATTAGATTGTGTTTCTGTCTTGAAAATTTAACAGTGGTTTTAAGTAGAGTTACTGAATCTATAAGTGTAATTATTTTTTTCCCTCTTATTTCTTCTTATGACATCTCAGAAGAAAACATTAGAGTAGAAATAAAATTGAGGGGAAAAATACGCATGTTTTCACTTACTCTACAAAAGCCATGTGGTATTGACAAAGGTGAAGGAACTTTTGATCACATCCATTTGTTAAAAATCATCCTGCCAGGGAGGTGATTTAAAAACAAAATATGAACTTTCCTTTCTAGATAAATCAATCACGTGGACATACAGACATAGTGTAACATTGTGCACCTTTCAGTTATGATTTGACAGTAAAGCAAAAGTGTTGTATAATTTAGAACATAGTTGATGTTACCTTTAGAGAATGAGCTGGAAAGGAATTATGTTGTGGTTCTTAAACATATAATTTAAATTACCAGTTTATAACTTAATGTTTTCCTAGTCATGTACATGAAACTCACCTATCCATTATAATTTATACCACTGAGTATACTTAAATGACAACCTTGACATAAATCATTGAGGTGGCACAAAGAATTTTTAAAAACTAGGGTAACTTTTATTCAGCATTTTGGGTCTAATTTTCATTACCAAAAACATAGGGAAAAAAAGACAGTAATTTGGTTTTATCAGTTCCAACATGTCCTTTTTACTCAGAAAATACCTTTCCCCCTTTCCACAGTGTTGTTTCATAACTTATTGATTCTTAAATCTGGCATTAAATAAATTCTTAATTATTTACAAGTTAGTTACATACAGGAACGTCTCCGTACAACTAACTCATTATCTTCCAATCCAGATGGATTGACAGGATGTGCAGACTCATTCATGTTACATTATGTGTGCACACTGTAATTATTAAGATGAAAGTGTAGAGAAATGATAACACATAATACACTGTCATGAAAATATACATTATTTTAAAATTATCTCTAGTTGACTTTATAATGTCGATAACACTTTCTATAAAATGAAGCTAATTGGGAGTACTACTCTCAAGTCAAGACTTTATCATTTCAAAATTATTATAAGACTTCTATTGAGAAAAAAAAGAATTCTATTGAAAAATTGAATGACTGATTCACTGGATCATTCATTTCTCCTTTCAGTGTCTCATTCAACAATTCTGACTACCAGTTATGGTGCTTGACCAGGAAATTCAAAAACGAATGACCTTTGCCTCTTCTAGATTGATGGCCAGGAGGGAAGGAAGACTAGTTTTGATGCTTACACGTGTCTTGGAAATCTGATGACATAAAATGAATATCTAAATGCACTGAAGAGTGGTCGTTGACTGAGTGAGATATAGAAATAGAAGACTTTTTCATGAAGCTGTGATTTTAGAACCATAAAGGACTTACGTGGTGTTTATTTTGCAGAGGATTGCCTTGCTCAGTGTGGGAAAGACTGCAGATCTTACTGCTGTGATGGGACCACACCCTACTGTTGCTCCTACTATGCTTATATTGGGAATATCCTCTCGTGAGTACTGGTCAGATTTGGCAATATTGATGCTCTTTCCCATTGCTTGGTTGGGCTTTCACAAAATACTACGTTATAGGTAGGGGCAAAAAATTTTGAGAGTCATTATTGACATAAAATCTTCACGGAGATACTAAATACTCATCACTATCTGATGTGTTATATTATTGACAAAAGGTACAAATTGATATGCAAAATAAGCTGCTTTTATTAGAAGGGAGTTTAAAAGTATTCTTTTACTGCTCAATTTGTGTTCCAGAATACTAATGGCTTTGGTCATCTGCATTCATATTGTTGATCATTTTTTAATATTGTAAATTATATGCTTTTGTCTGGTTTGTTGAAGGTTTTTTAAGCTGAATTTGTCATTTAATCATGGCTAGTTTATTTTGCCATATATTTGTCTAACCCATTCAGCAGATACCAGGGAAAAGAGATATTATGAATAAAAAACAGTTGAGATATAAAATGTCAATTTTCTACATAATGCATATTAAACAACTTCAGGAAAAAGTTTAGAGCCCAAGAATGGCCATCAACAGTATAAAGGGGTAACCAACTACAAACATCAATGAAACATATGCACCTGGGATGTGTTGAGCATTTCCCCAAAACAAATTAAGAATGTATTTTGGAGGGATGCCTGGGTGGCTCAGTTGGTTAAGTGTCTGACTGTTGATCTCAGTTCAGGTCTTCATCTTGTGTCATGGGTTCAAGTCCCATGTTGGGCTTCCCACTGAGTGTGGACCCCACTCAAAAAAAAAAAAAAAAAAGAGAATGAATTTATTTTGGAGTTGTTTCTGGAGAAAGGGAAATGGAGAGGCAAGAACTGCTTTCAAAGTTGTATGTCTGAAAGGTGTACAAGTCTCAGTTCTTCTACACAGATCTCAAAGTCAAGAAATCAGAAAATTAGGAACATTAAGAATTTTCAAATTCTTAATGTCAAAAATCTTAATGTCAAATTCTAAAATCAAAAATTCTTAATGTCAAAAATCACCCATGAATTTCCAGTAACAATAAGAGTCTAGCCTCTTGGACTAGCTCCTTGGTTTTTACTTTTCAAGTGGATATCAGGGTGATTTAGGAGATGATCTGTTGTGGCTTAACTCCTGCCCCGTGAAGGCGTTAGTAGAAACAAGAAAGATTAGACATGAAGGGAAGTGTCCCTGGCTATTTTAGGGATATGTCCACTGATATGGCTTATAATTCATCTTCCATTCTGAGGATAGAAAAGCTGGCACCACGTAAACTTTCTAGAATCAAAGTTGGGGCTGATATTAGAGATCATGTCTCTCTGAATAAGGACATAAAGAATCATATTTCAGGATAGTCTTGAAATCTCTCATGGCTACATAAGTAATGTCAGGCTGTAATAAAGATTGATGAGTGGAATTTTAAGCATTCTTTGATGCAAAATAAACTCTAAATAAAATGTTTGAATTTTTTCTCATGGGAATCTTGTTGAAAAGGGATTAAGTCCCCTTCTTACATTAGACATCAATCAGAATGTTATTTATAGGAAGTAATCAGCTGAGAATATTCTGAATATAAATATATAATGATATTTCACATTTGTATATCACTTCCCACTTTTAAAGTCATTTAAAATACATTATTACTGAATCCCAGTTTTATTTTCGAGTGAATTCCACATGCTAGCTATTGCTGTTTTGGGCTGATGTATATGTGGGCCGAGTAGGTGGTATAGATTTGAGGAAAGTGGCTTCAGAGGGATCTGTGATTCTCTGGTCCCCTGGCTCCTGGTCTCATCTGCTAATGTCCACCATGGTATATGTTGTGCCCTTATTTCTCAACTCATAGCTTCCTCTACCCTGGTGAATACATAGAGAAGACAAAATTAGTTCATTAGAACTTAAGAAATTTAAATGTATAGGTGTGCCTTGTATGCTTTATATTTGCATTCACATTTACATTTTTATGGCACATACTCTACTCCTCTTTAATTTTACCCTTGGTTAAAGTAAAGAATCAGTTGAATTGATATATTTATCTGGGTTATTTGGGCCATGTACTTGTTACATTTGAAAAAGAGAATTGTTTTGAGTGGGGGGAGATGAAGAAACACAGATGGCATTATATTTCAGGCTGTTAAAACTGAATTTTCAGTTCAAAATAGAAGCCACTAAGTAAATCCTTTGCTAAACAATTCTTAGGAGGAAAAAAAAGAGAGAGAGAGAGAAGCTTTAAAGTGTTTTCCCCACTGAATAAAGGAGAATACATTTTCAGGATTTCCACTTATTGTTTAAGATTTGAAAAGAGTTCTTAACTCCACCCATGTTTTGTTTTTGTTTTTTTTTTTTTAAGTTGTGGTGAGGGGGAGTAGATAGGGGAAAAAGTCATTCCAAGAATGCTTACAGAAGTTCTTTCATGTACATGTTTTCAAATGTTACTATTTTGGAACTCATAAACTACACTTCCTTTCTTCCAAGTATCCAGGCACAATCTTACTAAAATCATTTTAATCATCTTAACAGAAAATTAAATCTTTGTAGTTATTTGAAAAGTAATAAGGAAGAGAGCAATAAACATAATGGAATGTTATGTATCCTAAATGACTAATTTTATAAATTGCTTATAATGTGGTTTCTATTTTTGTTTGTTTTCAAAATAGAAGCTATCTTGGCTCTTGTGTAAAAGCAGTAAAAGAGTGCAAAATACAATTTGGGTCATTCTAGACTGTTCACAAATTGGTAAGGTAAGGTACAGTCAATCCTCATTGCTGAGGTCCCTCTAAATTGATCAGAGTAGAGATGCTCTGACCCTAACTCTGCTTGCTTCAACCCACCTTTCTGTTTTGCAAATTAACAACATTGGCTCATTTTATAAAGAGATCACAAGAGCTAACTTTCAACCCACCTTTTAGTTGCAAAGTCTTATTTTACTCAGATCCCTCCTTTGTAGACATTTTGTATTCTAAATATGGGTTAATTTTGGCAAATAAATTCAGATGGTACACCCCCACATGTTTTTTTTTTTTTCTTTTTTCGGTTAGGGATTCTTAATTTTACTTATGCCTCATGAAAAACTTTAAAAACTCAACTTTTAAAACAGCATATATACTTTTTAACTGAAATATAGTTGGCATATAACATTATATTCGTTTCAGGGGTACAATATCATGATTCGGTATTTGTATATATTGCAAAATGATCACGGTAAGTCTATTAACATAAGTTGATTTAAAATAGGATATTTACTTTTGGTCATTATGGTTACAGATAATAAGCTCAATATAAAAAAAAATACCATTTTCCAGAATTTAAGAATGGTTTTACAGAAATTAGCATATACTACACAAATTTGTTATTTACAAATACACGTGGTGTGCCCATTAATTACCATGACAGTACTGAGCTAGATTCTGGGATCCAAAAATGAATAAATGGTATACCTTGATCTCTAAGATTTCACTACCTAATAAGAGAAGAAAGTGTAGACAAATAATTCTAATGCGATGAATTAATCTGTAAAGTGCCACGGGAGGGCCCAGAAGAGAGAAAACAGCTATGTCTTTGTGTGTGTGTGTTTGGAAAGAAATGTTTAGAGAAAGTCTCATAAACATGACATTGGATCAGCATACTGAAGGAAGAGTAGATATTTACATAAATGGACAGTGAAGAAAGGGAGGTACATTCCAGAGAGAGAGTCTCAGTTACAAAGGCAAAGATAGAAGAAAGGAAATGATCAGTTTGGAAAAACCCACGTTGTTCAACGTGGCTAGAGAGTGAAGGTTAAACTTTGAATATGGCAAATGAATAAGTAGGGAAGACAAAAGATAGGTCCTTTTGATTTTCACATACTTTTATTGATAGATTACATACTTTTACTGACCGTACCTATCAAAACTGAAACACAATAATCCATTATTTTTCTGGAAATAAGATAGTTGGTTGTATGTAGAAATGACACATTCTTAGACATCGCTATGACAAGGGACACAGGTGAGAAGGTGCCCAGTGGACATTATTTTCTTTATGCCATAGAGAATGTACTTGGAATAAACACTCTGTAGTGTTGCACTATTTAGAACATGACAGATTATGTGACCTTGGAATTATTTCTCCGTTTTTGACATTTTTCATCTCAGGGGTAACCAACTGAAAATTAAAAGCCTCACTATGCTTGAAAGTGAGGACTGGACCAATTAAAGAAGCAAATAATTTCTCATCAAATTGGTTCTCAAATATTTCATTCAGCCACTCTTGCCATGAAAAGTAAACATCTGTGATGAATATGGAAAGGGATATTTCAAATCTTGCTGTTGATGAAGTTTAATTGACATTCTCAAGAAAGAGGATCCAGCATGAAGATGTGGTCATAGAGCACTCTTCAGAACTGGCAGAATTCAAGGGGAGAGAGGGGGTAACTCAGTGCCTAATTACAATCAGTAATGCAACAGAGTAAAAATAGGACTTTACTGGAAATGCCGAGAAACTGCTAGGTGAGGAAAAAAAGAATTGCCCAATATTGAATATGAACCCAATAATACCTAGGTTAGACTTAGTGAGCCAGATAACAAGATATAAGATTTAATCCTTTTACTCAAAAATAGATTTTTGCTCTTCCAGTTTGCCTCTGTAAAATGCAGCTCTGTCTAGGGATTTCAGAGCACCATCCAGCTAACACAAAATCCCCATGAGGTAAAGAAAATCAAAAGGAAGAACTAATAATGGAGATCCTGGTGGGGTTAAGTTTCTTTTCTTCTCAATGAAATGTGAAAGATGGATTGCCCACAGTTTCTCACAAAGACAGCTAGTAAATATCACCACTGTGATTTTAAGATTTTTATTTTTTTAATTATTTATTTGATGGAGAGATCACCAGTAGGCAGAGAGGCAGGCAGAGAGAGAGGGAAGCAGGCTCCCTGCCAAGCAGAGAGCCCGATGCGGGGCTCGATCCCAGAAGCCTGAGATCATGACCTGAGCCGAAGGCAGAGGCTTAACCCACTGAGCCACCCAGGCGCCCCCATCACTGTGATTTTAGACCCATGTTATGCATGGAAGCAAAACCAAGTTAAAAGAGAAAAGTTTCATATTTTCAAATGGCATTTGAAGTTGTACGCTCATTAAGTAGCTGAGCATTCTGAATTAAACACATGAGGCTCTTCAAATACTGACTAGAACCTAAAGCATTTTGAAAGGTTTTTGGTATTGGTAAGAACATCATTTAAATTAATTAACTTAAAATATTCTTCGTATTTAGATATTAGAAAAACAACTCTGCAAGGTGTTTACTGAGCAAATAGAAGTTTGTGGGGGGGTCTTCTTTTTAATCATAACACAAAGATAAATAATTAATATAATGTTAAAACAAATATGAATTTGCTTTCAAATGTAGTAACAAATTATGTGTAATATAAAAATTAAGTCAGTGTTTCTCAGAAGCCATTTATATTTTATGGGTTATTTTATTAAGAGCAAATATAAACATCTAGAAATCTGAAACTCTTTTCAGTCAAATTTATATTCTATTTCATCATAATTGCCTTTGTAAATTAAGCTTAAATGTCAGAAGCATAATTTGTTTTTAGAAAGGAATGAAGTTTCTAGAATATGTTCTCAGGAAATTGTATCTATAAATATGTATACAGATATTTTATGTTCCACACCAGGTTCTGAGGGATTTAGCAGTGAATCAAACATGGCTGTTGCTCTTGAATTGTTAATAAGCTCCTGGGGAACATAGAGCAATCTACTAGGAAGAGCACAAAATGTGGTGGAACGAGAAAGAAGGCACTTTTAGTCCAACTTTAGGGTCCTAGGGAGACTTCTTTTTTTTTTTAAGATTTTACTTATTTATTTGACAGACAGAGATCACAAGTAGGCAGAGAGGCAGGCAGAGAGAGAGAGAGAGGGAAACAGGCTCCCTGCTGAGCAGAGAGCCGGATGCGGGGCTCGATCCCAGGACCCCGGGATCATGACCCAAGCCGAAGGCAGAGGCTTTAACCCACTGAGCCACCCAGGTGCCCCCCTAGGAAGTCTTCTTAAAGGAGAGTAATTCTAAGATTAACCTTGAAAAGAAAAGCAAATGATGAAATTCATTGCTTATTTAGAGTTAAAAGAAAACATTTAACAAACTAAGAATATGGAGGAAAATTCTTCACCTTATAAATATCTCAAAAACAATAACAACAACAAAAACCAAAATCCACACCTACCTTGAACATCAGACTTAGTGATACAATATTATAACCTTCCCCTTTAAAGGAAACTGTAAGGTAAGCTAGCATCTAACCCTTCTATTCAGCATCCTACTGTTCTGGTCAGTGTAACAAACAAGATAAGTTAAAAAGACATGATAAGAATTGGAAAATAAGGGGTGCGTGGGTGGCTCAGTGGGTTAAGCCTCTGCCTTCAGCTCAGGTCATGGTCTCAGGGTCCTGGGATCGAGCCCCACATCGGGCTCTCTGCTCAATGGAGAGCCTGCTTCCCCTCTCTCTCTCTGCCTGCCTCTCTACCTATTTGTGATCTCTCTCTCTGTCAAATAAATAAAATCTTTAAATAAAAAAAAAGAATTGGAAAATAAGGAGCTAAATTGTTATTATTTTTAAATGATATGATTGCCTGTACTCCTCAGACTATAAAAATGAATGAGAACTCACCAGGATTGCAGCATGCAAGCTCACTGTACAAAACTCAGTGCATTCTATGTATCAGCAACGTTCAGACAGTGTAATATTTATGTAGCACAAAAATCTCACTTACAGCATCAAAAACTGTAAGATACCTGGTAAGAAATACAGCAATAATATATGTGTGGCATTTATGGAGTAATACAAATATATAAAAATTTCAACAGATGAAAGAGACACCTGAAGAAATTAAGAGATCTATCAAATTGTAGATGGGGATACAGTAAGGATGCCAATACTGGGATATGTCAGTTCTTCCTCAACTCTATGTAAATTCAGTGAAATTATAATTGAAACCCATTTTTTGGACCATTTTTTTGTTGACTTTGACAGACTGAGTCAATGTTTATGTGGGACAGTGGGGGGGGGGGAAGACAGATATGAGAAAGAACAAAGTTAGGAGACATGCCTTGGAGACATCAAGATTTATTATAAAGTTATAGAAAATAAATCATGTGATATTGGTTCACAGATAAACCAATAGAATATAGAACTTAGAAATTGACTCATGTATATATGGGAATTTGATAGATAGCAGATGGCATTACAAACCAGTGGAGGGGGATAGATTATTTAATAAATGGTGCATTAGCTATCCATATGGGTAAACATTAAACTCGATCACCCCATCACACCACACCCAAAGCCCATTCCTGTTGGAGTAATTAAACCCAAGAAGCAAACGTTCACAGCTTTTTAAAAAGGGAGAGAATGACATTATGGTATCGGGGTAGGAAAGATTTCTAAAATAAAAGAGAAAAAACAAGGGTGCCTGGATGCTCAGTCGATTGAGCAGCTGCCTTTGGGCTCAGGTCATGATCCCAGGATCCTTGGATCGAGCCCTACATCAGGCTCCTCCTCAGTGGGGAGCCTGCTTCTCCCTGGCCTGCCACTCCCCCTACTCGTGCTTGCTCTTTGTCTCTCTCGCTCACTTTCTCTGTCAAATATATAAAATCTTTAAGAATGAGAAAAAGGAAAGCACAAATAAAACTGCTAAAACTAAAAACCAATACACTGTATACTTTTTAACAACGATTTGTAGCTCCATGACTTATTTATTTTGTAAGTGGAAGTTCATATCTCTTAATCCCCTTTATCTATTCCATCCATCTCCACCCCTGTGAACTATATACTTTTAAGTTGTGAGTTTTATGGTATATGAATTATATCTCCATTAAAAAAAATTAATATATAAGACAACAGAATTCCATAGACAAAGCATAAGGCAAATCTCCCACTTGGAGAAGATACTTGTGATTCATATGACTCACAAAAGATTGATAACCAGAATGCTCAATAGGAAAATGGGTCATGTGTGTACACAAAAAAAGTAATAGAGCAGGAAAGTGAAAGGGCAGTAAACATATGGAATATGCTCCACCTGGCTCGTTAAGTGGGAACCTGAAATACCATCTTGTACTTGTCAGGCTATCAGTGCTCTTAAGTCAGAAGGTACTGAGCCATGTGAGCCAAGGTGAAGGGACTCACACTGCCCGTGGAAGAACAGAAACTGTTGTCAACACTTGGGGAACAATTTGACCACGTGCAGTCAAGATGAAGGTGGGCACACTTTGGGGTTTTGCAATTCCTCTTCCACATATATTCCCTACAAAACTCCCAGATCTGCAAAAGGTGATATTTATCATATTGGTGGACACATTAAGCTAGCAAAACATTGGAGCAACCTAAATTTCCATCAGAAGAAACTGGATAGAGTATGTTCATACAATGAAATGGGATACATCAATTACAATAAATCAGTGCGTGGTCATGTATCATTATAGTAAGTCTCAAAACTGGTAATGCTGTGTGGGAAAGAGTTAACAGGAACAGAATGTGCAAAACATGGTAGTATTCGTGTAGAGTGAAACACGTAAAATAATTCTTCATATTACTGGAAATAATGGGCATGTGGTAAGTGTGTAATTATCTGGGGGAAAGAAAGGTATACATGAATTTTAGGATTTCCCAGGACTGAAAGATTTCCTAGAATGCAGAATTTTCACCACTACAATAGGGACAGTTCTTGGCAAACTGGTACAAGTTGCTCACCTAGGGAGAAGAACAGGGAGGAGACCTTCAACTCTAGTCTTTTATTACTGAAAATATTAAACAACTGAAGCAAATATACATTATTAACATGGAATGAATCTGGGTGGGGAGTATGCAAAATGTTTTATATCCTTTTCTGTAATTCTTATGTATTTGAAAACCTTTCAATAAAATAGAAGGAAGCAATGGAAGTCTGATGATAGCAGGAATGGAGTCACCAAGACACCTATGATTCTGAGACCAGTTCCGTTGTGTGGGTTTTCCAACGCCACCATGCAGTTAACTCAATTCTGACCCTGTCGATGTGGAGGCAGCATCAGATCCCACAGACGAAGGCCTCAGTCCTCCAAGACCCCAATCCACTTCAGCCATCAATGGCAAGTACATGTTGTCACCTTTGCTTCTGATCGACCAGGCATAGCTTGGAGGTTCCAATGACCCCCTCCTTGGGTTTGATTAATTTGCTCAAGTGGTTCACAGAACCCAGAGATACATTTTACTCACTTTATTATAAAAAGATATAACTCAGGAAGAGCCAGATGGAAGAAATGCCTAAGGCAAGGCAGCAGGAAAGGGTTCAGAGCATCCATGTCCCCCTAACACTCCACTCTCCCCAAATCTCTGCATGTCCACCAACCTGAAAGCTCTCCAAACTTCTTTTGGGGGTTAATAGAAGCCTCATGACACAGGCATGATTGAACACAATCTCCAGCCCCAGAGGCGGGTGGATAGGACTGAAAGTTCTAACCCTCTAATCATATGATTGGTTCCCCAGGCAACCAGCTCCCATCCTCAGATGCTTTCTGAAAGTCACCTCATTAACATTAACAAAAGACACCTTTAGGAAAATTCAAGGATTTTAGGAGCTCTGTGCCAGAAATAGAATGAAGACCAAATGCATATTTCTTCTTTTAAGTATCACAGCCTCTTGTTAACATGCACCTTCTGGTTTGGTAGGTGTGGGGTGGGATCTGAAATTCTGCAATTTGAGCAAACTCCCAGAGATGCTGATGTGGCCCATTCTCCAAGCACACTGGGTGGGCAAGGTTGGTCCTAAGTGACAATGCCCTGTTCTATGCAATGAAATGATAGGAGAGATCAGGATTTGCGGTCTGATGGAATGTGGGGCTAGCAATTGGGACTAAAAGAAAAGAACAAGCCCAAATTTAATTCTGGAGCTTTCCCTTTGAATGATTGGGTGGATGAGAAATAGATACTGAGAAATATTCAAGAAGGTTCAGAAAGGGGAATTAATTCCGCTTTTAATTATGTTGAGTGGCGGAGAAGCGGGGAAGCAGTGGTAATAGGCTTCATAGCCTATAGGCTAAGTTCAGTGGGCCTTCAACTGGTGAAATGTACTAATCTGAACTCAGTGGGAAGCCTGGAGCACTCACAGATAGATATGAGAGTACAAAGCCTAGAGGGCCCTGTTGAAAAAGGTGTAGAAGAGAGGTGTATAAAAGAGAACAGCAAGCCAACTGCGGAGCCCCAGGGAAATTCAGAAAGACACTGTGATTTCTTCCCTTTCTATATTTAATCAACCTTTTGAAAAGTGTTCTACATTTATTTCAGCCTCCCATAAAGTATTTTCTGTCCCTTCAAAATTCCTGCACCTTTGTGGGAAATGGATCTGTTCTTCATTAATCAGCTTGAATATACCTCCTGTGGTGTGGACAGTAAATGCCTTTATTTTCTTCTATGTGCTTTTTGTGTTTTATATCATCTGAAAGATAGGATTCATGGCATTTCAGTTCATTCTGAGTGGATTATGTTGTCAAAACAAAGCAATTTATGTACCAATCCATCTTTATTTACTCGGATCATGCCCAAACTGGATCCACTCCATCTGGTCATATATCCCAGATTTTAGGGACTACCTTAATCAGATAGCAATCCGAGTTTGGCATTGTAAGAGTTTGGCATTGTTTGGTGGTGGCAACTATTATCAGAATGAAAGGAATTACCCTTTATTTAATGTGTTCTCCATTCCATATGGAAAAATATATTAGTTTATTAATCTTCAGAATAGCTCTCATGACCAAGGTATTATTATTCTTGTCTGTACAGATGAGGAAGTTAAGGCTCAGAGCTAAGTAATTTGTCTAATTTTATACAGCTACCATGTAATGAGCTGGCACTTAAAACTGTGTGTTTGACCTCTTTCTCCCACTCCCCACTGGCTCCGGAAGATCTGAAGATGTCAAAAGGGATGAATAGAAACTATTCATGTCTGTAAGACTTTATGAAGATCTAAACACCATATTTTGGGGGAAGCCCTTTTTTTCTCTCAATATCTGGATTGAATTCCCTCCCTTATGCTGCCGTAACATGATGCTTTTTCTACTCTGTTATTATTTATCAGTTTATCCCAGTTCCTAAATTATTTGTCCGCCCTTCCGTGCTCTAGACCCTGCGAGGACAGGAAGCCAGTGTGACAAGTTAGCATTGAAAGCACAGGGCAGAACCAACTGTGTGATCCAGAACAGACTATTCAAATGCAGGTCAGTCCTCCATTTACTCATGAAAAACCTGAGATTTTGTAGGTTCTCCCTAAATACGTTATCACCTGGGTAAATATTTGCTTACATAAATCAAATCATAATTGGAAAATGCTGTTGATTTCAGAGACTCTCTTTTCAGTGAGTATAAATCAGGGATCATTCATGTCATGGTTTCTGTGTAGCCAGTCATCACTTTCCAATCACACAGTTTAGGATAAATTATAATCAGATGAGAGGGATAAGACTTCAAAGACCGATTTGATTATAATGATTTAACCTCTTGTCACATTTCTGGAGTGACCGTGCTCCTTCAGTGATGCCGTGTGATCCGCCAGCCTGTGATTATTAAGGGAATGGCCTCCTGTGTAGCTCTCTTCGCTTGTGTAATTTTTGGAGATAAAATGTTTTGTTGACAAAATTGAGGAGGGAATAATTATGCATACAGAGTGATTTTTATTGCCTTCTATTGGGAGAATTCTGGGGGGCAGCTACGGGCCAGAACACAATGTCTTTCAGCTGTCTCCCAACTACAAAATGTTAGGATGAACACACCCACAACTAATGAAAATTTCAGAGGCCAATAATAACCTCATAAAGTGTAATAGGATTCCATCTGAAAGTACCACGGGTGAAAGCCTTGGCTACTTAACCCACAGCAACTCAGAGACCAATGGAATTTAGAGTTTCCACATTCATTTTTAAGGAAAAAGGAAGAAGATCAATCTTACAGGTAACGGGAAGGATGCTTTTTTTATGCTTCTGCACAAATCTGCCAAAAATAGAGAAAAACATGACAAATTACTTCAAACATACTCTGTATGAATTCATGCTCTTAAAAAGGTGAACAGAACTCTGTCTTCCTATCCTGCATTTTGCAAAAACTAAGTGCTACCTGTAGTTGCAAATGACCACCTGCACAGCGTTAATACATTTTTCCTCTCAGACACCAGGAATAATAGATCAACCTCCAAAGTGTTATACATAGAGAAATATTTGAATTTAAATGTATCAAGTAAATGGCGATTGCAATCTCAAACAATACCCATCCTTACATTAAGTAAATAGACCTCTTTGCCCTTGGCCAGGTGGAATTAAACAAAAAACAATTCTTTGTCATTCTATTATTAATTAATAGTAGTCTTAGTGATAGAAGTCATAGAAGAAAAACCAAGAATGTTTGGATTCACAAAAAATGCATTTGATTTTTTTTCTTTTATGCTATGTAAACTCTGTTCTGCTAATATCACTGAGCCCCAGTTTATTAATTTGTAAAAAGGGAACAGTAGTAACTTCTTGCTTATCTCTCAGAATTTGATTAAAGAATATATTTGCGGGGTGCCTGGGTGGCTCCGTGGGTTAAAGCCTCTGCCTTCGGTTCAGGTCATGATCCGAGGGTCCTGTGATAGAGCCCCGCATTGAGCTCTCTGCTCAGCAGGGAACCTGCTTCCTCTTCTCTCTCTGCCTGCCTCTCTGCCTACTTGTGATCTCTGTCTGCCAAATAAATAAATAAAATCTTTTAAAAATTTTTTTAAAAAGTCTTTTAAAAAGAATATATTTGCTCATAAAAACATTTAGAAGGGCTCTGAACATTTTTCCTGTTATTAATGAAAGCACTGGGCTTTGAAAATGTCTGGAGCTTTAGAAAAGAGGAAACAGGTTGGGGAGCAAAGTGACTTCTCCAAGGTCGTTCAGAAATCCATGACGGACCAGCAGAGTAAATGCCACTTTGGGTGCAGAGTGCTCACTGGTCCTCCAGGCCAAAACATGGGCTTCTCTCCTCAGGAGAGCACCCTCAGCCTTGAGTGAAATAAACGACCTTTTTAATCAAATGTGATTGCAATCTAAAAACTGCAATAGCGGCTAATTAAGTACTGCGTTCTGCTGCCCAGCAAATGCTAAAAACATATTACAGCCCAGAAAGTCATGTGCATTAAATAGATAAATCTGCCATGTTGCCCTAGGTTGACCTATGAATTAGAGAAACAAAATAAAAAATGGGCTAAACAAGTCTAGATAAAAATATATAAACCTGATTCATTAAAAAAATCACACATGTAATAGCAAATATCACGGGGGCAATGATTTGCTTTACTAAATGATTCATTATAGAGTTCAAGTTAATTCACCTTTTGAAATTTATTTTATTTACAACTTTGTGGAAATATATATTTCACGTAAGGCTGGTGCATCTCCATCGATGATATGTCAGTAATTAAGGCACAAAACAGTGTTCTAACTGCTGGCCATTTCAACAGAGTGATCACAGTACTCTATAGATTGGAGTGTGCCTTTGCATGTAAAAGTTTAGAAATGCCCTGTTTAGGCTTTTTAAAAAAATATCTTAATCAGCAGTTCTCTCAATGTAAGTCAGTGACTATAAGACAAGAATAAAAAAGGCAGTGACTTGCCTCTGATGATATTATACATAACCTACATTTGCAACAATCACCAGATTGAAAATATTTTCAGTGGTAGCGAATAAATGCCAGATGGCATGCTAAACAAAAAGTCATTGATCATAGCAAGGATTCGCTGAGGTCTATTGATTCTAAAATGAATTTCTCTACACTCAGTCTGTTGTTCTTAAACAGCCAGCCTATTGTACATGCTATATATTTTGCTTAGTATTTGTGGTAAAATAGTTTTTGTCTCATTACCTTTCATCTCGAGGATTGGATTCAGTTCTGGGTAAGAAAAGAGAAAGTATGCTCCACTCTCTGCCTCCCACTGAATGCAGCTATAGAACTTGGGTGGAATGCATGAACAGTTATTTCGGGTATACGGAAAATAAACAGTAGCAAGCGGACTGAGGAACAAGACCAAAATTCAAAGTACTGCCTAACTAGCCAAGAGTTTGCCAGTGTTTTTTCCCTCTGTTTACCCACTCTGGACTAAACGTAGCCCAAAACACATAAGTAGGCTTCAGAATATGAACACAGAGAGATACAGGGGAATCCCTCCAGCTCTAGCTAAATAAGCACAGTCTCTTCATGATGAAAGACGGTGGGGAAAATACCCCGATATTTTTTTCTCTTCTCTGTTCTCTTGTATAGCTCCCAAGCGATCTTTTGGTTGCTGCAGCAGTAGCATTGACAATGACAGAAGCTAAAATTCTGAAACTAGGTAATGTTCTTTACTGATCAGAATGATGTAATGCCAGAAGGATGGAGTGAAAAGCCACTGTGTTTTTTCTGCCTTTGTCCTCCCAGTATTCAACCCTGGATATGAGCCCATTTTTGAAGTATGCAAAGAACAGAGTAAATAAAGTAAATAAAGCCCATTTTTTCCGACCAGAGAACCAAGAGTGTTGCCCCACGGAACCAGAAAGTACCAGTGAGATCTTAGTACTCACTTCGGCAGCACATATACTAAAATTGGAATGATATAGAGAAGATTAACATGGCCCCTGCACAAGGATGTCATGCAAATTCATGAAGCATTACACAGAAAGAAAGAGAGAGAGAAAGAAAGAGAGAGGAAGAGTTAGTGAGATCTTCAAGATGGAAGAGCTCAAGAAAGTGACCCTAAGGTTTGTTGTGAATTCCTGGGCTCATCTCAAGTTGCACGTGTGTGGATCCAACCCTAAAGAGTATACGTAGAATCTGAGAACTGAATATAGGTTAGGCAGCTATCCTTTTCCCAGTTTGACAGTTGGGTGGTATTCACATGGCTCAGATCTAAACCTGACTGTAAAGGCTCTGAAAATGGAACTGACTGGAACTTGTGGTCTAAATTGAACCTGGTTCATTGCCTGCTAAAACAAAAATCTCAAAATTTTCCATCCATTTAAACAAAAACCTCATAATTTAATACTCAAAGCTTAGGATACAATTCAAAATCATCCAACATACAAACAAAAACAAAAACAAAGAATCTCAACTCAAAAGGCAAGTACAATCATCAAGCAATAGAGATGTTGGAATTATCTCATGGAGCTTCTAAAGCAGCTATTATGAAAAATGACCTCAAAAGTAAGGGCAGATACTACTTGAAATCAAAGAAAAGACCTAAATAGAAAAAAAGAAACAGACAATATGAAGAACTAAACAAATTTCAGAATGATAAATACAGTAGCTAAGCTTTAAAACATTCACTGGATGGGCTCAATAGCAGAATGGAAACAAAGAATGAGTGAACTTGGAATAGAGATTATTCAATCTGAACAACAGAAAGAAAAAATATTGAAGAGGAGGAGAAGAGTAGGAGGAGGAAGAAGAAGGACAGACAGGGTCTTACGGAAAAGCCCAGCATTGATGTCACAGAGCCCCAGAAGAGAGGAGAAACTGTGATTGCTTAAAACTTTCCAAATTTGGCAAAAGAGAGAAACCAAATGCAAAAAGTTCAATAAACTCCTCGAAGGTATAACTTAAAGAAATCCATACCCAGACACATAATAATCAAACTATTGAGAACTAAAGAAGAAATTCTGAAAGTGGCTAAAAATAAGCAACAGATTACCTACTGAGAAGCTATGATTTGAATGAGTCCATGTTTATCATCAGAAACCATGGAGGACAGAGAAGTGGCACATTGTTTATGTGATGAAAGAAAAGAATGGGAAATCCGGGCTGCTGTAACCAGCAAAAATATCCTTCAGGAGTAACAGTGAAATAAAGACATTCTCAAATTAAAACAAACAAACAACAACAACAACAAAAACTAAGAAAATATTTAGCAAGCAGATTCGATCTAAAAGGATTGTTGGGGTGCCTGGGTGGTTCAGTGGTTTGAGGCTCTGTCTTCAGCTCAGGTTATGGTCTCAGAGTCTTGGGATCGAGCCCCGCATCGGGCTCTCAGGTCAGCAGGGAGCCTGCTTCCCCCTCTCTCTCTGCCTGCCTCTCTGCCTGCTTGTGATCTTTGTCTGTCAAATAAATAAATAAATAAAATCTTAAAAAAAAAAAAAAAAAAAAGGATTGTTAAAGGAAGTTCTTCACAGAGAAGGCAAATGACGCCAAAAGGAAATCTGAAATATCAGGAAGGAGAGAAGAGTACAAAACTGGCATGGACTTGGGTAAATTAGTAGCTTATTTTTCCCATTTTGAGTTATTTAAAATAGGTTAGACTGTTGGATGTAGGAATATATAAATTGTATGTTAGGGTATTCAGTGGGGGTGAACATGATACATAACACAACCATTCCATAAAGGGGAGAGAGTAAAGAGATCTCTAAGACAATGAAGTTCTGCTTTCTAAGTGAAGTATGAAAGTGATTCTCCATAATGATGAAAAATATGTGTTCTGTAATCCTTAGGACATTCACCAAAAGGAAAAGCAAAAACCAATACACAAGCACCAAAAAAAACCTCCCACAAAACCTACAGCACAATATAGTTGAAGTAAGGCAGGTAAGGGGAATGAATTGAAGGAATGAAACACAAAGGAAACAAACAGAAAATGAATAATAAATGATAGACCAAACATAGCAGTAATTACAATAGTTGTCAAAATGCAACTATAGGAGAGAATGGATTATTTTTAACTGACAGAAATTTATCCTATCCATGTGATACTCATGTCAACTCCAATGATATTGGTAGGTTAAAGTATGGGAGGAAGGAAAAATGGGGAGATATTGGTACAAAGAAGTACAAAGTTTCAGTTATGTAAGATGCATAAACTCTGGGGATTTAATGTGAAACCATGTGACTCTAGGTAGCAATACTATATTGTGTAATTGAAATTTGCTAAGACTAGAGATCTTAAATTTTTCTCAACACACACAAAAGAAAGAGGTAACTGTGAGATGATGGGTATGTTGATTACTTTGATTGTCATGATTATTTTACAATGCATGTGTATATTGAATAATCAAGTCCTATACCTTAAATATACATAATTTCTAATTGATTATACCTTAATAAAGCTGGGGACAGAGGAAGGAAATGAGCTATCAAGTCACGAAAAGAAAAAAAAATAAAAGGATAGAAAAAAAATTTATCATACAAACATTAACCAAAAGAAAGCTAGAGTGGCTACGCTGATATAAGACAAAGTAAAGTCCAGAGCAGAAAATATTACCAGAGATGAAAAATGTTATCGACTAATGAGTAAAGGGTCAGTCAATCCAGAAGACATAACAATCAAAAGGAGAAATTCCCAAAATTTTGATGTTTGGTTTCTATGAAGAGCAAATACAGAAGCTAATTTTGTTTGTTGAAACATCTTACAACAGAATAACAGTATGTGTGCGAATTGACTTACATAGAGGGTTAAATAAAATTATTTGCACTTTCCCCTTTTTTTCTTCATTTTTAATTATGAGTCATGTCAGTGAATTGCAGATAATACCAGGGAAGTTTAGGTTTATTCTACTTCTAAAACAATCTACAACTTGGCAATCCCTGGCATTTTTATGTGTAAATACCTCAACTAGGAAATGAGATATTTAAGTGGATGGCCCACACGTAGGCTTTTTTTTTTCAGTGCACCAAAAACCTGTTGCAGTGATGGTAGAAATATTAATTTAGCAGAATGGATGAGGAGTGTGCCTTTGAAGTGACCCAGAACGAAGACAAAGACACAAGCAACAGAAAGTTGTGTTGATAATTAAATTTTGTGATAAAACTGACTAAAATAATTAATTTCAACTTAGGTTTATTAAGAGAAATATATTATTTCATGAAATGTGGAAGAGAACTTTAGAAGGGAAAAGAATATAATATTAAAACCAAGACTTGAATCACTGGCAGGCTTTCCCAACCAGGTTCATGCATTTAAAAAACAACTCATTAAACTATTTAAAAGAATCATCTTGGCTTTTTCCTTCTAATCTAAATATTTATGAGAAAGGAGAGCTCACAAAGAACTGCAAGACCCTAAAATTCGTTCCTTTCCTGGTGCAGAAAGAACGTAGTTCATGAGGGAAAAGAGCTTGTCCTGAAACGATTTATCCAAAGCCAACAAAATCTGTTCGCTTTTTAGATTATGCTGTTAGGAAGGCTAACCCCAGGTGTTTCAATTAATCGATAGCATGATTTAAAGATCTGCAAAACTTCATAGGTCTTTTTTTTTCCAGTACTGCATCATTTATTTCAAATAACACTTTTAAGCCTATATTAGCATAAAAGAAACTAAAACATTTTTTTTTTTTTGGTTTCTTAAATCACATCCAAGCTTTTCAGTGTCTTACAGTTGTAAACACCAGACATTAATTTTGTCTGTTCATAGGAAAGGAGAGGTTTTCCAGCATTTACATTAGTTTAAATTAGAGATTCCTAAACTTGAGTATGCATGAGAATCACCTAAGAGTGCTTGCTAAAAATACATTTCCCCAGGACTTATAAGAAATTCAGGTTCAGTAGGTCCAAAACGGAAGCCAGAAACCTGTACTTTTAATGACCAGCAAATAGCCTTTGGGCTACAATGGTTTTAACTAACTATACCAAAATACATTCCATTTTGGGTTCCTGTTACCCTGTTTAGTTATCAAATTAAGAAATAGAATCAAACTGCCATGGAATGAACTATAACTTTGTTACCTTTCTATAAACTTACATAAAGACTTATTTCAAATTACTATACAAAATACATTCAGGAGGAGTGAAAAAAAGACTATAAAAATTCATTGATGTTTGATCAAAGTAATTGAATAGAGGGACAATCAATGCCTTCTTAGACTTCTAGGTCCACAACAGTCATATTTATAAAGCTTTTACCTCTACCAAAAATAGGGTTGTAAAATGGTGATTACATTAGAACCAGTCCCATGGGTGGCTACAAAGAATAAATTAGTATTAATTTATGAACCACTGAGAACAACAGCCAGGGCTCAGTAATTTCTAGCTACCATCTATTCTCCATAACTCTCAGTTATCTCAGAGACGATGGGCAAAACGGGGAATGGAAGCTGTGTTGGTTCAAACATTTTTCCTTGACAAAGGGAATCCAAAAAGTGGGAATATAAATACAGTCTTCATGAGGAAAGGATAAAACCCTTAGCTTAAATGCTGTCCAGGCTGGACCCTTTCTCGCACAATTTTAAGAAACATAAAAATAAGTAGCTGTGCTCAGGACTCCCTAATCAGAAAAACGCACCCTCAGCCTTGCTCAGCTCTCCACTTCTGGCAGAATGCACTGCCATCTGCATTGTCTCAGTGCTGGGAAGCTGACATTTCCTCCTGATTGTTTTTGTGCCTTTTCAATATCCTCTGAGGCAGCCTCCAGCCACAGTGGGCTTCCTCCTTAAGCTGGGCAACTTATTTCCAGAGCACCCATTATCATGGCTGGAGTACTCACCTCTCTCTAAGCTCCGTAGACTCTAGTGTGGCGTTAGTGAAGCTTTCTTTTTATTGCATGGGCCCTTTCATTGCATCTAAGAGGGTACATTTTGTAACATTTGCAAAGTAAGATATTTTGACTGTTTTAAAAACCTCTAATATCTGAAGGTAGCAAGGGCCATGTCCGACCTAAGAAAATACCTAATGTCTGCACCTGTTTAAGTACTTTCAATTATCTGTTTAAGAATTCATTATTGAAAAGTGGAAAAGGTAAACCATCTTTAACTTCATGAAGAGTATTGAGTTAACCAGAAGGTGGAAACCACACCCTCAACTGTTTGCATGTTATCACTCATTAACCTTGCTGTCCTGGAATTACGGTTCCATTTGCTTCTTGGTATCTTTCGATGAATGAATGAATGAATGAGCATAACAGAGAGTGATTTGGGTGATACCTTACACTAGATAGTTGGGGATGAACAGATAACGGGCCCTGGTAATGTGATATTTGGGCAGAGAAATAAAACCAAATGAAGAAATCAGCTATGGGAATGTATTTTTAATTTTTTTTTTAAGATTTTATTTATTTATTCATTGGAGACAGAGCGAGAGAGAGGGCAAGCATGGGGAGGAGCAGCAGCAGAGGGACAAGCAGACTGAGCTAAGGGAGCCCAATACTGAGCTCAGTCTCATGACCCTGGAGATCATGACCTGAGCTGAAATTAAGAGTTGGAAGCTTAACTGACTGAGCCACCCAGGTGCTCCAGCTATGTGAATATTTTAAAAGAATATCATTTTACCAGGTGGAAGGCAAATCTGGAGACCCTAAACAGGATGTGATAAATGAGAAAACAGAACAGAAATGAGAAAATAGTAAAATATTTTGAAATAGTACAAATTTCTTTCCTGTAATAAAATCAACAATTTTAACACAGAATTATTTGCCAAATTAGGAATTAAACACAGACCAGGATTTATAGTACAGAACTGTTGTTTTAAATGTTTTCTGAAACATTTAATGTGTTCTGAATGGTTTCACCATTTAGCTAAATTATTTTCATGTCATTTTTTAACTCAAATTATAATTTATTTTATTCTCTAAATGTTTAAACCCATATCTCTATAATATTAATATTAAAAATATATAAATAGATGCTATGTTTTGATTACAAGATTAACCTTCAAAATGTATTTAATTGTTAAGCAATTTTAATAAAATTATCTTTCCTTCAAACACTGTCATTAATCAATGACTCCAGAGTATTGCCAGCATACATCACAATATATACCCATCAAAAGTGTCATTAAAGAAGGACCCTGACTACAAAGAGCTTATAAAGTTAGCTCTGTAAGTCAAAAAAGATTTATAAACATTGCATTCTTATGATAGACATTCAGCTAATAAATCCTAAATAAGTTTTGATTTATAAATCCTTTTATTGCCCTTGGGATTCAAGGGACTGATTTATGAGTCAGTATGCTAAAATCTATAATTTGATCAGGCATAAATCTTACTTGGTGATTTCTGTTTTAACCTGTAATTCATAAATCCTGGTCAGTGTAGGTTTTCAGTTTTCTAAGTGCTCTGCATTTACCAGTGTGTCTCATAAGTGCCTTTTAGGATGTTGATGATTAAAAGTGATAATTTGCATGTAATTCAGTTAAATAAACACAGCAGCTGAATAGAAACTTCTTTGTATTGTAGGGGTGAGTTACTAGAAGTAAGTTCTAAACTCATTGATGATTTCAGAATGTTTGAGCTGGAAGAACAATAAAATATTGTCATTAAATAGGATGGGTGTGCCAGAAACCACCAATTGTCTTCTAATATCCAATTTCTCTTTTTCTATAGTAATGTACTTTTCATAGAGCACAGTATCTGCCCAGGATAAACACTACATCTCCCAGCCTTCTTTGCACATGTGTGACCATGTGACTAACTTACAGCCAATGGTATATGAACAGAGGTGATAACTACAACTTCAGTACACATACTTCCACTGGAATGCAAAAGTAGTTCAGGTCCAAGTGGGGAAGGAAGAGTGTAGACCCTGACATAGGAGAGCCATCCTTTGAGTTCTTGGTCCACTTATTCCATAACATATAGATGAGGGAGAAAATAAGTTCTAATATTTTAAGACATTAGTTTAAATCTCTGTTATAGCAAACATTTATTAAATATTGGATTTTATCTTATTAAATATGTTATTTTTATATTATAATTTTTTTAATGTTATTTGTCAAGAACTCTGTTAATCACTATGGAAATACAGGTAAACATGATTCAGGACTTGCCTTTGTTACATATACTCCCAAGTAGTAAATTGTTTCTTAACACTCAAATACTTGGAATTCTTCTTAAATTTGTTTTCTGTTTGCTGAATATAAAAATATAATTAGTGTATGTATACAAATCCTGTATTTGACCTTATTAAATTCACTTTGTACCTCTGGTAGTTACTTTATACAGTAGTTAGGATTTTCTTTTCTTTTCTTTTTAAAGATTTTATTTATTAAATAGAGCAAGAACAGGGGTGGGGGCAGCAGAGAGGTAGGGAGAAGCAGAGTCCCTGCTGAGCAGGGAGCCCGAGAAAGGCTTGATCCCAGGACCCCTCCCCCCAATTATGACCTGAGTCCAAGGCAAATGCTTAATCCACTGAGCCACCGAGGCGCCCCAGATTTGCTATGTAAAAAATTATCATATGCAAACAGAGAAAGTTATACTTCTCCCTTTATGATCTGTATATGCCTTTTTTTTTTCTTACCTTATTGCCTAGGAAATATCAAATAGAAGTTACTACATCTTTGCCTTGCTCCAGAACTTAGAGGGAAGCATCCATTAAGTATTACAACTGAAATTTTTTTCATTGATCCTCTTTGTCAGATTGAGGAAATTGTCTTTTGTTCCTAATAACTGAATTGAATTTCATCAGATACTTTTTTACATCTATTGAAATGGTTGTTTGTTTAGTTTTCTTGTAATGTAAATGATACTGATTTCAAATTTTAAACTACCCTTACATTACTGACAGAATCCTACTTGGTCATGATTTTTTTATTCTTTGTATATGTTTCCAACTTAATTTAGTAAAGATTTTGTTATGGATCTTTGCATCTATGCTCTTGAGGGAAATTGATCTGTAATTTCATTTCCTTGTAAATGTCTAGTTTTGTGCTCAGGGTTGTACTAGTCTCTTATAACAGCTGAGGACACATTCTTTCCATCTCTCTTTTCTGAAAGAATTTGTGTGAGATTGATTTATTTCTTCTTTAAAGGCTGGATGGAATTCATCAGTGAAGTCATCTGAGTCTAAGGTTCTATTTTAGGGAATATTTTTAATAATGACTTTAATTTTAATTTTTAATAGTTATGGGACTATTTAAATTTTCTATTTCCACTTATATATTTTTAAAAATTCATTTCACCTAAGTTTTCAAATTTAATTTTATTAAATTCATAATATTCCCTGATTATCCTTTAATATCTGTAGGATTTTTAGTGATAAACATTCATTTATTCTAGGTATGGCTAATTTGTATTCTTCTTCTCTTTCTTTCTTTTTAAAATCAGCCTTTCTCATCTAGGAGTTTTTCAATTTTATTGGTATTTTCAAAGAAAAAAAATTTTTTGAAGACGGGTGTGCAAGGGTGATCTTTCAACATGTTTCTTTTTTTTTTTTTTTTTTTTAAAGATTTTATTTTTTATTATTTATTTGACAGACAGAGATCACAAGTAGACAGTGAGGCAGGCAGAGAGAGAGAGAGAGAGGAGGAAGCAGGCTCCCTGCTGAGCAGAAAGCCCGATGTGGGGCTCGATCCCAGGACCCTGGGATCATGACCTGAGCTGAAGGCAGAGGCTTTAACCCACTGAGCCACCCAGGTGCCCCTCAACATGTTTCTTGACAGCCACATCTGTTAGATTCTGAGATCCACACAGTCCCTGCCCTGGTGGGCTTAGATCAGATCCCAGCAGAGGCTCGGCAGAAAGGCTTTGAGATAGGGAACTGAGCCAGCAGGAAATGCAAAGGGCAGCTTCCTTTTACTGGACAATGTGACTCGAGGATCTGAGGAACAATGGCCTGAATCTCATTAAGTCTCCTTGCCCAGTGTCCACATAAACCTTCAGTCCTGTTTTGTTTTTTTTTTTTCCTTTGGGCTTTGTTGATATTCTCTCTTGTGTTCTAACTCACTGATTTCTGGTCTTAGTCATCTCCTGTTTAAGTTTGTTCTGCTCTTTTTTCCCTAGCTTCTTGAGTTGGAAGCTTAGACCATTGATGCTATAGCTTACTTCTTTTCTAATCTAGCCATTTTAAAAGTATCAGTTTTCCTCTAAGCACTGTATAGCTATATCCCCCCATACATGTTATGGCGAACTTCCGTAATCGTTGACATGAAAGTTTATTCTAATTTCATTGGTGACTTTTTTTGACTCATCAATTACATAAAAGTGTGTTCCTTGAATTCCAGATACTTGGGGATTTTCTTAATATTTTTTTATTATTTATTTCTAACTTAGTTCTGTTTTGGTTAAGAACATACTCTGGAATATTTCAAATTTCGAAGTTTAATAAGATTTGTGCTTGGCTCAGCATATGGCCTGTTTTGGTGGATGGTCCATGTGTACTTGAAAAGAAGGTGTCTTCTGCACTTGTTAGGTGTAGTGTTCTAGAAATGTCAATTACACAACGTGATTGATAGTGCTGTTTAGGAGATCTGTATCCTTTCTGACTTTTTGTTGTTGTTGTTTTTCTATTAATTGCTGTTAAGGATTGTTAAAATTCTAACTGTAATTGTGAATTTATCTGTTCCTCTCTTTAACTACCATTTTTTGCCTCATGGATCTTGAAATTTTTGTCTCTAAGTGCAAATGCATTTCTGAATATTAAGACTTCCTGATGAATTGAACTTTTAGCATTATGAAAATATTTATATATTTTCTTCCCTGCCTTTAAGTGAGTTTTTGAATTTAGAGTACATCTAACTGAATTTTTGTATTTAAAGTACCTTCCAGGTAGACAGTGTATAATTCATGCCTTTTAATCTATTCTGACAGTTCTTGCCTCTTCATTGAACTACTTAATTTCTAATTAATTTAACTGTTGATGTGGTTGGATTTAGGTCTGTCTACTTATTATGTGTTTTCTGTTTATCTCATTTGTCTTGTGTTCCTCTGTCCCTCCTCTCCTATTATTTTGAGTTCATTCAAACTGTTTTAGAATTCCATTTTAATTATCTATTTGGCTTTTTTGCTTTCCACTTTGTTCTATTACTTAGGGACGCTCTACAGATTACAATAAAAATTCTTAATTTTTCAGAAAGTTAATGTTGTCATAAAATGTAATACCTTTGCAATCTTTTTGTTTTGTTTTGTTTTTTTAGTTCAATCTTCTAGGTCTTTTTAATCCCTGTAATTTATGCTGTAATTTTAATGTTTATTACATAAGCTATATATGTTATGTTTTTTCACTGTATATGGTCATGATTTTTTTTTCATTTCTTTCTTTCTTTTTCTTTTTCTTTTCTTTTTTTTTTTTTTTTTTTTTTTTTTGAGAGAGAGAGAGAGAGAACAAGCAGGGCATGGAGGGGCAGAGGGAGAGGGAGAGAGTCTGAAGGAGGTGTCACACCCAGCATAGCACCCAATGTAAGGCTTGATCTCATGACCCTGAGATCATGACCTGAGTTGAAATCAAGAGTCAGATGCTTAACCAACTGAACCACTCAGGTACCTCTATAAACATCTTTTTAAATTAAGATCTGAATTTTTACTTAGAATCATTTCTCTTGGGCTTCAAGAACTTTCTTTAGCTCTTCTTGAAGGGAAATTCTGTTGGAGAATTATTTTTGTTTTTGTTCATCTGAAAATGCCTTCATTTCACCTTTATTCCTGAAAGTTACTTTTGCTCCATGGAAAATGCTGGGTTAGCAGTTTGTGTTTTTATTTGGCATGTTAAAGATGCCATTCTACTATATTTTGGCCTCCAGTGTTTCTGCTGAGAAGTCACTGGAAACTTGTATTTTTTGTCCTATATATGTAATATGTTTTTTTTCCTCTGGAAATGTTCAAGATTTTCTTTATCTTTTGTTTTCATTAGTTTAACTATCACCTTTCCATGTTGTTTTTTTTTTTTCTTCCATTTATATCACATAGGGTTCTCTGAGTTTTTTGAATCTGTAAAATTTTGGAAACTTTTGTCCATTCTTTCTTCAATTTTTACCAGTTCTTTACCTTCTTCTACAACTTCATATGTATTTGCTCTTTTGATATAGTTCCACTAATCATTGAGACTCTTTTTTTTCTACCATTTTTTCCTTTGTTCTCCACATTGCATAATTTTGATTGAGTGATCTTCAAGTCACTGACTCTTCTTTTATTTCCAACATAGTGTTAAGATTATCCAATGACATTTTTGTCTCAGACACTGTATTTTTTATTGCCAGAATTTCTAATTGGATTTTTTATTATCGCAAATGTATTTTCCTTTATACCCTTGAGCATACTTATAACAGCTAAATTAAAATTCTTGTTTTCTAATTTTGGCATCTGGGTCACCTCAGGATCAGTTTCTTCAATTGCTTTTCCTCTTGATTATGTATCTAATAATTTGAGATGTGTCATGGACATTGTAAAAAATACATGGTATATATTGAAATCTGTTAGTTCCTCAATTTGTTTTTGTATTTGTTGTTTGTTTGTTTGTTTTATCAAGTCCCTGTCTTTATCACCTCTGCAGTGGGTGGCTGCTAAAATCTCTGTTCAATTCTTTTAGCCTCAAAGCGGCTCACAGTTTGTTACATGCATGCATACCTCAGAGGCCATCCTGAGATTTTCCTAGAATCTATGTGCACAATTTGATGTTACCCCTCCCCCTTGCCCCAGAGTTTCTCCTTTTCCTGATTTCCTCCTTCATTTTCCATCTACTTTGACAGTCCTAATCTCTGTCCTCTTATTCTTAAAACCAGCAGACTCAAAGGATTTCTATCCTAAGACTAGTGAATATGCTTAATCTGATGGCGGTTGGGGTGGGGGGAGTCTGATCAATGGGAAACTCACCCAGTCCCATTTTCTTCTTCCAGGTCTTGGCTTTCTTCCAATTTATGCCTGCTTTTGGTTTCTCTCCAGTGACTCTGAGGAATTGTTTTTATATTGACCAAGAGTTCAGCTGTTACCTGTGGTAGGGTTATACTCATAGGAACTGCTCCACTTTTACCATTGCACCAGAAGACAACACTGCCCATATCCCTGGTTGTTGACTGTGAGAAACTCGGTCTAGTGTTCTAAGCAGAGATGATAAAAGCAATTAGGGAGAGTTTAAGAAAATTTCTTTTGAGAAATGATTTCCTTAAAACACATAATAGATGTCTCTCTAAAGTGGCATTGCATATCAACCTTGTTGTCTCACTTACTTTTATGTTAAATCAGAGAGAAGGCAATACACTATTATGAACAGAAAAAAAAAAGTGAATCCCAGACATAATAAAGTGCTACTTATGAATTTATGAATGCATCAAAGCTCTGGTTAAACAGCATAGGCTGAATGCAAATGTCTATCTGAACTTCCTCCTGAAACTTCACAAGGCAATGACAGTAAAGGAATTAAGAGGGAAAAAAATCACAAGGACAAAAAGAAGACAGCAGCCAACAAAAGTAACATTTTGAAATCTGGGAAATAGTTTAACCACTCTTAACTCCTCTAGACTGGAGAATGCAGTCATCTGAGTCTGTTGAAGCAGCAAGCCAGAAAGCCAGTCATTTTCACATAAAACTATGAAAATCCTCAGAGACTGTAGGAACTGGTGCTTGCCAGGCAGGTGTGCAAAAAAAAAAAAAATGGGGTTGAAAAGTGGTGTGGACTGAACATCTTTAAAAGAGAAGTTAGACTTCCCATCTTCCCTCTCTACCCTGCTCCATCAAGAGAAAACCTGAGGTCTGTTTTTGGAGATGTAGACTCTGATATCAGGTAGCCTTTGGATATGGAAACAGCAAGAAGAGTTGAGGCTGGAGGGTGAGTTATGATGCTGAAATCTGATGGGTTCTGCAAAAATCTTCCCACTGAAGACAGATTTGTTCCCTGCATGGCTCTGGAAAGGCCAGCAGTCAGGCATACACACTTGAGGTTGGAGATTGGTGAGCTGCCTTCTGGAAGAAAGTTGATCCACCCAAAAGTATAGACCTATGATAGGATTTTTAACAAGAGGGTCTATGAACTTGAATGAGAAAAATAATTGATTTTTCCCACTAAGCTTTGAAAATTAGCATCTCTCTCTTATTTTTGAATGTAGGTAACAAACCATTGTAATATTAGCAGTACCTGTAACTTTGTCATCAATAGGAACCATGGTAATTTTTTATCACGTTACTCATCGCTTATATCTTGAAACAGTATTTGCACTCATCATTACTTCAACAGTTATTAGATACTGAAGTTTACAATATGGTGTATTACTGTTATTGTATCACAATATTACCATAAGCACATACTGTATCACAAATTTAATTTTTAAAACTTTCTTATAATTGGTTTCATGCATTTAAAAAACATTCTGAAATAGGGTCACAGGCTTCACCACACTGCTATGGCAGAAAGTAAGCTAAGAACCTCCAAACCATGGATACGGGCATTCGGAGATTCCCCCAGCCAAACGAACGATCCCATAGTAGCAACACTACAGTGAGACTCACAGATTGAGAAGCTATACTCATGGTTCCCAATCTGGTTCATTTAATAACTAAGGAAGACCAGACATTAGAGGACAGCCTCTGCTATGAAAGGTAGAGCCAGAACAAAACAAAATAGAGTCAAATAAGAATCAAAGGAGGGAGAGGAACACTGTGGTGAGAAAGCAAACACATGAAAACAGCATCATAATTAACATCTTAAGAGAACTAAGAGACTGTACTGCATCTATAAAACAAGACCAGATACGGCACATACAAGGGAACAAAGAACACAAAGGAGTTCTCGGAAACTCAATTAAGATAGCTTTGGGGTACCTGAGTGGCTCAGTCAGTTAAGCCTCCAACTTTGGCTCAAGTCATGATCTCAGGGTCCTGTCATCAGGCAACTTCAGGCTCCACACTCAGCGGGGATTCTCCTTGTCCCTCTCCCTCTTCCTCTGCCCCTCCCACTCCCACCCCCTACTCGTGCTTTCTCGTGCATGCTCTCTCTCTCTCTCTCTCTACCTCTCAAATAAATAAATAATATCTTCTAAAAAAAAGGTAGCTTCAATAAAAAGTTCAACAGCTATATGGAAAATAATATTAAGCACATTACTCTTTTCCTTCTTCCAAGAAGTAGAAGAAAAAGTCAAAGAAATGAAAATGATATTTTATCTGCTCTACCTAGTCTCCATTTACAAATTATTGCACTGCTTAGTGAACGCCTTCTGACTTCCACTTCAGCACACTCACTAACTACAGTGCCCCCTCCCACACCCATTCTCCTATTTAGTGACAGCTGGTTGAACATGAGAGGGCAGAAAATGGGTTGTTTTGAGGCAGAGCACCAGTAACTTGCTCCTTCCGTAGACTGCAGTATCTGATAAATGAAGGTTCATCTCTGTGGTGATCACTACTCTTGCTCACTAGGTATTCCTAGTTTTCTACTTCCCAGCCTTATGGTGGTAGGCTGCTCACCTAGAGTTTGAGGTTAAGCATTGCCCTGTGGCTTATTTTGTCCAGTGAAATGTGCAGCAGTTCTGGGGAGCCTTCAAAGGGTTCACTACCTGGTACATGCTCTTCTCTCTGTAGCAATGAAACCTTTTCTAGCCTGGGTCACTGAGTGCTGATACAGGACAAAAACCCCTTCTTGCCAACACAACCTGGATTTGAAGCCTGAGCACTTAGATAAACCTTGCTTGGGCTAAGCACTGACTGCTTGAGATCATGGCAATGTAAACTAGAATCTCTGCTGTCCACATCCCTGCATCCGCTCTTTATGTGTTCTGAGTCGTGAACCAAAGGGGGATGGCACACAGGAAAACAGGACAGAGGAAGCCAACTTGCACCTTTTAATAGCTGAGCCTCAATCTCATGCATAAGTTACCTGGAGCTCAGTGGTTTTAAGTCAAATACTGTGTATATTCATACCTGAGTCCCTCCATATACCATTCTTTCTATCTGAGGAACTCTCCCTAGATCTTCTTGTGTACTCTCCAATTAACTGTTTAGCGTGCTCATCCATCATGATCCCTTTCGGTCATTTCCCTAGGAAAATTTCTCGGAATCCACACATCAAGGAAGATTCGCTGGCTTTCTGCTTCTACACTGGTACTTTTCCTTCCTGGTGTTTACAATGATCAATGTTTACAAATTCTTGGCTCTTTTGCTTGACTCTTTGAGGCGGAATCTTTGGCTGGGCCTGGTACGCAGTAGGTGTTCAATAAATATTCATCAAACAGAGAAACAAGGGAATGTAGCATCAAGAAAGCCGGGAGTAAGTCAGGAGAACATAGAAATAATGTAACAGGGGAACGCAGAAGTAAAGATGAAAGCGCAGTTGAAAACGGAGCCGGTTAAAGGGCTCGAGTTTATTGGTGCTCAGGTAACATCAGGAAGCAGGTACATTTCCACTCCGGCGTCTCAGGGCTGCTGGTGTTATAAAAATAGTGACTCAAAAATCAAAGGGGAAAAGTTATCGTTTTCTTTCTACCTAAGTATTGAATTTTAAAAGCAAAGCTCCAGGCCCTTTCTAATCACATTAGAGTGACTCCTGCTACGCTTTTCTAAAACGAAAGCCTCTGAAGTGTGGAGGAAATGGTGTTTAAAATGTACTAAGTAAAATGACTTATACCTTCCAAAAAAAAAAAGTCTGAAGTTCCTGCCATCCCTCATTTTGAAATGCTATAATTTGACGTTTCCTTTCTTTGGTAATGTACACTATTTCTTAATTCATATAGATCATACATACACCTAATTGGTAAAAGCATAATGAAGCTTTTACCACAGAAAAGCAGAGCTTAATACCTGTGTAGCTTTCAACAAGATATTGTATCTCCCTTCTCTTTCATGCTTCTCTGGAGACTTAAGTCCTAAGTGGCCTTTTTAAATGAGACATACAAAGTCACTGGTGGTCTATTAGATAGACAAGTTACAAATATCCTCCAGGGGCAAGACCTCAGGATTCACTTAACTCTTGAACCTGATGGAGAAACGGAGGCAGCCCTTGGAGAGTGAGATGTGAAAGTGGCCACTGAACGAACATGGCAGCACACACAAGAAGGAGAAGCTGAGAATGCCAACATTGCGTGTAACGGAAATGAAATGAGAGAGCGCTTTAAATTTTAGAAGGTGCTATAACAAAACCGGATTTAAAAGTCATTGACTTCCCTCTGTGGCCATAGTAGAAGTCTTATCAGCCTGCCTCTCTCCACCCAAATGAACAGAATGAACAAAACTTCAATGGTACAGTTCTTTATAATAGCAAAAGTATTCTGAGCTGAGCCTACATCATCCCTCCTTTTGTAACTTTCTGCCCACCCCCTTTTTGACCTCACTCAGCAAAAAGCTCTCTTAAACTAGCTTATTCTTTTATCTGAGATACTCACTTTAAGTCAGGCTGTCTCTGCGCCACTTTGTTTTAACAGGAATTACACCTAGCCGTTGCGATGTCAATACACAAAAATTCCCAGTGACTTGTGGGAAACAAAATGAACGAAGAATGAATGAGTGAATGAACATAATAAAAGTTCCAGGTAAGGTGGGTTTCTGTCACAAACATTCCGGTTATGGGAATTGTCCTCTTTTCCTTGCAAGTGTGAAAAGTAAAATTAATTACTTCAGATTTATGCAAACAGCTGTTATGGTACCAAAGGTCCCAGCCATTCAAGAGAGTTTAATAAAAGGAGCCTTCGTAAAGGTGCAGATAGGGACTAGAGAAACCAACAAAAGATGGCGCAGTGTTCCAGGTTGTCAACCGCTGAGAGCATCCCCAACACGAGGAGGGGGAGCAGTTACCCAAATTCAGAGAGAGTAGCTCTGTGAAACAGGTCTCTCCCCAGAGCTATGGTGCCTGTGGAAGGGAGCCGACTGGCAGCCACTGACCGGAGGCCAAGCTAGAGCATCATAGGGCTCACTCTCACTTTGCTTCCAACCTCCAGTCCCCTGCGGTCAGCTGTCTTTGCCCAAACCCAGGCAGAAGTCAGAAGGCATGTTGGTCTGTTGCTGCAATTGTTATGGGTGAGCCTTCCTGACTACTGAGCCAGAAGACGGGTCAAGAGGGGTAAGAAAATAACCAATGCATTAGCACGTGTTACAGATGTGGTGAATGGCCCCCAACTCTGAAGCTGAGTGTAATGGAATGACAAAGCAGTAACTCGCATCCCTTGATTTACTCACTTAACATTAGCCCTTTATGAAACCCCTACCATGTAAAAGAACTCTGCTAGTCCCTGAGCGTACAAGAAATATGATTGCTGCCTTCAAAGAGTAGTAATGGAGAAATCAAACAATAAATAAGCAAATGACAATGCATCATAGTGGTATTAGTGAAATATTGACAGACTATTTTTCAAGGCCATTATTTTGAGATTCTGGTTAACAGATGCCTTAAACCGATTTGAGACAAATGCTGACATAGTGACAGAAATACTGGTGAATAGCATGAAAAGTTTACTTGAAGCTTCATGTATTTAGAATTTGATACTGAATTTTATATTAGTTGAATCAGTCTTTTAAGATTTACTTATTTATTTATTTGAGAGAGAGAAAACAAGCATGAGCAGAGAGGGGAGGAGCAGAAGGAGAGGGAGAAGCAGACTCCCCACTGATCAGGGAGCCCGGCCTGGGACTCAATTTCAGGACCCTGGGATCTGACCTGACCTGAAGGTAGTTGCCCAACCAACTGAGCCACCCAGGAGCCCTATTTGAGTGGCTCTTAAAGCAAACACATCTGATTCCTAAATTCTTAACAAAACCTTCTAGACCTTTTGCCTTGAAAGAGCAAGTGGCTTTGGCTGGCTATATTACATAAACTAGTGTTTGCTAACTTTCACTTTTGCCATTATTGCACTCTCAAAACCATACCAAGCATTGTACAGAAAACACACAAAATAACAGGACATTCAACTTCTGGATACCAGTAAAATTTCTCCATTAATAAAACATAAATTTATTATGGCAAAAAACAATCATGCAGACTGATTGTGAACAGCTTCAATTCCGTAAGTGTTCCTCGGTTCTGATGACTTTTATAACACACAAACATGAACAAATTGACTGACAAACCTAAGCTTCATAGTGTGCCTCAAATGATATAGTATGGATTTGTTCATTTATTTACCATCATTATGGAGCTGCTTGCAAGTACTTCCATGTCAGTATTCCTGAGAATATGTATTAGTGTTGCTGCATAATTCATCAGTATCACTAGAAAATATGGGTTCAGTACAGTAACATAAAACTCTCAAGAAAGGAAGCTTTATGGGGGCGCCTGGGTGGCTCAGTGGGTTAAAGCCTCTGCCTTCGGCTCGGGTCGTGATCCCAGGGTCCTGGGATCGAGCCCCACATCGGGCTCTCTGCTCCGTGGAGAGCCTGCTTCCTCCTCTCTCTCCCTGCCTGCCTCTCTTGCCTACTTGTAATCTGTCTGTCAAATAAATAAATAAAATCTTTAAAAAAAAAAAAAAAAAAAAAAAAAAAAAAAAAAAAAAAAAAAAAAAAAAGAAAGGAAGCTTTATGGATATTTGCCCAAGGAAAATGAAACACTAATTGAAAACATATATTCACCCATATGTACTGCAACATTATTTAACAGAGCCAAGATATGGAAGCAACCTAAGTGTTCATAGATAGATGAATGGATAAAGATGTGGTACATACATACAATGGAATATTACTCAGCCATAAAAAGGAATGAGATCTTGTCATTTACAACAATATGGCTGGACCTGGGGTATTAAGCTAAGTAAAGTAAGTCAGGCAGAGAAAGACAAACACCATATGATTTCACTTACATGTGGACTCTAAAAAAACAAGTGAACAAACAAACCAAAAGCAAAAATAGGCCCATACATAGAGAGAACAAACTGGTGGTTTGCCAGAGGGGAAGTGGTGAGGAATTGGCAAAATGAGTGAAAGGGAGTAGGACCAGCTTCCAGTTTGGGAATGAATAAGTCAAAAGGTTGAATGGTACAGCATAGGGAATATAGTCAATGATTTGGTAGCATCATTGCATGGTGACACATGGGAGCTATACTGTGGTGAGCCCAGCCCAACATACAGTGACATTGACTCACTATGTTGTACACCTGAAACTAATCTAACATTCTGTGTCAACTATACTTCAATAAAAAATTAATTTCAAAAAGGAAAGGAAATTTCAAAGATCCTTGTTTCCTCAAATTTTTTTAAAGATTTTATTTTTTAATGTAATCTCTACCTCCAATGTGGGGCTCAAACCCACGACTCTGAGGTCAAGAGTCACATGTTCTACCGACTGAGGCAGCCAGTTGCCCCTCCTCTATTTTGAAGATCCATTATTACCGAAGGCCTAAGAGCTAACTTTTTTTTTTTAAGGTTTTGATTTTATTTATTTGACAGACAGAGATCACAAGTAGGCAGAGATGCAGGCAGAGAGGAGGAAGCAGGCTCCCTGCTGAGCAGAAAGCCCGATGTGGGTCTCGATCCCAGGGCCCTGGGATCATGACCTGAGCTGAAAGCAGAGGCTTTAACCCACTGAGCCACCCAGGCGCCCCGAGCTAACTCCTTCTTAAGACCTCCAAATATACCTCTGTTCCTTGGTCATTCTAGAAAGCAATTTAAGTGCTTAATAAGATAAAATCCAATAACATTGAGCAACAGTGACCTCTGTCAAAAACATTACCTGCAGCTGATAATTTTAAATTAAGTAAAATAGAGACTGATGATATTGGCCCTGTGCCTTCAGGCTGGGGTTATGTATGTGCCATACTCTTGGTCCAGCCAGCCCCCAACTCTCAATAGTGGGCACTTATTCCTAACCCACACTGATGGCGGCTGCTGGCTCTAGCAAAATCATGTTTTGTACAGGTTTAATCCATTTTAGGCAAAAGCCAAGAGCGACCATTTGTATTTTAAGATTTAAATAAAAATTGTGGTTGCCTGTTTTCTTCATGAATTTTATACTTTACAAATGTAATGCATGACACTCATTAATTCAGTATATGAACTATATATGTTTGTTATATGTTCATATATGACTCTATAAAAGGTCATTTATATCCAGTTTATCAGAAGCTCCTTTATTTCATAAATTCTTCTGCCTTTCTAAAACTACCCAAAAGGAAATATACATAACAAATCTGATGTGATGGACACAGAATGGGCTTTGAACTAAGCATTCTCCTTTTCAAATTGCCATCTCTGCCGCTTACTAACCTGGGGATCTTTAGCAAGTTAATAAACACCTCTAAGCCTTACCTTCTTTGTATGTTAAGGAGCAATGACAATGCATAACTATTGGGTTGTTGAAGAAATAAGTAAAATATGTAAAGTATCCTTGTAAAGTATAGAGAGGAAAGACTCAATAATTGTTTTAATTTCATTATGCCCCTTTGTTTGGTGTCAATAATGGACTAGGTATCTGTGAAATAGACATCAAGCCAACAATACTTTATGGTGTTAGCCTGCCTGTCCCAGAAAACTTTTGTTGAAAAGGATCATAAGAGATTTATTTGAATGTTCTTCCTTCTCTGGCACACTTTCTTATCTGATGGCCACAGATAATCAGCAACCAAGCCCCTCAAAAATAGGTCAAATTGATTTCTAATTAGGAAATTGCTTCTCTCTGATTATATAAATAATGGTATCATCCCAGTAGATTGAACTGAATCTTAGATTTTATTTTCACATTTTTCCCCCATTTTAGGGTCTTTCCAAAGTTGCATCAACAGATTTCTTGTAGATATTATTTAACAAGGAATTTCTAAAAAAGAAACCAAAGGCTTTTAACTGGAAACCCTTTGAGCTAAAAGCAGAAATTTAGTTACTAACAAAATGATATTTTGGCATAAAATTAATATTCCTATTTCTATTCTGGCAAAATAGTTTGCTTTTTTTCTGATTGATAGTTAACCAGATTTCTGAACATTTCCAGATTTTTAAGCTTTTCCTTTACCTTTTTTTTAATAGAATTGCTAGAGTTTATTTCTTGAAGTTTCCATATGTTTTCATAAAACAGTTCATTCCTTTGACTTTTTTTAAAAGGGTAATAATAATGCCTTACCCTTCATTACCTCTCAGACTTTGTAGAATATCATATTTCTGGAGACACAACAGGTGAACAGAACCTCTGATCACTGAGCTGTTTTATTATTTGAACGAAATATTCTCCCAGGACCTATAAAAAGATTCTGATACCTAAAACCTGAATTTAGCTTTGAATTTGGCAGCAGAGCTCTTTATAAAACCGCAGTGTTCTGGAGGAGCTGAGCCTTCTTTATGTATGATTCATCTGGCCATATTCATGCAAAATAAAAGAAATGTACAGAAACAGCAATGAAATTGAATATATTCTTCCCAACATAGGCCAGTTTTACTTGATGAAAACAGAACTCTTCAACAATCAAGTAACTGTCCATACAAGGAAAGATTTCTAGATTCGTGGCAGATATAAAGAGCTCCCTCTTAGATATTCTTTTTTGGTTGACTTTGTAACCTTCAAGGTTTATACAACATTCATTGAGAAAAATAAAAGTAGTTTGACTTTAATTGGTTATGTAAATTGGGTTATTTTACATAATTAAAATATACTGAGCTCACACAACTTCATGCTTGAAAAAACAAATTAAAACACCGTAATATTTTAGAAATTGTACTTGCTAATTTCAAATTCCAAGCCCCACTTTATTGACAGGACTACTTATTTTTGTCACATTTTGGCCTGTGGACAAAGAAAAATGGGAAACTGGCCGTGCTTCTGGCCTTTGCTCTGGCTCTAATTTGCTTCAAATGTCCAAATGACATTTTCTATGTTTCCTGGGCAGAATAAAGTTATGGGAGGGCAGCCTTTCCCTGACTTCTGATCATTCATGTCATAAACACAATATTTGCAAGAAAAAAAAATAGAGGATTCCAGAGCTGCTTTGCTGAAGGGGTCAACTTACTTTATTACCTAATTCGTTATGACTGATTGACTTGACCTCTTGGCTTATTTTGTGAACAGAAAGGAATGCCTTCGCTCGGGCAGATTTTAAGAATTAACAGGGACATAGTGTTTGGAGGACATGTGATTTGTCCCTAAGTGGGGTTCCCAAATCTTAAAATGCCTTCACCTTCTTTTGATGTCTAGAAACCTGAAGCAAGCTCAAGAGTTATTATAGCACTCCTCAGCCTTTCTTCTGGACCATGGAATGGTTTTGAAAGCTGGTTGGGACCCTTCCATAGGCTATCATAAAGAAGAAATGTGTATCAATAAATAAACTAAATAGAGATAAGAATAACTATATTCTGTTATGAATTCAAGCACATCTTTTTTTTCAGTAGCTTCTGGTATTATCCATCTGGCCTCGTCTTATCCACCGGAATTTGATTTCTAAAATAATCTGATTATATCTCTCCTCTGTCTGACAACTTCAGTACTTCATCACCTGACATATGCAAGTCCAGAGGCTTAGGATGGTCCCAAGGCTCTTTGTGGTTTGGCCTCAGCTTATCAGACTTCCTCTTGGCCAACCCCCTCCACACACTAACCCCCAAGCCTCTGTTCTCACAAAACTGAATGTTCTCACTTTAATACCTATTTTTCTTTGTGCCCAGAACACTCTAGGTTTCTTCCGGGGTCTGGAAAAACTTCATCTTTCCAGTACCAATTCCTTCCCAGGAATTCAGTTATGCCAGGGATAAACCACACTTGAATTCCTTTCCCTGATCATATTTTTCACAATTTATGACCAATCACTGTGTCTCCATCTCTCTTGATAAACTGTGAGATTCTCAAGGGCAAGAACCTGGTCTTTTTATCTTTTTCATCATTGTATCTCCCAGTGTATGGTAGCTCCTCATCAGTGCTGATTGAAATAAATGAAGGTCTATCTGCTTATAAAAATATATAGCAGCTAAAATAAAATGTTTTCCCTAGAAAATCAAGGATGTGAAAGCAAAAAGTCCTCTTTGGTCAAAACAAAATTAAATTTTGTGAGCAATCAAACTGTTCATGAATTGGGAAAGCACTCTTCTGATATATAAATAACCCTTAAAAATACTATCTGTGCATTTTTCTAAGTCAATGTTTTTTTTTGAAGTTCTTTGTTTTGTGTTTGTTTGTTTGTTTTTTCCAAAGACGGGTGCTGTCACGGGTGCCTTTAAAATTGTGAGAAAAACTGTTGGATCATTTAACAGATTAATATGGATACACAGCTTTGCAAATAATTTTGTAGGCTTTCAAGTCCACTAAAATTCCTTCATGGAATAGATCAAGATGAGGTTAAAATATCTTCTGTAAACTTTTAAAAATAATATATGGTAAATCCTTTCTATATAGTTGCAGTATTGTCCACATTATCACTTGTCACTATTCTCATAGTGTGGGTGTCTAATACTGTGGTTGGTTTAGTTTTGTTTGTTTGTTTTGTTTGTTTTTAAGATTCTATGTATTTATTTGTCAGAGAGAGAGAGAGAGAGACGGAGAGCACAAGCAGGGGGAGCGGCAGGCAGAGCCAGCAGAGGGAGAAGTAGACACTCCACTGAGTGAGGAGCCCAATGTGGGACTTAATCTCAGGACCTTGAGATCATGACCTAAGCCGAAGGCAGACGCTTAACTAACTGAGCCATGCAGGCATCCCCTGCGGTTGGTTATAATATGTTTATAGATAAATGTAAATATTTGTTGTAGACAGCATAGTTTTGACAAAATACCACAGAAAACAATAAGACATCGATGTAAAACTATGTGAATTTTCATTCCAGATAGAATTCATTTTCAAATGATGACAGTGTCACCTTTTCAATCCATACCATCCCATATCCTTTCCTGAAGAAAAAAACAGCTAACAAAGAGCTCAAAAAAAGGTGGGGCTGGGAGTGAGAGAAACATCATAAATCTTACCTTAATCTGCTAAAGAAATGAATTGAACTTCTTTCCAAAGATGAACAAATATTTTATTCTATCTCTTCCTGTTTTCCTCTTTGCCTTTAATTCAGAAGTTATGTCATAGATGAGCTATGAGTAGGTTTATCGGGATGTATGACATGTATCCAGGACCCAATGAAACAATATTCTGTTGATCATTCTCTTTGGAATGAGATATACTTAAGAGTTCAACAGAGATAGTAGTCCATCAGGGGTTCTTTTAAAAAAATAGAAGACAGTATTATTACTTGGTCAAAATTAGAACAGATTAAAGGAGGCCATTATCAGCTATTATCAAATGATGTGATTTTGAATGTTCCTTTCACATAATTAGTCCTGATGGTTCTCATTGGAATTTGTTTAAATTTAGTGTTCATTCACTTTACCACTTGCTTACAAAATGTAAGAATTAAGAAAATACCCGAGCATATCTCTAGGTGAAAATGTATTGGCAGAGCTCTGTCTATTTAACTAGATTTCTTTTGTATACATATAAAGGAATTTCAGTTGGCTGGATAGGTTAATTCATGGAGAAGCAAGGTTGCTGACTTCATCTCTTGAAAATACCTCTCACGTGGATTACTGCAGTCGTCTCCTACTTCACTTTCTCAGTTTACCCTCCCTCCTGGCAGTCTCTTCTCAGCAACCAGAAGGATTCCTTCCAAAACCCGATGTTGGACCATGTCAGTCCTCTGCTCAGAACCCTGTAGCAGCTCCCTATGTCCATGCCTAAGTAAGAGTCAAAGTTCTGAAAAGGTCTACAAGTCCCTCTAGACTTGACCTCTTAACCTCTGACCTCATCTCCCACCATTTTCCCCCTGAGGCACTCTCCTTGCTTAAATGAGACACAAGATATGGTCCTGCGTTAGCTGTGCCACCTGCCTGAAATGTCCTTTTCTGGCTCTCTGCTTGACAACTCTTGCACCACCTCCAAGTCTTTGTCTGTCAACGCACTTGCATCCCTTCCTTTGATCCTCCTTATCCTGCTGACTTATTCTTTTATTCCTTGTAGGATGTAATATCTTCTGACAATATTTATACTTTATTATGTTTATTGCTTGTTCCCCTACTCCTTCCAAAATGTAATCTCTTCAAGGACAAGAATCATAATAATGTATTCCAAACATCTGAAATAGTACTTGGCCCATGGTAGGCTCTCGATAAATATTTGTTGAATCAAAAGAGTGAATGGATTGACTATATAGCCCAAGATTTACATATTAATTCATTCTGAGGATACAACAATGAATAAGAAGACATGATCCTGTACAAAAACGGATGGTGCTTCTGATGTTAGTTTCTGTATTAAAGTGTTTGCCACTGATCACAGACAGCCCTGAGTAAAGGAATAGGGATAGTTCTACCAAATCTATTCTGTCTGGGGAGAAAAGACATCTGTTGCAAGGATTTCAATGATACTTCTAGAGTGTAAATTACTGTTTAATTTTTAAATTCAGAGTGACACCTTCTCCTGAGCCCTTTCCCTTTCTTAAGGTAATCATTTGGTGAGGAACCAACTTGAACCATTTGTTGCTGTGTCAAAAAGCTGAACGTTAGGAGGGTAATAGTTTGATAGCATCATAAAGTTTGGAGCTACAAAGAATAAAATAATTTCTTCTTTTCACAAATGAGACTAAAACAATAGCTTCAAGAAGTAATTGTCCTAGACAACCATGTCAGGTGTCTACACGTTTGGGTCTCAGATGGTTGCAGATACTTAGGATCTGATTCACAGCCCATAAATGTAAACTAAAAATATCTCAGCATTGCCCTTAAAAATGCACAGAGAGTGGCCCCACCCACAGAGTTAAAGATGGAATGTCTTCAGTAAGCTGCATGCAGTTAGCATAGGTTCTGTGACACAAAGTTTCATTAATGCTGTTGGCCAAGAACTCAGGGCTACATGAGAGGAACACTGACATTCCTCCAAGTTATGGTCTGTATAGTCTGCTATAACAGAATACCATACAGGGTAGCTTAAACAAACAACATTTATTTCTCATAGCTCCAGGAACTGGGAAGTCTAAGATCAGTCAGCGTGGTTGGGTGCTTTTTCGGGCCCCCATTCCTGATTCATAGATTGCTGTCTTCTTGCTAGCAAGACAGGAGACAGGATGGAGAAAGACCAAACTCTCTGGTCTCTTTTTATAAAGGGATTAATCCCATCATGGAGGCTCTACTTTCATGACCCATCTAAATCTAATTTATCTTCAAGGGCCTACCTTCAAATATATTGCATTGGGAATAGACCTTCAACATATGAATGTGGAGGGAACACAAATACTCAGTCCATAGCAGCTCCCAAGCAATATCTGTATGTGCCTGTGTGGAAATGTTCTGGGGTCTCCTAGAAGTTTAATGAAGAATTGTCTAGGCTATCTCAAATTTGAGGATTCCCTCCCCCTCCTCCATCCACCCTCACGTTTACCTTTGCCAATCTTTCTGATTCCTCATTCACCTGAGTCCTCTCCTTTTAAAGAAAAAATAAAGAAGAAAAAATTTTAATGTAAACTAAATATATCTAAATGGGTGAATACGTTTTCTGCTGCATTTTTCTTTCAGGAGCAAGCCACTTCTAGGAAATAATTAGGTTTATCTGACAGCAGTACTTGAAAGATTAGGAGTAATACCATATTAAAACTGCATATAATAACATGAAAAGTAAAAAATGGATTCTAGAAAGAATTGGCTCAGATAATCCCATACAGGGTGTTCTATTCTTTCTTGTAATTCACTTTATTGATAGGTACATTATTTTTAGCCTCAGTCGTAGTCAAATTTATAATTGGATAGATTATCCTAGTGAATTCTTAAATCCTGGCTAAATATTTCTTTTATTATTCCCTAGAATCCCTTCATTACTTGCTAGCTTGTAGAATCATCATAATATTAAGGTAAGCAAGGAATTTTAAAGCAATAGCCCTTAAAATATTTAACACATTCTACAGGGCAATATAAGTGGCTTTAAGTTGACCATTATCATACATAATATACACAGCCACTATTGTGTGTTTACACAGATAATTAAAAGTTGATTACATTTTGGGAAGCCTCTGTAAACATGTCAGAACTAGGGAACTCATCATCCAGCAGAAGCCATCCACTAGATATTCTGTCATTAATATTTTTAAGGGGAAATTTCCAGAAGACTATATTTCATATTTTTAGATTTAGTAGCAGTTAATTTTCTTGTAATCACTGAAAACTCAAGATTATTTTTTCATAATTTAGGACCTTTAGATTGTCCATTAACTAATGCATTAATATTTATCAAATGAGAAAAAAAATCCCCTTTTTATATGCTTTTAAAATGTCTTATAATTTAAGACTTATATATAATATAAGTCTTACCCTATAATCCAAACTGGCTTTCAAGGGACCCCTATGAACTCTCAGACTGTCACAATGATATAAATTATATAACAAAAGAAATTATACAGTAATTTAAATAGTACTTCTAGAAAGAACATTTGATCGTAGGATCAAATTAGTATTTTTGTTAAAAACTTTGAAAAACAGATTGTATGCCAACAAGCCCATATATCTGACTGGCAGTGAAAAGTACTTTTATTTTTTTAATTAATTAAATTTTATTTTTTTCAGTGTTCCAAAATTCATTGTTTATGCACCACATCCAGTGCTCCATGCAATACGTGCCCTCCTTAATACCCATCACCAGAAAAGTACTTTTAGACTCAGATCCTTACATTGACTTTGCAGGTGGTATAAAACAAAGAGCCATAGTGTACCTTCAATATGTCATCTTCTTCCGTTTCATATAACTGCTTCATTCTAACAAATTCCAGTGACCGGAAAGAACCAAGTCAAAATAAGGTGAGTGTGGGAACAAACCTTCGAGGGAAAAAATGCCCAGATAGAGGAGTCTAAGAAAATGAAATTTCATGTATACATTGTTCTTTAGTACTTTTTTTTTTAAAGATTTTATTTATTTATTTGACAGAGATCATAAGGAGGTGGCGGGGGGGCGGTGGGAAGCAGCAGAGAGCCTGATGTGGGACCCGATCCCAGGACTCTGAGATCACGACCTGAGCCAAAGGCAGAAGCTTAACCCACTGAGCCACACAGGAGCTCCAATACTTCTATTTTTAAACACTTTTTGTATGAATGCTATTCTAAAGCTCGGGGGGGGGGTACAAAGACGTACACAAACACTAAAGTTCTTGGGGTTTATAGTGTGTGTGTGCAAGATTATTTCAGATCAAGTATAGAGCCACATAAATGGCATAGAAAGAAATTCTGTCAGAGTGAGAGAAAGAAAGAGAAAGCATTTCTGAATTAAGAGATCAAGGAGGGTTTTATTGAGGAGGTAACATTTAACAGGCAGGGAGCAAGGTATACAAGGGTTCGCTGGAAGACAGTAGCTCAGGAGGCCTGAACAAACTAAAATAAGTCTGGAAATGAAGTTTGGGCAAGTCTGTGAAAGGCTTGGAAAGCCAGAAATCCAAAGCAACTGACCAGAGCAAGCCAGTGGGTTCTGCGGGAAACAGAGTATCCGTGAGTGACTTGTGAGTTCAATGGGCCCATGATGAGACAAACAATAGCCATCTGTGCTATCATGTCCACCATGCTGAATGGTAAAAAGACAGTCCATTTATAATTCCTCTATCTTCATTATTCGCTTAAGAGATATTTCTTGAGGAAGTATGACGGGTAAGTGGTAGGGGACAGGGGGATCTGGTTTGGGTTCATTCATGTCTGCCTTCAGACCTCAGCCCCACGAATTATGTATAATTTCTTTAAACCACGATCTCCTCTTCTGTAAAATGGGGATATGCTCCTTCCTTGCAGAGCTCCTGTGCATATCCAATGAGGTATTGTAAGTAAAAGCCTTATCACAGGCCTGATGGGTTTTTAGAGCTCCTTTAGTTCCCTCTTATACTGGCCTTTCGCAAGCTCTGTTCCGTCCCTCCCTTCGGGTCTCTTGTCTTTCCCCACTGCTAGTGCTACGGAAACCACCTTCATAGCTTCCTCAGTTCTCTAGATCCTAGAATGAGATCTAAGCCTCAGCAAGAATGATTTAAGCCCTCCTTACCCAATATTTGGGGCACAGCTTGAGTCATCGTGTTGGTAGCAGCTTAGCTCTGACCTTGAGTGTGATTTCTGTCTTTGGACTTTTGTCCAGTTACTTCTTTAGAACTCTGGTCTTTCTCAGACCTGGCTTCTGTTTTCTCCTGGCCAAACTCCACTGCCTCATGTTATCCCCTTTTCTATTGGCTCTGTTGTCCTGGACCCTGGTCTGGTGAATGGAATCTTGCTACTTCTACTGAACGGTGACAATGTGTAGGACCTGCCTGTTATTCAGAGTAGTTCCCGATTCTGGATTAGGTCCAAGGCTTGTGACCTTCCAAGATTTTGTTTGTTTCTACGGAACTGAACCACCCCTCCCCGTGGCCTTTATTAGAGCACTAACTTGGGTCTTTTGCCATGCCACTGGAATTTCCTTGGACCCTGCAACGAAGGAAGTATGTGATTGTGTGTGTGCTGAGGCCTGGCGTGGTTCCTGGCACTAGTCTCTCAGTCTACTGGGATCAGTACCAGGCCTGTCCACACCCGCACCATTCTTAAAAGGTACAAAGGTAACGAAGGCAAGTCCTTGCACTTAAGGATTGCATGACAAAGCAGGGGAAATGACACAAGTGCATGACGAGGTATAGTGTGAGACAGGCTATGGGAAGTGTGTCAGACAACATCCAAACCCTGGGTGAATTCGTAGAAGCAAAAAGTCAAATTAGGTAGGCACATTTCTGAGCTGCCATGTTCAAAGTGACATCTGAGCTGGGTTTTCAACGTTGGATACCAACCAGCAGATAAAGGAGAGCACACAGCTGGAACACAGTAGCAACATAAACAGACACAGGGCACCAAGAAAAGAGTAAGTAGAGGATGGGAATGCTGGAGAGAATCTGGTCTGGGCCTGGCTTATGGAAAATCTCAAATGCCTGGCTGGAGAGAAAGCACTTCATCTGATGATTATTAGAGATCAGGGTTTAGTATACAGCCACACAGGCTAGGTGCTATCCAACCCCAGGAGGTCCATCCTCACAGGCTGGGAGTTGGCAAACTTCTGTTTTACTTGGCCAGAGAGTCAATATTTTAGGCTTTGCAGGCCATGTGGTCTGTGCTGCAAGGACTCAGCTCTGCCTTTGTAGCTCGAAAGGCACAGACAGTATGTAAACAAATGAGTATGGATGTGTTCCAATAAAACCTTATTTGTGGACCCTGAAATTTGAATTTTATAACGTATTATTCTTTTGATTTTTTGCAACCTCTTAACAATGTTAAAAAAAAAAAAAGGAATACAAAATAGACAGCAGACCAGATTTGGCCCCCAGGTTATTGTTTGCCGGCCCCAATCTAGACTCAATATGAATGATACACAGGCCATGGCAGAAAACCATTGATGGCATTTAATAAAGACAAGCGTGATACTGTCAAATCTGAATAAGAAATAGATTCGTGGGGAGACCGATTTGAGATAAGAGACTATAGTTCAAGCTGTGTGTATCTGTGTCTATGTCTGCATGTGCACGTGCGCTACCTCTGACACGCATTTGAACTGCCATGTAGAAAGGGACCTTTGACCTGGACCATTTATTTTTCTACACTCTCTGTTTCAAAACGTCCACACAATGTATGATCATCAGCTTGACACTGTGACCGGCTCTCTGAACGTCTTTTATAAAAGAGGATGGCAGAAGAGTCTAAAGAGAAGAAAAGAAGAAAAGTAGTCCTTCTCAAGGTTGTAATCTTTGTGGGGAGTGGGAAGTCACCCGGAACCGAGGGTCAAGGCAGTAGTGCATAGAAGTTGCTGGCAAAAGGAAACAAAAGAGCATTCATTTTGCAATAACCTGGTCCTGTTTTATCATAACATCGCCTAAAACATCCTATAAATATGGGTCTTTTGCCATAAAATCCACTGTGCTTTCTCTTACTCTCCGTTTTAAAAGCCAACACTTGGATATGTGTCAGAGACCTTGGTTCAGTGCCCTTCTGATTCAGAGAACTTTATCTCATTGTTGATATGCTGTCTGCATTCCAGCACGTGGCCGTGGGTATCTGTTTGCAGCTGGCTTTATTGGATCCATTTCTTTTGTTCGTCACAGTAGAGTTATGTGGGCCAATGACTAGGCAGAAAAATTCCATGGCAAAGTTCAATTAGAAGCTTCTTCTATGGATTTTTGTGTCTCGGTTACCGTAGTACTGACTGGTTTCTGGACTCTTCCTATTTTAGACTGTCGATCTGTGATCTTTAAATTCAATCAGGATGTCCCTAATGTTTAGTGTGTGTAGAGTACTGTTACTAGCAGTAAAAAAAAAAAAAAAAAAAAAAAAAAAAAAAACTTCTGAACTAGAATAATGGGTGGAAGTTCCACGGAGGCAAATCTGCTTAATGTAGGAAATACTTTTCTATCAGATACAGATACAAATAAGTGGAAGGCGCTTTCTCGGAAAACAAATGGCAGGCTGAGTCAAAAAGCAGTTCTCTATAGGGACAGTTTGTTCATTTGGAACAGGTGACTTGGACTCTTCCTAGCCTAATGCTATAGATTCCACTGAGTTTTCCAGAGAACCCAAAGCATATTTTAATAGAATTCACACCTTTGAGTATTTCACATTACATGGATTTAAAAGATTAGACTTGCTTTTTTTTTTAAAGATTTTATTTATTTATTTGACAGACAGAGATCACAAGTAAGCAGAGAGGCAGGCAGAGAGAGGAGGAAGCAGGCTCCCCAATGAACAGAGAGCCCAATGCGGGGCTCGATCCCAGGACTCTGGGATCATGACCTGAGCTGAAAGCAGAGGGTTTAACCCACTGAGCCACCCAGGCACCCCTAGACTTGCTTTTAATGAGATTTTGTTTTTTTACATCTAGAAAACTGATAAAGAGCATACCATTATTACGATCATTACCATTAACATTTTGCCATCATCAACAATCTGGAGGTGACTTGCAAAATAATTACAAATGAATTCAGTATTTTTTTTGAAGTCTGAGGACAAATATATTCATTAATTACCCAAATCTACAAAAAGTAACATTTTTTAAAAGACTTTGATATATCCCTAAATACATTATAATGGAATTTTTCAAATAGCTGATAGCTGGTCAGTCTGATACCTTGTGCTAACTACACATCAATCCTTGGAACATAGGGCTGGCCTTGTTGCATGACAGCTGATCCAGGAGGACACCTTCCAGCACAGAGCATAAGGTACCATGCAAACTGCCAATATTGGATTCATTCATTTTTGAAGGCAGTGATAACACAAAAGTGTCTTCAGAGACTACAGACTTGTGCTTTGGGTAATCTTTAATGTTTATCACATATAATGTTTATCATATATCACAGTTTCCTTTGCATTTTCTTCCTGCTCCATACATAGAATATATACCAATGCTGATACATAAACAGCTCCTTCAATGCTTAGGTGTCACAGGTTTTAAGCAGCAAGACTGAAAGTGGTACACTTCTCTACAGCTCTAATAAAGTCGATGTAAAATAGTATAATTCATGATATCTCATCCAGGCAGGCTTTCTAGGTTTCATACTGCATTATTTAAGTACTTGCATTTGAATTCTAGCCTAAATTTGGTAATTCTGCTTGCAAACTTTTATAGTTGAAAATAAAAAATCCCTTTGATACAAGCAGGCTATGTATTTTTATTTTCCCCATTTTGTGAATTTGAAAACAGAGACCCAGAGTTAAAAACTGACTTACTCAAGGTAACGTAGGTAGTGATTGGTTCAGCCAGACCTGCGCTCAGCTCTGCTGGATCCTACTGCTATGCTCTCTCCATTGCTTCGTGCTGCATCTTAAGAAAATCATTCCAAAGCTGTCGGCTGCGTGAAACTTGAGGAGTGTGCACCAGTGTCCAGGTTTTCTGTCCTTGAAGGGCACTTAGAAGACTGCACTTCCCAACAAGACCTCTCATATTTAAGTGAGTCGATGGGACTAGCTGACCATTGGACTACGAACAGACATGATGTACGTCACTTCTGACCTAACTTAGGTAGCTCCGTGGGTCCTATCAACACAGTCCCTTTGGGAGCAAGCGTGGAGGCCATATGTTGAGAGAGCAGGGTGAAAAGATGGGATTGGTTAAAATTTAGTTGCCATAATTTTAAATCAAGAGGCAAGGAAGAACTCACGTAAAAGATAACATTTGACCAATAACTCAAAACCATGCAGATAAATCTGCAGGAAATGCATTCTCAGCAAAAGGGAATTGTCAAGGGTCTGATATTTGCAGAGCAGCAAAGACACCAGCGTAGCTGGAATACAGTGATTGGGGGAGGACAGTAATGAGACATGGAGAGACATAAGGAGAAAGAGGTGCATCATGGAAGGCTTTGTGGGCTATTATAAGGACTTTGGTGCTTACCCTGAGGGAAAGCGGGAGGCACTGGGAAGTGTGTAGTGACATAGTTTAATTTATATTTTTAAAGGATTGTTTTCTAAAAGCCTGTTGATGACACGAAGGAGTTATTTATGATGGATGATGTTGTTGCAATGTAATCCTGACTTCAGGATGTGTGGTTTTGATCCATGACTAATTCTTACCGAACCAATGCTGTTGGTGTTAACTCACACTTCAAATTACATTGATGGCAATCAGACTTCTATCAAGGTTCCCAGCGATACCCTAGGCTGCAGTACCCTTATTTGAAACACTTGCCATAAAGCTATCAATGAAATCCTTGCAGGAGTCCTTATTCTCCTGAACCTCCCCTGTAAATCATCAAAAATAGTTGCATATAATTTCATAGCGAATGAAACCAGCACTTGGAGTGTCCTAGGTAATGACAGAATGAATACATTAATCTTACAAACTCTTTGCTGTGTCATTTCCTTCTGGACACTCAAAAGTCACCTTTTGCCTCAGTGTCTCCAAAGATAGAACCATTCCCCATCTGCATCAGCCGATTCCAGAATTTATGCCCATTGTCTTCCTGTTCTCAGCTCAGAAAACTCTCATTACCCCAGTAGCTCAAGTCAGAAATCCCAGAGGTTGGTAACCATTTCTAAAAATTTCTTGGTCCTACACGAATCCACCCTTTCTCCTCTCTCCCTGTCCTCAAATCCAGCCCTCATTCCCTGGCATATGAATTGCCAGAACAGCCCCTAACAGATCTCTCAGGCCCCATTCTGTCACTGCACACAGCTCCAGGAAGCATCTTTCTAAAACACAAATCTGGTTGTGTCACTCTTCTTTCTGCAAGGGATGAGCTGACCTCTTTGGACTTAAAGATCCCTTACCATCAAGTTTCTGCCAGCATTTGTAGCCACATCTCTTGTTACTGCTAGCCTGCAATTTCTGCAGCAGACCCACAACACTGGTTGTTTTCCAAACATCCAGAGCTACTTCACAAATCTGTGACTCTGCACATCACATGCCCTCTGCTGGAATATTTTTCACCTTGTCTAACTGGCAAATTCCTACTGCTTTCAGCCCTTGCGTATATGTCATGACATCTGTGAAGGCTTCCCTGACCCCATCTTCAGGGTCCCAGAGATGTAACTCTATTTCAGTGATGACTTGGAAGTTACACCTCTCACCCCCACCACACAATCCCTTGTACACCAAGACCCTCAGACAGAGGAACAGAAGGTGCATGGAAGGTGCTCAGTCCACACTGAATGAATTAATAACTCTCCCATTCTGGCTCTATTGCCTGGTATTTAACATAATTAAAAGGATGTCATATCTGTATGTTGGCACCCATCCCGTGATGCTCAATAGATAGAAGATGGCATTGTGTCACCATTTCCTTCTTAAGGGAAAATGTAGTAATTTCTTTCAGCAATTTGTTGGGTGAGTTGAAAATGAACAGTATTTTAATCTTGAACTTGTTCTTACTCAGGTTTGGGGGGTGGGGCTTTTTATTGCACCAGATTGGCTTATTTTTGTAATTCTTCTTTGGCTTCTAGAGAGTGTCATTGAATGATTGCCATTCTTCTTAGGCCTGACCTCATTTTCTTTTGCAGTGGATGCTTTGGCTATGAAGGGGAAACCTGTTGAGAAAAGTCAGCCTCTGGTTTCTTGGTTCATGTGGGGATTTGAATTCTGAAATTTGTGTAAAAATAGATTTGATTTAAGAGAGCAGCTATTCTAAAATTAACAATCAAACAACGGGAGAAGTAAAGCTGTCTGACTTTTTTAAGGGATTACATTTCAATGATACTGTGTTATTTAGTAGTTGTATTTAGTTCTTCCCCCCCCACCCCCATTACAGGACAGCATATGTTCTATTGGGACATTGCTGTTTTTGCCTCATTAACTTGAAAGCCCTCTCTAGTCAGCATAAGGCATGTTTGGATGAATACTGCAATAATCCGCTGTTATAACTGGTGGCTGAGTCATCTGTTTTTACAGGATTGGTACTGTAAAGAACTGAGTCATACGTCTCGTGTCAAAATTGAGTGTGAATTTTAAAGTCAAAAGTAAAATGAACCCTTGAGCATACTCAAGTGAAAATCACAGCAACCTGTGGGCTAAGGGGTTTTGTAGCAACTATTTGATTTTTTTTTCCCCAGTCGTATTATTATAGTGTTCATATTTTCATGCAGCAAGTGGAAAAATCCAAGCTCAGGGCTCACTAGTGCTATTATGAAAAGGATAATATTAGAAATGATTCTAGTTTCTCTGTGATTAGCTATAAACCTCAATCCTTTGCTTATTATGGGCTTCATTTGGCTGTAGAGTTATTAGTGGGCAAGGGTTTAAATGAGGCGCAAGAGGCACTTTAGCAAGTGGGCATCCACCTAGATGGGGTAGGGAGTCTACAAAGGTTCATGTACCTTTTGCACCTGTTTCTCTTCTCTAGAATGGAAGGATTCCCAGCATAGGCACCTGGGTCAGGTATCCAAGGTAAGATTCAGAGCACAGAACAAGCTGATGAGAGAAATGTGGAGAGCTTCAGACCAAGGGCACCAAATTCATTCTGCTGTTGCATCGTGATTTAACTCTGAAACTCAGACCAGAAAATCTTCTTTGGGGAAGTTGAGTTTGAAAATGTAGCTGCTCCTACAGTTCACCTTCAGGTCTTTTTAAAACTGATTTTCTTTGTCTCCCTACTTAACATTGGCCCGGGATGCTCTGGAAAACACAATCATTTGCAGTCATAGCTGAGAATAATATTTATGGAGTTTGGGCATCCAAAAATGCAGTGTAACATCATTAACACAACAGCGGAGGGAAAGCCCCCTGAATGTCAGAAGAATGTCACTGTTCATAAGCTGTTGGTGTCTGGAGAACAGGTAACTTGGGCAGATTGATTAAATTAAGGGCGTGTTGATGACATGGTGATTCTCAGGTAGAGACAAGGTGACATTGAATGGGAATGAAGGAAAGACAATAGATTAGGAGTCACATCTAGTCAAGGTAGAGAATGAGGACTTTGAATTTCTCATGAGCCCTTTTTCTAGATTAGGAAAGGAATCTGAAGCCTCGTCAGCCGCAGAAGAGTGATTGCCAGTGGGGAGTGGGTGGTGTATTGACTGTGAACGGGCACAAAGGGGCTTACTGAGAAGGAGGATAAATTCTGTATGTTCGTGGATGGTACTTTACTTGACATATGCACAGAATCATCAAATTCATCAATCAGCATTTTTAGTATTTATGTACTGATGTGACTTGTACCTACATGAAAACCAAACAAAACAGAGATGGGCTAGAACTGTGCAGGACCTTGATTTTATATATTTTCCAGGAATAACTAGCTCCTAATGCAGTACTACCTCCATTTCTTCTCTCACACCTACAAAAAGCATTAAAAACATTTTTGTGTGTTTTTTATTCATCTTAACCTAGCTTCTTCAGAATGTACTTTGTATGGTGCTAAGTAGACAGTAACTTCCTTTTATTTTCTTAAACAGCAGTTCACAATTAGCTACCTGGCTCTGTGATTGCTCTCAGACGCAGTCTCAGAACTTCATGATCTTCTTGACTTTAACAGAAGAACTTCATTGGAATGATGATGATAACAGCTCCTGCTTATTAAGCACTTATAATGTTCCAGGGACTCTGGTTACAGACCTACTTATTTCATCCTCATAACAGCCTTAGGAGTTAAGTACAATAAATACATGCATTTTTCCTGCAAAAAAAAAATAAATAAATAAATTTAGTGAAGTTGAAAAGCCAGTGCATGGTCACATCGTGAAATGTAGCAGAGATTTATTCTGTCTGCTATCAAAGCACAACCTAAAGCTTTCTGGAATGTACCACCTCCCAGCAGCTTCCAAATGCTCATGGAGAAGCACTTCTTAATTACAACTCATGCTTGTATTGTACATGATTGGGGATAAAGATTTTTGGAGGAAATATTAATTCTAAATAATTTACCATACCTTGGTGACCACGAGGCACCAAATGAAAAACAAAGTGTAATTAATAACATCAAAACTATAAATATGGGGGCACCTGGGTGGTTCAGTCGGTTAAGCATCTGGTTTTGGCTCAGGTCATGATCTCAGGGTCCTGGGATGTAGCCCTGTGTCAGGCTCTATGCTCAGCAGGAAGCCTTCTTCTCCCTCTCCCTCTGCCCACTCCCCTCCCCCGCTCATGCTCTCTCTATCTCAAATAAATAAATGATCTTAGAAAAAAAAAAAACCATAAACGTTTAGCAAAAAAGAATCATTTTTTTCTTTTTAATTTCGTCTCTGAGCTGTGTTTTAATTCACATTAAATTTCCAGTCTACAGAAGTTTTTTTTTCCTTTGAGCATAAACATCTTAAAAATATTTTTATCTTTCAAAAATGCAAAATAGGACTCAAATACATCATTTTTAAACAGGGCACACCTTATACCATAAAGTAATCTGTTCTTAATTCTCAGACACCATTAAGATGTGCTGGACTCTAGGATCTTACTAACAATGCCCCAAGGGGCACCTGGATGGCTCAGTTCATTGGGTTTCTGACTCTCAATTTCAGCTCAGGTCATGACCTTGGAGGTCTTGCTCTGCACTCAGCAGGGAGTCTGCTTGAGATTCTCTCCCTCCCCTGTGCTTCTACCCCACTGTCTCTCTCTCTAAAAAGAATGAAAAATAAAAATCTTAAAAAAAAAAAAAAAGAATTCCCCAAGTTGATAAGGCGTTCTTTTGGCTTTTTTGTGGTTTTTCTTTACTATTTATCTGTATTATTTTATTATATTCCAAAATTATTATAATACCATCATTCTTTAACGTCTATCACCTCATATGGTTACCAGAAGATTTTTTTTCCTAGTAATGAGAACTTTTATGAACTATTCTGTTACCAACTTCCAAAAATATCATACAGCATTAATTATAGTTATTTCATTTCCTTTGTGTATATACTCAGAAGTGGAATTGCTGGATCATGTGGTAGTTCTACTTTTAGTTTTTTGAGGATCTTCCATACTGTTTTCCATAGTGACTGCACTGATTTACATTCCCACCAGCAGTGCATGAGGGTTCCTTTTACTCCACATCCATGCCAGCATTTCTCTGTTGTCATGTTGGTGATGACCATTCTAACAGGCATAAAGTGATATCTCACTGTGGTTTTGATTTGCATTTCCCTGATGATCAATGATGTTGAGCACCTTTTCCTGTGCCTGTTGGCCATCTGAATATCCTCTTTGGAAAAATGTCTATTCAGGTCCTTTGCCCATTTTTAATTGGATTGTTAGCTTTTTCTTTTTTTTTGCTGTTAAGCTGTATGAATTCTTTATATATTTTTTGATATTAACCTCTTATCAAATATATGATTTGCAACTATTTTCTCCCATTCTGTAGGCTGCCATTTCATTTTGCTGATTTTGTAATACAGAGTTCTCATAGCCGTGTTTTATCTCCTTCACCATTGATTTTTTTTTCAGAGTTGACCTTATGTCATTTTATTGAATTTGCTGCTTCAAAATTCCTTTGGGCTCAAGAGAATGTTAATAGACAAATAACAGAACTAAAAATACAGCTAAAAATAGAGCCTTTTAGAATAGTTTAAAAATTAGAATAAATAAGCAATGCAGGGGGGGGGGACTGAAAAGTTCCTCCATTTTTAAAAAGGAGCACATTTAGGGTTTTTTGTTTTGTTTTGTTTTTTGCCCCACCTTCTTTTTGCATGGATTTGTAAAATTTAGATTTTTCCAGAGGCACTTTTTTTTTCTCCTTTGTATCTTGTACTTTAATTATAAAGATTACTCAAAATAAGTAATATCCAGACAAGTGCTTTATTGTGACTTTTAAAAGATGCTACTTTCTCAGGGGCAAGCTGATGATTTCTGTCAGCTTCTTACTAGATGTCTTAAATCTCCAAGAGGCCATGGCAGTGGATGTTCTTCAAGAGTGGTCTCCAGGCAACGGGATTCCCGGCATTACTGCGGAGGACACAAAAGTGAACAGAAATGAGATGAGATGGTTAGTCTGAAGAAAGGAAGAATTCAGAAAGAAATGTAGATGTATTTGAGACATATCAGAATGTTCTAGTGTCTTAGAGAAGTTAAAAGGAAAAATTTTAATCAAGACTTTCTTAAATTAGACTATGAAATTTTTAGCTATTTATTTGGGACTTGTCTAATAACATTCAGATTTTTATCAATAAAATGTAATGCAAATCTGAAAATATAATTTTGATTCAATTTGACTCTTTTTCTTTTTAAAGACTAAAATAAGCATTTTTGGAAGGCAGGACTTAAATATTTGAATGTATGTCCCACCACACAGGAGCAGACACCAAATTATCTTACCAAAATCCTAAATAAATGAGGTCCCTGAATGTTCTCTCCATTATTATAGTATTTCCAAGTGTTTTTAATGGTGATAAAATTACCTTAGCAAAATTAGAATCTACCTACTCTTACTTTTATTTTCCTTATCCACTTACCTCCAGAATCAAGTATAAAATAGACACTTTTAACTACATCAAATACACTCAGATCATATTCATAAGGAAATATATAAACATTTGAGGAAAAAACTAGCATATATGAACAAAAAATAAGAGGGAAAAATTATCATAAAAAATATTAATCCACAAGAGCACAGCACGACTGGTTCCACATGGTATTAAAGATTAGAGAATTTAATGTCTTAGCTTTAATGTTAGCTACAGCTCACTGGTGTATTACAACATAAAGACAAACAAAATGGAAAAGAAAATAAACTTGGAGTTAGAGACATTATGAATGGACCTAGGACATCTCTTTAATGTATACGGGAATCTGAGCCCTCTCAAAGAAAAGACAGCACGGCAGCAGACACTAATCCTTAGAGGTACAAAGACCAAGAGAAATTTGAAGGGCCAAAATAATTTAATCATTTGCTATTTGCTGGAGGGTTTACAGTGTGGAATAATTTGTGTACAGGAAAGAAACAGTGACTTTAACTTTCTTTAAAATACTCAAATTCATAAATAACATACTCCTCTCTCATTGCTCTATAAATGTAACTTACTCCTGTCAAACTTGCTATGCCTTTTCATCTGCTCCCTGACTACCCTCCAGAGCAAGCAATATTAATATCTCCATTTCATTTCTTTTTGCAAGACCAATAACAAAAAAGCAGTTATCAAATTTATACATAGCAAATGAATTCTGCCCATGCTGCATTTTGAATGCAGGAGGAAAGTATCTTTGATCTCTTTGCCTTGGTTTTATTTCTGAACATCTCTGTCTTTGGTCCCTTGCCTTCCTGTATAGACTATTCTAAAATTTCAAGGCATACATTATATCCTGGGTGTTAAAACCAGTGCTTTATTTTAAAAATTTAGCTGGATTTTTTAATATGCAAAGAATATTTCACTATTAAAATGTTTATGGTCTTGGATTGTCAGGTTTTGTGATTGCTTTTATTTTTCTCCCTAGATATTATGCATATTCCTTTCTACCTAATGCACTGAGGTACGAGGGCAAGCAAGCCAAGATCCTTTGCTGTAACATTTTTCCACGTTTGTTAAAATATACTTAACCGTTGATACTTTTCAAAAATACTCATCAAATCTCATAGTGTTCTCTTCATCTTCAGTACATTTTACAGTCCATCATTAATTCTTCCAGTACTTCAGAGAAGTAGATAAGTGGGCATTACTGGTCAGATTTTCATTTGGTCTGTCCATCAAGAGAACAAAATGAAATTGAGACCCATTACTGCCACTGTACAGATGAAGGAAATGAGACCAAAAGAGTAAGTGGAACCAAAAGGAAAAAGAGAGTCTGTGTGAATGGAGTGGAAAAGCTTTTTAAATTCCATCTCTCAGTCCTGGGTCTTTTGTATTTACCTGGTTACAGGCCGTTAGCTCTTGGCCAGGGAAAACAAATGAAACCTGTATGTAATACATTCTGTACAGAAATTTCTCTAAGAATTATGTGACAAAATGAAAGAAAAATGTTGTTTAATAACCACACCGTGATTTGTGTAGCCTAAATTTAGCACAAGGGAGCAGGGGAAACAGCTATGCAGAATGGTTCTTTGCCACCTTGTTGATTGTATTCTGAGGAAATACATTGATTATCAGGATTTCTCAGAGGAAATGTCTGCCCTTTTCTTTGAATGTCTAAACAGTACATTGAACAAGCATGATGTTTCATAGATAAGCAGAATTCAACTCTATCCCACTACCATTTTACAGGAAGCTTTTCCCCTGCAAAGGCTGGAAATTTGGCAGATCTGTGACTTTCCTGTTCACTCTTAGTTCTCAAGTCTTCTAAGTCCAAAGCACTCTCCTTTGGAAACTGTAAATGTCTAATCTAAGACATGAACATTTCAGACTCAGGCCAGGCTTCTCCCCGTCTTCTAGCTGAGGAAAGTATTTGGCAGGTTGACTGTGTTCAGGGGGAGAAACGTGGCCAACTGATCTCCTTTTCCACTCATTTCCTACCCAGTGGGTCCCCTCCTCCCAGTACATTCCCCACCAGTGTGAAATCTCAGGAGGAATGAGTGAAGACAAGGGCACAGGAAAGTTCTGTCACTTCCTGATGCTTAGCTGGCTTCTAACCCTGTGTTGGGCCTCTCTGACAGCAGTCTCCAGGAGTTAGAGCTTCTCCCCTGCTGGTTTGGTGGACTCACTGGCATCTCATTCAGGTGATCACTGTCCCTTCCTCTCTGCACCACCTCCTGGCTTTTCATCATCCATTCCACACACAGACTTAGCAACCTCCCCTCTTACAACTCTGTTGCCCCCGTGTGGTCTTCTTAGGACCTAGAACAGCTCCCAGCTGACTCTATCCCCCATGGCCCACATTCAGTCTGCAGATAGTCAATTCCTTAACTATTATGGGCTGAATGTTTGTGCCCTGCCCCCAACACACACAAGATTCTTATGTTGACATCCTAACCCCCAGTGTAAGGATATTAGGGGGGGGGGGGCCTTTGGGACGTGATTAGGTTTAGAAGAAGTCATGAAGGTGAAGCTGCCATGCTGAAATTAGTGTCGTGCTAAGAAGAAGAGACACTAGAGCTTTCTTTACTAGCTTTCTTAGCTTTACTTCACTGTGAGGGTACAGTGAGAAGACAGACAGGAGCAAGACAGAAGGAGAGCCATCACCAAAAACTGAATCTGCCAGCACCTTGATCTTTGACTTCCCAGTATCCAGAATGGTCTGATGAAAAAATAAATGTCTGTAGTTTAAGTCACCCAGTCTGTGGTATTTGTTATAGTCCCCTGAGCTGAGCTAAAACAGGGTTCTCTACTTGCCTAAGCTCTTCCCCCCCCCCCTCCCTGCACTACCATAGACCTCTCCTCTGCCAAGAAAATATTGCGTTCATTCCTTTTCTTCCCTTCCCAATATCTCTTCCCATTCTTCGAGACCATGATTCTTCTCCTTCCACCAGTCTGATCCACTCACTGATATTTTAGCATTCCATGTGCATTCAGACCCAGCAGCTTTTCACTAATATAACCCCTTGCTTGGCTATCCAACCTCATTTCTGGCCTCTCACTCATGAATGCCCTTGAATCCCGCTCTCCTGACCTTTTGCAGTGTCTCAGAGGCACTGTGTTCTTTCCCACCTCGTGTGTCTTTCTCTTGCCTTGTTATATTAGTTATTTGTGGATGCTATAAAAAATTATATAAATTGTTGCTTAAAACAACAGAAATTTATTTCCATATTTCTGGAAGCAGAAATCCAAAATCAAGATGCCAGCAGGGCCATGCTTCCTCTAAAGGTTGTTAAAAAGGAATCTTTCTTACCTCTTCTAGTTTCTTGTGGCTGTTGACATTCTTTGGGCTCATGCTCCATGATCACATTGCTTTCTCTTCCTCTGTCTCTCAAATCTCCCCTATGTGTCTCCTGGCAAGGATACCTGTCATTGGATTTAGAATTCATCCAGAAAATCCAAGGTGATCTCTTGATCTCAAAATCCTTAATTTAATTACATCTATAAAGACTCCTTCCCAATAAGATAATGCTCACAGATTCTGGGAATTGGGACATGGACATATCTTTTTGGGACCACCATTCCATACACTATACTTTCCAATGACTTCCTTCATTTCTTTTGCAATTTCCCAGTCCCGATCTCCATTTTGGCCTTTTGTGATTGATTTGTTATTCTCGGACATTTTCCTGAAACACTATTCCTGCCACCAACCCTTCTGCTTTCCAGCCTCCCCTTTATTCAGGCTTTCAAACCCCTTCATGATCTCATCCCAGTTTAGTTTACCAAACTCACCTGCACTAGTTGGATCTTTCTGCCATCGAAACTATATTCAGTGCTTGCTCTACTGAACTTTTCTTTCTTAAAATATGCCCTTTCTTTCTCTTGCTTTCCCATGGGTCGTTTCTTCTTTCTGAGTACATTCTTTTCTTCCTTGGCTAACTCACCTTTGAAATATCATTTTATTTACCACTTCCTTAATATTTATTACTATCTTGCTGTTTATTTGTCTCTCTTCCCTGGTAGAGAAGCCAGTCAGACACCTTCCAAGTCACTGTTTTGTCCATAACTCCTAGACACACACCTGAATATGTACTTCATCCATAGGTGATGAATACATGACGAGATGTGTCCCTCACTCTTGTTCAAGAACTTATCAAAGTAAAAGATGGAAACCTTATAAAGCTGATGACAAATTTAGCTGCTTGAAATATCAAAGCCAATGAAAATATATGACACAAGTGAAATAAGGGAAGTCAGTGTGAGATTCAATTCAGACTTCTAATTCAGTGGAGAGCATAAAATCAATATTTACACCCGAGTCTCCTGAAAGACCCATGCTTTGCTTGTCTTCCAGTGTAGAAAAGAATGTGTGTTTCTTCTACTTTGAAACATAATATTTAGGCACCTTGATCTTAAATTGACTGATCCCCCCAAAAGCAATTATTAGTTTCCCACTGTCATATTATTATTTTGGAGGGGTCATGTGACATGAGCTTGGTCATATGACATGAGCCACACTTCCCTGAGTCCATGGCATTTTAATAACTTGAACTTAAAATAGTAAAAAACCAAATTATATTTGTTAGCCTCATGTGGTGCTAGAACTTCCCTTAGGGAATGATATGAGAAGCAAACTTTCCTCTGGTAGGAGAAGGGAAAAAAGAGGTCAAGATTTATTGAATGGAGCTGAAAGGTTCTATGACTATTTTTCTCTGTTGGCATGTTTCTCATAGCACTCCCACTAGCTTATTTGCTTTAAAAAATGACCTTGTCTGTCTTATAGAATAAAACCCAAATTCTTGTTAAAGGGTTTATTTAATGTTCTATGACTCGAGTGATAGAAGATTGATGAAATCTTTGAAATCATGAAATGGTGAATTGATTGACATAATCTCAAAATGTTTACATAGAATCAGTTATTGGTCTTATTCCCTAAAAATATTTACAATTTGGATTTCCTCATGAGGGTACACTGATGGGAAAGGGATCATTTTTAAATTAAATATGAACATACATGTGAATATTTTAAAGACCACTCAAAATCATTAAGACTCTTGACTTTGATTTCAGGTAAAGAGGAAAAAATAGAAAGGTTTGGCACAATGCAACTTAGTTAGTGTATCTAAACTGAGTATTCTTTAGTAACCTTTCCATAGTATCAAAAGCAGGTGATTAATATGTTACTGTCCAATCAATACCTGTCATTACCAGCAGATATTTTCAAGTTTGTGATCTCATTGAAACTTAGCAGTCCAAAAACAGAAGAAATTTGAGTAACAGTTATAAATGACTAAAGGAAATTAAGAGACCCCTTCTTTAAGATTCATTTATGTCTGGTAGGAAACTGATCTTCCTTGCTAAATGTGGGTTAGATCATAAATAGAATAGGGCATTGGATAAACAGTGGGTCAGAATCAACCCGACAGTTTTTAGGTTGCTGGGCTAAACTTTCTCCCCATTTGGGAAGCATTGATCTGCCTCTTTTCATGGTCAAACATATCTTTTAATGGTTATACGTGAGAAGAAAAGGTTACAAGTATTGTTTAGTTTGTTTTTTGTTTGTTTGTTCGACAGAGAGAGCAAAAGAGCACAAACAGAACAGTAGGAGGAAAGGGAGGGAGCAGGGAGCCTGATGTGGGGCTGACTCCCAGGACCCTGAGACCATGACCTGAGCGAAGGCAGACACTTAACCACCTGAGCCACTCAGGCGCCCCTAGTTTCTACGTTTCTGTAGACATTTGTTACTAACTTTGTATATTACCAATCAGAAATACTTCTTTATGTTAAATATCAATTTTGTGATTTCTTCTCACACTTGAAGTGCATTGGTCGATTTGAGAATAGGAAACAGAATGAGGCCTGGAAAGAAAATAGTAAAATAGTATTCATAACAATATCCATTCCATGTAATCTCTGTAAATGGAAATGTTTTGACTTCAACTGCTATCTCCTTTTTGTTAGGAAATTGCTGCTAAAATCACGTTTCCTCCCCATTCCACATAACTGAGTCCACCTGACTTTTTCCCCCTGGGCTCCGCCCTTTACCTTCTGAACCAATTCCAACGGAGACAGAAAGCCCTTAAGCAGCTTTAGACCCTCTTTGTTACTCTAAGTCATTGATTCTCCATTTTGACTCATATTAACACCACTATGGTAACTTTAAAAATATGACACTATCTGGATCTCATCCCCAGAGATTCTGATTTAATTGATTTGGGTTAGGGCTCAGGCCTCAGTATTTTGATTTGATTTAAATCTAATGTGAATCCAGAGTTGAGGACTACAGCCTTTATTCCAAGACAAAATGAGATTGGCTTTCATATTCTCTACCAAATCAGGTGTCCTGTGGGACCTATTCAGCTGTATAATTCTGGGAGCCAGATAAGCACACCTGGGTCCTTGGAAGTTTCATCTCTCTTGGAATGTAATATTTCCAGAGTCCATCAGTGGACTTCATTTTGTTTCCTGAGTTGAAACTTCTTACAGTGTGTCATTCTAATAACAAGATTCTTGCCCCCAAAACTCAATCTCAGAGAGGTCAAGTCACAGAGCTCATTAATAACGAAAACTGGATTTAAACACTGGTGTTCTGAATTCACAGCCTGTGCTCTGAATCATACCAATGCATTAATCAGGATAGTTAGGCTATGCAGAAATTGATAAAACCTGAAATCTCACTGGCTTGGCCCAACACCATTCTATTTCTTAATCACGTCAGCAGCTCACCTGTGTGCCTCTCTCAAGTCATGACTCATGACTCAGGCTCCTTCCATATTGTGAGCTCACCATCCCAGAATCTTTGCTTCCAGTCACACAGACAGGTTGGGGTAGTAGAAGGGGGGGAAGAAACACCAAATCTTAACCAACCTTGAGAGGAAGTGACACATCACTTCCCACAGCCCCTCCCCTCCAAGATGCAGGAAAAGCTGAGAAATGTAGAGGAGCACATGGCTATTACTGTTTCTACAGCAACCCTGCTGCCCACAGATGCCTGCCTTAAGTGGATCTGCAGAACTAAAGATTATTACACCCTTAATTCCCTGTGACTGTGTTGCTCCCTATTAAATCGGCTTCCTTCTGCACAATCAGCATTAATTTGTTAGACGAATCTTTAATCCATAGTAATCACTTACACTGTAATTTGCTATTCTTCCTGTCCACACAGGCAATACAAGCTACTTGAATAAGTACAGTTTGCCTTATTCTGCCAGGCTACATAGTTTATATTGGCTAATTTTCTTCTTTCCCAGTAGGAGAATTGTTATTTCTCAGGCCATTCCTTCTCCCTTCAGTCTGTCCTAATAGATGGGACAGGATGAAGGTTACCTGAGACATGCAAAAGAGACAAAACCATGGTGAGGACATTCTGATGGTTCAAACCCGGTATAATTTCCTCCCTGCAAGTTGCGTTGCTATAAGAGTGAGTAGACCTACTGGAATTTCAAAGAATGCAGTGAAACATTCAAGCACATTATAACAGCTACTCCTACAAATACACATAATCTACCTGATTTTTGAATCTTTTATTCTCTTTATTAAAAAATATCACTTAAGATATCCTCCATACTAACTATTGCATCGTGGCATAGGCATTTTTGTCAAGATGCTTAAGACAAAACTGTATCTATCTGAAGTAGAAATAATTAATTAAGAGCAGACTAGGTAATATTAATGAGTACATGCAGTTATAATTACTTATGTATGGGACACCTGGATGGCTCAGTAGGTTAAGCCTCTTCTGCCTTCAGCTCAGGTTGTGATCTCAGGGTCCTGGGATCGAGCCCCGCATCAGGCTCTCTGCTCAGCAGGGAGCCTGCTTCCCCCTCTTTGCCTGCCTCTATCCCTACTTGTGATCTCTCTCTGTGTGTCAAATAAAGAAATAAAAGCTTTAAAAAAAATGACTTATGTAACGTATGTAATAGTACCTTGATGATTAATTACATCTCCAGACTGGAGATTGTTGCTTATATTGGCAATAAGTGAGATAAGAAATATTGAAAAGAGATAGTCTCTTTCCACCTCAGAGCTGGAAGTGATGTTGGAGGAAAGATTTGTTTGAATAAATATAGCTTAAATTACAATTAGCCCATACTCATAAAATTCTCTTCTTGTTGGACTGTAATTAATTATCACACTGAAATTTAACTCTTCTAATCTTTTCTCAGTGTTCATTAGGCTTAGATTTCCACCTCTGGTTTGCTTTCCTTTGCTTGACCTGCAGCAGCTGTATTATTTAAGTGGAATTTCTGCTAATTGGCTGTGGTAGTAGGGAGCTGGAGAGGACCTCTGGCCTCATCTGATCCAATTAGATTCTAACTGCACAAAGACCTGAATCAGATCAGACTTCATGAAGCAAACTAAAAATAACTCAAAGATTATTATTTTTAGTATACATTTTAGAGGTTTCAGGACAGTTGTTTCAGAGAAGAACAGTTAAGAGTTCTTTGATTATATAAATAAAACAAACCTCCTATCCATGCATGTTCATTATGCTGAAAATGTATGTAATACAATATTAAAGAGTAGATATGCCTTTATAAACATATTCATCTTTGGAAAACACACTTGGTTAAAGTTAGACCAGTAGTCAACAAGGTTAAGGACAGTTTATCCCCCTGTCCTCTTTATGGCATCTTCTGGGCTGGACACTTCCTTTCTTCCCTATGACAGATCTCTTCTTTGGGATAGATAAGGTCTGGTGAACTAAATCCCACTGAAGTGTCACACACTTACAGGGTATTGTTCCACCATGGAATAAGCTGCTTCCGGATTCAATGACTTATAAGTCCTGGGAGTATCCAAGAGCTTTGGGTGACTGGTGGGGGGGCACAGAATTATGATAATCCTTTTGGAGTTTGAACTTGATGACTTTAAGGTACTAATTCTACCTTCTTTGGTGTTCTTGAACTCCTTCCTCTCCACCTTCTTCCTTACCCCACTACCATGGTCAGGTTCAGTCTCTCACCATCTTTTGCCCAGATAATTACAATGATCTCATAATAGGACTGCCTGGTCACAGCATGGTACCCAACAACTCCACCCCACGTTACTCTTAGACTGACTTGTGCTTACAGCTTTCACTTGTTTTCCATTAATCCCAAGAAAAAGGCCAAGTTCTTGAGAGTGTCATTGAAAATCCTCCGGATCTGCCCCCTAAACCCTGGCACACTCACCAGCTTCACCTCTTTACTATTCCAGCAGCCCTTGATTATTCATGGTCCCTTAAATATATCATGATATATTACATTCCTGTAGTCTTTATGTCTTGTTCTTTTGATCTTAAATAAGCTTCTGCTCTAATCCCCTCAATTCCCTTTAAGTCCTAGTCTTCCTTTTTTTTTTTTTTTTAGATTTTATTTATTTTTTTGACAGACAAAGATCACAAGTAGGCAGAGAGGAAGGCAGAGAGAGAGGAGGAAGCAGGCTCCCCATGGAGCAGACAGCCTGATGTGGGACTCGATCCCAGGGCCCTGAGATCGTGACCTGAGCTGAAGGCAGATGCTTAACCCACTGAGCCACCCAGGCGCCCCCCTTTATTTTTTTTTAGAGATTTCTTTATTTATCTGAGGGGGGAAGAGAAGCAGAAGGAAAGGGAGAGAGAGTCCGAGCTAAGCAGATTCCCAGCTTAGCACAGAGCCTGTTGTAGGGCTTGATCTCACAACACTGAGAGCACAACCTGAGCTGAAACCAAGAGTCAGATGCCCAGCTGCTGTGCCACTAAGATGCCCAATATTGATCTTCTTTTAAAATTCAGAAGAGGTTTACCTCCTTCAGGAATCCACCTCCAAACACACTTATATACTTACACCCTTTTTTTTCCTTTTTTTTTTTTTAAAGATTTTGTTTATTTGACAGAGAGATCACAAGTAGGCAGAGAGGCAGGCAGAGAGAGAGGAGGAAGCAGGCTCCCCGCTGAGCAGAGAGCCCGACGCGGGGCTCGATCCCAGGACCCTGGGATCATGACCTGAGCCGAAGGCAGAGGCTTAACCCACTGAGCCACCCAGGCGCCCCTACCTACACCCTTCTTATTCACACTCTGTTATACACCCAATCTCTACTCACACAACACAGCATACACGCTGTCACATTTGGATTAGACACTGTCCTCTGCTCTTGTAGAACCTGGTCTATGCTTCCCCATTTGCACTTAATGTCATGCATTATAATTACATGCGTCTGTGTCTTCCTCAGTTTTTGTCTTTCTTGAATCTCCAACATCATATCTAAGCTAGAAGAAATACTGAAAGGAGTTTGATATTGCATAGTTTATGATTCTCTCCAACCTTGAGTTAAATGATTTTTTTTTTAAATAAGGTCTGCTATGGGGCACCTGGGTGGCTCAGTGGGTTAAAGCCCCTGCCTTCGGCTCAGGTCATGATCTCAGGGTCCTGGGATCGAGCCCCGCATCGGGCTCTCTGCTTCCTCTCTCTCTCTCTCTCTGCCTGCCTCTCTGCCTGCTTGTGATCTCTGTCTGTCAATTAAATAAATAAGATTAAAAAAATAATAAAATAAAATAAAATAAGGTCTGCTAGGATAGATAGCCACTAGAAATCCTCATAGTTCTATACCTACAAACCTACCTGAAGTTTACCTCTTTGACTTTGTGGCACCAATTATATATTTAGGCGGAAGACAGACAAAACTGAGATTTGGGAGCATTTGTTTCTTTCTTTATAATTGTAGCTCATATCCATAAATCCAGACTTGGACCTGGAATCCTAATAATGTCAGCTACACAAAGTTATAGTGTATGTGGATATCTGTGTCATCATATGCCAAACCCCTTGCCTCTGTTCCTGAATTTACCTGACCATTTCCCCCCATATCTTTCCCCATTGGTTACATATTGAAGGTCTGGAAGCAAACATGTGACCTAAGGTGGGTCAATTGTGGTACTCCTGGCTGTGGACCCCCTCCACGTGGGTCCCCAGCTGCAGCTGGGCCAATCACATTCCTTCACTGGAATTTTATGTACTGGAATGAGACACGGTTGAAATCAGTTTTTCTCTCATGGGTAATTGCAAGGCATAAAAAACCTCAGAAACTGTTGAAGTTATATAGAGGCGGCCACCTACAGTGGGGAAGAATACTATTAATGAAATGATAAGGATGTATTGCTTGCAATGATAAGGATGTATTGCTTGTGAATGGCTTTAAGAATCATTGAAATAAGCATGAGGCTAGATCCTATGAGGAAGCCAGAGTTCTCACTTCTGATCAGCCACATCAGGCTAGCACAGGTGAGGTTGTGAGCAAGGCCTTCCGAGAGCTGTGATCTAACAGCAGCTCTTGGGTCTGGGCAGTTCCAGGCTCCTGAGAGCTGTTGCAGGTAATAAATATCAGAACAGAACAAATCATTGGAAAATCATTGGCAGGTCTAAAACCAGGGATGACCCCAGCAGACAGTGACCGATCGAAGGCTTGTCTCAGGTGAGGATGGCGTCTTGCTAAGGTCTAGGAAGAGGATCACAGTAGTTTGGGTGGGAAGGCCAGCTGGCAATGTATAGTCTAGCAGTGGTAGAATCACATGAAGAAACACGAGGTTGGACAGCATGTGGGCTCACTGCCAAGGACCCATTACATTATCAAGGTCTGTTACCTGCTTCAGCATTTAATCTGGAAGGGTTTACAACCACCAACACACACCCAAGTCCTATGGGAACATTAAACGTTAAACGTCTAGGCTTGGAGGGTAGCTGTTAATCTGCCAGGTCAATAACTGTGTGAGCTTCCGTATTTATTTGAAACTCTCCAAGCTGGAGTCAATGGAAGGAAAACAGATTACTCTAAGGACTCTGAATCTTCGTAATCAGATTCAATCTCTTACATCTTACACAAATCTCAGCAAATAGATTTTCAGTAGAAATCCTTACAGTCACTGTTAAAAAAACTGGCTTATGATTTTTTTCCTTCTCAAAATACAACAAAAAAAGGTACAGAAAGAAAATGATAGTCCTGCCTAAAGTAATTATCATAAGCGAGTTAAGGTAATTAGCTCAGTATGAAGTTTCAGCAAAGGTTTCTTCAAAAGGGTGACCTGTGCCAAAGCAGTATAAATGAGAGTGTTATACTAGAAGCAGTTGGAAACTTTTTTAGATTTGAAAAGCAAAAGGCAGTAGAACCTGTGTGCAGTGGTGGTATCTATTTAAATGTAGCTTATGATTGCATATCTGCTCTAGTCTTGATTTCAGCACATTTTTTATGAACGGCATATTGTGCAGCAAGCAGCCGTTGCCCACAGGGAAGACATTCTGCACTCTGGCCTCTGGCTTATTCCTCTATTCATTCAGTCTTCAGAGCTTCCATTTCCGGCATGTTCCAGGAATCCTCTCTCTCCCCTTCCTCTCCGCTTTCTGTTGAGACTTTGTTCATCTTTCTATGCCTAGTGCTTAACAGAGTGAAGAGACTTCATAAACAGTTGTTGAATGGATGAGAGAATGAGAGAGGGCAGTCTGCTGGAATAGAACCAGCTCTGTGGTGGGAATTAGGACCCCTGAGCTCTATTTTTTACCATGAAAATGGCTAAAAGACCTTTATTTTCACCTCTCATAGATTTGGTTTTCTCACCTGCAAAACAAGTGGGTCCGTTTCTATTTCACAACAGTACCCTGCAGATCAAAAACCTTTTATATGCAGCTAAGAAGTATTAAGAAATCATTACTGAGGGGCACCTGGGTGGCTCAGTGGGTTAAGCCTTTGCCTTCGGCTCAGGTCATGATCTCAGGGTTCTGGGATCGAGCCCTGAATCAGGCTCTCTGTTCAGCAGGGAGTCTGCTTCTCCCTCCCCATCTGCCTCCCCTTCTGCCTGCCTCTCTGCCTACTTGTGATCTCTCTCTCTCTCTCTCTCTGTGAAATAATAAATAAAATCTTAAAAAAAAAATCATTACTGCTCTCTTTAGTGTATGACATTCATATTGTTAAAAAAAGAAAAAGCTCTCTTTTGCTGAGTACAATCAAATTCTGTAATTATTTTCTTGTCTTAGTCTTATATACTTAGACATTGACTCTAAAATTCTTGAAGGCAGGTCCCATGTATCACTCAACTTTTATCTCAGCACCCAGAATAGTGGTTAGCACACGGTAGAGGCTCATTACCTATTTTGTGAGTGAAATGTGTATGTTGCTCCCTAGTGACAACCATTTAGAATTGCAGACAATAATGACAGAACTAAATCAAACACTTCAAGGGCATGACTGGAAAATAAACTGATCTATGTGTGGGTCAATACTACTTTTCTAAATATTGGTGTCTAATAAATATGAAATGAAATGAAACATGTTCATGTATTTGCATGGAAAAAAAAAGTCTGGAAACTTTTGTAACTATGAGTTACTGCGTTTAGACTTTGACCCACCGTACATTATGCTCTATCCCAAGGCTCTGTTGGCAGCTAATCAAATAATGACTCTTGGAATCCACGCAGTATACAGAACATAGCAAGTAATATAGTTCAGGAAATCTTCTATCAGATTGCTGTTTTCCTGAAAAAAAAATACTCATCTTAACAAATTATTATTAATATTACTATTATTTTATTATATGAATTTGATCTTCATTGAATTCACTTTATAAATCTACTATAGTAATTGGGTACTTGTTCAGAAAATTTGGTCAGTGGAGATAACTGGAACCCAACCACTTCTCAAAGGGTACCTTCTGGTTTGAATTATTCTTGCTTTCTTCATCAATCAAATCATTTACCATTGAACTCCAGTGATGAAATGTTATTGTAGAGATCACCCTACCAGTCACAACACATTCAAGACCATTTGTTATTCTCATTTTGCATCCTCTTTGACATCTAGGAAATGGCAGAGATTTCTTGAAGGTCTCTCACTGTCTCATACAAATTTAGTCCTACATAACATGTAAGATGAATTATCCCAATTTAATCGAAGTTGGATGCAGTTTCATGCTTCCATAGTTCTGGTATTTTTTGGTGGGGGGGAACCTTTTCACAGGGATCTCAGAATACCTATATGCTCCTTAAAACTGCTATTCCATATTAAAGATTTCTTTTTGTTTACACTGTATGCTAATCTTGGCAAAGGAGCTGTATCAGGTAAGCTTAGGTCAAGCATTATATCACACACACACACACACACACACACACACAGTGAGACAGAGAGAGAGAGAGAGAGAGAAACTGAAATAACAAAGGTTTTAATGAAATTTTTTAAAAGTTTGTTTCTCTCTAATGTAAAGGAAATCCAGAGATAGGCAATTCAAAGATCACACAGCATGTCCATTAAACTCACACCTCCTCTTCTTTCCCTAGGAGGGCTGTCTTCATTTCAGAAACCAGGATGGATGGAAGGTGGGATGAAGAGACAAAAAGCCCATTCTAGCCATTTTTAAGGAGGTTTCCTGAGAGAAGTCACAAAATATTTTACAACTTACCTTCCAGCATTTTATCACATAAAAAAAAAAAAAAAAAAAAAAAAACTAGCTTTAAGAGTACCTGGAAGATAATAGTCTTTATTTCAGGTAGGCATGTACCAAGTTAACCATTAGGAATTCTTTTATTAAGAGAGGGGAGCCTGGGGATGCCTGGGTGGCTCAGTTGGTTAAGCGGCTGCCTTCGGCTCAGGTCATGATCCCAGGGTCTTGGGATCGAGTCCCACATCAGGCTCCTTGCTCAGCGGGGAGCCTGCTTCTCCCTCTGCCTCTGCCTGCCTCTCTGTCTGCCTGTGCTCACTCTCTCTGACAAATAAATAAAATCTTTCAAAAAAAAAAAAAAAAGAGAGGGGAGCCTGGGTGCTGCAGTCAGTTGAGCATCTGATTCTTGGTTTTTAGCTCAGGTCATGATCTCAGGGCCAGGGATCAAGCCCCACAAAGGGCTCCCTGCTCAGTGTAGTCGGCCTAAGATTCTCTCTCCCTCACCCTCTGCCTGCCCCCCCAGCTTGTGCTTGCTCTCACTCTCTCAAATAAATAAATCTTTTTTTAAAAAAAGAGTTATTTTATCAAGGGAAACATAGGAAACAGATACTGAGGTAGACATCTATCTACCACAGGAATTGAGTCAGTAAATTAGGTATATTTATTCATTTAAAGAAACAATGGGCTCATTTTGGTAGCACATATTACTAGAGAAACATTAATTTCTAATTTTATTATTCTAAGGATAACAGAGAAATTCCTTGTAAAGCCCTCCCCCACCGAGGATATGTTGAATGAAGTTAGTAAAGTGAACTAGCATGAAAAAAGGCAAAAATGAATACCTTGGGCATATTTGAATTTTGCAGGATTTTTTTTTTGGCAAGTCATATAGATTTATTGGGAGAATCTTATGGATTGATATTTCTATCCTCCTAAAATAAGCATTTTAGGGATTATAACAATATTTGGTTATAATTTAAACACTTGAAATTATAGTAGGCTTATTTGATTTATGTATAGATATAAAGTAGCTAGCTGAAGAGAGATACAGACCTAGACACAGGTAGTTCTGGGATCCTGTTGTTATTAATGGAAGGTATAGAAGTAAATACTCGTATTAAGAACCATACTCCATTGAGTTTGTTTTTCTATTCTTACCATTCTGTAATAATTTATTAAAGCAACAGAGAGGAAAATGCATCATTTTTAAATTAAGCAATTCAGAGTTTTACTAAATTATATACCTTACCAATTGCCAGTAGGTTTAGAATAAAATACTGGTTTTAAAGACTTCTGAACATGAAAATATTGTACTACAATATTTTAATGCATTGGCTAAAAGAACAATTACTGTGCAAATAGAACATATTGAAGAAAAAAATTTGCCAAGTTTTATTCTGCTCATATATGCATTTTACTTTCAGTACTATAGTTGGAATATTTTTTCATTGCTTTAATTCATCACATATGGATTATCATAAATAAATAGGATTATTTAGTGTTCCTTCTTTAATAAAAACATAAAAATGCTTCAGCTTCACTTACACATTTTCATTATAATAGATGAACCCATTTTAAGTTTATTCTTTTGAAATTGTGGTCTTTTTTTTTCTAGAAAACTCCAAAAATTTTACCTCTCACTTATTTTTTATGTACTTCTTAAAAACTCTTTTGTCCATATGAAAAGTTTCTCCTAATGAAAATACTTTGTAATTCTGCTTGCATCTTATATAGGCATCAAATATCTCTGTGGCCCTTTTTTATTTTCCTATTTTATTAGGACTGCTGTTAATTAAATTATTGCATAGATTATTCATAAGTCCTTTGTATTATGCTGTTTTATAAAATACATTTGTAAGTTGGTCGTGTCAGTGAAGAAGGGAAATGATATAGTAGTATCCTTGTCATATCTCTTACTTACCTCAAACATTATTTAATTGTAAAACCCGGTCAAAGTAGCTGTATTAAGTTCCTGTATAGTAATGCTGGGCCTAAAACTGTGTGGTAAATATTACTGTACCAATTGCAACATTATCAGAATCTCTTTTTTCTTATAAAAAGCTATTCACTGAATGAAGTGTATTATCTCAGAGCCTTGTTATAAATCACAGATTCACAGTATCATTAGAGCCACTACAAATACATTTATTATCTTAATTACAGAGTCTCATTCTGGTACAAATTTTCAGTCTATAATTGCATTCAAAATTTTTTTCATTATCAGCGAGTGATCAGTATCTACCTATGGAGCTAACAAAAGACACTAACAGACACTCAAAAAGATTTTGGGAGAACAGAGAAGGAAGCATATGGGGTGTTTTCCCTCCTGACAGGAACCAATTCTCCTTCCAAAGGAGTGCCTTACAATTCAATTCAATCCTGACACTAAGTCTCTGGAGTCAGCACAGACTCCACAGGTTTAAGGGCTTAGTCTCAGAAGACTACCCTCCTTTCAGATGCCAGTCACAAGTTTCAGGTCCCTGAGTCACCCACACTTCCATCTAACTTGGTTGCAAAATCAGGGACTCCCACAACCCCTTCCTTCAGGTTTGAATCAATGATAGAGGTCACGGGACTCAGGAAAGCACTTTATTTAGGATTACCAGTTAATTATAAAGGATGCCATTCAGAAACAACAAAATGAAAGAAATGCATAGGGCAAGGTTTAGGGAGAGGGGCCTGGAGCTTCCAGAACTCCCAAGCCCTTTACAGGAGCTCCCCCCACCAAAGCACTATCAGTGTGTTCACCAACCCAGAAGATCTCTGAAACCCATCATGCAGCGGTTTTTAATGGAGGTTTCCTTGTGTGTGTATGTTTGAATCACTCACTGGTCACTGGTGATTAATCTCCAGCCCCAGCCCCTTTTCCCAGATGTTATAAATGGGGCTGAAAATTCCAACCCATTAATATGCTTAGGTCTTTCCAGGGACCAGATCCCTTCTTAAACCTAAGTGACCTTCAGACACCAGTTATCTCGTTAGCATACAAAAGACACTTTTATCACTCTAGAGATTCTGAGGGTTTTAACAGCTGTGTGCCAGGAACCTGGGGATAAGACCAAATATTTATTTTTTACTAAACCACAAATCATGAGTAATTTTTTTATTGAAGTAGCATCAGAAATGTACTACAGTAAGTATCAGTGGGGGTAATCAAAAAGAATATTTAAGCCTTGCAATTCTTGTGAGTTTCTATTTAATAGAATTAAAAGATCTTCCAAATACCATAGACTGTTAGATTTTCAGTACGAATTGCCCTGTCTATGCCGCCACTTGCTCTGTCATAATATCATTAGTAGCATAATTTTTTAGAAAAAGTCATTTAGGGAAAGGCAACATTAATTTATTAGCAAGTGAATCAAGTCAGAGATCAGTACACTTTTTCTACAACAGATGAGAGAGTAAATATTTTAGACTTTAAAGCCATGTGGTCTCACAACTATTCAACTTTGAAACAGCACCAAACCAGTTAGACAACATGGAAACAAATGGGTTGAGCTTTATTCCAAAAAAAACTTTATTTGCTAAAACAACCTGGGGGGGGGTGCCCTATGTGGCCCATGGTCTTAGTTTGCTTACTCCTGGACTAAACTGAGTACAAAAGTATTTACCATAATAAATGATTATAATGGATAATTAAAAAGATAATTTGCTTTAACAACCTTGGATTTTTGCATATGTGTCACTGTATATAACAAAAAAACCTAAGTTTTTGTTTAGTACTAAGTTTATAGTTTTTAAATACCATAAGAAGATAATTATTTCTGAAATTTTTTAGAATTCATGAAAAATTTTGTAGTAGCTTCCTGAAGACAGAAAATTCTCTTTGCATACATACTTAACCAAATTGTGCTTTATAATCCAGAAATCAGCAACTAAAGTTAAAATAATTAACAGCATTAAAATAAGTTAGATTTCTTTCTTTTCTCAAGAAAAATGTCCTTTCAGGTTTAATTTAATAATAAAGTGGTACCTATAAGAAATACTTCCACTATATTACAGATGACCAACAGACACATGAAAACATGCTCAACATCACTAATCAGCCACTAACCAGCCACTCCGAGGTATAACCTTACACCTATCAGAATTGCCAGTATTAAAAGGACAAGGAGGACATGGAGGAGTATGTAATTCTTGATCTTGAGGTTGTGAGTTTGAGCCCCATATTGGGTGCAGAGATTACTTAAATAAAGAAATACCAAAAAAACAAAGAGAGAAAGAAAGGAAGAAAGAAAGAAAGAAAGAGAGAGAGAGAGAGAGAGAGAAAGAAAGACAGAAAGAAAGAAAGAGGATGCCAAGGTGGCTCAATGGATTGAGTGGCTGCCTCTAGCTCAGGTCATGACCCTGGGGTCCTGGGATTGAGCCTCACATGGCAGGGCTCCCTGCTCAGCTGGGAGTCTGCTTCTCCCTCTTCCCTTCCCTCTGCCCCAACCCTGCTTGTGCTCTCTCTCTCTCAAAGAAATAAATAATATCTTTAAAAAAAAAAAAGACAAGAAATAAAAGAGTTGGTGAGAATGTAGAGCCAAAGGAACAATTGTGCACTGTTAGTGCAGCCACTATGGAAAATAGTATGAAGGTTCCTTAAAATATATATTACTTTTTGTATTTATAGATATTATATATAATATATACATTACATATTTATGTATATTATGAGTTTATATATCTATATGCATATACATATGGTGGAATATTACTCAGCCACAAAAAAGGATAAGATTTTTATCATTTGCAATAACATGAATGGAACTAGAGGGTATTATGTTAAGCAAAATAAGTCAATCAGAGAAAGACAATTATCATATGATCTCAATGATACCTGGAATTTGAGAAACAAGACAGAGGATCATAGGGGAAGGGAGGGAAAAATGAAACAAGATGAAACCAGAAAGGGAGACAAACCATAAAAGACTCTTAATCTCAGGAAACAAACTGAGGGTTCCTGGAGGGGGGGTTGTGGGAGGAGTGGGGTGACTGGGTGATGGACATTGGAGAGGGTATGTGCTATGGTGAGTGCTGTGAATTGTGTAAGACTGATGAATCACAGACCTGTACCTTTAAAACAAATAATACATTATATGTTAATAGAAAAAATAAAAAATAATAATAATGATAACACCAAATGCTAGCAAGGATGGCGGGAAATTGGATGTCTCCTACTCTACTGTGGAAATATAAAAGAGTACTACCATTCTGGAAAGTATTTCAGCAGTATTTTTCAAAAATTCAACATATACTTATCAAATAACCCAGCAATCCCACTTTTGGGCATTTATCCCAGAGAAATGAATACATACATTCACACAAAAACCTGTACATGATTGTACATAGCAGGCTTAACTGCAAAAGCCAAAACTGGAAATAACCAAAATGTCCTGCAAATAGGTCATGGGTAAATGAACTATGCTATTTCTGTATCAGGAAATATTAGTTAATAATAAAAAAGGAATGTATTAGTACACAGAAAAGCTAGGATAGATTCCAAGGGTATTATGCTGAGTAAAAAAAAGTCCACCTCAAGAGGTAACATGCTATATGATTCCATTTGTATGACACTCTTGACATGAAAAAATTACAAAAATGGAGAACAGAGGAGTGATTCGAGCAGTTATTAATGGTGAGGGGAGGGCTGTTGGTGTGACCATAAAGGAGTAGCACAACAAATCTTTCTGATAATGGGTTAGTTTTGTACCTTGCGTGCCATAGTGATCCCATGATCTCTGATGTGTTCAAATGACACAGAACAATACACACACTTTATATTAATGTCAATTTCCTGATTTTGGTGTTATACTCTAGTTTTCTAAGATGTAACCACTGGAGCTTACTGGGTGGAGGATACGCAGGACCTGTCTCTATCCCTTTTATAACTGTCTGTGAGTCTGTAAATATTTCCAAATAAAAGCTTAAAAAGGAAAACATGTATACTCTGCAATCCATTCTGTCAAAGGAAGTACATTCCCTCCATTTTTTCAAGATGTTTATGACGCCAAATTTCTCAAGTTAATAGCTTCTCTCTTTCCAACAGTTGACGAAACCAAGTTATTTATATGCCAGAAGGTTACTGTTTGTTTATTGTTTATTTTAATTAATAATGGAGTAAATAATTCTATAAATGTTATACTTGCCATGTCTTTAATAACTAATTTACAGTTGCTAATGGGTATCAAAAGATCAAGGACACCAAAATCATGATTTAATCAGAAACCTCATTTAGGGGCGCCTGGGTGGCTCAGTCGTTAAGCGTCTGCCTTCGGCTCAGGTCATGATCCCAGAGTCCTGGGATCGAGCCCCACATCCGGCTCACTGCTCCGCAGGGAGCCTGCTTCTCCGTCTCCCACTCCCTCTGCTGTGTTTCCTCTCTCGCTGTGTCTCTCTCTGTCAAATAAATAAAATAAAATCTTTAAAAAAAAAAAAAAAAAAGAAACCTCATTTAACACATTAGTTGAAACCTCATTACTGACCTCACAAGCAGGCACTTTTGCTGGAGCTGCCAACAGGAAAACAAAATGTGACTAATTTTCTACTTTCCTCTATTTAAAAAATGAATTAATGAATATAAATATGTCCCAATCTGATATCTTAACAGTTTCCATAACACTTACTTTGAAACTCTTTGCCTGAATAATTGGGCCATTGGTTATTTCTGGAACATAAATTAAGCCCTCCAAATCAATCTTATTTGGACTTCAAAATTACAATTAAAAGGTTTCCAGATTACTTTTGGTTTATGTATTTCAAATTATTCTTTGATAAATCTCTCTTTTTTGAAAAGGCTTATTTCTTAAGCTGCTGGACTCAGCCATCCTTTAATCATTAATAGCAGCACATCCAAATATGTCTCACATTCTGCTTTCATAATGTACTAACATAGTTAAAATGCGTGTAAGAATATTTTTAAAGGGCCTATTGGAATTCTTAGTGGTGTCGTTTTCTTAAGAGTGGGAAAAGCCATAAAAAGAAAATCTCTTGTGAAAAGTACAAATACAGGTTCACAACTCCTTATCTGCAATTTTGAAATCCTCAAAAACAAACAAACAGCTATGGAAACTGAAATGTTTTATGTAACTGACTTGGTGGCCAGACTTGACCCAAAAGAATCTTGACCTTTTTGCTAGTCTCTACGTAATCCACGGCTGTTAGTATTCCCACCTTTACTACAGGAATGTAAATGTATATACGTGTACTCAGGATGCTGGCCTTGGAAGTATCCCACAATATATGGTATATGTACTATATTTTCTTGCCAAAATCTTAACATTTATGACTTATGAGATAGACCTGGCCCCAAGGGTTTGGGGTGAGAATTATAGACCTGTCTTAGAAAAGTATAGGATAGGGGCACCTGGGTGGCTCAGTCATTAAGCATCTACCTTCGGCTCAGATCATGATCCCAGGGTCCTGGGATCGAGTCCCGCATTGGGCTTTCTGCTTGGCGGGGAGCCTACTTCTCCCTTACCCATTCCCCTTACTTGTGTTTCCTCTCTCTCTGTCTCTCTCTCTGTCAAATGAATAAAATCTTAAAAAAAAAAAAAAAAGAAAGAAGAGTATTGGATAAATATTTATATAGCACAAATGTAAGAAATTATTTAGCTGACAAATGAGTCCAGGAGTACAGATATTTCATGATATGAAATTTGAGAGGAGAATCAGATAAGTACCAAGGTGACCTTCATTTAATTAATAAGAAAATTAGAAGGGTGGGAGGCATTCAGCAACTTGTGCAAAGAACAGTTGGAACCTAGGCATTCTGGTTTTAGAAATCATGCTTTTAAACCACAAAAATGTTGTTGCTGAAGACTTCTTCCCAATGGCTCCACCATCACAGCAGAGTGAGACTGAGTCTCTGATCTAAAAGTATCAGGATTTTATGGAAGTTCATACTCTTATAGGCAAAACCCTAGGCTCCAGCAGAGTGTCAGGCTGGCTCAAACTGGAGGATCCTTTTAAGGGGAAAAATGAACAGCCCCAACAAAAATACTATGAGAACTCTTAGACTGTGGATTTCACCTGTGCAATGGCAGGGGGCCACCGTGAACTTCCAAGCAGCTCCTCTGTGCCTCTTTTTTAAAGAGCTGAAGATTCAGGATCACCAGACATTTAAGGAAAATACCAAACATGAAACAGATCAAAATAAAAAGGAAACTAAACAGGACAGGAGGTAATACAGAAAGTAGAGAAAGTTTAAAATATGTGTGTGTGTGTGTGTGTGTGTGTGTGTGTGTGTGTGTGTGTTTCATTAGTACCTTCAGGAATAGGAAGAGAAACCATATCAATGAAAACAAAACAGGACTCAATAAAATAAGGAGGTGGGTACTTTGGAGGATAAGATAGAGCACCCAGAAATTAAACATATAATAGCTGAATGTGAGAAGTTCAACAAAACTTTGGAAGGTAAAGTCAATGAAATTCCCCAGAAAGTAGTTCAAGGAAACAGAAATCAGAAAAATTAGAGAAGTTATCCCAGAAGTGCTTTCAGAATAGGCTTCCAGAAAGAGAAACAGATAAAAAGGTGGAAAGGAAAATATCCATTTATGGCACAGTTTCAAGAACTGAAGAATGAGTGTCTAGACATGAAAAATCCTAAGGGCCTGGAAAAAGAATTTTTTAAAAATCCAAGTGCATTATGCAATTTCATAATACCAGTAGAAAAAGAAAATGCTAAGAACTTCTGATAATTGTTCAAAATTTTTCTAAAACTTTGTGGGGGAGGATAACAACAGACATATGGAAAGATGGGAACTCACGGAAATTCCTTAAACAAAGTAAGTGTAACAGAAATGAGAGGTAACCCTGGTGCCTTGCTTGGCTCAGCAGTAAACAATGGCATGGTAATATAAATCCTGATGACATGGTAATATAAATCCTAAAAGGATAAAGTTTGTGGGATCTAAATTCCCAAATACTATGAAAGGAACCAATAGATAATATTAAAAAACTAAAAGAATGTAATTGTATTACTGAGAAATAGGAAGAAAGTTACTAAAACAGGGGTGCCTAGGTGGCTCAGTTGGTTAAGTGTCTGACTTCATCTCAGGTCAGGATCTCAGGGTCCTGAGATTGAGCCCCTCATCCAGATCCAAGGTCAGCAGGGAGTCTGTTTGCCCCTCTCCCTCTGCCTTTCCCCCTTCCCCTGCTCATGCTCCCAGCCTCTCTCTCTCTCTCTAATAAACAAAACATTTAAAAATTTTTTTAAAAAGGGGGGAGTACTAAAACAATGTTTGAAGGAGTTGAAATGGTTACTTCTGGGGAGGGGTTACCCAAATTAGAAAGTGAAAATTTTCTTCATTGTCCCCTATCTATAAAATAATCACATATACATTCAAAAATTTGAAATGTAAGAATATAACTTTCTTCCTGCAATCATTCTATTAATACTGGTATTTTGTTAATATCTGCTTTTTCATTTGTGGTGTTATTATTATTATTATGTTATTATGAATCATGAACATTTCACCTCAATCTATGTGGACCACTTCACCCTTTTAAATTACCATACAGAATTCATTCTCTGGTGTATTATTATTATTATTATTATTACTATTTTGTCATTTGGATATTAGGGTGTTTCTGATATCTTGCTATTAGCAACAATATATTGGCAAACATCCTTATTACATTATTTGTGCCCACATGTGCTACATTTCCTCAGAAAGCATTACTAGAAATGATACTGCTGGCTGAAAATCTGCATCTTTTCACAAAAATGTCTCCATTACTTTCCAAAATGTGAACAAATGTAGACTCCTACAAATCATATTGTTTACACATAATGATAAGGTTAACTCTTTCATGCAGTATTTTTTCTTTCTATGATTTTGTTGTGAGAGATAAAACCTTCTGGAGAAAAACATAGCATTAATAGAAGAGAGGTTTTTCTTGCATTATTACTGAATTTAATGAGAATACCATTTGTCATAACTGTTTTCTGAATAGATGTCTTAAAACATTTGGTTTATTTTTCTCTATTCTGTTAAGAAAAAAATTCCAGTTCTATTTTGTGAAGAGTTTAATAAAGATAAACGTTAAATTTTATTTAATATTTTGACATTTATCAAGTTGTTTTCAGTAAATGTGTACTCACAGACAATAAGTTCTTTGCAGTTTAAATAAGCAGCAGAATGGTTTTTTAATTATTATTTTAGAGAGCATATCTGAATAATCGTGTTTTGTATAAATATACATGGATTTCTAAAGCCAGAATCTGAATGATAGGTTTACTGTACTGGAAGAGGATTCCCTGAAAGCTTATAACTTTTTCTTATCTATTAAAATACACAAGACTACTTACTTGACTGATTCAGGGAATGACTTTTTTTTTTTTTTAATATCCAAGGAGATTTGCCAAAGAGCATTTGTCATTTAGTCATAGAGCTGTATTTGAAAGTCTTATGAACCTTTTCAATAAATATACTTTTGTTTTCCTTTTTTAGGGGCACGGCAATTGCTGGCATAGTGTTTGGAATTGTATTCATCATGGGGGTCATCGCTGGAATTGCCATATGTATCTGCATGTGTATGAAAAACAACCGTGGGACCCGGGTGGGCGTCATCAGGACCACTCACATCAATGCCATCTCCTCCTATCCTGGTAAACACAATCGCTCTCTCCTTCTGAAGGATTCATTAGTTATGCTCTACTGCTTGGACAGAGGAAGCATTGAAGACTTTCAATGCAATGATCTCCAAGAATGTAGGGCATTTCTAAATTAACGCAGACTGAAGCTCTAGATTTCAATGGAGATTACTTAGGTCCAACTAATAAAATCTAGCTCACATTTGAAGGTATTCATATTTGTAATGCTTGTCTTCTTGCCTACAATTCCCAACCAGCCAGAGTTAAGAGAACTACACAGTTCATATCCACTGTGTCTACCTGCCAGAGTTCTGAGAAGTAATTATAGAGAAAGTATAAGTGACATTTCTTAACAAACTGCATCTGATTTAATAGGTATGTATGTCTTAAGAAAAAGGATGGAACAAAATTTTTATGTGTCCTCTGTATGCAAAGAAAACAGTTTTAACATAATATGAAAATTCTCAATATAGAGCAAGGGTAATACATTAATAATTTGATAGGTATTTGGTGAGAATCTGCTAGAAGTTCTACATATAAATATACTGAATACATATGACTCCATAAACAAAATACTGCAATTTGCATTAGGTGATTGTTCAGTAGTGCTTTCTAAGTCAGTCTGTATGTATATGTGCCATTTGACATATAAAAAGCAGTCAAGTTTGAATCTAACACATTATTAGAAAGGTAATTTCCTATTGACAGTCACGTCCTTCCTTAGCCCCTATAGAGAAGAAGATCCCTTCTACATGCAATCTGCCCCATGTATCAATTCCCTAATAACCTTCCTCTCTTAACTTTTTCCCTATCAACTTCAACTTGAAGGAGCAAATTTTGGATGAATGTGAGAATGATCATTTCTCCTGTTCATCTTTTGTCAGTTCTTCCTCTTCTCCAAGTGTCTGAAGGGTCAGATACTTGTGTCTTTTTATAGACTATGTCTATACTTACATCCTTGGTTATATCATTTGGTCTCATAGTATTAAGTACTATTTATATGTTAATGCCTCCCAAAGTTGTAAACCTCCATCCCAAACCTCCTTCCTGAATTTCAGATGCATTTGATCCCACTGCCTGCTGGACATCTCAGCTTGGAAGTCTCATAGCTATCTCAAGTTGAACATGTTCAATGCTATACTTCTGATCATCCCCCCAAACCTCTACTCACAGCCTTTTTCCTCTCAACTGATGACATCTCTGGACTTCCAGTGGTTTAGGCCAAAAATCTTTGAGTCATCCTTGACTCCTTGCCTCCATCAAACCTGCACACAAACTACTAGGAAAACTTCAAGTTCCATCTCCAAGTATATACAGGGTCTGACTACTCACTGTTCCCACTGCTCTTTACTCGTGCGAGCCACCCTCAGCTCTCACCTGCATTACTGTGATTATATCCTAACTGCTCTTCCAGCAGTCACCTTTGGCCCCCAGGGGTCTATTCTAAACCCAGTAGCCAGATTGAACATTTTAAAGTAGATGCCAAATAATATCATTCTTCTAGTCAAAATCTTCCAATGGCTTTCCATTTTCTCCAGAGAAGAGTCCAGCCAGTGGTTCCTCATTTTATCCAGAGTAAAAAAGCAAATTCCTGGGACGCCTGGGTGGCTCAGTTGGTTAAGCGGCTGCCTTGGGCTCAGGTCATGATCCCAGCGTCCTGGGATCGAGTCCCACATCGGGCTCCTTGCTCCACAGGGAGCCTGCTTCTCCCTCTGCCACTCTGTCTGCCTGTGCTCTCTCTCTCTCTCTCTCTCTCTCTCTCTGACAAATAAATAAATAAAATCTTTTAAAAAAAAAAAAAAAGCAAATTCCTGACCAGGGCCTATAAAGCAAAACATGAATTGGCTCGTCTTTTTATTTCTCTGACTTCATTTCCTTCTCTACTTCCTCTTGCCACTCTGTCTTCAGGCACATTCTTCTGTGAACACAAAAACACACTCCATGTGAACACAACATGGCACACTCCCATCTTGGATCTTTGCCTAGAATATTGAATCCCTCACTTAATTCAAATTTTTGATCAAAGATCACCTCCTGAATGAAACCTACTCTGGTCTATTTAAAATTGTCTTATGTCCTTCCTTATTCTACTCCGTATTTTTTTTCCAGAGTGCTTTTAATCTATACCATATAGTTTGTCCAACTGTTACATTTATTGTTCAATTTCCATCCCCTCCTCCTAGATCCACAAGGCAGGGATCGTGATCTATTCTGTTCACCATCCAGTCCCAAGTAAAATACCAGGACTGGCACATAATGGGCACTCAGCAGATACAGCTAAACAAGTAAGGAGCACAATCCATGATGAGATCTGATTTAGTTATATATCAAAATCCAGGGAATTTACCTTAAAATGCACCCTGGAATATGAGCTTTTACTCAACTACAAAAGCAACTCACAATTTTGAATCTTTCCAACTTACTAAAAATATTGTTGGGATTAGTGTAATGATATTAGAAATAGGAAAAAATGAGGGGAATTATTTTTTATTCCTCACATCTCCTGTTTTTTTTTTTAACCTGGTCAACCCATAACTCAAGGGAACAGAGGGTCAGACAGATACATTATCTGGAGAGATGGCAAGGAAAAGCCCTCTGTAGATAATATTCCAGATACACTTTTGCTTGATCAAAAAAAGTTTAGTTAAAATTAAACATTAAACATTTTAAAACATTAAAAACATTTTATAAAATTAGAATAGAAGGTACAAAATATTTTAATGTCTTTCTGAATTTGAGGTTTCTCTTTCATGCATAGAAGCATGTTTTTAAAACTTTAGAGTGGCATCCTTTATACTGGCAGATCAGAGCAGCATGTTACATTTTCAGTAAATGCATTGTTCTGGGAACTGAATAATGTGAGAAACATAATAAACCTTATGGTGGAAGCATTTTTACTACAAAAAAGCTGGATCTTCAAAAAGCATAATGTGCTTGATTACTTCTCATTTCCTTCTCAAAATCACTAATTAAGCTTTTACTTAAGAGATAGGAAAAAACACAGAGTAGTATTGAATGTTTTTCAAAGTCTTCCATACTTAGAAATATAAAATATTTTACCCACATTAATTAATTAGCCTTGTGATAAATGAGATAACAACCTAATTTATTGTATAGTCCTTCAGCAGGGGGGGGGGTGGGCACATACCTGAGTAGAAAATAATTTAGCCAAGGTCATATTCTTCGGTGAAGGCCTTGTGAAAAGCCTGGTGAAAGTGCCCAATGGGGATACCTACAATGAATATTATTACTGTGCACTGGGGAGAGGATTACTGAAAAAAGGTGATCTTCTATACCTGATTATTTGTTGGACAGTGACCTTCCAAAATAGTTTTTTATTCCTGCCATGTTGGGTAGAATGAACAGTTTAAATATTTTTTAAACCATTAGTGTGAAAATAAAAATTATTTGTCAAGTCTTATACTTCCACTACTTTCCAGAAATTCACTGTAAAAAAAAAATGAAAAAAAGAAAGTGATCATGTTAATCCTTTAAAATAAATAGGTTCTGATGATACACACTGAAAGAAAACAATATAGAAAGACTATAACAGAAGGCTTGGCAAAAACATAAAAATCAAATGACAACCAAAGGAAAGCAAGACATTTCAATACTATCAAAATATTTGTGATCTGAAGTCTATTATTGAGTCCCCTGGTGACTGATGATAGATTAGATAGATAGAGAGATAATAGATAGATTTAGGTCAATCCTGGAAAAGCAGGGCAAGTTCTTGGGAACAGAACAATTATAAAAGATACATGTACAAAGGAGTTGTGGAATTGGAAAAATCATCATTTTAAAACCATCATGAGAAAAGCTTGGAACAAGAGTCATTAATGGTGTTAAATCTGGGAGGAGAAGTTGCAGTGGAGCAGGTCATTTGCATGGTCAGAAAGTGTCTAGTCCCAGATTTGTTGCTAGTTATAAGGAGAAAAATAGTAATTACACAATGGAGAAACCAGACAACATCTTGACCAGGTGGTAAAGATTAACATAACCAAAAACAGGGTAGATGGACATCTTGCACCTTTGGGTGTTAATTACTCTGAGGATGACACAACTTCATATATGTAGGATTCTGGCTGAAAGTTCACAGCCTGAATCTAAGCATGAGAATAGATCTGGCAAAGCGAGGTTAAGGAACATTCTATAAAATAACTGAGTTGTAGTCTTTAAAATCTCTTGGGAATATTTCATTAAAAAATCAATACTCTAGGGGCACCTGAGTGGCTCAGACAGTTGAGCATCCAACTCTTGGTTTTGGCTCTGGTTATGATCTCACGGATCATGGGGCCAAGCCCCAGGTAGTGCTCCATGCTCAGCAGGGAGTCTGCTTGAAGATTCTCTCTGCCCCTGACCCCACTCATGCACATGTGCACACTCTCTTTCTCTCTTAAATGAACAAATAAATCTTTAAAAAAAAGAAGTAAAAATTCTATTTGCATCAGTGAATTCACAAATGAGGGCTGCCTTATTAGTAAATGTACTGAACATGTGAAGGCTTTCATGTACTCATCAAAGGATTTGGTGATATGAGGATATTCTCTTCTGATTGTGCCTATATTCTTACTGAAATTAGAAGCAAATCTTCTCCTGAAAGTGGGCTGAGGGGATGCTTATAGGCAAGGAATCTCAGAGAATGCAGGGGGAGTGGTGAAATACTTATAGGAATGCATAATTTCCGAACAACGCCAAGAGTGTATCAACACTTAAGAATATAGTCATTCATTGAAAATGATATCAGTCAGTATGATTATGCATTTTTCTCTAGCCACATGAAGCTCCTAGATACAAGTCTGGGAGAGCCAAAATGTTTAATTTAATCAAGATTAGAGTTTTGTCAGGCAACAGGGAGAAAAAAAAGATAAGGTTGATGATAAATGCACAGAAATAATTTTAGTGGTGGACCATAAATCTAAGCTGAATAGAGAAAGACATGAAGACAGGAAAGAGGTGACATCAGTTTAAATTAACTTTTTAAATGTCATCAGTAAAATTGGAAATCTAGGTGAGATTCAAGATACATTGGAATGTGTATTCTAGAAAGATAAAGAGTAGTGGTCAGATTTACATAGGTACAGCAAGGGTGAGAAAAAGATTTTTAACACAAAAAAATCCAGATGTTAAAAAAGTGATTAAAGAAAACAATTAAGGTGATACAAACACACTGTTTAACACTTCATGAAGTGGACAGTCTTTTACGGAGAACTGTAAAGTAAGTGGAAGGCAGGGAGCTTTTATAGGATAAAGAATTAAAAAAAAACAACAACAAGAGAAAAATAGAAAATATCTGATTGGCTGGGGCCACGTCGTTAACCTTGTTTGGGGTGAAGAGGAGCAGGAAGTAAGTATAGAGCTTAGAGTTGGCTTGATGTTTGGGGTTTAGCTGACTGGATATGTGAAGCTTCCCATCAAGTGAAGCTTCACAAGGACATGAAAGTTATCTAAGTTTCGGTTTGCTGCTGTGGTACCTGGGGTAGGAGAAAGCTCCAGCTTAGGGCTAGAAATTCACCTCAACGTATGAATGATGAAATCATCAAGAATGCTAATAGAAGTCCTGTTGCAGAGAAAGGTAACAGGACTGATGCTAAACCATCAATGAATGAGAATCTAGGGCAGAGCAGACCAGAGGTATTAACAAGGAGAAATAGAAAGTAGTATAATCTCGTGGTGTATGCTAAGATAGAGGTTAGGTTTTTAAGGAGAGAACATAGACCATGGTTTGAAAAATGGCTACGAGAATCCAAGAAAACACCCAGTGCATCTTCTGGCATTATAGGATGTAGGAAGTTGGGGGCTGGGGAGTGGGGAGAATACTTCTGATTTAATACTCCTGCAGAGGAAGCTGCACTCTCAAGGGAAAATCTGACTTTAATGAAAATAGAAATGTTCAGTGAATGTCCACTTCTGCTCCCTGACACAACTATCTCATGCATTCTTCTCTCTTCTCAAAGTTCAAAAACCCCCTTACTTTTCTCGCTCTCAGTAGATCTTATTTCTCTGGAAAACAGACACAATTAGAAAAAGGCCTCTCATATTCTGAGCTAGAGTCACATGTAAAGAGATGGAAAGAAGAGCATATGAATGACAGACTTTGTGATCTCCTGAGCACAGTGAAAGGTGGTGGGGAAAGTTTAGAAAATTAATGAGATTTGATGTGTAAAGGCTTCCAGAATTAGAGGTCTACAATGAAAGATGTTCTAAGAGTTTGTCCTCTTGGTTACAGAGGAATGTGAAACATGACTAAACTTGTCTTGATGTAATCTGAGGGGAAGGGGAATGATAGCTTCTAATAATATCATCCTTTTGGGAATTGCATCTTGGGCCACTGTTGAGGAGAAATGGGCAGGATTGGGCTTTGTGGTGGGGGTGGAGGCAGTGGAGGTTTTCCTAGGAGCCCTGTGGGCTTCTGCTCTGAGAAGATTCAGGAAAACTGTGAGTAGGTTGGCTTGGGGGATGGTGGAAGAGTAGGTTTGCTCCTAGCAATATTAGAAATAGTCTAAAAATGTCATAAGCTCCAGACACCTGGGTGGCTCAGTAGACTAAGCATCTGCCTCCAGCTCAGGTCATGATCACAGGAATCTGGGATCAAGTCAAAAGATCTGGGATCTTTTCAAAAATGTTATAAGCTGATGCTAGGGTGTATTAAAAGACAAATTGAGGCATACTAGAAATTTTAAGTTTATTTGAACAAAAATTGATTTGAATCAGACAACACCATACTGGAAGAGGTTAGGAGTACCCTGACTTATACAGAGCAAATGTAGAAGCAAAGAAAGGAAATTATTTCACTGGCTATAGCTTAAAGCTTATTTGACAATTTGTGATTGTTTGTCCTTAGTGTTTTGATTTTGTAACTTTGAAGCACTTACAGGCTTACATTTTGGTTTGCTCACTATGACAATAGAGCCACTTCGGTCTAACGGGCTCCTTGTTTAATTAATTTAACAGGTGGTAATCATATTGTAGTATATAAATATATCAAATCAACATGTTATACACCTTAAACTCGCATGATGTTATATGTCAATTATATCTCAATACAAAAATTTTTAAACATGTTGAAAAAAAGTCATGAGATTCACCTGTCCTACTAGATATTAAAACCATTTAAAATCAATAATAATTGGGGCGCTTGGGTGGCTCAGTGGGTTAAAGCCTCTGCCTTCAGCTCAGGTCATGGTCCCGGGGTTCTGGGATCGAGCCTCGCATCGGGCTCTCTGCTCAGCAGGGAGCTTGCTTCCCCCTCTTTCTCTGCCTGCCTCTCTCCCTACTTGTGATCTCTGTCTGTCAAATAAATAAATAAAATCTTTAAAAAAATAAAATAAAATCAATAATAATTAAAATGAGGTGTTAATGGTATAAAAAGATATGCCTTGGTTATTGAAACAGAGCTAGTACATTAAAACTTTAGGATTGGTAACAAAACAATGTCACAAATGATTTTTAAGAAACCACATAGATAATTTCGCCCAACCAAAATTTAAATCTTAAGAAAAATAAGCTTTTCCACAAAAATACACCAAATAAAATAACAGATATAAGGAAGCTTTAAATATATAAATTTAAATGAAAAAAGCTCAGAAATAGTTTGGCTATGAATCAAATATCCAAAAGACAAGACAAATTTTTACGTTTAACAATAGAGAAGAGATAAAAAAGGTAACTATCCCTATGTTTTGTAATATTGTAGAAAACTAAAATAACATTAAGGATAAATGGTATATTTGCTATCCTTAAATCAGAGAGTTGGAATATTGATGATGAAAGAATTTCAAAGGCACCATATCTCTAGCTGCATCTATATTTCTTTAAAGATGTTTTGACCTTTAAGAAAGAACAAAACCTTTTAGAGTTAATCAGGACTTTCCTAAAATTGATACCTTGAAAAGTTTACTTCCTAGTGAAACCTTATTATCGGCAAGAAAGAAGGATAGCACAGCCTACAGTTATACAAGACTTATTTCAAAATATCTTCCAGTAACTGATGCTATAAAAGATGTGCCATGTTTATTTCATGATGAATAGTCCTCAAAATATTGCTCTTCTGCATTATATAATCACTTTATCAAAATTCAAAGGCTATATAAGTAGAAGGCTATATGAATCTAATCATATCTTAAATTTTCATGTTCAACATGCAGCTGTATAAACCATAGGGAATCTCACTGAAATGTCCTCTAGCAGTTTTAATGCAGACAGCAAAATATAAATGCTTTGTTACCAAAGCATAAATAGACACCACAGTTTCATGACAGAGAATGATGCAAAATCAATCTGTAGAATCATTCAGCGTGTGCTCCTCAAGTGGGAGGCAGGGAAAAGCTTCAATACAAAAACAGCCTAGAACCACATGCTTATAAGAAACAAGTTCAATAGGCATCCAGCTGTAACTGCCTATTTTACATGGAGCCTGTATTTCTCAGCTTGGCTGAAGTATATCTAAACCTCTTTGTCTTAGTCCTCCTGGATATCATGAAGCAAAGGAGTGGGTGTAATGCAGAGGGAATGTGTGTTTAGACTCCACAGGAGTCATTCCATTTTGTTATAGAAAACAAAGCTTTTGATAGCACAGCCTCAAGTGTTTAAAGCAGCCTTAGAGAAACTGGATACAGCTGTGTCCTCTGCCACAAGCCCTTTGCCTGTAGAGCCCACTGAAGACTTTCAAAGCCTTTGCTCAGTAGAGCAGTCCCCAGAGGACATCCCACCCAGTTCTCTGTCTCCATTTTCCTCTTCTCTCAGGTGACCCAATTCTGTGTCCTCATATCCCTGAGTACAGGCTGATCAGTAAGTCGTTCAGATCATCAAGCTCCTGGTAAAGCAAGCCAAGTTAAAGGGACCCAGAAGAAACACTTGTTAGTATTTGCATATAGGGTGAAGTTTGTGCATGCATATTGATCAGAACACTACCATATTCTTATTGGTAAGAGCACAATTTAGATTTTTTTTTATTTTTTTGAGATTTTATTTTTAAGTAATCTCTACACCCAATGTGGCCCTGAGATCAAGTGTCACATGCCCCACCAGCTGAGCCAGCCAGGCATCTCTGGAAGATATTTTAAAAATAAGTTTACTGAAATGTTGTTTGTTCTTTTCTGCCATTCTGTTAAAAAAGTTGGCTATAATATTTGCATTATTATGACACTAGTCTTGTAATTTAGGCTGTATTCATAGTAAGCAATTAATACATGCCAATTTCTAAGTAGAATCATGATCTTGATGATAATTCAAATCTTAGAGGGGTTGCTAAGATGTTGCAGGATTGGTTCTTGAAGACATGGAACACTCAAGGGGTACCTCTCTTCCAACCCTTAACATGGGATTGAGATCACTACAAAATAGACATCCTTACTTAGTCATAATGAAGTGCCTTAAATGTGATTTAAAACACTCTGAAATATATTACAGTAAAAAAATTTTTTTTAATTTTCAAATAATGTTTAGAAAACTAAGTTCTCCATTCCCATTCACAAATGTGCTTGCCCACCCTTGCTTTTTTTTCTTATTCCTATAAAGGCTCCATAACCTTCTAAGTTACAGGAGCCCAATAAAGAGTGCCCAATACCTGGAGACCTTCTTTCACTTTCCAACTCTTTCTCTACCTCCCTACTCATCAATGAAGCACTCAGTTGCTCTTATGGTCTCTTGTGATTTTTTCCTCCTAATGCCACGAGTCTCTTATAACCCTTCACATATGCTATTACATCATCTCTCCTTTTCTTCAGCCCACTTCAATCCATACTGCTGAGAAAATCACCTTCTCAAAGCATATTCACTAGCATATTCTAAAAAGCTCTGGTAACTGCACATCACACGCTCCTTATGTGACAATCAAAGCCTACCAGGATGATGATACCATAAGATTTCTCAACACTTTTTCCCATTTCCTGTTCCATGTACTTTTTGCTTTCAACAAAAGTGTTCTCCTGCTTCTGTGCTTTTGTTCAATCTGGAATTAGTGCCTAGTCTTTTCTTTATCTGCTCATTTGGCATCAGATTTCCAAGAAACTTTCCCTAAGCAACAATTCTAAACATTTTGGCCAATGGTACCACTTTTTGTAGCACTTGCCTTTTTATACACATGTCCTCAACACAATAAAACTTAAGATTTTTGCAGGCAAAAATTATATTCTTTCCCAGTGTATTCAGCCCAGTGGTTTAAACACAGTAGACACTCAATTATTTGCTAAATGCCTGATGTCCTTTACTTTTTCTTTTTCAGTGGCACCACCGCCCTATAGTTATGACCATGAGATGGAATACTGTGCCGACTTGCCACCTCCCTACTCCCCGACCCCACAGGCTTCAGCACAGCGTTCTCCACCCCCTCCTTATCCTGGAAATTCAAGGAAACCATCCTTCTCCCAGACCAGAATATGTGCCAATCAGAGATCTTGCCTGGAATAAAATGTCTCTATCAGAAACAGGAAAGGACTGCTCTAAGGAATACCTTTTTGGGCCAAACAATATGTCAAGGGGAATATCCGGGCTAAGAAATACTGAGTGTTTACCCCTCTCTGAGCTGACCACATCTGGAGTATTGTTTGGTTCAACGGTATCACATTTGAAGAGATGTACTGATCAATGCAAGCACATTCAGAGAAGAGTAATAAGACAGACAAAACATCGGAAAATCATATTGCTTAAGGAAGCTGTAGTACTGATCCTGGAAAAGTGAAGAATGATGTAAGAGAGGAGAACAGCCTGGACTACATAAGGAAATAACTATATTCTGTGTAGTCTTAGAAGTCAGAATCAGAATTATTCATTCCTTTGTTCATCAATAAATACTGTTCAAGTGCATGAGAGCCTACTCTGTGCCTTTCATTGTTTAAAGCACTGGATGGAAGCACAGGAACTTTGGTTTCTGGATAAGACAAAGGAACTTTGGTTTCAGGATGAGAACGAGGAGCTAGAGCTTCCTTATTGACTAGATTGTTTTGTGAAGTTCCGTATTACCAAGACTTCGAACAGAATCTGTCTATCTGGTAGATAGAAAGGACAGGTAAATCAAATGGTAATGGGGTCCACTGGGTGCCAAGCATTCTGCTCATGGTTCAGTTAAGTGTGAAGTAAATTTCTATGCCTCCAAGAATGAAAACAACTAGAGTAGTTTAATCTTATATTTAAGACAGTTAAAACAGGATTAAAGGGACTCCACAGCTTCTTGAAGTCAATAACTCTTCAGTGCTAGCTACTGCCACCTAAAAAATCATCTGACTTTAATCAGTGGTTTATTATAACAAAGGTTATTCCAACTGTGGGGGGAAAAAAAATTGTATCAAGTTCCACAAGCAACAGATAGTTTATTTAAGACTGAAAGATTAGAAGCCAAATATCCCCATGGGATTTTACATCAGGGAGTAAAACCGTAGAACTTGACTGTGAAGATATATAACAGTTTATGAAAAGAAGAAGGGAAAATAAAATTTGCATCATTGTTCTCTGGAATTCCATTCATGTGTAGTTTAGACGGATTTGTTTCTCTTCTGTAATATTGTGAAAATATATTCCCTTGAAAATCCACACAGTTAATAGAAAGGTTAAGATATTGACATCAAACTGTTGCTTTTTGCCAAATCCAAATGTTATGAAGTGCCTGCCTTCAAGCATAAAATTTTTGGTTAAGTAATTCCAATGTGCTGTATTTTGCTGCAAGTGACCTTAACACTTATACTTTTATGTGGGCCCTTTCATGTATTTAAAAATTTACATTGACAAAATATTGGGGGAGACTGATATCACTAAAATGGTGATGTACATCATTACTGAATTTGCTCCGTCTCATAAGAAGAATAGCCAACAACTATCCAAAAACGAGACACCACTGAGAGAATCCTAGAATGCAGGACTGAGGCTGAAGATCCCCCCCACCACCACCACCCCATGCACTTCAGAGATCAAGATAGACTGGATTAGAGAAGTTACTGCATCTTGACTATACTGCCTATTCCCCAGGACAGTGCAGCACCATGGTGAGAGGTGTCTCCTGAGCCTCCAGTTCCTCCAATGGAAAAGAGAACCTATGAGGGAACAACCAGCCCTCCTCCACCCAGCATTGTGGGTCATTCGGTGGACACCCATACTCTCATTGCATACTACTGGAATTGCAATTTCAGTATGTCGAATATGTTTCAATATATTTCAATTTCAATATATTGAAAATATAACTATGACAGAGAATGAAAGAAGGGTTTGCAACAACCAGCAGACAGATCTTGGCAGACCAAGTTCATATGGGCAGTGCCTAAATAGTAATCTCAACCAGTGGCTTTGCTCATCTGCAGAACCAAGTTGGGGGTACACTCTGACCAGAGAACTTGGAAGAGGTACAAGTCTGCCTGATTCAGATCCTCAAACAAGATGTTTGCCAGCCCCACACCCCAGTTTGCTCATACTGAGGCAGAATACTGAGCCACAGCCCCACCCACTGTGGAGAGTGCCTTCAGCCCCATCTGACAAGAAGTCTAGAGACAACTCCTGGAAGCTATGTGGTCCAGTGGCACTTGAGCTGAGAGAAGAGCAGACAGAGCCAGTAGTTTGCAGAGCCATTGGCCTCATTTGGCCAAGGAACTTAAGGCATGGGTCTTCTTGAGTTAAGACAAAAAGAGCTTTACCAGTTTTACAGCTGCTTCTCCAGTTGCACACAGGAAGGGAATCTGATGCATGGCCTTGCTCATGGCTAAATATAGCCTTCAGCTACCTGACCAGGAAACCTAACCAGAGTACACGGGAAACCACAGAGTCCATCTAAAAGCCCTATATACAGTGGCACTTGAACAGTGAGCACAGCCCGTGGATTCCTCCATCTGCAGACCATCACCTGACCAGGGAATTCAGTGGACACTCTGGCCTGATTTGAAGCCCCTAAACAATGATCTCTGTGGGCCCTGAACCTTGGCTGCTGCCCTACCAGAGCAGGGAAGCAGGGAACATAACTCCATCTACTACTGAATATAGACCCAGTCCCAATCATCTAGTAAGTCTGAGCAGAGAATAAGGCAACTGACGACCCCATCCTACATCATCACTTGGATAGGGAACCAAGCCAGCAGTCATATCCAACTATTTTCAGCCAGTGGCACAATACTCCATCCCTGTCCTCAGAACTTAAATAGTTGCCTCACCCAAAATAGTCCATAATAATAGGCCCCACCTACCCAAAGACATTACCAACAGACACACCCAGAAAAAAAAAAATGAGATGACTAGTAAAGAACCATCACTGCCAAAGCAAACCTGTAAAGCCTGGAAGAAGAGATTAATTACTCAAATACTCATACCAATGCAAGAAATCAAAGTTCATGAAAAATCGGGTAAATATGACACCACCAAAGGAAACTAATAAAGCTCAACAACTGACCATAAAAAAATAAACCTATAAAGTATCAAAGAATTCAGAACAAATCTCTTAAAGAAGTTCAATGAACTTCAAGAGAACAGAGACAGACAACTAAACAAAATTAGGAAAACAATGCATGAACAGAAGGAGAAGTTTGACAAGGAAATAGCCATCATCGAAAAAACAAAAACAGAAATCTCAAAGTTGAAAAATTCAGTAAATGAACTGAAGAATTTGATAGAATTTCAAAAGTAGATTCAAACATGCAGAAAAAAAATCATCAACCTGAAGGATAGAACAATGGAAATTACCCAAAGGAGAAAGAAAAATTAAAAACAGCAAAGAAAGCATATGGAAATTATATGACAATGAAAAGAAACAATATTTGCTTCATAGGAATTCCAGAAGGAAAAAATAGAAAGGGACAGAAAGCAATAATGGTTAAAAACTTCCTGAACCTGGGGAGAAAAATGGTTGTATAGATCCATATGGCCCAAAGGATCCCAGATTGAACCTAAGGATAGAGGGCTACACTGAGACACATTATAATTATATAATATATAATACATAATTATATAATATACAATATAATTATATTTTCAAAAGTCAAAGATAAAATATTTTTTAATAGCACTAAGAGGAAAGAGAGAACTTATATACCAGGAACTCCCCATAAGATTATTGGATTTCTCAACAGAAACTCTTCAGGCCAGGAGAAAATGGGATGCTGTATTCAAAATATTGAAAGAAAATAAACTGCCAACCAAAATTCTATACTATGCCTGGCAAAGCTGTCCTTCAGAAATGAAGAAGAGATAAAGACTGTCTTAAACAAACAAAAGCTTATTTACAAGAAATAAAAACACAAAAAGGTAACATGAACCTCACTGGCAATGGCAAATATATAGTCATAACTGGATTCTTCAATATGGTAATAGTGATACATCATTCACTCACAGCTCTGTTTTAAAATTATTTTAAAGAATGTAGCAAAAATAACCATAAATACAATAATCTGTTATTAGTTACACCATATTAAAGAAATAAATTGTAACAGCAATAATCTAAAATGTGAGGGGCAGAAGTAAAAGTACAAAGTATTGAAAGTGTTATTTATTAATAGGCTTAATATAGGTTTAAAATGGGGTGTTATCAGTTTAAGATATATTATGCATGCCTCATGGTAACCACAATGGAAGATCTTGTCATAATCACACAAAAGAACATAATAAATAAGTCAAAACATTTTGATACCAAAAAAATCAAAACACAAAAAAAGACAGCAAGATAAGAAACCAGGAACAATGGATCTAACAAAAAAAAAAATGAGGAAAAAAATTAACAAAATGGCAACAGTAAGCCCTTACCTATAAACAATTACATTAAATGTAAATGCATTACATTCTTCAACCAAAAGATGTAGAATGTCTGAGTGGATTTAAAAAACAAGATCCAACAATATCAACCTAAAAGAGACACACTTTAGCCTTAAAGACACAACATGGACTGACACTGAATGTGAACAGAGAGAAAAAAAACATTTAAGGCAAATTGTGATCCCCCCCCCCAAAAAAGGTAGGGATAGCTATATTTATATCAAACAAAATAAACTGAAAATGGTTAAAAAGAGAGAGAGAGAGTCCAAAAATGTCATTATGTGATAATAAAAGTGTCAACATATCAAAAAGATATAACAATTGTAAATATTTAAGTGCCCGAGATAGGAGCACCTAAATATATAAAACAAAAACTAACAGAGCTAAAAAAGGAGAAATAAACAGTACTACAATAATTGTTGAGGATTTTAAGACCCCACTCTCAACAATGGATTGATCAGACAGAGAACAAGGAAACAGTGGATTTGAACATCACTATAGGACCAAATGGATCTAACAGAAGTGTACAGAACATTCTAACCAACAACAGCAGAAGGCACATTCTTCCTAAGAGCACATGAAACATTTTCTTGGACAGACCATGTATTAGGCCACAAAACAAGTTTTAGCAAATTCAGAAAGACTGAAATCCTACCAAGTATCTTCTCTGATCACAATAGTGTGAAACTAGAAAATCAGTAACAAGAAGAAAACCGGAAAATTCACAGAGACATAGAAATTAACAATGTCCTCAACAACCAGCAGATTAAAGAAGAAATTAAAGGGGGAATAAAAAAGCTTATTGAGACAAGCAAAAATGGAAACACAACATACTAGAACTTATGGGATGTAGCAAAAGCAGTTTTGAGAGAGAAGTTCATAGTAATAAATGCCTACATTAAGAGGTAAGAAAGATCCTAAATAAAAAACCTAATCTATGCCTTAAGGAACTAGAAAAAGAAGAACAAATTAAGCCCAAAGTTAGCAAAAGAAAGAAAATAATGAAGATTAGAGCAGAAATAGAGAATAGAAAAATAATAGAAAAAATAAAGCAAACTAAGTGTTGGCTCTTTAAAAAGATAAAATTGACAAAACCCTAGCCAGACCAACTAAGGAAAAAAAGAGAAAAGACCCAAATCAACACAATCATAAATAGAAAAGGAGACGTTATAGCTGATAGCACAGAAATTCAAAGGATCCTAAGAGATTCTGCTGTGAGACTGTAAACTGATGCAGCTACTATGGAAAATATTATGGAGGAACCATTAAAAAATTAAAAATAGAACTATCAAATGATCTAGCTATTCCACTTCTGAGAATATATCCAAAGAAAATGGAAATACTACCTCAAAAAGATATCTTGTATGCCCATGTTCATAGCAGCATTATTTACAATAGCCAAGACAAGGAAACAAACAATGTATCCATCAATAGATGAATGGATAAGGAAGTTGTCGTGTGTGTGTGTGTGTGTGTGTGTGTGTACACAAATGAATGTAATTCAGCCATTAAAAAACAAGGAAATCCTATTATTTGGGACAACAAGGAGGACCTTAAGAGTAATATATTAAGTGAAATTATTCAGACAAAAAAAAAAAAGACAAATCCCACATGATCTCACTTATATATAAAATCTTAAAGAAAACAGCGACAACTCATAGATAAGGAGATCAGACTTGCAGTTACCAGAGGTGGCAGATGGGAGGAGTGGGAATTAGAGGAAGGTGGTCAAATGTTACAAACTTCCAGTTATCAGATAAATAAGCACTAGGGATGTAATATGCAACATAAGGACTAAAGCTAACGCTGCTGTAGTAAATCTGAAGAGTTCTCATCATAAGAAAAACATTTTTTTCTTTTATTTTTCTTTACTTGCATTTTATTGTATCTATATGAGAACATGGATGTTAGTTAAACCTATAATGATAATCATTTTACAACATATGTAAATTAAACTATCATGCTTTGTGCCTTAAACTTAAACAGTAGTACATGTCAGTTATTTCTCAATAAAACTGAACAACAAAACTGTGTATCACTTCTGTTCACCAAAAGAACACTGTGACGAACACAACTTGCTAGTAGTGGGTTAGAAAGATCTTTGATTTTTTTTAAGATTTTATTTATTTGTTCTTTTTTTAAGATTTTTATTCATTTATTTGACAGAGAGATCACAAGTAGGCAGAGAGGCAGGCAGAAAGAAGGGGGGGGGGGCAGGCTCCCTGCTGAGCAGAGAGCCGGATGCAGGGCTTGATCCCAGGACCCTGAGATTGAACCCAGTGCAGGACTCTATCCCAGGACTCTGGGATCATGACCTGAGCTGAAGGCAGATGCTTAACTGACGGAGTCATCCAGATGCCCTAGAAAGATCTTTATTACAAGTCTGCTTAAACACTGTACTGCATGCATAAAAAAAAATACTGGGAAGAGATGTTCAAATTTTTATGTCACTTTGCAATTAAATCTAAAATGTTTAATCTAACATCATCATCATAATTCAATGAAGTCCCAAAATGATGCTAAGATTTCTGCTGAATAAAATAATCAAAAGAAATGCCTTAAGGTATAAAATTATAGTTTCTGTCCTTATAGTTAGGAAACTTAGTAGTTCACGTAAGTAGCACATTTTCTTTCAAATACATTGATCTAACTGAAAGGAGGTCTAACTTTCAGTGAGATCTAAAAGCTAGATTTGTTTTGAATGACTTGCTTGATTTGTAGGCACTGATTATTTTCTGATTTATAAGGACACCAAGAATTCAAGAATTCCAGCCTATTCTAGGGACTGGAATTTTAGCACAATTTTAACAGTACATATGCTTTCTCTCTCTTCTGCAAGTGTGATCAGATCCAATTACATGGCAGCTCTGCAACTCAAAGTGTGGGGGTCTCTGTGACATTCACAATGTTGGTTGCAAATAAGCCATAAATTCCTTAAGAAAAATGGAGAGGAAAAGACCAGCACAAATTGAATTCTCATCATCTTTGCCATCAATAAACATTTATTGCATACCTCCTATGTTCTGCAAACATTACCCACATAGGGAGCCATGAGTCCACACCATTCCTCCTCTGAGTTGTTTTATGGCTTCCCTTAAGGCACAGCACAGACCCAAAGACCTAAAAGCAATGACTATTTTTACTATTTGTATTTAGTGTCACAAGAGCATAAATGGGCACATTACCCATATAGACTTTTGGAGTTCACTGATATTTTTGTAGATCTTACACACTGAAGGAAAATGGTCTATAATGTGAAAGCTTTGAATTATGGTTATTTTAAAACTAATGTGTGTTCTGCGGCCAGAGGGTTTACAGTAAGCAAAAAAATGAAATAACTCATTATAACAAGGGTTATATTTTAATTGTTTTGTGCTCATTTTGTTTCACCCTTCATTTCTGCTGATTTAGCCTCATTCTTTTGCATAGAAACACAGGACTGAAGCCAGATAGACTTTCTTTTGAATCCTGTCTCCTGCTTGTATGATGGGAGAAAGGCCATTTCATCACTATGAAATTTAACTTTCTGCTCTGGAAAATGTAAATAATATAATGAAATTAATCAGGTTTTGTGAAAATTGGATGAATGCATGCAAAATTTTAAGAAGAGTGCCCAGCACATAGGAAAAGTTCTATAAATATTAGCAAAATTAACAAAAGACTGCCATAAGGATGACAGCCTCTGGAATTGTGCTATCCAGCACATTAGCCATCAACTACATATGGTTATCTGAATTTAAATAAACCAAATTTAAATAAACCAAAATTAAATTAGATGAAAAATCCACTTCTTAGTCTCACTAACCACAATCCAAATGCTGCATCAATAGCTTTGTGTAACTAGCGGCTAGCTCACTGGGCAGTGCTGCTCAAGAAAAATCAATGTAAAATGCAGTGAGGTAGCAGGAAGGAGGTAAAGAAGCGGCACTACAGTCATCTGGCCTAGGAGAAACTGTGCGCTTTGTCATTAACTGTGATGTCCTCCACAATAGGTGTGAAGAGGCCATGGCTGTGGAAGTAAGACTGTGATCTGGAATGGATCTCTTCTCAGGGCCAGGAGCAGGGAAGCTATTACAAGAGCTGAAGGGCTGAATCTAGAAGAGGGGCCCTGGACCTGGCCCAGGAGCGATACAGCTCACAGTCTACTCCATTCTGTTGAGCTGCTCTGCTCTGCTTTGCTCAGCCTAGAAGCCACTCTAGGAGCATCCAGGACCAAACAAATCTTCCTAGAGTGCAGCACTGCGCTGTTCTCTTCCATTATTTCATAATCTTGTTCCTGCCACCAAATGAAAGCAGCACATTCATCCATTCTACTCTCAACCTGTCCTTGTTTAGCCAAACCCATTTCAGCAACTTTTGGCTCTAAGGGAGGTAGAGTCCAGGACGCATCAGACTATGTGGAGCCCATCGAAAGTGGAGTTCTGAGAGCTATTGCTTTATTTGTAACTTAACTAAAACAACCTACCATCAGACTGCCCAAGTCACGTGATCATCTACTAATTATGTCACGGAAGCTGCTAAGGACTTCCGGATCCTCGGTCAGAATGTAGTCGAAATGTGGAATTTTAATTTTCTAATTATAGGCCCAAACTTGTAAGTTCAATGCTCATCTGCTACAACCCCTCTGTGTGGTATGATTTATTTCAAACTGTGTTGAGCCTCCAGAAAGGAAAGCACCATAATAACCTTTGAAAAGATCTCCATTTCCACCCTCAGCCACACCCCACCCTTGCCACCTACGGTGGTGAAGCAGAGGAAAGATCAAAGGCTTCAGTGTAAGAGAGACTTTGTTTCTCTCATCTCTGGCACCTTCTAGCTATGTGTTCTGAGCCAAAGAACTCAGCTGTCATAACCTCGGTTTTATCCGAAATACGTGAATAACACCGCCCTTGCCAGGTTTTGCCATGATTATAAACAGTATCCTGAAAACATCTGTCATAAAGATTCCATCAGGCCTGGTGACTCAGAGAGACACATATATATACCTGTCCTCTTTCCAATTTCTGTACTCCCACTCCTGAGCCTTACCATTTCTATAAGCAGATAAATACCACTGCTGTGTAACAAATTAGCTTAGAACTTAGCCGCTTGAAATAACACCATTAATGATCTCAGTCTCTCTAGGCCTGGAACCTGGGTGCGGCTCATCTGGGCCCCCTGGCTCAGGGACTCCCACAGGGCCATGGTCATTTCAATGTGCAACTGAAGGTCTGCCTCCAAACTCATTCGCATGCGTGGAGGATTCTGTTGACAGGATTCTATTCCTTGTAGGCTTTTGAACTAAGATCGTCATTTACTCACTGGCTACTGGCCAGAGACCACTTGCAACTTGAACTATGTCAACTTGCTTCCCCAGCGCAAGCAAGCAAGTCAAAATGAGAGGACGTGCTAGCAAAATCTAGTGCCAGCAAGGGGAATCACCGGCTTAAAACCCAATCTTGGAAGTGACATCCCATCACTTTTTCCATGTTCAGGTTCTTAGAATCAGGTCACTAGGTCAAGTCTGCACAAAAGAGGAAGAGATTACATGAGGGCACAAATACCAGGAGGCGAGAGCATTAGCGATCTTAGTAGTCAGCCTACCATGGCAGAGATATTTCATCTCATTCTCTGTAAGTCCATTATTTGGAGTTTAGGCAGTCTTCCGTCTAACAGGAATATACCAGCTCAACAGCTGAAAGAATTGCAGGGCCAAGCTCGGCTTTGATCAAATTGCTTTTAGTGAACTGACAGGTAGGACACAGTCAGTGACAATCACGGGGCCATGCTAACCAGGGGCGTGCTGCTCAGGAATACTGAATGGAGACTCACCACGTTTATGTTTCTCATGAGCTTCATTTATGAGCTGCACTAAAACACGTCGCATTTTGGCACGGAATAAAGTGAACCACACAACACATACCTTATGGACAAGTCTTAACGTGGTGCCAGTTCTAGCCTTTGTTTCAACTTCGTTCCAAGATACTTAATCTCCATCAAGAAAAGAATTCAGAGACAAGTTTCCAGATGAGTGTTCAACGGATCAAGTTGCCACCTAACCTAATCTTGAATACCTTCACTAAAAATGGAAAACAAATGTAAGGGAATGTTTGGAACTGCAGAAACATGTGCTGGGAATTTTGCCTTTTCTGGATGCCTTAAGGAATAAATGGTTCTTTAAAAATTGTGTGGTGAGACTCTTTGATTCCGTTTTGGTTCTGCTTCCCCTTTTCCAATCCACCTTTGAGCAGCTTTTGAGAGTGCACTGCCTGACACATCTTAGTGTGAGGGGAGACAGGGGAATCATTTTCTGAATCACTTTTGGTTTTAGGCAATAAGTAAATAAGAGATCTCATCTTGTTTCCATGACCTGAAGGATGGATAGGACCAAATGATCCAACTTTCTCATTTTTGTATCTTATTGTAAGTTAGTGTCTTCATTATCATACTTCTTGTGTATTATTTTCTCTGTCGACTGGGAAGAACTTGAAGGCAGTTCAGAAGAATTAAATAGTTAAAAGTCCAGTTCCTTCTGCTTTGTCTGTGAAAATGCATTCGGATTCTCACTCCCTGGGTCTCTCACCACCACCTGAACACACAAGACCAAATTCTTTCTTCAAAAAGCCTCCGACTTCTGTGAAACACCTGCTTTTCTTCCCAGATGTAGCTAAAGGGTTTATACTCTGAGAGCTGTGATGATTTCTCCAGTCAGAATCCATGAATTCTCACCTCTGCCCCTTTTGGTACCTATTTTGTGCACTTCTTATATACCTTGTCACTGATTGGTTAAATGTGTGTTTTTAAGAATTAGAGGAAGAGAGTTTAGAGTGAGCAGCATATTCTCTGTGGGGTCTATAATCCAAGATAGGGGTCAGAGAACTGGATAAAAGGTTTCATAATTTTTAACTGATGATATATGTCAATCCAAATATAGCTGAATTGTATTATTAAGCACAGTATTAATACATGTTCTCTCAAGTAAATTAACATGCTCATCTTGACTGACTCAGTGAAATAAGACAACATGCCAGTTTGGGAGTGGTGCTCTTATAATTCTTCAGATTAAAACTGAGCTCATTTTTTTAAACAATAGCCAATGATTGAGCATTTATTATGTGCCAAACTCTGTTCTTTTACATTTAAATTTAATTAGCCAACTTACAGTACATCATTAGTTTCAGATGTAGTGTTCAGTAACTTATGTTTCATGTAACACTGTGTACTCATCACATCATGTGCCCTCCTTAATGCCCATCACCCAGTCACCCACCCTCCCCAGCCACCTCTTCTCCAGCAACCCTCAGTTTGTTTCCTGTAATTAAGAGTATGTCATGGCTTTCCTCCCTCTCTGGTAACTTCCCATTCTGTTTTCCTTCCTTTCCCCTACTTCCCTCTGCCTTGTTTCTTATATTCCACATATGAGTGAAACCCATGTGATTATTTTTCTTTCTCTGGTTGACTTATTTCACTCAGCATAATACCCTCCAGTTCCATCCATGTAAATGGTAAGTATTCATCCCCTCTGATGGCTGAGTAATAGTCCATTGCATATATGAACCACATCTTCTTTATCCATTCATCTTTCAATGGACATCTCAGCTCTTTCCACAGTTTAGTTATTGTGGACATTGCTGCTATGAACATTGGGGTGAAGGTGCTGCTTCAGATCACATTTGTATCTTTGGGTTAAAAACCTAGTGGTGTAGTTGCTGGGTCATAGGGTAGCTCTATTTTTAACTTTTGGAGGAACCTCCCTGCTGTTTTCCAGAGTGGCTGCTCCAGCTTGCATTCCCACCACCAGTGTAAAAGTGTTCTCCTTTCTCTGCATCTTCACCAACATTTGTTGTTTCCTGTCTTTTTAATTTTAACAATTCTGACTGTGTGAGGTGGTATCTCATTGTGGTTTTGATTTGTACTTCCCTGATGCCAAGTGATGTGGAGCATTGTTTTGTGTCTGTTAGCCATTTGAATGTCTTTTTTTTGGAGAAATGTTTGTTTATGTCTTTTGGTTATTTCTTGACTGGATTATTTGTTTTTTGGGTGTTGAGTTTGATAAATTCTTCATAGATTTTGGTTACTAGCCCTTTATCCGATATGTCATTTGCAAATATCTTCTCCCATTCCGAAGGTTGCCTTTTAGTTTTGTTGACTGTTTCCTTTGCTATGCAGAAGTTTTTTATCTTAATGATGTCCCCAAAATAGGTCATTTTTACTTTTGTTTTCCTTGCTCTGAAGACATGTCTAGCAAGAAGTTGCTGTGGCCAAGGTCAAAGAGGTTGTTGTCTGTGTTCTCCTCTAGGATTTTGATGGATTTTTGTCTCACATTAAGGTATTTCATTCATTATGAGTTTATTTTTATGCGTGGTGTAAAAAACAATGGTCCAGTTTCATTCTTCTGCATGTGGCTGTCCAATTTTCCTAGCACCATTCATTGGAGAGACTGTTCTTTTTCCATTGGGAGACTGTTTTTCTTTCCTGCATTGTCAAAGATTAGTTGACCATAGAGTTGAGAGTCCATTTCTGGGGTTTCTATTCTGTTCCATTGATCTATGTGTCTATTTTTGTGCCAGTACAACACTGTCTTGATAATTACAGCTTTGTAATAGAGCTTGAAGTCTGGCATTGTGATGGTTTGGTTTTCTTTTTCAACATTCCTCTGGCTATTCAGGGTCTTTTCTGTTTCCATACAAATTTTAGGATTATTTGTTCCAGCTCTGTGAAAAATGTTGATGGTATTTTGATAAGGATTACACTTAATGTGTAGATGCTCTGAGTAGCATAGACATTTTAATAATATTTATTCTTGCAGTCCATGATCATGGAATTTTTTTCCATTTCTTTATGTCTTCCTCAATTTCTTTCATAAGTGTTCTGTAGTTTTTGGAGTACAGATCCTTTACTTCTTTGGTTAAGTTTTTCCTAGGTATTGTATAGTTTTTGGTGCAGGTGTAAATGGAATCAATTCCTTAATATCTCTTTCTTCTCTCTCATTGTTAGTGTATTCAAATGCAACTGATTTCTGTACATTGATTTTGTGTCCTACCACATTGCTGAATTCCTATATGAGTCCTTGCAATTTTCTGGTGGAGGCTTTCGGGTTTTCCACATAAATTATCATGTCATCTGCAATGACTGAAAGTTTGACTTCTTCTTTGCCAATCTGAATGCCTTTTATTTCTTTTTGTTGTCTGATTGCTGAAGCTAAGACTTCTAGTACTATGTTGAACAGCAGTGATGAGAGTGGGCATCCTTGTCATGTTCCTGACCTTAGGGGAAAAGCTCTCAGCTTTTTCATTCATTGAGAATGATAAGCACTGTATGCTTTTTGTAGATGGCTTTTATGATATTGAGGTATGTTCCCTCTATCCCTACACTGTGGAGAGTTTTTTTTAAAGATTTTATTTATTTATTTGATAGACAGAGATCACAAGTAGGCAGAGAGACAAGGCAGAGAGAGAGGAGGAAGCAGGCTCCCTGTGGAGCAGAGGGCCCGATGTGGGGCTCGATCCCAGGACCCTGGGATCATGACCTGGGCCAAAGGCAGAGGCTTTAACCCATTGAGCCACCCAGGCACCCCCACTGTGGAGAGTTTTAATTAAGAAAGAATGCTAATACCAACCAAATATCAGAAAAAAATTGCCTCATAAATCACATTTCCCATAGAACAGATTACAATGTAACTTAGACTTCAGAAGCAGTATCCAAAGGATTCACTAAAGGCATTTTTACTAAAATAAGATGTCATAGTTTTCACACTGCCATTTCTTTGGGGTATGTTAAAAAAAAAAAACACTGAATATTCAGAAATTTAACAAAAAAAGAACTGCTGAAAATAGGATTTTAAATGGCTACCAACTTTTGTGCTGTTATTATTTGATATGTATAGAGAACAACCGTGCATTTATCCAAGTTCTGAAAGCAGTAATACCACTATGAAAAGATTCTCAATGAAATGATCCTTAGAAATCTATTACCTTATATCATCATTTTTTTTGGTGCCAGGCATTGTTCTAATCACTTTACATTTAATTACATTGAATCTTCCAATCCTAGGGTATACATATTATTATTCCCATTTTTCATATCTAGAAACTGTAAATGTATCACTTTATAGTCCTTAAAAAAGTTTTCCAGTGAGAATAAATTTCTAATGATCCAAAGAAATATCTCCAAATTTACTCTTTGCTTGTAAGAGCTAACCATGGTGATCCTGTGGCTGGTCACAAAAGTTACCTTTCCATGGCTGGAGTTCCAAGTGGATGATTACACATGTTTGAACAATCTTAATGACTCATATCCTTCTCGTTGGGCTCCTTTTGCCAATTCATCACTTAATCTTCTTCAGTTCCGGTTTTTATGTACACAGTGGATGAAATGGAGAGTTAAAGCCCTCTCTTATCCCTGATACAGCATCTGGTCCCGGCAGACATCTTCACCTAATTATCTCCCAAGGCATGACTTTCACCAGTACAGAAACCATTCTGAGTTTTCTGTGAATGCTCTATATTTTCTTTTGACCAGGATAAAGGGATGAGTCAATATTTATGGGAAAAAAAAGAGGTAAAGGAAGGGGACATCTGCAAAATAATGTGAACTTTTAACTGATTTTGAAGGGACAGTCACAAATGTAGGTAGCATCAATGAAAACTACAAAAACTGGTATCTACTTTGTTCATATCTCAATATTCCTATGGAACTGGTTGTTAGCTTTCTGTTATACATTAAAAAAAAACCTCAAGATCTCTGCAGAATTTTAAAAAATACAACAAAATGAACAATAAAATATTAAACTAGATAATAGCGATATGTTAGTATAGGGAAAATGTTGACATTTAAAAAGGCAATAATTATCTTCTAAATAATTCTGCATAAACTGCAAAGTCCTACAGTAATTCAGGAATAAAGTAGTTTTGTCCACCATGAAACTATATATAAATGAATGTCAAAATTAAAATGTTTATCTGTCTTGCTCCGGGCCACAGCAATCTAATAAATGGTACTTCCCCATCCTGGGCTTCATCTGCTACTCTAGGAGTTCCAGACTCCTGCAAAGAGAGAGGATTCCCCAGAGAATATTTCTAGGTCCACTTATCAGGTTGCATCTTCCAGTTTCTTTCTTTCCAGCTCCCCTTGACTGATGTTATTGACTAGACATATGCCAACCACTAAATTGCATGAAGGTCATTTGGCACTGTCATGCTGCTAAGAACCACCATTAAGATGGTTTGGTGTGCCCAGCCACCAGTACTGTTGTTACTGCAAGAAATTCTGTGTTACAATGTCACTGTCCATTATTGCAGTAGCAGAGCTATCCTGGAGAATGACTGGGGTGCCGTATCTGCCTCTGGCTGTTGCTAAAACCTATTAGCCACAGATATCAATAGAGTTAGGACATACACACCTTGAGGCCTGGGCCACTGAAAGGGTAGAGTCTCCAGTATGCCAGAGCTTCCTATGTTCTCTCTGTCTCTTAACAAATGAAGAAAATATTGCATTTTGAGCAAACCAAGAAATTAGCTCTTGGTTTGCTCAGCAATACTGCATGTTCCCAAGATCTCAAGGTCTATCTTGTGAAAATATTTCTTTCATTTTTGACCTAACATTCTCTCCTCTCCCTTAAACTTAGACATAGATCTACAAAGAAAGAGCTCTAGGACAAATTCTAGTGATAGACATTGTGCTCTTATTATTTAAAAAAAAAAATCCATTCTTCTCTGAAAACTGGGACATTATATGGGAACATAATTCTGCCCCTTTCCTCCCTACGGATGAACCTTGCCCAGGAGACTTCATCATCTCTCATACAAATAAAATCTCAGTGGATCTGCTCCTGATGTCCACTCAGGCTTTTGGACATTCTGAGAGCGAACAGTTGACATTCAATGTGGGCAACTGCCTTGTGCTCTACAAAACAAAATACAATGGTTTCAATGACTAGCCCATGTCTCCCAGTAAAGAATAAATAGCTCTAAAGTAGAACTTAATTGAAACTAGTGTTTGGTCAAATTCAAATGAAGAGAGAAAATAATTTCATCAAACTATTTTGATGAACTCATTACTTATTGCACTTTTTTATGTGATTTGACTGTCATTTTGTCAATCTGTAGACAAGTTCTTTTTTTTTTTTTTAATTTGAGAGAGAGACAGAGAGAGAGCATGAGCAGAGGAGAGAGGCAGAGGCAGAGGGAGAAGCAGGTTCTCCACACTGAGCAGGGAGCCGGACGTGGGGCTCGATCCCAGGACCCTGGGATCATGACCTGAGCTTAAGGCAGACGCTTCACCGACTATGCTACCCAGGTGCCACCGTAGACAAGTTATTAAGGATAGGTCCATAGAAACCAAAATAGAGGCCAAATGTTTATTCATTATATAATAATTTTTGAGCAAATATATGGCATGATATAAGATACCTAAAGTGTTGGATGAAATGCTGATTAGAAATAAAAGGTAAAAGTCTCATTGCATTAAACCTTCCTATACTACATACCTCATATCTGTTCTTCCAGGTCAAATCTCCATTCCTCTTCCCTGTATCTCTTCCCAGGGAGTCTACACTGCATGGATTATAATCAATGAGTTCCCCTGTCTACTGGGTTTCTGGCTGAGTTTGGTTAACAAGAAGACCCCATAGGAGATTAGAAGGAAAACAAAGAATAGGATAGGGTATTTGCCTGGAATATTTATTTGGGCTGTGAATCTCAAACAAAAGTGTTAATTCCCATGGGATGTCTTTGCCCAGCAGCTATTTCTGCTAGCTCCCTCCTTTTCCATTCAGGCCCAGGGCTAGTAACATTCTCCACTGATACTAGCCCAGGGATACTGCAACATGCTTTGTAGTTACCCTAAACGCTACCTACACATTTCATTAAACTCTTTTCCAATTACCCAGTTCGAGTGTGTCATTTGTATCTTTCCCTGATTGAAACACTTACTCCTTTTTCATTTAAAGATTTACTTATTTATTTGAGAAAGAGCGTACATGAATGCAAGTGGGCGAAGGGCATAGGGGGAGGGATGGAGAGAGAAGCAGACTCCCCACTGAGCACAGAGCCCATCTCAGGGCTCTATCTCGTGACCCTGAGATCATGACCCCAGCTGAAATTAAGAGTTGGACACCTAACCAACTGAGCCACCCAGGTATCCCTGAAATACTCATTCTTAAGAAAACATATCTGAATATGAATCATTTAATATGTTAAATAGACCAGAGTCTCTTCTTGACTGCTCTGGATTTCATTACCTATTTATTTGAGAAAGCAGGCAGGAGACCTATGTTCTAGTCCCAGCTCTACCACTATAACCAGCTTCAGGACAGTGAAGAATTCCCCAGGGCCACCATTTTCTTAAAAACAAATTAAAGGTGTTAGACTAAATGATCTTTAAGATCATTTCTAGCTCTGTGGTCATATGAGGGACTAATAAATTGCTTTGTGGCAACTTCCAAGAACAAAACAAACCAATAGAAACTATTCAATAGACTCAGAGCTGTAAGACACCATAGGAATATTTTTATGTAACATCCTTATTTCTTAGGTAAGGAAACAGACACAGAAGAGAGAGAAGACTTTTTCAAAGTCACTGATGATAAGCATACTTCTTAGAGGCAACCAGCAGGACCTCAACGTCCTTGCTTTTATTCACGGCACTATGTCACTTCTCCCCATACTTGTTGATTTGTGTTGCTATTGTCACACTCTTTCCTGCTCTTTGCACATGTTGATACCCCATCTTTCTCATTTTGGGGTACCAAATGATAAGATAAGGCTTCCCTAACAATGTGATCTGAGTAAGTCTCCAATGACCCTTAACATTGCTCCACATCACAATTTCCTGTGTGTTGCCTTCATGGCACTTATCCCAAAATGTAATTAAATATTGTTTTTTTACCTGTTTCTGTTCTGTCCCCTTTCTCCACTAGACTGTAAGCTCCCTGAGGCCAGCAGCATGTCTGTTTAATGTATAACTCTATACCCAACACCCAGTAAAATGTCGGGGGTAATATAGGCACTCAGTAAAAGAATATGTTGAATTCATTAGTGAATGTTTTATAGAAGTACAAACTAGGGTATAGGATATAGTTGCCCAAATGCTGTAATGAAAGTTAGATTTAAGCCCAAGGTTTTTAAATTCAAAGTGATCATCTCAAGAAACTATTTCTCTTCCTCTCTATATGTTTTCTATATGGCCCTCCTAATGGGCATGATTCACCACGAAAGGTGGTACCACCACCACCACTAAGAACCAGGGAGTCTTTGGAACAATGTGGTAGCATTTTGGGTGACACTATGTCTAAAGAGATGCTACTGGCACTTAGTACAGCGCAAATGGCAATTGTGCAAAACAAAGAATTGCCCTGCCCCAAATGCCACAGGAGCCAATGTTTTCTCCAAGAGTTTCCTTCCTCAGGTACCTCAGAGTCACCCAAAAGACACAAATCCATGAGGACATGAAGTTATCATTAATTTTTAATGTTTCAAATAGTCAGTGACCCTAACACATGCCACTGGCAATGAATTGCTCAGCTGACTGCCTGGTCTGAGGAACAAAGGAGTATTAATAAATGTTCTGCCTCTATCCTCTTCTTCCAACTCCAGAGACTGGTGGTTCCACAGCAAGAACATCTCAAGTAGTGTTTTAGCTTCCCTCACTGTAATTTTGCTTTGACAACTATGTTTCACCCAAGTAATGACCTGGTGCTGTCCCCAAGGTATGGATGCAAATATCCATCGTTCAAGCCAATGTATTTTTACCTGACAGCAACCTGCATCATATTCAAAGCAGAGCTTCATTTTACCATTGGTGAGAGGGCAAGTGGTAAGTTGTAAATGTACAAGTTTTGGGGAATATGAATAACTGATATTGAACATAAGTCCCTTTTATGGTCTCCATTCATTAGGGGAAAATCCAATCAGGCAGCACTGTTTTCATGTCACCAGACTTGATGTATGTCTTTGGAAATAAAAACATTGGCTTTTACATGTCTAGAGGATGAATTTAAGTAAATCAGGCCCTAAAACTATGAGATAGCATTAAAGTTAAAATAGTAGAGACAATATTTCTACTTAATACTAAAGAGAACAAAACAGAAGAAGTCCATCAGGTTACTAAAAAGTAAGCCTGGTACATTTGTGGACACCCACTTTAGAATAGCTTTCATTCACTTATTCATGCATTCAGGCATTTATTCAATCAACAGATTTTTATTGAAGACCTATTTTGGGTCAGCCACTAAATGCTGAGTTGATTGCAATGAAGCAAATGGGCCTCATACTTTGATTTACAGAAATTACAGTAATCTCTACATTCTGTACCAGAAAAGAACACCAGTCACTACAAAACTAATTTACTAAATTCAATTGTATGAATTTATCAAATGCAACTGTCAAGTCACATCAGCCCAAGGAGCAACCCTTAGAGGTCATTAAGCTTGAATGTGTTATCTCAAAGGTACATATGCTAAAATTGTGGGAGGTGAAGTGGCCCAGCTGAGCTAAGAGTACACAGAGGAAGTTGCAGGCCTGGGGCTCATACCAGTTAACACAGGGGAAGTTACAGAAGATCTTCATCCACACATAAGGCTGACAGGACCACTAGAAGACAAAATAAAACTGTGTGCGCTTTAGGTAAAGTTAGGCTCATAGTTCATGTCATCCAAAGATTCTTCCTCAAGAATAACTATCTTCTAAACC